>NC_141874.1:320756806-321356806 GCF_056163025.1 Triticum urartu
TGCCTGAGGAAGCTCCGTGTCGTCCGCCCCGCGAGGCTTGGCCCCTCGCGAGGGTCTTGGGTCTGTGTTGATGAAGATGGGCCGTGCTGGGCCCCCCTTTGAGCCACGCCGCAGGCAGGCAAGTCTGGGGACCCCCGTTCCCAGAACACCGACAGTAGCCCCCGGGCCCAAGGCACGCCCGGACTTGGCTGTGCAGGGAGGCGAAAGGGCAAGAGCAAAGCACCGCGGGCCCTAACAGCCTCCGGCCTTGGGCGCCGCGTGGCGGTTGATTGGACGTGAGCGCCTCAACAACCGCGCGTGTTGATAAAGGAGCGGCATCTGCCTAGGCTTTGCTTTTTTTTGCTTTCTCCGGTCGCTGCTCAGATCCCCTTTCCTGCGCCTCTCCTTCCTTCCTCCAAAATTTCCAGATCTACTTCGACCGCGTGACCTAGGAAGCCATGGCGCCTCGTCAGTCCCCGGCCGGAGCTTGGTACTCGTCTGCCCTGGATTCGCCGAATGTGTCGGAGGCGAGCCTCGCCTGGTTGCGCCGGATGGCGGCGGCGCAGGGCATCGACGGGGCGAAGGTGTTCAAGGCCGGCTCCGCCACCCCTGAGGGCCAAGGGAGCACCTTCTATCCGCTCTTTGTAAGCGCCATTGCTGCTGGCCTGGTGCCTCCCTTCTCCGAGTTCTTCTTCTCTGTCCTTCGTCATTATAAGCTACAGGCTCTGCATCTCCACCCCAACTCCGTCCTTCTCCTGGCAATCTTCGCCTATTACTGCGAGGCTCACGTAGGGGTGCAGCCCTCAGTGGCCTTGCTGCGCCACTACTTCTACCTCCAGACCTCTCGCGGTCCTGGTTCCGCGTGCGCGAGCTTCATCGCGTACGGTGGCGCCATTGCCATTTCGAACCCCGGGAAAAGGATTGAGGGCTTTAGGAGCAAGTGGGTCTTGGCAGATGCTGGGCGCATCCACCCTCGACCGATCTTGCCCATGGAGCAACCCACGAGCTCCAGCGATTGGGGTCAAGCAGAGCTCGCGGACTCCCGCGCAAAGGTGGTGTTGGAGAAGATGGACGCGGATCTGAGGCCGGCCAACATGGCGGCGGCGAAGCTGACCGGCGCGTCGCTGCTGAGGGAATTCCTGGAGCACCAGCTGGCTCCGCTTCGGCGGTACTCACTTCCGATGTGGAGGCCCCATCCGAGCCCTGTGGTCTTGGCCGACGAAGCTCTGGCTGCGGTCCTCCAATCTCTGATCGAGGGCGATGTGGCGAGGTTGGAGAGCGCTCCTACGCCCTTGTTCCTCCGTGACGACTGGGAGCAGGTAGTGGAGTCGATGCTCGCCTTCAACGGGGACGGGCCCGTGCCCACGGAGGCTCCTGAGGAACCGGTGGACGTGTCCTCCAACGACTCTAGCGAAGGGGAGGAAGGAGGGGAGCGGGAAAAAGGGCCTGACTCCGAGGCGACTGACGGAGAGTCGAGGGCTCCCCTCCCCCGGCGCAGGTCCCGCGTTCTCCGCCACTCTCCGAGCGATGACGACGAGGATGATGACGAGGAGGGCGGCGGGAGCTTGCCCCCAATCCCAAAGAAGGATAGGACCGGGCTGATCTCCTGCGGGTCTGCCCCGGCCCCGAGGCGGACCGCAGACGCACCTTCCCCTCCCGAGCTTCCCGAGGTTGACCCTTCCAGCCGGCTTTCAGGCTTCAAATTTCGCCGGAGGCTGCCTGAGCTCACTGGCGACGACCCGTAAGCGCTTGATTCTTGTCTTTATTTCTTGTTCTGCTGCTGAGGCTTGACGTCCGCATCTCTTGAATAGGCTGGCGCCCGCAGCAAACAAGCCGAAGGGACCTCCTGAGGTTCCATCCAGGGCAGCGCCTCTTCCCGCGAAGGAAGGTGACCGCGATGCACGGGCCTCTCCTGCCCGGTCGTCCTCGCGATGCCTGGCTGAGCCGGCTGGGGTGAGCTCAGCCCCCATGGCCCAAGCGACTCTCGAGGTGCCTTTGCCTCCTGCCGCCACCACAGCCGTTGGGGCGCAGCAGGCTCTACCTCAGGATGTTGTGGTCGCGCTGTCGCCTTCTCCTCCTACTCCACCGATCGCTATCTCTCCGACTCCTCCTGCCGTTCTGGATCGTGCTTCTGCTGAGCTGGACCGGCTGCGGCAGGATCTTCTTGGTGCTGACCCTCGCTTGGTGGCCGGGCTCTTGGAGCTGGCTTCAGGATGGATTCGCTCCGACGCTTCGATTCGGGCGGCGCTGGTCTAGGCCTCGACGGCTTGAGATGAGGAGAGGAAGGCCGTCCTTGAGGCGAAGGCTGCTCGTGATGCAGCCCTAGGGGAGGTGGTCAACGTCCGTGGTCGCTGTAAGGTGCTGGAGGACGAGCTGCAAGGCCTGCGGGACCAGCTCGCTAAAGAGGCCCGCCTTCGCCAAGAGCAGGAAGAAGGCGTGAAGGCTCGTGAGGCGGCCGTCAAGGACCGGGAGGCCAAGCTCAGGAAGCGCCGTGACCGCCTAGGCGCTGGAGCAGGACTTGGGGGCGAGGAAGGTCGAGCTGGACGACAAGGTCCAGGTTCTTGCCAAGGACCGCGTGGCCTTCGCGGAGATGGAGGCGAAGGCTCGCTCCTCGCTGAGGACGCTTTACGACAGCGGCCTGGAGAGCCCGCTGGCTGGCGCCGAGGACGGCCCCGCCAAGCTGCTTCCCTTCCTGGTTCGCGCTCTTGAAGATGTCGCCCTTGGCCTTGGCCCCACAGCGGAGGCCGAGGCGCGTGTCCTGTCTTCTGCAGCGCTGACGCGGGTCCTCACCCACATCTACCTTCGCGATCCCAGCGTCGACCTCGACAGCCTGTTGGAGCCAGCAAGCGGCGAGCATGCCACTGCCGCTGCCGAGGCCGAGAAGGGTCGCGCGCAGGCTCTGCTGGGGAAGTTCCGGGCCTTCAGCACCAAGCCGAAGCGAGGCGCTGCCGACCCTGCTGCTCCATGAGGCGAAGCCACTCCGCGCTGCTCCGCTGCTGAGAAGTGACTCCGTTGTGGCTCCTGTCCTGCCTTCAATTCCTGCACATGTATCATGCCTCGGGGAGGCGTTTAATCTTGCGTTTGGCATTGAGATAACAGTGTGGACTGTAATATTTGCTTTTGAATTCCTTGAAATTTGCGCTTTTCCTTCCTACTTGCTTATGTTCTACGCTGGCAGAGCCCGGCCCTGCGCATACCTCAGCCGCCGTTAGCCCCGACCGGAAACCAGGACGGGACCAAGGAGTGAGGGGCTACATGACAAGTTAGGCTCCTGAGTCACGATGCTCAAGAGTCCCCCTTGGCGCACGAACAGCAAGTAGGGAGGTGAGATGTGGGTGGATCTACCGTTCTACGTCTGCAGAGCCTGGCCCCGCGCATACCTCAGCCGCCGTTAGCCCCGACCGGAAACCAGGACGGGACCAAGGAGTGAGGGGCTACGTGACTAGTTAGGCTCCTGAGTCGCGATGCTTAGGAGTCCCCCTTGACGCTCAAACGGCCTTCGTACCTTGGCTCTGCTCGGGGAGAGACGCGCGACGAACTAGGCCCGGGGGGGGGGGGGGGGCTGGCTGGGTGGCGTGCATCTGGGCGTGACCCAGGCGCAGCCCCCGTGCCCAGCCCCCTCGCGCGGCACTCCCGAGGGGTGGCATTATGATGAGGCTAGACACTGAGCTCTGGGCTCCCTGAGGTTAATGCGGCCCGGGGGCCACCCTCAGTTGTTTATCACCAGCGCGGAGCATAGCGCTTCCGTATGTGTACGGGCATAGCCGCTCCTCGGCAGTGTCGTCAGCCAGCGCGGAGCATGGTGCTTCCACTGGTACGTGGGAGGGGGATCCCCTCCGGGAGGAGCCCCCGGGGCGTGGACAGCCCCGCCCTGACACATGGCTGGCACGGTAGGGCCTGGCGAGGTGTATCTGGGCACCCATGAGCCATCGCGGGACTCACGGGGCCCTACCTCTAGGCGGGTTGCGCCTGGCACTGGGCCTTATCTTGTGATGTGTTCTTGCAAATTTGGTTAGATGCTGGCACTCTACGTCCTCGGGTCCCGGCCCTCGAGCTGGTCTCAGCCGTCGCTGGTATGCCAGGTCGCGATGCCGTGGACAAGGCCAGAGGGTGAGGGCTGGAGAGGCAGTAAGAGCCCTGAGTCGCGATGCTCAGGTACCCCCCCTTTAACGTGCAAGTGGTCGGCATGGAGAAGAAGAGGTGCCGTGGACCGGCATTAAATAATCAAGCATGGTGGGTCAAACGCATAGCCGGAAATAAACGCAAATGGGATACGTGCCGCTGGGTCTGGCCCGAGCGACTTGGGGATGATGCAACCCGAGGGCGCCCCAACAAAGTAAGCTAACAACATGAAATAAAAGGGATACATGCCGCAAGGACGGACCCACGCGGCCTGGGAATAATGCAGCCCTGGGGGGCGCTCCCAGCTGCAAATGAAACTTGAAAGATGTCACCTAATGATGTTGAGTACGAAGCAGCGTTGGTGTAGCAGACTCGGTGGGCTGCGAAAGCCGATCCTCACGAGCCCCAGGCCCAGGGGCCTCGGGAGGCTCCGGAGGCGCTGGTGGCTCCTCGCGGACCATCTCCATCTCCGCCAGGGCTGCGGAACGCCTGGCCTCTTGAGCCTCCGTGATGCCCCTCATGAGGCGCTGGTACGTGGCAGCTGCGCTCGGCAAGCCGTAAGGCATGCGAACGTAGCTGTGGGGTGGACCTTCGCAGCGCCCCACTCATGAGGGCCAGAGGCGCTCCAGAGAGGCGACTCGATTGAGCCCTGGTATCTCGATGCAGACGCGCAGCCCACCATCCTCGCCTGGATGGGGAGCCACAACTGGTAGGCGGCGGCCGCCTCTCATGACTCTTGACTCCTGTAGCTCCTGAATGGCCTTGCTGACGAACTCCTGAGGGTGTGGCCCTCCTTGCCTTACTCCTTCTTAAGGGAAACGTGCTTCGAAACACGCCTCCATGTGGTGCCCAAGCGCCTCCCTCGTGACCCTAGCCAGGTCGGTGGCCCTCCTGGGGAGAGCCCCCGGGCCCTGCCTGAGGAGGGCGCCGGGCGCGCTTTCCTATGCGATGGAAGGAGGTTCCCCCTGGCAGGCGCGGGCCCTGAGGAGCCGGGCCGGACGATGTCTTCTTCTTCTTGGGGGTGGCCTCGGGAAGCCTCCTGCTTCCGCGATCCGGATCTTCCAGTGATGCGGCCTAAAAGGCTCGTTCCAGGGAATACACCGCGTCTTTCTCTTCACAGGGCACCGTGATGACTCCGCCCCTTCCTGGCATCTTGAGGACGTTGTAGCCGTGGTGAGTTACGTCCATGAACTTGGCCAGCGCTGGGTACCCAAGGATGGCGTTGTACGGCAGGCGAATGTGAGCGACGTCGAAGTCGATGAGCTTGGTGCGGTAGTTGTTGTGTGCCCCGAAGGTGACAGCGAGGCAGACCTGCCCAATCGGGACCGTGGAGCTGTCGGTGACTCCGGAGAAAGGCTTGGTTGGCTGAAGCTGATTGTAGGGCACTTGGAGATTGTTGAATGTTTCCACGGACAGGACGTTGAGCCCTGCCCCGCCATCGATGAGGGTCCTCGTGACCAGCACGTTGCTGATGATTGGGGAACAAAGCATCAGGAGGATTCCGGCCGTGGCCGCACACTTGAGCTGATCCGCTGAGCTGAACGTGATGGCGCACGCCGACCACCTGAGAGGGCGTGTGGCTTCGAGCTTGGGGAGGATTGCATTCATTTCGCGGGCGAACTGCTTGAAGATGCGTTGAGAGGCTGGGGCTTGAGCCCCGCTCAGGATGCAGGCGATCGCGCACGGCTCCTGGAAGCCCCCAGCCCCCTCGTCCTGATGGCGGTCCTCGTTTCTCCTTGGCTGCAGCGGCAGCGGAGGGAGGCCTGCGTTGCCTTGCGGGCGATCCTCGCGAGGCTGATCCCTCTAGTCTCCCTCGCGAGGCGGGTCTTGCCAGCGATCCTCGCGAGGTCGATCGCGCCACCCTTGGCGCGGGCAGCGGTCTTCCCAGCGTCCTGCGTTCCTTCCTCCTCCTCGACCGTAGCCCCGGTCACCGTGGTCGGGACGATGGCCGATCCTTCCTTCTCGCACGGCTCGGAGCTCTTGACATTCGTTGGTGTTGTGGGTGTGGAGGTCGTGGTACACACAGTACCTACTGCCCTTGGAAGATTCGGGCTGATCTCTGCCCCGCTTGGTGTCTAGTTCTGCCGCGAGCACGGCAGCCCCCTTGCGCTTCACATCTTTGGCCTTGGGCTTCTTCTCTTCTGGGTCTGCGGCATGCAGCTCGAGGAGGGAGAGACGCCCTTCCTCAGCCCTAGCGCACTTGGTCGCCAAGTTGAACAACTCCAAGGAAGTGCACAGGTCTTCATGCATCGCCAGCTCCTCCTTCATCTTGACGTCGCGCACGCCGTCAGAGAAGGCTGAGATGATGGCCTCCTCGGTCACCTTGGGAATCTTGAGGCGTGCGTTGTTGAAGCGCTGGATGTACTTCTACAGGGTCTCTCCGGGTTGTTGCTTGATGCGGCGCATGTCACTCACGGCAGGTGGCCGGTCGCGAGTACCTTGGAAGTTGGCGATGAAGCGGGTGCGCATCTCGTCCCAGGAGGAGATCGTGCCTGGAGCTAGGTTCAGGAGCCAGGTGCAGGCCCCGTCCTTGAGCGCCATGGGAAACCAGTTCGCCATGACCTTCTCGTCTCCGTTGGCAGCTTCGATGCCCAGCTCATAGAGCTGGAGGAACTCCGCAGGGTCGGCCGTGCCGTCGTAACGAGGAGGCAGGTCTGGCTTGAACTTGTCAGGCCACGCGATGCTGCGTAGCTCGTTGGTGAAGGCATGACAGCCTATTTTGGCCACAGGAGGCCTTGGGTGACGGAGAGCTTGGTATTGCCAGTCCCCATGCGCTGCAGCTGGGAGCAGCGCGGGGTCTTGACGTGCGGGAGCAGGAGCATGGCCGCGACGTGCTGGAGCAGGGAGCGCCCGGGCAGCTTCTTGCGGGCGAGGGACTTCTTGGCAGCTCTGCTCTTGCCGCGCTGGCACCTGACGGAGCGGGTTCCGCCCAGGGGCCACGCGCCTTGGAGCCTGGGTGCCTTCTTGAGGAGGAGGCGGCTGGGGCGCCCCCAGAGCTTCGTCGCCCGCGCAGGGCGGGGTGCGGTGCAGCGGAACAGACGGCGCAAGAGAGCCTCCTGCGGCGCGGACGAGCTCGGCGACGCGGTCGAGCCATTCTTCGTAGACGTCGTCGATGGGACGGTAGCGCAGGAGCTCGTTTGCCGCAATGAGTGCAGCTCGAGCCTCCATGGGTGCGCGGAGCGCGCGGGACGAAGAACAAGCTGGGGTGAGCGAGGGAGTAGCGGTGCGGCTGTCTTGCCGCACGGACGGATGCTGAGACGACGCTTGCTGCTCGTTTCCCGCTGGGCCGGTGGCGGCGTTGACCACAGGTGACGGGGAACAGCGAGGACGCCGGCCGACAGGAGCCGTCTGGGCGACACGGGAAGGAGAGCGGCTCTGCGCTCGGCGCGGGCCTGACGAGCGTCAGACATGGACGCGATGGTCGGAGGAGAACGGGGTGGTGGAAGACGAATCCCGGCGCACCCCTACCTGGCGCGCCAAATGTCGTTCCGGCAGACCCTAGAGGTTCGAACACTGGGGTGCGCGCGGAGATTTCGCCTTCTACCTACCTGCACCCCACTGCCTCGCTAAGATCTAAGCTATGGAAAGAACAACACAAGAGACACAGGGTTTATACTAGTTCGGGCCACCATTGTGGTGTAATACCCTAGCCTAGTTTGTGGTGTGGTGGATTGCCTCTTGGGCTGATGATGATGATGAGCAATACAAGGAAGAACAGCCTCGCGAGGGTCTGTTCTTGGCTGGGGGATGAACTGCTAGGAGGAGTTCAGTCACCCTTCTCTCTCTCTCTCTCTGCGTGATGCTACTCGATCCGATCCCAGCTTGTTTCTGGATTGGCCGATCCTCTCTACCCTGGGGGTGGCTAGTACTATTTATAGGCAAAGGCCCTGGGCCTCTTCCCAAATATTAAGCGGGAAGGGCGCCAACAATTGGCCATTTTGAAGGGGAACATTTGGTACACTTATCCTGACTAAAGTTGGTCCTTGCCTGCCAAAGGCTCGGGTGGTGACGCTGGCTTGGGCTCCACAATGACTTCCTCCCTGCCGTTGGGCTGGTCTTGGTCTCGTTGCACCGAAACGGGTGCCTTTGCTTGATGCTCTCGCCTGCGCTTGCTCCCTTTGCACCAAAGAGTAAAGGAGGACACTGCGCGGGCTGGCACCCGCCTGGCGCCCTTGGTCGTCATGGCTTGCGTCATGGGCACCTCGTGAGGTACCCCGCCTTGATCTCTCCGCCTCCTCGCGAGCCAGCCTGATGAGGCCGTGCCTGAGGAAGCTCCGTGTCGTCCGCCCCGCGAGGCTTGGCCCCTCGCGAGGGTCTTGGGTCTGTGTTGATGAAGATGGGCCGTGCTGGGCCCCCCTTTGAGCCATGCCGCAGGCAGGCAAGTCTGGGGACCCCCGTTCCCAAAACGCCGACAATGATATTCAACATTGGAGACCTCGTGTGGCTACACCTTCGCAAGGACCGCTTTCCCAAAGAACGCAAGTCCAAACTTCTACCATGTGTGGATGGACCATTCAAGGTGCTTGCACGCTACAACAACAACGCTTACAAGATCGACATTCCTCGTGACAAGTACTCCGTGAGCGACATCTTCAACATCAAAGATCTCTCGCCCTACCATGGTGATGAGGATTTCGATCCGAGGACGGATCTTCCCCAAGGGAGGGGAGATGATGCGGAGCATCCCAAGATCATCCCCATGGACGCACCCACACCTCCAACGGCACCACTTGGACCAATGACACGAGCCCGAGCCAAAGCTATCGAAGATAAGGTGAACTCACTCCTCTCCGAACTTCCACTTTCTATGCATGAGACATGGCTACTACCTAAGTCCGAGATGTTGTGCATGATTAGGTACGAAGAGGGTCCTCCCGAAGATGCGCATGAAGACGGACAAGTCCCCAAGTCCACGGATGAGGAGACCCAACAGAAGGAGCCAAGAGCATCTCCCAGGCCCCGGACATCCGGCCAAGGCCCCGGACATCCGGCCCCTGGAGCGCCTTCCTCTACAGCTGCTCAACCACCAAGTGCCTACAGGCCCCTGACATCCAGCCCCGCAAGCCCGGACTTCCGGCACTTCCCGAGGTCCCGGACATCCGGCCCCCTGCCCGGAAATCCAGACCCCCGAACCCAAGAGCAGCATGGCCAGCTTCACCAGCCCGGACATCCGGCCTCCACAGCCCGGACATCCGGCCCTCCCCGAACGCCCGGACATCCGGCCCGACGCCTGGACGTCCGGCCTCCCTGTCTACGCACAGTAAAGGGTCGAGGCCCGTGTACCCCTTCTACCCCCCTAGACTATATATATACTCCACCCCGTACAACTTTCTAGGGTTAGCAAATGTTTAGCTCATATTTGTGAGAGAGCTTTGCTCATCCACTTGGTTACCATCTCCTCGGGGATTCGAGCATCCACCGGAGAAGATCCCCAAGCGGATTCAAGACCCCTCTTTAGGGAAGAACATCAAGACCTCCTCACGGAGCAGAACCGGTTACCCTTTTGTATTGTCCCTAGTTGTCCGTGGACCATGTATCGTTCTATGTATCCGAGGATCTAGCACATGTGTGACTTGTTCTTGTTAGATTGAGTGTTCCTCTTTTGTTTCCCCTTGTGATTTCCCCCATTTCCCTCTTTGTGTTCCTCATGTTCTTCGCGGGATCCGCTCCTTTCGTGAAAGATCGGGCGATTAGGGTTCTACCCTACATCACTCCGGCGGCGCCGGCCAGTGGCGGCGCGACAAGTGCCGATGGCGAGGTGGAGGGGAGCGGCGGACATGTCCGGGCGCGGTGGATATTTCGTCCAGCGGCGCGAGGAGGACGAAGCTAGGGTTTCATCCGCGAGATTTTCTGGGGAGAGCACATATTTATAGGTAGAGGGAGCTAGGAGACTCCAAATTGAGCACGGTTTCTGGCCACGCGATCGTGATCGAACGACCGAGATGATGGAGGGGGGTTTAGGTGGGGTTTGGGCCACATTGGAGGGGTGTTGGGCTGCAACACACACGAGGCCTTTTCGGTTCCTCGGTTAACCGTTGGAGTATCAAACGAAGTCCAAATGGCACGAAACTTGACAGGCGGTCTACCAGTAGTAAACCAAGGCCGCTTGGCAAGTCTCGGTCCAATCTGACAACGTTTAACACCCGCACACGAAAAGAGGCAAAAGGGGACGCCGGAGGACATAGGAGCGCCGGATTACAAAACGGACAATGGGGAAAATGCTCGGATGCATGAGTGTTTCATGTATGCAAATGCGATGCACATGATGACATGATATGAAATGCATGACACACAAGCAAATGACAAGGCAACAATAGCGAATAACTGGAAGACACCTGGCACATCGGTCTCGGGGCGTCACACCGCAGTCCCCGCCGTGTATGTCAATCAACAACTCCTCCCCCTAGTCCCTGGAAATGCAACGCAATGAAACATCATTTGGTCGCTTCTTGTACAACTCACCCTCCTGGATGCAATATGCCGTGGCTTGCCGGGCCACGCGCTCTGCGTGCTCTTCCTTCTCCGGTGGCGCCCCTTGCATCAGATATTCCTTGAATTCCTTGGTCCAACATCCCTCTTGAGGCTCGAGCGCCAAGAGAAAGTGAGCTCCTAAGGTTGGGCCACAGGCTGGGGCTCCTGTGGAAGGCGGTTGTGCGAGCTCCTCCCGAGGCCGTGCCGTGCTTGAAAGTGGTGGCGCCGCTGACGGCTTGAAGAGCCACTCCTCGAAGATGCCAGGCTCTTGGGGCAGCAGCTTGGATGCCCTCCTGGTGATGTCGTCGGCTTCCTTGTTGGTGCCATGGGGCACAGGCTGCACGTCCAGGCCTAGGAACTACTTTTCCATCTTACGTACTTCTGCGAGGTACGCCTCCATGTGCTCGTCCTTTGGCTCGTACACTTTGTTGGAGAAGTTGACGAGGAGCTATGAGTCGCTCCTAATAGTGAGGCGCTTCACCCCTAGATCTGCCACGGCCTTCAAGCCATCTATAAGGCCTTCGTATTCTACAATGTTGTTGGAGACCTTCTCGCCCTGCTGAAAACAGAGCTACATAGTGTAGTAGAGCTTGTCCTGCGTGGGCGAGATGAGTACTGCTCCAGCCCCCGCGCCCTGGTGCGTGAAGGCACCATCAAAGTACATGACCCATCCGTCGGGCGCCTCACTTCCTGGCGAGGTAGACTGCTCCTCACCCACTTCAAGTGTCGGGGCATCCGTCCATTCCGCCACAAAATCAGCGAGCGCGACTCCCTTGATGACCCTGGTGGTGCTAAACTCCAACTGGAACGCCTGCAGCTCGATGTTCCCTCAGCGACCCTTCCAGCGGAGTTGGGGCTCCTGAGCACCCTCTCTAATGGGTAGGCCGAGACGACCTTGATAGGGTGTCCCTGGAAGTAGTGCCGCAACTTGCGCGAGGCCACCAGGAGCGCGAGCAGGAGCTTCTGCGGTATGGGGTATCGTGCCCTTGTGTCCCTTAACACCGTGCTGACGAAATACACCGGGTGCTCGATGAGGACCGCCGTGTTGGCGAGGCTCGCGTCTTGTGCAAGCTGGGGTGCCTCCTGGGGTTGGGGGACCCCTGGCGCCTGGTCGCTTGCGGGAATCTCTATGGTGTCATCCTGCCGAGCTTGGTATTTTGTTGCTGCCGCTATGGCTCTTGCTGCGCCTTCCTGATCTTGCATCATCTTGGCTGGTGATGTAGCTTTGCACGGCGCACTCTTGGCCTAGTGCTCCTCCCGAACCGCCACTAGCGCAGCGCTGGCGGAGTATGGGTTGGTGGAAAGATAAAGTACTAGAGGCTCGAGAGGTCGTTGCGCCACCAACACCGGTGGGTTGGTCAGGTATCTCTTGAGGTCTTGGAAGGCTGGGTCGGCCTCCAGAGTCCACTCGAACGGGCCTTTCTTCTTCATTAGCTTGAAAAAGGGTAAGGCGCGCTCTCCCAGCTTGGAGATGAAGCGCCCCAATGCAGTCACCCGACCAGCCAGCTTATGCATTTCCTTGAGGGTCTACGGCGGGCTCATACCCTCAATGCCCTTGATCTTCTCCGGGTTCGCCTCGATCCCTCTATGTGACACGAGGAATCCCAGTAGCTTGCCGGAAGGGACATCGAACACACACTTTTCCGGGTTAAGCCGCAAGTTCACCTAGCGCAGGCTTTCGAAGGTCTCCTCCAGGTCTTGGATCAAGGTTCTCGCCTCCCGAGACTTCACCACAATGTGAAAGCACAAGTGCTCCCTAGGTGGTTTTGGTAATTAATGTCAACATATCTCTTGTTGGACTAACATTTTTATCTAGTATGTTTCAGATAATTTCAACAGTGAATTGGCATGGACTAGAGGATGTGAAACCCCTTCAAGATGCTAAGGACATAGGATTGGCTCAAGCTCAAAGCTCAAGACTCTACATTTTCCATTTTAGTGATCCAAGATCACATTGAGTCTATAGGAAAAGCCAATACTATCAAGGAGGTATGAGGTGTTGCTTAATGAGGTTCTTGCTCAAAATGCTTAGTGATATGCTCCAAAGCCCTCAACTACTTTCTCACATCCACATATTACCTAAACCAAAAGTCAAACTCGGCCCCACCGATTCTTCCTATCCGGCGCCACCGAGTTTCAAATGTCATAGCCATAGCCACAAACCCTAGGCAAATCGGTCTCGCCGATAGGGATCTCGGTCTCACCGAGATGGGATTGCAAACTCTCTGTTGCCTATTGCAATACTTTTGGTCTCACCGAAACTTGCGATCGGTCCCACCGAGATTGCAATGTAAACTCTCTATTTTCCCTTTGTAACGTTTCGGTCTCACCAAAATGAGTGATCGGTCCCACCGAGTTTACCTGACCAACTCTCTGGTTAGCTTATTACCAAAATTGGTCCCACCGAGTTTGTGTAATCGGTCTCACCGAGATTACGTTATGGCCTAACCCTAATCATATCGGTCCTACCGAGTTGCATGTCGGTCCCACCGAAAACCCTAACGGTCACTAGCTTTGATGAATCGGTCCGAACGAGTTTAACCATTCGGTCCCACCGAGTTTGGGAAGTTATGTGTAACGGTTAGATTTTGTGTGGAGGCTATATATACCCCTCCACCACCTCTTCATTCGTAGAGAGAGCCATCAGAATGAACCTACACGTCCAACTTGCTTTTTCTGAGAGAGAACCACCTACACTTGTGTT
This sequence comes from Triticum urartu, assembly GCF_056163025.1. Classification (NCBI taxonomy): domain Eukaryota; kingdom Viridiplantae; phylum Streptophyta; class Magnoliopsida; order Poales; family Poaceae; genus Triticum; species Triticum urartu. The sequence goes on from NC_141874.1 coordinate 320,770,083, forward strand.
GAGACCAAGATATTCCATTCCTACCATATGAATCTTGATCTCTAGCCTTCCCCAAGTTGCTTTCCACTCAAATCTTCTTTCCACCAAATCCAAATCCTGTGAGAGAGAGTTGAGTGTTGGGGAGACTATCATTTGAAGCACAAGAGCAAGGAGTTCATCATCAACACACCATTTGTTACTTCTTGGAGAGTGGTGTCTCCTAGATTGGCTAGGTGTCACTTGGGAGCCTTCGACAAGATTGTGGAGTTGAACCAAGGAGTTTGTAAGGGCAAGGAGATCGCCTACTTCGTGAAGATCTACCGCTAGTGAGGCAAGTCCTTCGTGGGCGATGGCCATGGTGGGATATACAAGGTTGCTTCTTCGTGGACCCTTCGTGGGTGGAGCCCTTCGTGGACTCGCGCAACCGTTACCCTTCGTGGGTTGAAGTCTCCATCAACGTGGATGTACGATAGCACCACCTATTGGAACCACGACAAAAACATCAGTGTCTCCAATTGCGTTTGAATCTTCGAAACCCTCCCCTTTATATTCTTGCAAGTTGCATGCTTTACTTTCCACTGCTCATTTACTTGTTGCATGCTTGCTTGATATGTATTGTGTTTGTTAAACTTGTGCCAAAAATCCACTTCACCCTAAAGAATTTAAAAACTGCAACTTTTGGTAGTTAGTGTCTAATCACAGCCCCCTCTAGACACCTCTTCTCGGTCCTTTCAATAGGTATCAGAGCTTTGGTCTCCATTGCCTTGGTTTAAACACCACTATAGGAATATGGATGAGTCTACTTTGGGGAGTCTTAGACATAGAGTGCCTATTCTTGATGGAGAATATTTTCATGAGTGGAAAAATGAAATGCTTTAGATTTTCAATGAATATCATTTGAGCAAGTATATTGCTAGCCCTTGTGCACCTCATGTTGATCCCATGCATCCTACCCTTGATGAGTCAATTGACATGATTCGCAATCTTAGAACTGTTAATCTTATCACTAGAGGCTTGCCTAGAAACTTGATTGGATGTTTACGTACTCTTAAGTGTGCCTACACCATATGGAAATTTCTTGAGGAACTCTTTCCAAATTATTCCTTGAAAGATCTAGATGAAATTCTCCATAAATCCATTGCCTTGATTAAGATGAATTCCAATGATCCCAAATTTGGTGACTGCTTATTTGAGCTTACTAATCTTACGAGTGCCAAAGGAGATTTTGGAATCATTAGCAATATCATTTCTAGAGCTATTAGAATTCATAAAGATAACTATAGAAATGATCATTTATCTAATGAATTACCCTCTCTAGGAATTGATCAATCACAAGATGATGTTGAACATGGAAACTATGATGAGGATGATGATGATAGTGACTATGACCTTGATCATGCGATGAGACACTTTGGTCTTATGGCAAATCTTCGCGGCTACATGGCTGGAGGAAAGGAATGGGTCCTTGATAGTGGATGTACTGATCATATGACCGGAGATAAAGATATGTTTCGTGAGCTTGCTAAAAACGATGGCCCTCAAAAGTATGTCACCTTCGGTGATAACTCAAAGGGTAAGGTGGTTGGCCTCGGTAAGGTGGCCATCTCACATGATAGCTCCATACAAAATGTCATGCTCGTCGAATATCTTGGGTACAATTTACTTTCAGTATCTAGACTTGCTGATTTTGGTTTCAATGTCCTATTCACTGAAGTAGATTGCCAAGTGTTTCGTAGAGATAACCATAAAATGGTCTTTACCGGAATACATAGAGGTGATCTTTACATTGTTGATTTCACTAAAAAGGCTCAACCTACAACTTGCTTAATTACTAAATCCTCTAAAGGTTGGTTATGGCATAGACGATTAGGTCATGTTGGTATGCGAAACCTTGACAAGCTTATTAAAGGAAATCATATCCTTGGCGTTAACGATGTCATATTTGATAAGGATAGACTTTGCAGTGCTTGTCAAGCAGGTAAACAAGTTGGAGGAAGTCATCGCGCGAAGAATACCATGACCACAAGAAGACCACTCGAGCTACTTCACATGGATCTTTTTGGTCCTAACGCTTACAAAAGTCTCGGTGGAAATTCTTTTGGTCTAGTTATAGTTGATGATTTTTCAAGATTTATGTGGGTGTTCTTTCTCGATGATAAATCACAGGTCCAAAAGATCTTCAAGAACTTCGCGAGGAAGGCCCAAAATCAATTTGAAGTGAAAATCAAGAAGGTTCACAGCGACAACGGAACGGAGTTCAAGAACGCAAATGTGGAGACCTTTCTTGACGAAGAAGGGATTTCACATGAGTTCTCGGCTACGTACACACCTCAACAAAATGGAGTTGTTGAGAGGAAGAACCGGACACTCATCGAAATGGCAAGAACGATGCTTGATGAGTACAAGACGCCAAAACACTTTTGGGCGGAAGCGGTTGAGATATCTTGTCATGCAACAAATCGCTTGTATGTTCACAAGCTACTCGGCAAGAAGGCATACAAGCTCCTCACCGGTATTAAACCACAAGTTGGATACTTTCGAGTATTCGGCTCAAAGTGCTACATTCTTGATAAACATCGTTGTTCTAAATTTGCTCCTAAGTCTCATGAAGGTTTTCTACTTGGTTATGGCTCAAACTCTCACACATACCGTGTCTACAACAATTTCACCCGAAAGGTTGAAGAGACGGTAGATGTGAAGTTTGATGAATCTAATGGCTCGCAAGTAGAGCAATTGCCAGTTGATGTAGGAGACAAAGACCCTTCAGAAGAAATCCAAGACATGTCTATTGGCAAGATTCGTCCAATGGAGGTGAAGGAGAGTACCTCGTCCGTCCAAGTGGAAGCCTCTACCTCACGACAAGGTGAACCAAGAGTTGATACGGAAGCATCGACAAGTGGGACACATCAAGATGAAGAAAACGAGGAAGTGCATCAAGATGAACGCCAACAACCTCTTTCTCCACCATGACAAGAGAACGACAACGTCAACAACGAAGAAGGCCAAGAAGAAGAAGAAGATGACGAAGATGTTCAACCAAGATCCAAGCAAAAGCTTTCATGAGTTCGAGCAAGAATTGCTAAAGATCATCCCGTCGAGCAAATCTACAATGATATCCAAACCGGGAGAATCACTCGCTCAAAAACTCGTTTAGCTAAATTTTGTGAACACTATTCATTCATCTCTTGCATTGAACCTATGAAGGTTGAAGAAGCATTGGAAGATCCGGATTGGATAAGTGCTATGCATGAAGAGCTACACAACTTTGAGAGAAATCAAGTGTGGACATTGGTTGAAAAGCCCGACAACAACCACAACATCATTGGTACCAAATGGGTGTTTCGCAACAAGCAAGATGAAGATGGTCAAGTCGTCCGCAACAAAGCACGCCTAGTCGCCCAAGGCTACACTCAAGTCGAAGGTATGGACTATGGCGAGACATATGCCCCCGTTGCTAGACTTGAGTCCATTCGCATCTTACTTGCCTATGCTAATCATCATGATATAACCTTGTACCAAATGGACATTAAAAGTGCTTTTCTGAATGGTGAAATAGAGGAGGAAGTTTATGTTAAGCAACCTCCCAGATTTGTCAATCCTAAGAAACCTAATCATGTTTACAAACTTCACAAAGCTCTTTATGGTCTTAAACAAGCTCCTAGAGCATGGTATAAATGCTTGACCAAGTTTCTTATTGAAAAAGGCTATGAAATTGGAAAAATAGATTCTACTCTTTTTACTAAAAGGGTTAATGGAGAACTATTTGTATGCCAAATTTATGTCGATGATATTATATTTGGATCAACTAACCCTCATTTTAGTGAAAAGTTTGGAAAGCTAATGTCGGAGAAGTTTGAGATGTCGATGATGAGTGAACTCAAATTCTTTCTTGGTTTGCAAATCAAGCAAACTAAGGAATGCACCTTTGTATCTCAAACGAAGTACACCAAGGACTTATTCAAGAAGTTAAATATGCAAGAATGCAAAGGTATGACTACACCCATGCCTACTAGTGGACATCTTGATTTAACCAAAGATGGTGAACCAGTTGATCAAAAGGTTTATCGCTCTATGATTGGTTCATTGTTATATCTATGTGCTTCATGTCCCGATATTATGCTAAGTGTGTGCATGTGTGCACGATATCAAGCCGCTCCTAAAGAATGTCATCTTAAGGCCGTGAAAAGGATAGTGAGATACTTAATCCATACACCAAATTTTGGCATTTGGTATCCAAAAAGGGCTTCCTTTGATCTTGTTGGCTACTCCGATTCGGACTATGCCGGTGACAAGGTTGATAAAAAGTCCACTTCGGGTACTTGTCAATTTCTTGGTAGATCTCTTGTTTCTTGGTCTTCCAAGAAACAAAACTCGGTATCCTTATCCAACGCCGATGCGGAATACATTGCCGCTGGATCATGTTGTGCTCAATTACTTTAGATGACCCAAACTCTTAAAGATTATGGAATATATGTGAAACATGTTCCATTGCTATGTGACAATGGAAGTGCCATTAAGATTGCTCACAATCCCGTGCAACATTCTCGAACTAAGCATATTGAAGTTCGTCATCATTTCATTAGAGATCATGTTGCCAAAGGGGCCATTAATCTTAAGCATGTTCGCACCGATAAGCAATTGGCGGATATATTTACCAAACCACTTGATGAGAAAGTGTTTTGCAGGTTAAGAGGTGAATTTAACATCATTGATGCTTCAAACTTGGAGTAGGAACTCCATTGAAATACATGGAAGGCATGAGCCTATGACTAATCCTTGATATTTCTCTTATGTTTACTATCTTATGTCTTGGATATATTTGCACCTTGCATGTTATCTAACCCGTGTAGGTACTTGGATGAATCAAAATCTATGAGATTGCAACTCACTCACATCTTGAGAAATTTCTATATCACCAAGTCGCTACACAATGGTGGATGAAGACAAGGAAGCACGCAACCATTCAAACATATCCTTTGACAAATTATATCATGATTGTCATTTTGGATACACATGTGCTCTTCCTTGCAAAAACTAACCCATGTAGGTAGATGAACTCAGACTTCAAGTGATGCTCCCAACTCTTGATGAGCTACATCAACCTTGAGCAACCCACACAAGTTCAACTACATGATCCTGATCAACACCACCACCCAAGGTATGTTATTCCATCTTAGAGAAGCTTTACTCCAAGTCATGGGATAAAGCAACTCAACAAGATGTGAATAAATCAAAATGCTTTAACGAAAAATGGTAACCCCATTTTGAGCTTAAACGATGAGTATGACCAAAGATCAAGTGATCTCACTTGACTCCCAAGTCAATATACTCTACCATAGGTGACTTTGTCACCGACCATTTCTAGATGAAGTTCTCTTGTGTTCTTTTTGTACTCTTGCATTTGTCTCATGCATATTTGTTTCCAACTTCATCTAGACTTCTTTTTAGTTTCTTCTCTTTTATTTTCTATTCTGCATTTTCTGCATTAAATTCCTTGCAAATCCTTGTGAGATCTTACTTGTCTAGTGAGCTGAGGTGACAAGTGTTTTCTCTGCGATGAACTCGGTCACACCGGGCTGTTTACTTCGGTCCAACCGAACCCTTTCGGTGCCACCGAAGCACCAAACTCGGTGCTACCGATTTCACTATAGGAAAAACATCTTGCCACTTGTCTCTGAATTCTTTTTGATCCAGCTTCACTCAATGAATCTTGTCCTCGACCAGCATCCTACTCAAATTGCTTCTTTGTTCTGTGACTCAAGGACCAAACCCATCATGACAAAAAATCCAGAAGAACCCTTCTTGGAAATTGATGTCAAAGGGGGAGAGAGAGATCATCACATCAAAGCTTAATCATATGTGCTCGATGCTTGGTGTTCGAGAGGAGAGAAGTCACATGTCTTCAAGAGGGGAAGGACATGTTCATATTTGCTTGATTGCATTAGCTCTGTTTATTTCCTTTGAGCTCTGTTTTTGCTCTGATTTTCTGTTCCCTATCTTCTCCCAATATCCCATGTTAGATTCAGGGGGAGAAAGACATCTAAGGGAAGGAAATCCTTGAATTTATTGCATATCTTTACCTTTGGGGACATGTCTTTATTCAATGTGGTACTTAGTACTGACTCTACAAGTCATCCCAGTCTTGGTACTCTTGTGGTCTCTTTTGTTTGCTCTGGCCAGTAGGTGTATCTGTGTTATCTAACCTTGTTTACACAGGTTCATCCCATCTTAAGCCAACTCAAGACCATAAGATAAGTATATGCATCAAGTCATGTGAATGAGAATTTCTTGCTGATGTACATACTGTTTGCAAGAAGGACTCATGAGCATGAAGGTACATTTCTCATATTTTCATCATTTGCTCTGATGCATATAGCCAAGATACATGTAACACATAGCTTACTGACGAGGACATCAATACCATTGTTACACCCACATTCCCTGCTGCTATACATACTGGACCAATTACTAGAGCTCGCGCACGCCAATTGAATTATCAGGTACTTTCATTTCTTGGTAACGATTCTAATGTTCATGAGAATATGATGCTGCCTAAATTGGATACATTTGTTTTGCTTACAAATGAAGGGCCTAGCTTGGACAAGAAAATGAACCTTGGAACAAGTTCAAGCATGGAGATGATGGCATGCGCAAGGGGATCAAGAACGGAGTTACAAGTGATGATTTCAGGACTTTGAAGCCACCATAAGGAGTGCATGAAGCCTTGGACGAAATATACAAGATGCTATTTTAGGTGCTGTGTCACCTTATTATTGGGCCAGTTTATGTAGGGTAGAACCCTAGTGACCCGATATTTCACGAAAGGAGCGGATCCCGCGATGAACACAAAGAACACGAGGGGGAAAATGAGGGGAAAATCACGAGGGGGACACAAGAGAACACTCAAACCAACAAGAATGATCACACAAAGGGATCTTCCCATGAACACAAAGGAGATACAAGATCCAAAGTCAACAACGGATGATACAAGAGGTAACCGGTTCTTCTCCGTGAGGGGTCTTGAATCCAAGGTGGATCTTCTCCGTAGAGGGGCCGCGGTCTCTCTCGTGGAGTAGATCCAATATGGATGAGCGAAGCTCTATGTCTCAAATGAGATATCACAACGCTAACCCTAAAACGTAGGTGGAGGGGGAGTATATACAGTCTAAGGGGCTAAGGGGTACATGGGCCTCGGCCCAGATGCACTGCACGCAGGCAGGGAAGGCCGGATGTCCGGGCGTTCGCAGAGGACCAGATGTCCGGGCTGGAGGGGCCGGATTTCCGGGCTGGCGGGATTGGTCTTGTTGCTCTCGGGTTCGGTGGTGTTCGGATTTCCGGGACCTGGGCCGGATGTCCGGCGGCTCATGAAGGGCCGGATGTCTGGGCCATGGCCGGATGTCCGGCTGCTGTAGCAGCAGAGTCTTCTTCCTTCTCCTTCCTTCGCTCCCGCGCACGCTTGGCCTTGGTCCTTGGGCTCTCCTTGGACTCCTCGGGTGTACCTGAGTATGCACAAATCCGCACTTGAAGTAGCATCCATGTCTTACATGCGGAAAGGGAAGATTCGTAAAGGAGCGAGTTCACCTTAGGTCCAAAGGCGTATGCTTGAGTGTACATGGGGATGATCGTAGGATGCTCCGCATCATCTCCCCTCCCTTGGGAAAGATCGGACCTCGGATCGAAAACCTCATCACCATGGAAACGGTTGTCGTGGACGGACTTGTAGTTGGACGAAGAGGAAGACATGGCACAATCCAAGTACTCGAAGGTGTCGCCGGAGTGGTATACATGCAAAAAGAGCAAACACAAACGACACTTGGAAATACAATGGTTAGCGCACACAAAGTGTCCATCAAATAAGAAAGAGTCTGTGCGACAAGATTGATCATGACAAGGTGCATGAAGCTTATCCAAAAGATATGGAATGGTATGCAAAGCATTCATGGGAGCAAAAGCATTCATTGTGCACACAAATGTATTGTGAATGTGATCAATGCAACCACGGTGCAAAATGATGTCATAGTGAGACGGTTTATCGATAGCATGAGTATGGTAATGGATGCTCAATGTGATGTGATCATGCAATTGATGGTAGGAAATAAGATCATGATGTATGAATATGCCATCAAGGTATATCACAACAAATTTGCTAATGAAATGCACAAGCTCATATATCATGGATGGCATGGGAATACAAGATGCAACAAGGCAATCATGATGTGAATCAATCCATGCATAAGATGCAAAATTGGCATGTGTACGATATGTCCATCGAGCATGACATGTGTGAACACAATCAACAAATATGGACATGTTGGTATACCAATGCTCGATGTCGTGGCATGAGTGGAGGTTCGAAGGTGCATCCAATAAGTCCGAGCGCTCCTCAACTTGAAGGTTCATGGATTCCATCTCCAATGTCGGTCCTCCATCCAATAGATGTAACATGTAGACAAGAAGAAGGAAAGAACAATGAAAGAGTGACCCATCCAATATGAATATTTGAGGATGGCTCAAAGGGAAGGAGTTCACCTTTAGGAGATTCTCGCAAATGTTGGTGTTGCACATCGTGTATGCCTTCACATGACCAAATTGTCTCATGACAGTATCGCCTTGTGAATCCTTAAACATGAAAGAACATGACAACACTTGGAAAAACAAATGAGGTTAGCGGAGATGCAAAACCTATCATTCGTGTGGTAAAATACCCAACAAGTGGATGCATCATGCTCATCATAAGAAAGTACAAGGGAGCATTTCACAGTATGGAGGCATATGATGATGCAAGGACAACCAAATACAATAGGCTCAATCAAGAAAGCATGCATCACAAGTAAAGTGTCCAAGTATCCATGATCAATAAGCATAGATGCAATAATTGGAGGAAAGCGACAATGAACAAAATATATCATGTGAGAGGCATGAACATATATGTCATCAACCCAAGAAAGCATGGAAGAATGGAACATGGGTGATGCGACAAAGCAAGCAATCATGTGAATCAAGGCAAGCAAGCTAGTATTGCGAAGATGCAACGTACTAGAAAGAATCATGTCAAGTATGTCATGTGTGCAAATGGTGGGCATGAATAATGCACAAGACATATCACAAGCATGAAAGGAGGATATGAGCAAAATAGCATCAATAGCATGAGGCACATGATAAACATGGCAATAGCAACAAGGATCTCCACCAAGCATGCAAATACACATAGGAGTAACATAATTGTGAATCATGGGTAGATGCAAGCAAGGGTTGCAATTGCATGGCAAAGGCATAGAAGCAAGCATAACATGCAAAGTGAACACGGTAAAATGAGCAAGAGTGCGGTATATAGCCCATAGCCGTGTGAGAGCCAAATGAGAGAGATGCGCATAGTCGTTGCGCGAAAGGAACGGTGGTAAGGATAGTTCACGGGATCCCAAGTCATATTTGCTCTCAAGAGCTCTTTTCGTCAACTCTTGGGATTGAGAGGTTGACGAGTATACATGAGTACCTACACAAAACAAAGACAAAGGGAAAATTGTGTGTGCGTGGTAGATGTACACATCATCCATCATGATGCGCACGTGCTTGTGTTGGTTAGCACAAAATATCCAATGCTCAAACAAATGAGATGCGTGATATAGAAACATGTCATCCATCATGATAGGTTTGTTTTTATGTATAGCATAATGGAGACTCAAATTGGGCAATGCATCATGATATATATGTAGAGCATTGTTATTCATGGAATGCATATGGTGCAAGCAATTATGAGAGTCATGCAAAGTATGGAATGCATCAAAATCTCCTAATATGTATGAGGAAACTATGGGGGTCTCCTCATGAGTATTAATGGAAACATCACATGGAGAATATTTACAACATTCATAACAATGCATATTTGGAGCAATGTGATCATGGCATGGCATAGTAGATAAATTGCGCAAATCGTGTAAAGGAAGCATGGAAATATCATCACATGAAAAACAAAAGCCAATGACCATCGTCTCTTCATCTATGCCATAAGTGCAAATGGGATTGATTTTAATGGGGCATGCATAGTTATTATGTTGAGATTGAAAAGATGCAATATGGGATATCTCACTCATAGCATATGACAAGGTTAATGGATTGTCAAACATGATGTGACCAAAAGAATTTTCAAATGATATCCTATGGAGCATAGCATCACAACTAGGCAACTCAACATGCTCATCATCATATTTATCATAAATAGGTAAGTCATGACATGAGGAAGTCGCACTAGCATGAAGCATGTGAATAGGTGTCTCAACATCATGCGAGCAATCATTCATGAAATAGTACACTAGTGGGACAAGAGAAGCACCATCACCTATGTTACCTTTGGAGCATCGCTCATGTGTTGTAGGTGAGGTGTCGAAGACCAAGTCATGGTCAACTTCATCTTGATGGAACCATGTGGGGGGTGCATCTTCTTCCACCATGGCCATCATTGTCTCCATTGGAGGCATGGATTCGTCGAGGATAGGCGTGTCGTCATGTAGGAGACCTAGCACCAAAGAAGAAAACACACTAGGAGTAGAGGTTAAGCCGTTAGAAATCAAAGTGGCCTCACATGTCGTGTCAACTACCTCACTCACTAAGTGTTGTGGCTCACTCACTCCCTCTCGGATGCTCCCACTCATATGGTTGGTGGAGTCACTCAAATGGCTCTCAACCTCACATAGGATGTGTGGCATGCTCTCAAGTGTGGGGCAAGTGGTGATCACACTCATCCTATCATAGGAAATGCACTCAATGTTAAAAATGGTGGAGTCACTCATATCACTCATGGTGGGGTGGCTCTCCTCACATGGGAATTGGGGCATCTCTTTATATGTGGGTGTCGGAGAGATGTAGGTGCAAATGTCTCCATGCTCAATCATGTCGTGGTCGTAGCCGTGGATGAAGGCCGAAGATGGCACATCATCACTCTCCTCCAAGACCAAAGATAAGGTCTCATGTGCGGTCTTGTAGCTTGACTAGGAGTATGAGTCCAATATGGGCGCCCTTCATGTTGTTGAAGAGGTTCATGCTCATCGCCGTGGTCGAAGGGGATGGCCCTTGCTCGACCTTCTTGTCGCCGTCTTGTTGTTGGAGGCCCATATGATGTGGCACCTTGTAGCTCGTCTCCATGACCGAAGGGAAATTCCCATGCTCGGCCATCTTCCTTGAGGGGCTTCCGAAGATGGAAGTGTCGCCCTCGCTTGTAAGTGGTCGCCTTGTACTTGATCATGTCGATGTAGGCGAACTCACGGGAAGTAGGCGAAGATGCCTTACGTCCAAAGGCGAAGATGCCTTGAGAACACCTGGCAAAGATGCCGAAGTTGTTGGTGTAGTCATAGCTCCGTCTTGGTGGTGCTCGTCTCACGGTCTTCTCTTGTGCTCTTGAAGCTTGGCCTTGGCGTGAAGTAGGGCTTGATGGGACTTGTAGGTAGGCGCATCTCGAGCATCTTCATGTTGATGGTGTTGTTGTCGTGCTTGAGCATGATGGCGTTTGTCGTCGTCGCGCACGTGATGTTTGGAGGTGACTTGCCCTTCATGACGATGTGGATCACGAACGTGATGGTGGTCGCCATGGAGATGTGGACGTGGACGACTTGCGCTTGCAACATTTTTGCGCTCCGAAGACTTTTGACTTGAACGTCGCCGCCTTGAGGATGATGAAGGGGAAGAACGGTTGATCAACAAGGTCCGAATCTCCTCCATCCTTGCATCTTGCTCCTTCTTTTGTGCGGAAAGCTTGTTGTCGATGTAGTCCCTTTTCCTTGCTTCGGAGTGACGAATGTGGATGGAGAGGTTCTCGATGCGCTCTCGCAATCTTGATTGTGCGCCTTGCATTTGTCGTTGTAGATCAAAGATTGACGCTTTGGTTATGTAGTTGTTCACGCCGTCGTTGTTGTGGAAGACCGGAGATGAAATGCCTTGCCTATCCATCACAATACTTGAGCAAATATGAGTGGGAGAAAGAGAAAAACGAATACCAAATGTACCTTGACCGAAGTTGAAGGTGGATCAATGATCACTCCAATGTGGACAAGGAAATAGCACAATTGGTACCAATTCTTGTTGGTTTCTCACACCTACACAAGTAAGGCTTATGGTGGAGCTCGGTGAGGATAGTGGCACAAAAATTTGATGTAAAATGTTAGCAAGTGTCAATAATGTTGAAAGAGATTCACAAATTCGCATGTGAAACAAGTAGACCAATAGCAATATGTGGCACACGGAAACACACACACGGATAGATAAATGGGGTCGTGCAACCAAGGAATGAGCTCAAAATGTGGAATCCACGGAAAATGCTCTTGTTGCACAACTCTAGAGAGACGCTAGCACGATTGCTCAATAGGCAGATACAACACTTGTGCACAACCTATAGGAGACAAAAATGCAACAACTTCTATCCCAAGTATGCTATGTATATGATGTTCCGGTGGTATGATCCAAGATGATCGGATATGACATTCTTATGCAATGTGGTATGATGCTATGGCACTTGCTTACAAGCTCTTTGTTCACTCTTTTTCTTTTGCTTAAAAGCTTATTCTTTTTTTGTATATGGCCACTTTGCGAAATGCACAAACCAAGATAGCGATTGTGTATATGCGGGAACAAACTTGAGGCACAAGGGATGATATGATACCGATATGATATGGTATGTATGCAATGTATGGTGTAGATCACTAATGTGCACAAGTAAGGTTGCCGGCAATACTCAAATGGCTAGTCTCGATAGGCATGTGACACAAAATGGGCTAGGGGTTATCAATGCAATTGCAAGGGAATGTACAATGGAGGGATACCACGATACCAAGATGATATGGAGGTTACCGTCCTTGGCGATGATGAGTGGCGGTGATCTTGATGGAGATACCAAGATGATGGAGACTCGTCCCTAAGTAGCCGAAACACCTTAGGAAACGGAAAAACCGCGAACTCAAAATCTCAAACGTCAAATGGTGGTAGCGGGAATGCGGTGGTGGTTTTGTGGAAGTGCAATGATGGGTTATACGAGTAGGCAATGCAGAAGTGGAGGGTAAGGTGGTGTACTATACACGGTGTCGGAGTTGAAAGCACGGTCCCTAAGTAGCCGAAACACCTTAGGAGACACAACTCACAACACTAACAAAATTTGGTTAAGTCGGTGTGGAAGAAGTGTATGGTTGGTAAGCCTATGCGGAAGTTATGGTGGTGGTGGTGGTTGATGAAGAAGCAACCGTCCCTAAGTAGCCTAGACACCTTAGGAGAGTCAAATCACTCCTCAAGAAACCATTAATGCGATGGGGAACAAAATTGGTTAGGTTGTGGAAGTCGGTGGTGGAGTAGCGGAGGATGTGGTGGAAGCCCTAGGCAAAGAAGCCTAAGTTCCAAAAAAATTATGGAGTCAAATGGTTTTGGAAGTATTTTTGTGGGAAAGGGGATGTCAAGAGCTTTTCAACGAGCTAAAGAACGTCAAAAACGGACTCCAGATGAATTAGTTATGGACAAAACAGTGAAATGGGAAAGGCTGAAATGCCAGGGGCCGGATATCCGGGGGTGGGGGCCAGATATCCGGGGGCTGATGTCCAGAACCATGCGGGTTTTATGCTCCAGGAGCCGGATGTCCGGCTTGGGGCCCGGATGTCCGGCCCGATGGCCCAGATGTCCGACCTGAGGCCCGGATGTTCGGCCCGACGATTCCAGATCTCATTTGGGACACCAAAACTCGATTTGGGGCGGAAATAGATGAATTTGAGGGAAAAATGATGGGATTTTGTGGATGGAAAGTGGGGAAAATTGGGGATATGCTAGATCGACTCGAAACCAAGCAAATCCATGGATCAAAATCAACAAAACCTCATCAAACGAACAAATCACAAAAAATTGGGGGCTATTTTTGGTGGGGATTTTCGAAATTGGGGAAGAACACAACAAAATTAGGCTAGAAAACACAACGGGGAGGCTCCGAAATCGTGATCAACGTGGCTCCTGATACCAAGATGATGTAGGGTAGAACCCTAGTGGCCCGATCTTTCACGAAAGGAGCGGATCCCGTGATGAACACGAAGAATGTCGGAGTAATGGGCCACGGGTAGGCCAACCCAAGTCCCATAACCTTTCAAGACATCGGGGCAGGCTGCGCCCGTCAAGACTCCGGGACGAAGAGCCACCTCCTGAGGAGTCGACGGCAGGGCTGCCGACTGCCCACTCACGGCCGAGTCCTAGGGACGACTTCCAGAGAAGCCGGCTTTGGGGAGTCGGCCGGCGACTCCAAGAAGTCATGACCTCATCGAAGGGGACGGGGCAGGGGCGTGGCTACAGTGAAGCCCACTCCCCGCCCCTGACCAAGGGCAGGCATGGCCACAGCACGCCGTACTCAGGAAGATCTCCGTGCGGCGTGGCATTGTTTCCCGGCCGACCCTGACATCAGCACCATAGTACCGAGTCCTGTGCCCACGACGGCTTGTCTGTACGTCCTGGAAGCAGCGGGGCCCACCAGCCAGCGAGACCTCAGGAGACGGCGGGAGAACCGCCAGTCGGACACAACGGGAGTCGGCCCGGGGGAGTCGGCCGAGCCCTCCCCCGGGGCCCATGCGCCATTAATCAAGACGAGATGGGGAGTGGCCACAGTGATCGCCCGCCTGGCGGCAGGGCTGTTGCCACGACCCCATGACCAAGCCTGCGTCATCAGAAGCACGGCTATAGTAATCACCAGCCGACAAGACCTGCCCGCGGCGGACGCGGCCTGTCGGCTCCGTACCAGACCAGTCGGTGGGGCCCACCAGTCGGCGGGCCCCAGCAGTCGGCGGAGAAGTCGGAGGTCGGAGCCACTGACGGCTTGGCCCGCGCACAGTCTAATTACCATTGTACCCCTGGGGGTAGGCCTATATAAACCCCCCCAGGGCACCCATGCAAAGGGTTGGAACCCAGTAGCTCTAGACCATACCAGATAGAAGGAGAGAGCTAGCCATGCCCTCTCCTACCTCTAAGAAACAACTCAAGGAGCGAACGTGTAAACACTTGGCCATAGTGATCATGCGGAGACCCCGCAGAGCAGCAGTAGGGGTATTATCTCCCAGAGAGCCCTGAAGCTGGGTAAGATTCGCCGGCGTGCATGTCTTCGCCTCATCCCGTTTCCAGGCACCAGCGACGTTCTACTCGCCCCCACCATGATAAGCCATCCATTGGCATATGTCGCACCAAACCCCCGACATTTGGCGCCCACCGTGGGGCATGGTGCACCACCATCCGGAGATCTGTTCTGGACGGGAACCCTTTTCCTCCCTGGCGAGCGCAGCCAGCCAGGCACGCCAGGCGAAGTTTGCATCGACGCGCTGCGCGGTGTTGAGATCGCCTGCGCAGCCAGCTCCTTGGACGAAATTGTCGGCGAGGTCCGCCTCTCTGACGAACCTGCGTCCGACGCAGGAACGGGCGGCCCCAAGAGCCTCCTCGCGGGGCCTCCTCGATCAACTCCACGTTTCCGGCAGGCCTGCCGTAGACTTGGAGTCCGTAGGCTCCACCGACCCGATGCTGGTCGACTCCGACACCGCGTCGCTCGACGCGTTCCCCACCAACGTGGTGGTCTACGACGAACCTCTCCCCCGCGCGGAGAGCGACGGAAGCACCGTCACCACGGTACTAGTCATCAGTCATGACAAGTTCCCTGGCGGAGGAGCACCCGACTGCCTCGGCGCGGCGCTGCAAGACCTAGCTGCGCGCATTCCAGAAGATACTGACGCAGAGACGTTAGAAGCGCACCGCCTTCAGCTCGTTGAAGGCGCGAAGAAGCTGGCCAGCATGCGACGCTTGTCAGAAGCTTACCAGCGGAAGATGGATCGCGCCGTTGGCAGCTCGCCGGCCCCGGCAGGGCCCAGCCGCCTTGGCGCGGTCCAGCAGCGGCGTAGCCATCGCCAGCCTGTTTGGGGCTAGCCACCCCATGTACGCTACACCAGCGGAGAACATCCGAGCCGCCCAGGCAGCGGCGGATGAGCTGGGCAATTTCGAGGGCGAAGAACGCTGCCTCATGATGGAGCGAGTCCAGCGGCTCCTCGACGCGGCCGCCGCACAGAACGAGGCCGGCTGCCGCACGGAGGCGCCGCAGCGGCCAAACGACGATCCGCACCGAGATCAAGGCGTGACGTCTCGGACGCCGACTGGCGGCGCCCCAGGAAGAAAGGACAAGGAGCCGGCTGTTAGCCACAGTTGGACTCGCATTACCATAGAGCACGACCGAGATGGCTGCCCGAGAGCAATGGAACGACGGGACGATTGTCCGCATCCCCCTCCCCGCAAGGAGAGGCGAGTCTCCCCGCCACCTGTTGACCATCCGACTCTCGGTGACCGCCTTGGCCGCCGAGAAGGAGTTGGAGAGAATGACGCCCGCCACCGGATCGACCGACTTCACCGGTCCCAGGCGCTGGAAGAAGAAGACAAGCTGGGTCCGCCTTGTTTCGGGCCCCGCATTCGGGACGAGCCCTTTCCCAGAGGGTTCACGCTCCCAAGAGACACGCCCAAGTATACCGGCTCCGTGAAGCCGGAAGACTGGCTAGTCGACTACTCCATGGCTGTCAGCATAGCAAACGGCAACAAGCGTGTCACCGTAAAGTACGTTCCGCTCATGCTCCAGGGCACGGCTCGGACATGGCTGAACAGCCTAAAGCCCCGCAGCATCAACAGCTGGGTCGACTTCATCGAAGCGTTCATCCGCAACTTCACCAGCACGTACAAGTGTCCTCCCAAGCCTCGTCAGCTCTCCTTGTGCGTGCAAGGTCCTGACGAGTCGACCCGCGACTACCTCACGTGTTGGGCTGAGCTCCGGAACTCCTGCGAGGGCGTGCACGAGGTGCAG
The DNA here is from genome assembly GCF_056163025.1 of Triticum urartu. Classification (NCBI taxonomy): domain Eukaryota; kingdom Viridiplantae; phylum Streptophyta; class Magnoliopsida; order Poales; family Poaceae; genus Triticum; species Triticum urartu. Next base: position 320,786,896 of record NC_141874.1, read on the forward strand.
GCCATCGAGTACTTCACAGCTAGGTGCTGAGAAGGCACCCTCCTCAAGCACAAGCTCCTCTGTGACGAGCCAGAAACACTCGGCGAGCTGCTGATCATAGCGGACAAGTACGCCACGGCCGACTCCTCCATGAAGGTGGAAATTCAAATCAGCACGACCGGCAAAGTGGCTCCTCAAGCCCCAAGAACTCCGGCGGCAGACGCCGGCCGGCGACAACAGCAGGGCGACAATAGGCGCAAGGCCCCGCAGCCGGCTTCCGGCAGCCGGCAGGTCACGACCGTTGAAGCCCAGCAGCCAGAAGAGCAGCCTCCGCCCAAGCGACAGGAAGGCGGCAAGCCGAACCGGTTGTCGGCCTTCTCCTATGAGCAGACCTTGGATGGACCTTGCAAGTTCCACAGCGGCGCGAAGCCGTCGAATCACACCACCTGGAAGTGCCACTGGCTCACCAAGATCGCCAAGGGAGACGGCCTCCTGCCACCCCCGCCTGCTGGGCAGCCGCCTCCGCCTCCGCCCCAGCAGTCGGCAGTTAGGCCAGTCGGCGCAGTACAAGACGAATACCCTGAAGAACACGGAGCCTACGTGGTGTTCACCAGTATGCCTGATGATCGACGCAGTAGGCGGCTGCAGCGACAAGAGGTGAACGCAGTAGCCTCAGAGACACCGGAGTTCATGCACTGGTCTGAGAAGCCCATCAGCTGGAGCAGGGCTGACCACCCAGAAGTGATGCCGAGTCCGGGCTCCTACGCCTTGGTCCTGGATGCCACCTTTGATACGGACAAACGAGCCGCGCGTTTCCCGCGAGTTCTGATAGACGGGGGCACCAGCATCAATATCCTGTACAAGGATACCATGGAGAAGTTAGGAATCAAGCAAAGACAGCTTCAGAGCAACCGGACAGTGTTCCACGGCATTGTACCTGGGCTTTCCTGCTCGCCGATCGGCAAGATCCTGATGGAAGTCCTCTTTGGGGACAAAGATCACTTCCGAAGAGAGTCTGTTTGGTTTGAGGTGGTGGACCTTGAGAGCCCATACCATGCGCTACTTGGCCGACCCGCCTTGGCCAAGTTCATGGCGGTCCCCCACTACGCTTACCTCAAGATGAAGATGCCCAGTTCCAAGGGAATTCTGACTGTGGCTGGCGACTACCGGAAGTCGTCCGCTTGCGCGGCCGAAAGCAGTCGGCTGGCCGAGTCCCTGGTAATCGCAGTCGAGAAGCAACTCCTTGAACGAGTTGTGGCGATGGCCGGCAAGCAGCCGGAGATATCGCCCAACCCAAAGGAGTCAGAAGCCAAAGGTTCGCTCAAGCCAGCCAAAGAGACAAAGAAGATACCCTTGGATCCGGAGCACCCAGAGAGGTACGCCGTCGTAGGTGCAAACCTCGACAGCAAATAGGAAGGCGAGCTCGTCAATTTCCTCCGTGAGAATCGGGACATCTTCGCATGGTCTCCCAAAGACATGCCAGGTGTACCGATGGATTTCGCCGAGAACAAGTTACATGTCTGATCTGATGCAAAGCCGGTCAGGTAGCCCCTGCGCCGCTTATCGGAAGAGAAGAGAAGAGTCGTCGGAGAAGAGATAGCCCGACTCCTAGCAGCCGGCTTCATTATGGAAGTTTTCTTTCCGGAGTGGCTGGCAAATCCGGTCCTGGTGCTAAAGAAGAACACGCAGTGGCGAATGTGTATTGACTACATGAGCCTCAACAAGGCCTGCCCCAAGGACCCACTTGCTCTACCAAGAATCGATCAGGTGATAGACTCCAGGGCCGGATGCGAGCTGTTGAGTTTCTTGGATGCATACTCAGGATATCACCAGATCAAGCTGAACCCGGCTGACAGATTGAAGACCGCCTTCATCACGCCGTTTGGAGCATTCTGCTACCTCACCATGACGTTCGGCTTAAGGAATGCCGGCGCCACCTTTCAGCGTTGTATGTAGAAGTGCCTCCTCAAGAAGCTCGGTAGGAATGCCCACGTTTACGTGGACGACGTCGTGGTGAAGACGGAAAAGCATGGAACACTGCTGGAAGACCTCAAGGAGACCTTTGAGAACCTGCGCCGGTTCCAGATCAAGCTCAACCCCGAGAAGTGTGTCTTCGGAGTGCCAGCCGGCCAGCTGCTAGGTTTCCTGGTCTCTGAACGCGGCATAGAATGCAACCCAGTAAAAATCAAGGCCATCGAGAGAATGGAGGTACCCAGCCGACTGCTGGATGTGCAGAAGTTCACCGGCTGCTTAGCGTCCATCAGCCGATTCATCAGTCGGCTGGGCGAGAAAGCTCTCCCCTTGTACCAACTCATGAAGAAGACCACTTTTTTCGAGTGGAACCATAAGGCGGACAATGCTTTTCACCAGTTGAAGAAGATGCTGACTACTCCACCCGTCCTGGCGGCTCGGACTCCCAAGGAACCTATGCTCCTGTACATCGCCGCCACCAGCCGAGTAGTCAGCACAGTCATTGTAGTAGAGCGCAAGGAGGAAGGCAAGGCGCTACCGGTCCAGAGACCAGTATATTACCTGAGCGAGGTACTGTCGACATCCAAGCAGAACTACCCCCACTACCAGAAGATGTGCTATGGCGTGCACTTTGCTGCCAAGAAATTGAAGCCTTACTTTCAAGAGCATCCAATCACAGTGGTCTGCACGGCTCCACTTGCTGAGATCATCGGTAGCCGAGATGCCTCTGGTCGAGTGGCCAAGTGGGCCATAGAGCTGGCTCCTTACACCATCTACTACCAGCCCTGCACCGCTATCAAATCACAAGCACTGGCCGACTTCCTCGTCGATTGGGCCGAGACCCAGTACCTGCCTCCAGCACCTGACTCCACCCATTGGCAGATGCACTTCGATGGCTCCAAGATGCGTACCGGCTTGGGAGCCGGCGTCGTCCTCACCTCTCCTAAAGGCGACAAGCTCAAATATGCACTGCAAATCCATTTTGCCGCCTCCAACAACGTTGCCGAGTACGAGGCGCTCATTCACGGGCTCCGGCTTGCCAAAGAACTTGGCATCCGCCGGATCTTGTGTTATGGCGACTCGGACTTAGTGGTCCAACCGTCATCTGGCGACTGGGACGCGAAAGACGCAAACATGGCGAGCTACCGTTTCCTCGTACAGCAACTCAGCGGGTATTTCGAAGGGTGCGAGCTCCTCCATGTGCCAAGTAACGACAACGACCAAGCAGACGCCTTGGCACGAATCGACTCTACCCGCCAAGCAATACCCTCTAGCGTCGCCTTTCAACGCCTCCTCAAGCCGTCTGTCAGGCCTTCACCAGAATCAGACTCCATTTTTGTGCCGGCTCCTCCCGAAGACGGCGGATCCGACTCCAGAGCTCCGGCAGTCGGAACGGGGACTTTGGCGGATGACTCCAAAGCCGCCACGGTCGAGCCCGGCCCGAGGACTGCGGTGGCAGACTCAAAGATTCCAGAACTCGGCCCAAGGACCGCGCCAGTCGGCCTGGGGACTTCATCAACCCAGCAAGCGGCTGTTGACTCCAACCCGCCGCCTCCCAGCCCAGCCACCCTCGTCCAAGTCGCAGTTCTGGTAGTCGAAGAAATAGCAGCACCCTCATGGGCCCAGCCCATCCTCAAATTCCTGGTGAACAAAGAGCTACCAACTGATGAGACCTCAACTTGGCAAGTACAACGCCGAGCGGCAGCCTATACCATAATCAACAGAGAGCTGGTCAGGCGCAGCGTCACTGGTGTCTACCAGCGCTGCGTAGAGCCAGAGCAAGGCCAGGCGATTCTCAAAGGCATCCATCAAGGCGAATGCGGCCACCATGCGGCTTCAAGAGCACTGGTCGCCAAAGCCTTTCGCCACGGTTTCTTCTGGCCGACTGCCTTGGAAGAGGCCAAGGAGTTGGTCAAAAAATGCAAAGGGTGCCAGAAGTTCAGCTCCAAGCCGCACCAGCCGGCTTCTGCGCTCAAGACCATCCCCATTGCCTGGCCTTTCGCAGTTTGGGGTCTAGACATGGTGGGACCATTCAAGACAGCACGAGGTGGTTTAACTCACCTACTTGTCGTAGTGGACAAGTTCACCAAGTGGGTGGAAGTGAAGCCAATTAAGAAACTGAACGGTCCGACTGCCGTGACCTTCATCACCGATATCACAATTCGGTACGGCATACCACACAACATCATCACCGACAACGGCACAAATTTTGCCAAAGGCGCCTTGGCCCATTTCTGTGCAACACAGGGCATCCGACTGGACCTAGCGTCCGTCACCCATCCGCAGTCGAACGGCCAAGTGGAGCGAGCAAACGGCCTCATCCTGTACGGCATCAAGCCTCGGTTGATTGAGCCTCTGGAGCGCTCAGTTGGCTGCTGGCTCGACGAACTGCCAACCATCCTCTGGAGTCTGCGCACGACTCCAAACAAGTCAACCGGCTTCACGCCCTTCTTCCTCGTCTATGGTGCCGAAGCCGTCATCCCAACAGACATAGAGTTTGACTCCCCATGAGTCACCATGTACACCGAGGAGGAAGCAGAAGAAGCACGACAAGACGGCGTCGATCTGCTGGAAGAAGGCAGGCTGTTGGCACTTAGCCGGTCCAGCATCTACCAGTAGAGCCTGCGCCGATACCACAACAGGAAGGTCAGGCCAAGATCTTTCCAAGAAGGTGACCTTGTGCTCCGGCTGATCCAGCGAACAGCCGGCCAGCACAAGCTGTCGGCGCCTTGGGAAGGCCCTTTCATCATCAGCAAAGTACTGGGCAACGATTCCTACTACCTGATCGACGCTCAGAAGCCCCGAGCACGCAAGAGGGACTACTCTGGCAAGGAGACAGAGCAGCAACGGAATGCCAATCTCCTCCGAAGATTTTACAGTTGATGCAGTATGTACCACGCTACCTTTTGTATTTAAGTATCAAGACTTCGGGCCCCCCGAGACGAGCTCGGGGACTGCCCTCTTTTGTCTGTATGATAAAAATTATGCCTACAAGTATGTTACTCTTTGTCATGCCGCTTGGCACCGGGCTCGACAAGTCGGCCCGGGGACTTGCTGCCTTGCACTATGAAATGCTTCCTGCAGTCGGACAAGTAGAGTGTAAACGCCTAAGCCGTCTCCTGTCAGAAGCCGCAGCTCGCAGAGCGACTGTATGGTGGGCAGCAGTAAGGTAGAATGGGCATTCGCATGAAAAAATGGCTAAGGACTCAAAGCATAAAACATAGCTCAAGACGGCTTCCAGCCTTTCTCACAAACCGACTCTTGGATAGTTGGATTGCCGTCTTCTATCCAACTTGCTCAAACAATCTTGAAAACGGCTAAGTACTTGCTTTCCCAAAGTAGCCTGGCACTTGATCCAGCGACAGTCCGCAGAGTGGCTGTCCGATTGGCAAGGCAGGCAACTAAGAGAAAGCGGCAAAGGAAAAGAGCCAAAAGAACAATGAGCAAGAAAAGATAGATATATATATATTTACATAACATAGGCCCTTGGCCGAATTGTCGAGTAGAGGTCCAAAATACACCCCACGAGTGGAATTGTGCGAATTAACAAGTTCTTCAAAGACTACTGAAGCAGATAAAATAAAAGACACAGCAGCAGCTCAGGAGGCAGTAGACGGAGTCAGAGGGTCGGAGGAGGCGCCAGCGTCAGGCGTCGGGGTGGCCGGCTGGCTAGTCTCGGCTTGATCGCCTCCGGCAGCAGTCGGGTCCGTCGCACACGGCTCGTTGCTGGAGGCGCAGTCGGGCTGAGGCTGGCCGTCTGCTCCATCTTCTGGTGCCTCCGCCTCGCTCCCATCCTCCACCTCATCCTCCTCCTCGACGCTGGAGCCAATCACCTCTGCCGAGTCTTCGCCGTAGTCTGGTTTCATCCCAAACCACTCCGGCGGTACCTCCTCGCCGTCTTCAGACCGCTCAGGGACGAAGATGCTGGTGTTGGTGTACTCGGCGATCGCCGCAGCACGTTTGACGAGGGCATCTTCCGCAGCCGCCAGCTCTGGCTGGGCCTCCGACCGAAGCGTGGCCGACCGGTCCAGATCCAGCCCCGGGTACGACGCGTTGACGAACTCCAAGGCCCGGCGCGCTCCAGCCCGGGCCGAAGAGCCCTTCTAGGCCTCAAGACGACTAACCGCGACCTCTAGCCAATTGGCCGTCAGGCTGGGGGTGCGTGGAGCCTGCATATCCGGCCAAAGGGCGGAAATCACCTGGGCACCGACGCACTGAAGCCGGCGCAACATCCAGTGAGCCGGCCGGAGGCGAGCCTCGATGCTCAGGATGTGCTCGTCAAGAGTTCGGGGGGCATCGGCGGCGATCTCTGTGCCCTCCGCCCTCCGACTTTCATGGTCGGCCTCGATGGCTTGGATGGCGGCCTGCGACTGCCCAGGGAAGAAGTCTGCAAAGACGCGAAGAAACGAAGAAGCTAGTCAAAAACCAGAAGTCGGCATGATTTATATCGACAGCTCGAGGAAAGAAAATAAAGAGACTCACCATCAACGATGTCTTCAATCTCGTGGAAGCCGGAGGACAGCAGCGCCTCCTTGTTAGACCAGGAGGAGCGCCCGCTCGCAAACTCAGCCAAGAGGGTGGTTTCCACCTCCTCCGCCTCCTTCTGCGACTTCACAAGCAGCTCCTTCTGCTCTGCCAACTGAGTGGCCAGCAGATCGCACTCTGTGGCGAGCCTGCTGCACTCCTCCCCTTTGGCGCGCAGGGCGGAGTTGGCTTCGCTTAGCTGCTGTTGAAGAGCAGCGTTGGCTCCTGAAGAAAAGGAAGAAAGATAACAGTCGTCAACAAAGCAGGTCGCCGGGGAGATCCGGCCCGACTGCTCAGCAGTCAGCCCGAATCTCGGGGACTACAGCCCGCGGGTGCGCTAGCGCGCCCCCGCAGAGAACAAATAAAGGACTTACTCAGGCTCTCTGCCAAGTCGGCGGTCCGATTGCCCAGCTCTTCAACGTTACGGTTGAAGGCAGTGACGCGGAGGTTGTGGTAATCCTGTGACAAGCATTTCAGACAAAGTTAGTACCCAGAAATTCATCAATTGGAGTTCCGGGCCGCCTGCTCAATAGCTGGCCCAAAACTCGGGGACTACACATAGTGGGTGCGCTGGCGCGCCCCCACAGAGAGGAACAAGAAAACAAAGACCAAAGGAAAAAAACATACCCGGACGGCTGCCCGCGACGCTAGGAACGCCTTGGTGCAACTCTGGAGAGCGTCGCCCTCAGCACAGAGCTTCACCTGGACGTCCAAGAGCGCCCGGTTCAGCGGCCCTGTGCCACCTCCTCGCACCCACCCAACAGGTGCGGCGCTCGTTGCTTCGGCGTCTCGGGCCGCCGAGCTGGCGGTGCCGGATTCTAGGGGGCGGGGTGCTGAAGTCGCCTTCTCTAGACGACGGCGCGTTGGCGAGCCGACTTGGAGGAGTAGCCTCACCACGGCCTCTTCTTTGGTCGGCGGCACCGGAGGGTCCGTTGGCTGCTCGCCTTGCGCGCCTTCAGACGGCGGCGGAACGTTTGCATCCGGAGCAGAGGGGTCGCCGCCTTCCCTCTCCACGACGAGGTTCTCCCGCCGGCTTCTCCAGTTGGCCCTGTGAGCTCCGGAGGCAGCGGCGCAAAGTTCAGCGGGGTAACGAGCAAGGCCGACTGGCGGCGTGTGGCTTCTTCAGCCTGCTGCTTCGCCGCGGTGGCGGCTTCGGCCTCCGCTAGTTTTTTCTTAGCGAAGGCCTTCGCCCTGTCGGCATCCGCCTTCTCCAGGCGGAGGGCCTCTTCTTCGTTGCGCTTCTCCTGCGCATTCCACTCCGTCGCCCCCTGGAGGTCAGCAGCGGGGTCAATCCGCCGAGTGGTGGCGGACGTCTCCGCTGACCCCATGACGGAGGCGACGGCGACCCGCTCAAGAGAGAGGGGAGCCCTGAAGAAAGAGGGGCAAGCAGAGACTCAGACAAACCACGAAGAAAGAATAAAACTTTGAAGACATAAAACTTACGCGGAGACCAATGGAAGCGGATGGCCTTCGCGGCTGCCTCGTCCCGCCGGGTCGCCACAGCCGAGCTCTTGGGCTTCTTCGGCCAACTACCGAACAAAGTCGGCGCGGCCCTGCGCTTTTTCCCGCCGCCTGGAGCGCCCGGCACGGCAGAAGAGCCCGAGCCAGGCTGGCTGGCTCCAGGCCGATGGCGAGGGGCGACTTCTCCCTCGGTGTTGTCTTCAGGCCAGTCGGCGAAGGTAGCCGAGGGCCTGAATTCTCCTGCTGTCCCTCCTCCTCCCTCGGCGTCGTCTTCCAGAGCCGCCACCCCCAGATCAGGGTCGTCGACGTCACTCTTCGCCCGGTCGGCGACGAACTCACGGGCCGGCCCCGAGGTGCCGTCTGGTGGGTGAAGAAGGGGATTCTAACCAAAGCCAACTGGTCAGAACAAAACTCGGCAAGAAAAGACAATCTAAAGAAAGAAAAGAAAGGAGACTCACCACGGGCGGGGGGTCGGCGCGGGAGTACGGCACCTTGCCGAATCGCCAGTCCTCCGGGAGCCTGCTGTCCGAAAGGTAGTTCACCATGAGGGCCACCTCTTCGTGAGGCATGTCCTTGGTGCACATCTGACTCGGGTTGTGGCGCCCGCTCATCTGGCATATCATGTGAGGGCGGCCTTGGAGTGGAAGAACTCGGTGCCACACGAAGGCGGCCAGCACGTCCGACCAGTTAGACCCTCCGACTGCGTCAGCTCTCGGAGTCGCATGATGGCGCTGGCTCCCGCAGGCGTCAGCAACCTGGCTCGGTACGACCAGTTGGGCAGTCTGCCAGTCGGCGGGCCGGCTTCGAAAGCCGGCAGATTGACTCAGTCGCCCCTCGTGGCAACGTTCCTGACGTAGAAGTAGGACCTCTGCCACATCTTCACCGACTTTATCAGCGAGATGGAGGGGAAGGGGTTGTCGGCTCCTGACCTACGCACGGTGATGAAGGCGCCGCATTGAGCCGGCACGCCTGCGGCCTGGGTGCCGAGCTTGGAGAAGAAGAACTCCCCCCAGAGCTCGAGGGTGGGGAGGACTCCAAGGAAGCCTTCGCACAAGGCCACGAAGGCGGATAGCAGCACCACGGTGTTGGGGGTGAGGTGGTGTGGCTGGAGTCCGTAGAACACCATAAAAGACCGGAAAAAGCTGCTCGCCGGCAGACCCAGCCCGCGCAGGCAGTGCGAGCGGAAGATGACCCGCTCGCCCTCCTGCGGGGCGGGGGAAATCTCCCCCTCCGGCGCAAGACGCACCTGCACGCAATCCTCGCCGGGAATCCGACGGGTCCGGCGGAGGAACTCGATGTGGTCTTCATGGACTTCGGAACCGTCCCAGGTGCCGGAGCACATTGGGGGAGGCGCGGCAGCGGAGGAGGAACTCATCGCGAGCTGTCGCCATGGTGTTCGCCGGAGCTTGGGCGTGCGGCAGAGCGACGAAGAGAGGAGGAGAGCGAGGAAGAAGAGAACGAGGGGTAGTGGGAAGGAGGGGCGCGCGCGCCCCCCTCTTCCCCCTACTTATAGCCCCGTGGGCTGCGAAGCCGAGGGGGCGGACGTGGGGATTTACTGCGCCCACAACCCCACGACCCCCACGATCCCCGTAAAGTTACTGCGTGTAGTAACTCCACAGGAATCCCAACCGTCCACCGGGGCCACAGCGGATCCGCTCGGGCACCAAGGCGCGGTAGTGGCGGGCCCCGCCTATGGGCCTGTCTCGTCGCGCACGTAGGCTGACAGGATGGCCTGGCCACGTGCCCTCGCGTGACAGGCCAATAAGGGGCGGCAGCCTGGAGGCTTAGCTAGCACACCACTTGAAATCCCGCCGCGACGTTCGAAATACCGAGCAATTCAAAATTGGGTGAAGTCCGAGTTGAGCAAGTCCGAATCCTTCTAGACGGCCCGACAGAAGTCAATCAAGACCATGTGTCGAGCACCCGGAGAGAGAAACTGCTGAGGCTTCTCGGCCGATCGTCCGCGGTGCCTCACCAGCTTCGGGGACTACTGTCGGAGAAATGGGCCACGGGTAGGCCAACCCGAGTCCCATAACCTTTCAAGACATCGGGGCAGGTTGCGCCCCTCAAGACTCCGGGACGAAGAGCTGCCTCCTGAGGAGTCGACGGCAGGGCGGCCGACTACCCGCTCACGGCCGAGTCCCAGGGACGACTTCCAGAGAAGCTGGCTTTGGGGAGTTGGCCGACGACTCCAAAAAATCATGACCTCATCGAAGGGGACGGGGCAGGGGCGTGGCTACAGTGAAGCCTACTCCCTGCCCCTGACCAAGGGCAGGCATGGCCACAACACACTATACTCAGGAAGATCTCCGTGCGGCGTGGCACTGTTGCCCGACCGGCCCTGACATCAGCACCACAATACCGAGTTACAAGTGACGATTTCAGGACTTTGAAGCCACCATAAGGAGTGCATGAAGCCTTGGACGAAATATACAAGATGCCACTTCATAAATTTCGTTCAGAGGCTATTTTAGGTGCTGCGTCACCTCATTATTGGGCCAGGCCCATGTATTTTGGAAATACTTAAGTATAGGCTGTTTTTATAGTCCGTATGTGTGGGGAAACAAGAGTTAGGGTTGGTTTCGGACCCCTCCTCCAAGGGCCACGAAATCCCCCCTCTTCCTCCATATATACAGCCCTTAGGGTGTCGTTTAGACTTTAGGTTTTGTTTAGATTAAAAGTTCGCCATAGCTGCAACTTTGCGTACTTCGTTTGTGTCCAACGACCAGACCAAGACGTCAGAGAACCCCACCTTGATCAATAAAGCTTTCATCTTACATTCGCAATATCCAGATTGCAATATCAGTTTCTTGCTTGTTCTTCGTTTGCTCTCAGGAAACAGACCCTCGTGGTCAGGTTGATCGTGCTCCGGCATGGTTAATAACCCCTCGGAAGTTGGTTTAGCGATTGCTAAGGCGCGACGTCTCGCACGTTCATAGTCGGATCGTCAAGGTCAACTCCCACAGAAACGATAGCCACCATCTCATTGAAACATCGGGACACCCTCGCCTCTATCAAGTGGTATCAGATTTCCAGGTTGCTCAGTGAGATTTTTACAATTTTTCGTAGTTTAGATCGAGTCTGTTCTTCATATCTACAGTCCACGAAAAAAAAGCCAAAAAAAATTAGGGTTAGTTCACCATATCTGAACCAATCTGAGCCTTTGCATAGTCTTTCAGTATTTTCCTTTGTTGAATTTGCGGTTGCATCGTCGTGTCTAGTTGCTGGTCTTAGAGTCTAGTCTTTTTATAGTTTCGAGTTCTGGTCATAAGTTGTCACGCCGCCGCCGCACCATCATCGTCGCCCCTGCCATCTACCACCACAATTTATCTGCCATCGATCCGTCTCCATATACCATCACCAATCCGTATCCATATACCACCACCAATCCGTCTCCATATACCATCACCAATCCGTATCCATATACCATCACCAATCCGTATGCATATACCATCACCAATCCGTATCCATATACCACCACCGCTGCCATATCCTACCATCATATATCCACCACCAATCCGTGTTCCTTTCATATGAGGTTTGTTATCGAGGTCTGTCTAATTTCTGATTCGTGTTTCCTTGCCTGAGTAGGTTTAAAAAAAAAGAGTCTGGAGACCCCCGGGCAGTTTTTAGGCCAAACTTTTCACAGGAAAAAATATTTTTTCCCTGTCTTATTTTTAGGCTTTTCTGAGTCTTTTGAGCCACGTGCCATCATAATGATTTTTTGTCGCACTTTTTCGTCGTCGCTGCCCTGATTTCTGAAAAAAGTCAAAAACAAATTTCATGCCCATCCTGTCAGTTTGACGAGGGAAGAGTTTTGAGAGACTCACCATTATACTGATTTTGCGCAAAAAAAGAGGAGCGCCAAAAAAAAGAGCGAAAAAAAATTCCAGAGTGTGCTTTTCCCTTGTTTACGTGCAGCACCGTGATTTTTGTTAGTGTTCTAGGCTCGCATCTCTAGCATGGTCTAGCCTAGGACCAGCACAGTACCGTCGTTGAGCGTTTATTCAACTTTGCATCTCTGAATTGATTATTACTGACCCTTTTTGCTACCATATTATAAGCCTTCCCAGCTCCACATATATCTACGTCGTGCGTTTGACTCTCCCTGGTAATCGCTCTATCCAAGCTTTGAGAGTTTTGACTATGACGGTTGCCGATCACCGCTTGCTGCTGTGTAAGAACCGGTAAGGATTTGAGATTTGCTTGACGGATTGGTGATATCCACCACCACCTCTTGTTAGTAGTATGTAGGATCATATTCTTGTGTATTTCTATTGCTGCTAAACATGGCAGGATCACAAGCCGACGAGACTGACTGGGAGAACATGACGAATAAGGAGTTGCATGATAAACTTCAGCAAATGATGAGTGGACAGGTGCAAGATGCGCTAAACAGATTTGAAGAGGCCATGGAGAAGAGAGATGGCATGGAGAAGACGTTCGAAACAAAGCTCGATAACAAGTTTAATGAATTGCTCGCGCGTCTTCCACCACCACCACCGGCTGCCCCTAACGCACCTCTACAACAACAACAACAACAACAACAACGTCACTTTCCAAATCACGTGAGACGAGCACAGCGCGTTCCCATTGACCCTGGGCAAAATTCTGGTGCCGCTGTTGATGCTTCTGTCGCTCCTGCTACTACTGCAGAGGTGGAGGACCATTACGAGGATGAGGTTGACCAAAATCAGAACTACGTGCAACCACCAGCAGCACCACCACCAGGTCGTCCTCATGCATATCATTGCAACGGTAGGGCTGCACCACCACCTGAGGTACATGACCATCTTCCTAAACTAAAATTGAATATTTCACCATTTGAGGGTAGATATGTTCCTGATATATATCTTACTTGGGAGTTAGAAACTGAACAACGATTTACATGTTTACAATATCCCGAGAGAGACGTGTTCCTGCTGCTGTTTGTGCTTTCACTAGCTTTGCATGTGTTTGGTGGTCTGAACATTGTAGATTATATCCTATTCCAGCTACTTGGGCTGCTTTGAAAACTGCTATGCGTACTCTTTGGGTTCCACCATATTATCAACGTGAATTACTTCAAAAATTGCAGCATTTAAGACAAGGAAAAAACTCTGTAGAAGAATATTATCAGGAATTACAAACTGGCATGATTAGATGTGGTATTGTTGAGTAGAATGAAAGCTATGCTTGCATGTTTTATGGGTGGATTAAATAGAGAGATTCAGACCATTCTAGAGTATAAGGAGTATACTAATATCACTCGTTTATTCCATCTTGCTTGTAAAGCTGAACGTGAAGTGCAGGATCGACAGGCATTGGCGCGAACTAACTTTTCTGCAGGTCGATCTTCATCATGGACACCACGTGCATCCTCTACTTCCACTCCACCAGCACCTCCATCAGGTGCCACCTCCAGCCGTGATACAAGAAAGTAGGCACAACCACCACTATCTGTAAAGAGCACACCTGCTGGACCTGCGCAGAGCTTTTCTTCTTCCATGGCATCAACAGGGCACACAAGTGATATTATTTCTCGTCGTTGTAAGGGAAGAGGACATTTTGCGAGAGAATGCCAATCTCAGCGTGTGATGATTGCTACTAAGGATGGTGGGTATGTGTCCGCTAGTGACTATGATGAGGAGACTTTGGCTCCTATTACACATGAAGAACACGGTGGAGACGATTCTGATCATGAGACGCAATACATGGCTGCTGAAGATGCTGACAGGTATGAATGTTTAGTTGCTCAACGTGTTTTGAGTGTGCAGGTTACATAAGCTGAGCAAAATCAGAGGCATAATTTGTTCCATACAAAGGGAGTTGTGAAGGAACGTTCTATTCGCGTCATCATAGATGGAGGGAGCTGCAATAACTTGGCTAGCATGGAGATGGTGGAGAAGCTATCTCTCAGCACAAGACCACATCCACATCCTTACTACATCCAATGGTTCAACAACAACGGCAAGGTTAAGGTAACACGTACTGTTCGTGTGCATTTTAGTATCTCTACATATGCTGATTATGTTGATTGTGATGTGGTACCTATGCAAGCATGTTCCTTATTACTTGGTAGACCATGGCAATTTGATAAAAAAATTGTACATCATGGTAGAAACAATCAGTATACTCTTGTTCATAAGGATAAAAATATTACTTTACTTCCTATGACTCCTGATTCCATTTTGAAAGATGATATTAATAGAGCTAATAAAGCAAAACAGGAGAAAATAAAAAGTGAAAATCAGATTGTGGAAAAAGAATTAGAGCAACAAATGCAGCCTAATAATAAACCATCTAGTGTTCCTTCTGAAATTAAATTGAAAAGTGCATGTTTACTTGCCACCAAATCCGATATTGATGATTTAGATTTTAGCAAATCTGTTTGCTATGTTTTTGTGTGCAAAGAGGCATTATTTTCATTCGAGGACGTGCCTTCCTCTTTGCCTCCTGCTGTCACTAACATTTTGCAGGAGTTCGCTGACGTCTTTCCACAAGACGTGCCACCGGGATTACCACCTATTCGAGGGATTGAGCATCAAATTGACTTAATTCCCAGTGCATCATTACCCAACCATGCACCATATCGTACCAATCCAGAGGATACGAAGGAGATTATGCATCAAGTACAAGAACTGCTCGACAAAGGTTATATACGCGAATCCCTTAGTCCTTGTTTTGTTCCTATCATTTTAGTGCCGAAAAAGGATGGTACGTCGCGTATGTGCGTTGATTGTAGAGGCATTAATAATATTACTATTCGTTATCGTCATCCTATTCCTAGGCTAGATGATATGCTTGATGAATTGAGTGGCTCTACAATATTCTCCAAAGTTGATCTGTGTAGTGGATACCATCAAATTCGTATGAAATTGGGAGATGAATGGAAAACAACATTTAAAACTAAGTTTGGATTATATGAGTGGTTAGTCATGCCTTTTGGGTTAACTAATGCACCTGGTACTTTCATGAGGTTAATGAACGAAGTTTTACATGCTTTCATTGGACGATTTGTGGTAGTTTACTTTGATGACATATTGATTTATAGCAAATCTTTGGAGGAACATTTGGAACATTTAGGTGCTGTTTTTATTGCTCTACGTGATGCATGTTTGTTTGGTAACCTTGGAAAGTGCACCTTTTGCACCGACCGAGTATCTTTTGTTGGCTATGTTGTTACTCCACATGGAATTGAAGTTGATAAAGCCAAGATTGAAGCTAATGAGAGTTGGCTGCAGCCCAAAACAGTCACACAAGTGAGGAGTTTCCTGGCGTCGCTGGTTTCTATAGGCGTTTTGTGAGAGATTTCAACACCATTGCTGCACCTCTCAACGAGCTTACAAAGAAGGATGTGCCTTTTGTTTGGGGTACCGCACAGGAAGAAGCCTTCACGGTATTGAAAGATAAGTTGACACATGCTCCTTTACTCCAACTTCCTAATTTTAATAAGACTTCTGAGCTTGAATGTGATGCTAGTGGAATTGGATTAGGAGGTGTGTTATTACAAGATGGCAAACCTGTTGCATACTTTTCTGAAAAATTGAGTGGGCCTAGTCTGAACTATTCTACTTATGGTAAAGAATTATATGCTCTTGTTCGGACCTTAGAAACATGGCAACATTATTTATGGCCAAAGGAATTTGTTATACATTCTGATCATGAATCTTTGAAACACATTAAAAGTCAAGCAAAACTAAACTATAGACATGCTAAATGGGTTGAATTCATTGAGACTTTCCCTTATGTCATTAAACACAAGAAGGGTGAAGAAAATGTTATTGTTGATGCTTTGTCTCGTCGTTATACTATGCTTTCACAACTTGACTTTAAAATATTTGGTTTGGAGACCATCAAAGATCAATATGTGCATGATTCTGAATTTAAAGATGTATTGCAGAATTGTAAGGAAGGGAGAACTTGGAACAAGTTCATTATTAATGATGGATTTGTGTTTCGTGCTAACAAGCTATGCATTCCAGCTAGCTCCGTTCATCTTTTGTTGTTGCAGGAGGCGCATGGAGGAGGATTAATGGGACACTTTGGTGTCAAGAAGACGGAGGATATACTTGCTACACATTTCTTTTGGCCAAAGATGAGACGGGATGTTGAGAGTTTTGTTGCTCGCTGCACTACATGTCAAAAAGCTAAGTCACAACTCAATCCTCATGGTTTATATATGTCTTTGCCTGTACCTAGTGTTCCTTGGGAGGATATATCTATGGACTTTGTTTTAGGTTTACCTCGAACAAAGAAGGGGAGGGATAGCATATTTGTTGTCGTGGATAGGTTCTCGAAAATGGCACACTTTATACCATGTCATAAAAGCAATGATGCTATTAATGTTGCTGATTTGTTCTTTCATGAAATTATTCACTTGCATGGTGTGCCAAATATTATTGTTTCAGACCATGATACTAAATTTCTTAGCCACTTTTGGAGATGTTTATGGGCTAAGTTGGTGACTAAACTGCTTTTTAGTACTACTTGTCACCCCCAAACTGATGGACAAATTGAAGTAGTCAATAGAATATTGTCTACTATGCTTAGGGCTGTTTTGAAGAATAACAAGAAAATGTGGGAAGAATGCTTGCCTCATATTGAATTTGCTTATAATTGTTCATTGCGTTCTACTACTAAGATGTGCCCTTTTGAAATTGTGTATGGTTTCCTACCTCGTGCACGTATTGATTTGTTGCCTCTTCTATCTTCGGAGAAGGTTAATTTTGATGCTAAAGAACGTGCTGAATTGATTTTAAAAATGCATGAGTTATCTAAGGAAAACATTGAGCGTATGAATGCTAAATATAAACTTGCTGGAGATAAGGGTAGAAAACATGTTGTGTTTGCACCTGCAGATCTTGTTTGGTTACATTTGCTTAAGGATAGATTTCCTAATTTGCGCAAATCAAAGCTAATGCCACGTGCTGATGGTCCTTTTAAGGTGTTAAAGAAAATAAATGATAATCCTATAAACTTGAGCTGCCTGCATATTTTGGGGTTGGTCCCACTTTTAACATTGCAGATTTGAAGCCTTATTTGGGTGAGGACGATGAACTTTCGTCGAGGACGACTTCATTTCAAGAAGGGGAGGATGATGAGGACATCAATACCATTGTTACACCCACACCCCCTGCTGCTATACATACCGGACCAGTTACTAGAGCTCGCGCACGCGAATTGAATTATCAAGTACTTTCATTTCTTGGTAACGATTCTAAAGTTCATGAGAATATGATGCTGCCTAAATGGGATACATTTGTTTTGCTTACAAATGAAGGGCCTAGCTTGGACAAGAAACATGAACCTTGGAACAAGTTCAAGCATGGAGATGATGGCATGCGCAAGGGGATCAAGAACGGAGTTACAAGTGATGATTTCAGGAATTTGAAGCCACCATAAGGAGTGCATGAAGCCTTGGACGAAATATACAAGATGCCACTTCATAAATTTCGTTTAGAGGCTATTTTAGGTGCTGCGCCACCTTATTATTGGGTCAGGCCCATGTATTTCTGAAATACTTAAGTATAGGCTGTTTTTAGAGTCCGTATGTGTGGGGAAACAAGAGTTAGGGTTGGTTTCGGACCCCTCCTCCAAGGGCCATGAAATCCCCCTCTTCCTCCATATATACAACCCTCAAGGCGTCGTTTAGACTTTGGGTTTTGTTTAGATTAAAAGTTCGCCTTAGCTGCAACTTCGCGTACTTCGTTTGTGTCCAGCGACCAGACCAGGATGTCACAGAACCCCACCTTGATCAATAAAGCTTTCATCTTATATTCGCAATATCCAGATTGCAATCTCAGTTTCTTGCTTGTTCTTCTTTTGCTCACAGGAAGCAGCCCCTCGTGGTCAGGTTTTTCGTGCTCTGGCGTGGTCAATAACCCCTCGGAAGTTGGTTTAGCGATTGCTAAGGCGCAACATCTCGCACGTTCGTCATAAAAAATGGACTCCGGTTGAATTAGTTATGGACAAACGGTGAAATGGGAAAGGCTGAAATGCCAGGGGCCAGACATCCGGGGGTGGGGGCCGGATATCCGGGGTCTGATGTCCAGAACCATGCGGGTTTTATGCTCCAGGAGCCGGATGTCCGGCTTGGGGCCTGGATGTCCGGCCCGACGATTCTAGATCTCGTTTGGGACACCAAAACTCGATTTGGGGCAGAAATAGATGAATTTGGGGGCAAAATTGATGGGATTTCGTGGATGGAAAGTGGGGAAAATTGGGGATATGCTAGATCCACTAGAAACCAAGCAAATCCATGGATCAAAATCAACAAAACCTCATCAAACGAACAAATCACAAAAAAAATTGGGGGCTATTTTTGGTGGGGATTTTGGAAATTGGGGAAGAAAACAACAAAATTAGGCTAGAAAACACAACGGGGAGGCTCCGAAATCGTGATCAACGTGGCTCCTGATACCAAGATGATGTAGGGTAGAACCCTAGTGGCCCGATCTTTCACGAAAGGAGCGGATCCTGCGATGAACACGAAGAACACGAGGGGGAAAACGAGGGGAAAATCACGAGGGGGACACAAGAGAACACTCAAACCAACAAGAATGATCACACATGCGCTAGATCCATGAACACAAAGGAGATACAAGATCCAAAGTCAACAATGGACGATACAAGAGGTAACCGGTTCTTCTCCGTGAGGAGGTCTTGAATCCACAAAGGGATCTTCCTGTGAGGGGTCTTGAATCCAAGGTGGATCTTCTCCGTAGAGGGGCTGCGGTCTCTCTCGTGGAGTAGATCCGATATGGATGAGCGAAGATCTATCTCTCAAATGAGCTATCACAACGCTAACCCTAAAATGTAGGTGGAGGGGGAGTATATATAGTCTAAGGGGCGAAGGGGTATATGGGCCTCGGCCCAGATGCACTGCACGCAGGCAGGGAAGGCCGGATGTCCGGGCGACGGGCCGGATGTCCGGGCTGGCGGGGTTGGTCTTGTTGCTCTCGGGTTCGGTAGTGTCCGGATTTCCGGGACTTGGGCCGGATGTCCGGCGGCTCGTGAAGGGCCGGATGTCCGGGCCATGGCCGGATGTTCGGCTGTTGTAGGAGCAGACTCTTCTTCCTTCTCCTTCCTTCGCTCCCGCGCACGCTTGGCCTTGGTCCTTCGGCTCTCCTTGGACTCCTCGGGTGTACCTGAGTATGCACAAGGTCTGCGCTTGAAGTAGCATCCATGTCTTACATGCGAAAAGGGAAGATTCGGAAAGGAGCGAGTTTACCTTAGGTCCAAAGGCGTATGCTTGAGTGTACATGGGGATGATCGTAGGATGCTCCGCATCAGCCAGGCCCACGTATTTTCAAAATACTTAAGTATAGGCTGTTTTTAGAGCCCGTATGTGTGGGGAAACAAGAGTTAGGGTTGGTTTCAGACCCCTCCTCCAAGGGCCACGAAATCCCCCCTCTTCCTCCATATATATAGCCCTTAGGGCGTCGTTTAGACTTTGGGTTTTGCTTAGATTAAAAGTTTGCCATAGCTGCAACTTCACGTACTCCGTTTGTGTCCAACGACCAGACCAAGGCGTCATAGAACCCCACCTTGATCAATAAAGCTTTCATCTTATATTCGCAATATCCAGATTGCAATCTCAGTTTCTTGCTTGTTCTTCGTTTGCTCGCAGGAAACATACCCTCGTGGTCAGGTTGATCATGCTCCGGCATGGTCAATAACCCCTCGGAAGTTGGTTTAGCGATTGCTAAGGCGCGACGTCTCGCACGTTCGTAGTCGGATCGTGAAGGTCGACTCCCACAGAAACGATAGCCACCATCTCATCGAAACATCGGGACACCCTCGCCTCTATCACTTACTCTGTCATGTCTATGCACTCACATGCTCCTATATTCCCTATTCACATGATTGCATACATGTAGGGGGAGCCTATACAAGTTACATGTCTTTCCAAAGCTTTACTTACTACTCTTAATATCTTGATCTAAAGCTTTGATGTATGTTGTCATCAATTACCAAAAAGGGGGAGATTGAAAGCACAAGTGCTCCCTAGGTGGTTTTGGTAATTAATGTCAACATATCTCTTGTTGGACTAACATTTTTATCTAGTATGTTTCAGATAAGTTCAACAGTGAAGTGGCATGGACTAGAGGATGTGAAACCCCTTCAAGATCCTAAGGACAAAGGATTGGCTCAAGCTCAAAGCTCAGGACTCTACATTTTCCATTTTAGTGATCCAAGATCACATTGAGTCTATAGGAAAAGCCAATACTATCAAGGAGGGATGAGGTGTTGCTTAATGAGGTTCTTGCTCAAAATGCTTAGTGATATGCTCCAAAGCCCTCAACTAGTTTCCCACATCCACATATGACCTAAACCAAAAGTCAAACTCGGCCCCACCGATTCTTCCTATCTGGCGCCATCGAGTTTCAAATGTCATAGCCACTGCCACAAACCCTAGGCAAACCAGTCTCACCGATAGGGATCTCGGTCTCACAGAGATGGGATTGCAAACTCTCTGTTGCCTATTGCAATACTTTTGGTCTCACCGAAACTTGCGATCGGTCCCACCGAGATTGCAACGTAAACTCTCTGTTTTCCCTTCGTAACGTTTTGGTCTCACCGAAATGAGCGACTGGTCCCACCGAGTTTACCTGACCAACTCTCTGGTTAGCTTATTACCAAAATCGGTCCCACCGAGTTTGTGTAATCGGTCTCACCAAGATTACGTTATGCCCTAACCCTAATCATATCGTTCCTACCGAGTTGCATGTCGGTCCCACCGAAAACCCTAATAGTCACTAGCTTTGCTGAATTGGTCCGACCGAGTTTAACCATTCGGTCCCACCGAGTTTGGGAAGTTATGTGTAACGGTTAGATTTTGTGTGGAGGCTATATATACCCCTCCACCACCTCTTCATTCTTAGAGAGAGCCATCAGAACGAACCTACACTTCCAACTTGCTTTTTCTGAGGGAGAACCACCTACACTTGTGTTGAGACCAAGATATTCCATTCCTACCATATGAATCTTGATCTCTAGCCTTCCCCAAGTTGCTTTCCACTCAAATCTTCTTCCCACCAAATCCAAATCCTGTGAGAGAGAGTTGAGTGTTGGGGAGACTATCATTTGAAGCACAAGAGCAAGGAGTTCATCATCAACACACCATTTGTTACTTCTTGGAGAGTGGTGTCTCCTAGATTGGCTAGGTGTCACTTGGGAGCCTCCGACAAGATTGTGGAGTTGAACCAAGGAGTTTGTAAGGGCAAGGAGATTGCCTACTTCGTGAAGATCTACCGCTAGTTAGGCAAGTCCTTCGTGGGCGATGGCCATGGTGGGATAGACAAGGTTGCTTCTTCGTGGACCCTTCGTGGGTGGAGCCCTCCGTGGACTCCTCCTCCTCCCTCTTTCTAGGGTTAGCATTGTGTTAGCTCATATGTGACATAGAGCTTCGCTAATCCATCCGAATCTACTCCATCGCGAGGGACGGACACCTCTTCGGAGAAGATCTACTTGGATTTAAGACCCCTAAGGGGAAGACCTCAAGACCTCCTTTCGGAGAAGAACCGGTTACCTATGTATCATCCTTTGTTGGATTCAGATCGTTTATCTCTTTTGTGTTCAAGGATCTAGCATATGTGTGATCGTTCTTGTTGGTTTGAGTGATTCTCTTGTGTTACCCTCCGTGTTTTCCCCTTGTGTTCTTCGTGTTCATCACGGGATCCACTCCTTTCGTGAAAGATCGGCCATCTAGGGTTCCACCCTACGTCATCTTGGTATCTAGAGCCACGTTGATCATGATTTCGGAGCCTCCCCGTTGTGTTTTCTAGCCTTGTTTTGTTGATTTTGTCCCTAATTCGAAAATTCCCCACAAAAATAGCCCCCAATTTTTTTGTTATTTGTTGGTGTGTTGAAGTTTTGTTGTATTTGATCCGCGGATTTCATGTGTTGCAGGTAGATCTAGCTTTCCCCCATCTTTTCCCCAATTTCCATCCACAAAATCTTCCGAATATTGCCCCGAATTTGCCACTTCCACGCGGAGTTCCTTGAGTTCGTCCATGGATCCAGAGCCCGGACATCCGGCCCGAACCCCCGGACATCCGGCCGCTGACATCAACATCTCCATCCACCGCCCCGTTTTCCGTCCAAATTTCGCCAAATTTTGTTCTGGTGCCCACATTCACTTCCGCATACCTCTATCACTTCCACATAGCACCACCATTTACCACACACACCACCACCATTTAACCGCTATCAACTCTGACATTTTGGTCACGTTTTGCTTTGAGAATTTGAGTTGCGGTTCCGTGTCCTCTTGTGTTTCGGCTATTTAGGTACGGTTCGACATCGATATCACCGCCTCTCATCTTCGCCACGGATGCGTCATCGACAACAAACACTTCACCATTTTGACACCATACCGTAAGCAAGGATCAGTAACCTCATCTTGGTATCGTGATATCTCATTCTTGTCATTGCATTGATAACCACATAGCCCAATTTTGCGTATCTTACCCATCGAGACTAGCCTTTGAGTATGGCCGGCAACGTAACTTGTGCACATTAGTGATCATACTTCCCATTGCATACATATCATATCATTGGTCCATATCTTGGTACCATATTTTATGTCACAAAGTTGTCATCGCATACACAATTGCTATCTTGGTTCGTGAAACATTGCATGAGAAAAGAGCTCAAAAGAGAAAGAGCCAAGCAGGCTTTTAAGCAAAAGGGAAAGATAAGCAAAGAGCTTTTAAGCAAGAACCATTGCATCATACTACATTAAGATTGTCAAACTACATTTTTATGCATTAACTCAGTTTTCAATGCATTTATGTGCATAATTCAAATTTGAACTACATGCACATGCTCCAGTGCATATAAATTGGTTAAAGATCAAATCTATGTCCTTGGGTGCATGCTTAGGTCCCATGCAAGAAATGGGAATGAATTTCAAACACCAGGGCACCGTTGATTACTGGCAAAACGTTGAGATACTTTATTTTTAAATTCTAGTAAATCCAAAACTCGTCTGAAATTCATGAAACTTGACCTTCTATCATGGAATGGCACCCGACGCTGTGTATTTTTCATGTCCATTTTGAGAGAAGGAGCACTCGAATAATGACAACCAACAAAGGCATTTTTGAAAAAATAGCTGCCACTTTAATATCTCAAACGTTTGTATAATTCAAACTGTGTGCGTTCTATTAACCATTCATGTGACGCCACATGTCTTGGTTTTAATGGGTGTAGGAGGTGCCGTGCCGACAACTGCTTGACCTTGACTGAACGGGAGGTGTGAGAGCGCAGTCCGGTGCATAGGCTGACCGAGAGGCGTGCAAGCTGTCCTCGAATGCGCAGGCTCACCGGGAAGTGTGCGAGCTGTACGTTGCGCAGGCTCACTGGGAAGCGAGCCCTTTGACTTCCATGGCCGCCCGCCTCAGCGGCATGGGACGCCATCATCGAACACTACCTCTCAGCGCTGCCAGCTACCGTCCTCCTGTGCCCCGCCCGTTGACCCCGGGACAACATGATGCAAAGTGAGAGCAGGATTTGTGCATCTCTTCAACGCAAACGGTTCTTTTGGATGACCCGTGTGCAACAACTTATAAACAATTTGGTGCGATTTGCATCTGTCATATTGGGTATGTTACCATTTGTCAAACTGGAAAGATTGACATTTGTTGGTCTAGTAACATTGCCATTTGTCAACCATGTAACACTGTGATTTGTCAAAATATGAAGCTAAAAATCACCACTAGTGTCTAATTTTTGCAACTAGAATTCAATAATTAAGCATAGATTTCATTCATAGATTAAGCGGTCGTTCTTAATTTATACAAACAGTTCAACTCGACAGCTGAACCGACCCAACTTTTCCCCAATTGTTGGCAACCACGTACTGAAATAGCTAGTTCAACTATATATAGTAGCTAATTTTATGTACGTTGTACAGTTCCACCACATCTATAGTCAGATGAACTGAACAAAATACTACTGCAAAGGGGCTTTGTACTACTTCCAGCTGCCTCGCCTCTGCCAAGCGCGCTCAGTAAAAGGCAGAGGAGCAGGAGCCTACCGATGAGCTGGGCAACCGCAATACGGTGCATGCCGCTGTTGCAGCTTCAGCGATGCTCACCTCAAATGCCCTCTGCCGCTCCATACGACCCCTCTAGAAGCGGTGGTTCTCCTCGTAGATTTCTTGATTCCTTGCCTCTGAGGTGGCGTGTGCCGCTGCCATGGCGGCGGTAAGGCTCTTTGCGTGCTCGACGTGGCGCTCCTCCTCCTCCCGCAGGAACTCGGTGTAGCGCGCAAGGTCGTTGACGCACATGTGGGCATCCACCTCCGCCTCCCACCTTCGGGCGGTGGTGGCGGAGCGGGTGATGACCCCGACGGTCGACGACGGGGTGGTGGCCACGACCACCACCTCCCTCCTTCGGGCCGCGGTTGCGGAGCGGGTGATGGCCACGGTGGCCGGCAGTGGGGTGGCGGCCACAACGGCGGAGGAGCGAGCGATGGCCCTGGCTTTCGATGGTGGTGTGGCGGCAACGGCGGCCGGCAACAGCTGCCGACGGGCACCGGCGACAGAGCTCTAGTGGGTGTTCCACACACACCCAACAGGGACGCCACGTGCACTATACTACTGTCAGGACCCCGATTCCAAGTCACATCGATCTAGCCGGTAACACCTCATATCACTTTGCGGCCTCGCACACGGTATTCCCACGGGTGTCGCCTTACCATGGCCCGTGACCGTTTGCGCCTTTTGGCTCACGTATATGATAGTGTCGCTAGCATCCATATGACAGAGAACCCGGGCCGACATGGCTAGTCGTGAACCCAAAATGGCACTAACCTATGGGGACAGGCATACATGAATCACATCGAGCGTGTCGATCAGCAGTGTGTGAATCCGGGCTGTAGCACTGGGCTAACAGGACTCCGGGAACCCAGGCTGTAGCAGGCTAGGCAGGACCCCGGATGTCACCGCGTGACATTTCCCCGAAGGGACAGACACAGGAACGAAGTGAAACACATGCCGGCCAGTCAAGTGTCCTGAGCAGTAGTGCTGGGCTAACAGGACTCCGGTGAACTGGGCTGTAGAGGACTACTATGGCTCATGGAAGCACTAGACTACATTTCCCCATAAGAGAGGCCGCCAAGGATAAACAACTAGATTGTCGGATCCCACACATACCAAGCATTTCAATCATTCACACAATATGCTCGATATGTGTAAATACAACATGGCATCACAACATAACTCTACAACTCAAGTATTTATCATTAGGCTCCGAGGAGCGAGATATTACAAACATGGGTCTCATGACCCAAAAAAATCATAGCATACAAATCAAACACATGCGGAAGCTTAACATGTCTGAGTACAGACATCTACAAATGGAAAAAAAGCTAAGAAGCCTGACTATCTACCAGATCCAGCCGAGGGCACAAGATCGTAGCTGAGGTATCAAGCTAACGTCGAAGTCCATGCGAAACTACTAGCGAGACTGAAGTCTCTCTCTCTGCAAAACATAAATTAAGCAAAAGTGAGTACAAAGGTACTCAGCAAGACTTACATCAGAACTAGCTACATATGCATAGGTATCAACAAGGGGGGGTGGTGGAGTTTAACTGCAGCAAGCCAGCTTTGAGTCAGTGGCTAACCTGAACTACGACTGCAAGCAACTCCTTTGAGGTGGCGCACACGAGTCCACATATTCACCATTCAATACACCACTATGGAACTGCTCCCGTCTCCCTACGGGAAGGCTATCCATAGCACTCACACTTATGTTGCGAGTTTTAGAGTATCCACTTTCACTTGTCTATGAACTATGCAAGGGGTCCAAGTTTCCATATCCGAGGAATCCGGCTATTCGAATAGATAATGATAACCATGCAGGGGTGTACTTCTTCACACACGCTCCCACCACTTACCACCATATACACGTCATGTATCTCGGCAACCTTCAAGCGGAAGCCTGGCGAGGGTGTTGGCCACGGCCTACCTAAACACTTAAGTCTCTAGTCCAGGTTTATCGCCTATCCAGGTTCAATCCGCAGGGAGTCCAGCCGAGGTTTCCACATACGGCCCCAAACGATGTGAACAGGGTTCCCGAGACACCAAACGGGCGCCTGGTACACCGTGCCACGGTGTATCTACCGCAACATAGCCCACCCCTAGGGTCAGCGCTACGCACGGCCGCCAACACATAACCTACAAATAGCAGAAACTAGTTGCAACTCCTGGACAGAGTACTAGGGTGATTAAGAAGCCGAGAGGGTCAATTAAGGATCCCAATGAGTGGTAGTAGCTGTTCATGGATCACAGACACAGAATTCAGTTCCTGAGGATGGCTGCAATGAGACAACCCACCATGTACTCCTACATGGCCTCTCACCGCTACCTTTACCAAATCGTGTTCAAACACTTAGCTCACACACAGTAGGACATGTTCACACACCTTCGATTCATCCCCGATGAATCAGACCGGACACAACTCTATGCAGTAGCAGGCATGACAAACAAGCATGAATGAGTAGGCACATCAGGGCTCAAACAACTCCTACTCATGCTAGTGGGTCTCATCTATTTACTGTGGCAATGACAGGTCATGCAGAGGATAAGGGGTTAAACTACCGCAACATGTAATAGTTGAATCGTTGTTGTCCTAATGTAGTAAAAGAGAGCAGGAGCGAGAGAGTGGTTTGTATCGGAATGAACAAGGGGGTTTTTCTTGCCTGGCACTCCTGAAGATAATATAGTTCTTCATCGATGTCATCGATCACGTCGTCGGAAACATCGGCGTCTGAGAGGGGACGGTTACTGGCAAACAGGGAAGGACACAATCAATGCCATGCAACAATATGATGCATGAATGAGACATGGCAATATTCTGTTGATTGGCCTAATGCAACTAGCAACAAGTTCAATGGAGTTGGTTTGAACACTAGGTTCAAATTCAAACTCCATATGTGCTTTATTAAATGCCATTTATTTGTTTTGTCCAAAATAGAGGACAAACTGCATGAAAATGCCATAAACAGATTCCTTGAATTTTTCTGATAATTTTTCATATATAATTTATTTCATTTGGAGTTACGGTTGAATTTCTATGATTTTTAGAAGTTTAGGCAATTTTCTGGAATTTCCTGAATAAGAATAAATTCAAAAAATAAATAACTACGTCAGCATGACACCACTATGATGTCAGCATTCAACAGCGGCTGACCAGGTCAAACCTGACGTGTGAGGGCCACACGTCAGTGGCACAGGGCTGTTTAGCTCGCTGACAGGTGGGCCAGGTCAACGGCCATGTCAACGGGTTCAACTCTGACGCGTGGGTCCCGCTGGGTTAATCTAAACTAAACAGAAAATGAAGCCCGGGGTTAATTAGGGCGTGGGTCCCATATGTCAGTGGCTGTGGGGTTAAATTAGCAATGTCATTAGCCACTAATGAAGGTGCCACGTCGGCGGCTAAACGCCGGTGCTAAGCACAGCACGAGGCGACGCCTGTCCGGCCAACTCCGGCGACGGGAGCTCGCGTGGCCCGGCATGTTGGAACGCCCGCAGCAGGGCGCATCCGATGGTGGTGTTGGCTGTACCTGGGGTGGTCTGTGGCGGCGGCGGCAAGTTGGGCGGCGGCCGGAGTTCGGGCGTGCTCGGGTTCGGTGTTAGGGCGCACGGCAGGTGGCAAGGAGGGGTGCTGAGGCCTCCTGGAGGTGCACTGAGTGCAGTGACGCGCTCGGTTTGGACGGAGGTGTACCAAAACGACGACTGCGACAAGTCCGACACCGGTGAGGTCTCGGTCTCGACGGAAACGCGGGCTACGATGAGCTAATGGGCATGGGAGTAGGGGGGTCGATAGAGGAGCTCACCGCGAGTGCAGAGGTGGCCTCGGTGTGCTTGGGGAGGCACCGGAGCAAGCGGGGCGGCGAGAGGGATCTCCGGCGGCCGACGAGGGAAACGGCAATGGGGGCGGCGTTGCGGCGCCTCCGGGGCCTCGTGGGTCGTCGAGGAGGTCGGGGACGTCGAGGCGGAGCTTGCAGTCTTGACGAGGGGTCGAGGGGGAGGCGGTGGCCGCGGCGAACAGCGTCGGTGGCGACGGCTGCGCTCGGGCATGAGATGGAGAGAGAGCAGAGGAGGGAAAGAGCTCGGGAGAGAGTGAGGACGGTCAGGGAGGCTGCGTGTCGACGTCCAGGGCATCCAGAGCGTCGAGGGAGAACTGCAAGCAGGAGCTGGCGAGGCGCGTGGCCATCGCACGGCGAGCACGCACTCGTCCTTCTGTCCAGGGAGGAAGACGACAGGGAGGCTATGGTGGTGGGCTGGGCCGGCCACTTGGGCCGCCAGGTAAGCCCGGGTGAGATTCCTTCTCTCTCTGTGCTTTCTGTTTTTCTTTTCTATTTCTGTTATTTTGTTTTGATTTAGTAAAAATGCTAAAGCATTTTGTAAAATGCTGCAATAATTTGTGGACACTCCATGGATTATTCCAGTGGCCCACATTTAATTTCAGCATTATTTGAGCATTTAAATTATTTATAGTGTTTAAATGCCCAAAGTCAAATACAATATGATTTAATTCACAAATCCAGGAATGACCTAGAAAAGTGTGCACCATTTT
This sequence comes from Triticum urartu, assembly GCF_056163025.1. NCBI lineage: Eukaryota > Viridiplantae > Streptophyta > Magnoliopsida > Poales > Poaceae > Triticum > Triticum urartu. Next base: position 320,815,401 of record NC_141874.1, read on the forward strand.
TGTCAAAGGTCCTAGACCAATACAAAAGTGATGAACATTTATGAAGGCCATTTTGGGTTCGTTGAAAAGATTTAATTTGAACCTATTTCAATTCATTTGGTGCTAGGGCTTGGATCAATCCCCATTTCAAGTTTATTTAAATTGTAAACATGATGACATGAGAAACAAGCAAAGGCAACACGGGCTGAGCTAGGGCTGTGACAACTCACCCCCACTAAATAGGAATCTCGTCCCGAGATTCAAGACGTGAGGTAAGAAGACAGAGGGGGCACAAACTAACACGATCTTCACGATCCAGGTTCCACTTCATAAGAACGATGACACGATCACCATCTTTGTTTCGATGTCTTGCTCTAAGAACTCCATCCAACCCGATAACGGAAAGAAAGGAAACTCTCAAAGAATCGATCTTCTCGAAGATCGAGCAACCGACGATCAACTCACAGAATGAGACATAGCGGCATCTGTCGAGATGAGACGCGATACACACATCAAGAATGATGGAAATGAGCATATGACAAGGTTTAAATAAGTAGCGGAATTCCCACACCCAGGAGGGTGGTGAACGGTGTCAACGTAGCGAGGAGTTGGGTTGCCATGATACCACAACGAGACACCTTAAGGAAGGTGACTCGCAGAAATATTCCCTTAAGTGGCAAAAAGAATTACTTTTGATCCATAGATCATTGAAACTCTTCATACCAGCTTAAGGCAATTTATAATTGATCGTTTGAAATAGCTCGAAGAAATGGCATACTCGGACTAGGATGGATGATGTGGACTACCTTGTTGAAGAGAACGCAAGGGATGGTTTTGCTTGCGCGTGCTCTCAAGAACTTGAGCATTTCCGTATTCATCAAGGTTCTACCAACAACCGTGTTGAGGATCCTGGCAACACATCTTACTACCTTGACGAATAGTGATGGACGATGCAGATGCATAGAAAGACACCCCTTTCTCAAATTTCACCTTAGCGAGGCCAAGGGAACAAAATCTGGATGATCGACCGAGAGACATTTAGCACTCCGCTTCTAATGTTCTCCTTGATGTACTAGGTACCACGGTCAGTGCTTAAAAGCATCAACATGGCCATCAAGTAAAGGTCGGACTTCGGAAGCACAACAATCCATAAGGAACAACTATTGGAATAAATTCTACGAGATCCTTATGGGGAGGTGGCCAACTTTCTCAATCAGGATACTACAATAATAAGTCTTCCGGTTGGGTGTGTTGGCCACAACATCCACTTTACCGGGTACAGAGAGACCAATATTATAGTTCTTGGGAAACATTCCAACCATCATATCTGCCTGAGATTCAGATCTGGTTGGTAACATAACAGTTCAGACAACACGTATGAAAAGGAAAGTTTGCAACACAAATCGACGAGATGATGTTGCGAGATTCTCGGGAAATGAACTATGACAGCAAGCTCCAAAACATGAGCCGGTTCTGCTACATACATGTGAGCATGTTGTCCAAGACAAGAATGACCACATAGTAGTCTTATAATAAAACACTATCGAGTTCTAGTTGGGAACCATCGTCAAGGATATCAAAGTCCTTGCATAAGGCATGCTCTTAAGAAGGAACTTCTTCTCCTTGAACCATTCAATCAGTGACTTGGTGTGCTAGGAATACATATAGAATGAAGGTTGCAAGTATCCAGAACACAGAATACTTTGCACATATGCATGACTGACTTGGGATGATTCCAGAGGAAGCAAAACAAACCTTTCTCAAATTCATGGCGGCAACTTACACCTAAAGCACATGAATTCGAGGAAGTCACTTCTTCCATCCAAGCATAGGCTTCATGAACGGAACACGAAGGCATTGCTTACAAAGTTTTCAACACTAGGTTGATATTCAACATGAATCATGGGGGAGACAAAAAGCTGCTGATGGGCTCAACAGCAACTCATCGGAATTTCCATATCACTGGACTTCCACCATCATGTGAACACGGTGATAGCATTGGTCAGACCAAAGGATGTAATGGTGTATGCTCGAGGGATCAACCACGAGTAAGACAACATTACGAACATCATTGGTTCTGATTTGGCTTGACGATAGCCCATACTCAAGTCAAAGTTTTGACAAGACAATAGATCCAACAACTGATCAGGAGGACCAATTGGTGAAGATATCATCTTTCTTCAACACACACACAAACACAAAGATATCCCTTCAGAAAGAACCAAATTCGGCAAAGCTTTTTATCTTCCAAATCTCCAAGTTGTTGTTTAGCTTAACCAACTAGCTCAGGGGTATCCAACACAGATTCTTGGAGAAGGGGTGGTTTACAAGAAACCAACTTGATCACGAACTCAACATAGCGGTCAGGTGACAACCTGGTAACACTTTCGAGAAGACATTCGGAAAATCACGAACCACCGATATGTCACTAAGCTCGAGAACAACCTTGCTTTTCAGGGAAAGATGATATGATCGAAAGAGTGGGGGATTTGACAAAATCCAAACTCATCAATCGAAGAGTGCACCAGAAACAAGGACTAGGTAGCACGGTCTATCTTAGAACGATGATTCAATAACCAACACGCTAAGAATGAAATTATTGTCCTTTAACTACCAAGCAACGGAGTTGCTAGGAGTATAGATTTCACGCATCACGATTCACTTGTCGGATAACATGGGGACCAAGGAATGAACAATGATGGCAAGAAGTATCACTGTATCAAGAGTTCATAGGATGGTGTGCAATTTCCATGACATTCTTGACATAAAGATGGTAATACCCCAAGATAGAACAGAATCAAAAACTGGATTGGCATTTGATTTTCAGATTACAACTACTTTGACCCAATCCTAGAAATGGATGAGGTACTGGAGTTTGTTTCTCGTAGTCATTCTGAAATAGAACGGCTCGACGGACCACAAGAATAATAGGCACCGATGAACGAATGCTCACATACTCTTGACTATCAATTGATAGATGAAGGTCGGAACATAACGGAAGGGGGACAACTCAAGGGAACATATAACTTTCTGAGTTGTGGATGCATAGATTAGTATGTCGAACGAGTTCAACATATTTCTTCCGGATAACCCATGCAGGAAGGTAGGGTTGGCAGAGTGACAACATAGAATGGAGAAGTCATCAGGAGCACTCTGTTGTGACCTTTTGGTTCAAAAGAACTCCTCCCAAGAATGGTCCATGATAATCGGAAGAAGGATGTACCACGAACCTCGAGGACTACCGCAAAGGTTACTAATATCCTAAAGGAACTAGCAACACTATCAACATGAGATAAGTAGGGTGAATCTCGGGTTCAAGAACCTATGAATAGAATACCTACCACTACATGGCATCACGGGATGCTTTTGAGAATGGTGGCCAGAATCATCACACCGGGAACACAAAACATGGCTAGATTACTAGGTGACTCCCTAAACACCTAGGGTCATAATAATAGCTCCAACATATATGTCGAGGCAACAGAGTACCTCAACTCACCGATTAGTGTGATTAATCTGGCCCAAATGGACATCAGGAACAGGAGGAAGGGGTTTGCAACTGCATCAGACTATTTGGAGACCTGGGATGACTCGGACAGCATAACGGCTGTAAATGCTCAAAATATTTGAGACATCTTGCAAAATGGTGGCATACCCACTCAACAACACAACATCAAGGTTCTGAGGCCAGCTATGAACATATGGAAGTAGTAGGAACTAAACTGAGGCTTAAACTCAACAATCCTAGGCAACTACGGTTTAGTAACACATCATCCTGAGAGATAGAAGAGAAGCCTAGTTCTTAACCCCCACAGAAAAGAAGAGGGCGACTCAGATCAGAAGGAATAAGGTATAAGAAGTAAAAAGAGCCTTACGTTCCCTTCCATAATCATTCCCCTACAAAACTAAAGCATTTCTAGACACAACTTCGACCAGTATGGCTTGGTAATCCTACAGGCAGTCAGGCTCTGATACCAAAGCTGTCAGGACCCTGATTCCAAGTCACATCGATCTAGCCGGTAACACCTCACATCACTTTGCGGCCTCACGCACGGTATTCCCACGGGTGTCGCCTTACCATGGCCCGGGACCATTTGCGCCTTTTGCCTCACGTATATGATAGTGTCGCTAGCATCCATATGACAGAGAACCCGGGCCGACATGGCTAGTCGTGAACCCAAAACGGCACTAACCTATGGGGACAGGCATACATGAATCACATCGAGCGTGTCGATCAACAGCGTGTGAATCCGGGCTGTAGCACTGGGCTAACAGGACTCCGGGAACCCAGGCTGTAGCAGGCTAGGCAGGACCCCGGATGTCACCGCGTGACATTTCCCCGAAGGGACAGACACAGGAACAAAGTGAAACACATGCCGGCCAGTCAAGTGTCCTCAGCAGTAGTGCTGTGCTAACAGGACTCCGGTGAACCGGGCAGTAGCGGACTACTATGGCTCATGGAAGCACTAGACTACATTTCCCCATAAGAGAGGCTGCCAAGGATAAACAACTAGATTGTCGGATCCCACACATACCAAGCATTTCAACCATTCACACGATATGCTCGATATGTGTAAATACAACATGGCATCACAGCATAACTCTACAACTCAAGTATTTATCATTAGGCTCCGAGGAGCGAGATATTACAAACATGGGTCTCATGACCCAAAAAAATCATAGCATACAAATCAAACACATGCGGAAGCTTAACATGTCTAAGTACATACATCTACACATGGAAAAAAGCTAAGAAGCCTGACTATCTACCAGATCCTGCCGAGGGCACAAGATCGTAGCTGAGGTATCAAGCTAATGTCGAAGTCCACGCAGAACTACTAGCGAGACTGTAGTCTCTCTCTGCAAAACGTAAATTAAGCAAAAGTGAGTACAAAGGTACTCAGCAAGACCTACATCAGAACTAGCTACATATGCATCGGTATCAACAAGGGGGGGTGGTGGAGTTTAACTGCAGCAAACCAGCTTTGAGTCAGTGGCTAACCTGAACTACAACTGCAAGCAACTCTTTTGAGGTGGCGCACACGAGTCCACATATTCACCATTCAATACACCACTATGGAGCTGCTCCCGTCTCCCTACGGGAAGGCCATCCATAGCACTCACACTTATCTTGCGAGTTTTAGAGTATCCACTTTCACTTGTCTATGAACTATGCAAGGGGTCCAAGTTTCCATATCCGAGGAATCCGACTATTCGAATAGATAATGATAACCTTGCAGGGGTGTACTTCTTCACACACGCTCCCACCACTTACCACCATATACACGTCATGTATCTCGGCAACCTTCAAGCGGAAGCCTGGTGAGGGTGTCGGCCACGGCCTACCTAAACACTTAAGTCTCTAGTCCAGGTTTATCGCCTATCCAGGTTCCATCCGCAGGGAGTCCGGCCGAGGTCTCCACATATGGCCCCGAACGATGTGAACAGGGTTCCCGAGACACCAAACGGGTGCCCGGTACATCGTGCCACGGTGTATCTACCGCAACATAGCCCACCCCTAGGGTCAGCCCTACGCGTGGCCGCCAACACATAACCTACAAACACCAGAAACTAGTTGCAACTCCTGGACGGAGTACTAGGGTGATTAAGAAGCTGAGAGGGTCAATTAAGGATCCCAATGAGTGGTAGAAGTTGTTCATGGATCACAGACACAGAACTCAGTTCCTGAGGACAGATGCAATGAGACAACCCACCATGTACTCCTACATGGCCTCTCACCGCTACCTTTACCAAATCATGTTCACACACTTAGCTCACACATAGTAGGACATGTTCACACACCTTCGATTCATCCCCGATTAATCAGACCTGACACAACTCTATGCAGTAGCAGGCATGACAAACAAGCATGAATGAGTAGGTACATTAGGGCTCAAACAACTCCTACTCATGCTAGCGGGTTTCATCTATTTACTGTGGCAATGCCAGGTCATGCAGAGGATAAGGGGTTCAACTACCGCAACATGTAACAGTTGAATCGTTGTTGTCCTAATGCAGTAAAAGAGAGCAGGAGCGAGAGAGTGGTTTGTATCGGAATGAACAAGGGGGTTTTACTTGCTGGCACTCCTGAAGATAATATAGTTCTTCATCAATGTCATCGATCACGTCGTCGGAAACATCGGCGTCTGAGAGGGGACGATTACTGGCAAACAAGGAAGGACACAATCAATGCCATGCAACAATATGATGCATGAATGAGACATGGCAATATGCTGTTGATTGGCCTAATGCAACTAGCAACAAGTTAAATGGAGTTGGTTTGAACACTAGGTTCAAATTCAAACTCCATATGTGCTTTATTAAATGCCATTTATTTGTTTTATCCAAAACAGTGGACAAACATTGTTCAAACATGCATGAAAATGCCATAAACAGATTCCTTGAATTTTTCTGATAATTTTTCATATATAATTTATTTCATTTGGAGTTACGGTTGAATTTCTATGATTTTTAGAAGTTTAGGCAATTTTCTAGAATTTCCTGAATAAGAATAAATTCAGAAAATAAATAACTACCTCAGCATGACGTCACTATGATGTCAGTAGTCAACAGCGGCTGACCAGGTCAAACCTGACGTGTGGGGGCCACACGTCAGTGGCACAGGGCTGTTTAGCTCGCTGACAGGTGGGCCAGGTGAATGGCCACGTCAGCGGGGTTAACTCTGACGCGTGGGTCCCGCTGGGTTAATCTATACTAAACAAAAAATGAAGCCCGGGGTTAATTAGGGCGTGGGGACCATATGTCAGCAGCTGTGGGGTTAAATTAGCAGCGTCATTAGCCACTAATGAAGGTGCCACGTTGGGGGCTAAACACCGGTGCTAAGCACAGCACGACGGTGACGCCTGTGCGGCCAACTCCGGCGACGGGAGCTCGCCTGGCCCGGCGCATTGGAACACCCGCAGCAGGGCGCATCCGATGGTGGTGGTGGCTGGACCTGGGGTGGTCCGTGGCGGCGGCGGCAAGTTGGGCGGCGGCCAGATTTCGGGCGTGCTCGGGTTCGGTGTTAGGGCGCACGACAGGTGGCAAGGAGGGGTGCTACGGCCTCCTGGGGGTGCACTAAGTGCAGTGACGCGCTCGGTTTGGACGGAGGCGTACCAAAACGACGACGATGATAAGTCCGGCGCCGGTGAGGTCTCGGTCTCGACGGAAACGTGGGCAACGATGAGCTAATGGGCATGGGAGTAGGGGGGGTCGGTAGAGGAGCTCACCACGAGTGCAGAGGTGGCCTCGGCGTGCTTGGGGAGGCACCGGAGCAAGCGGGGCGGCGAGAGGGATCTCCCACGGCCGATGAGGGAAACGGCGACGGGGGCGGCGTTGCGGCGCATCCGGGGCCTCCTGGGTCGTCGAGGAGGTCGGGGACGTCGAGGCGGAGCTTGCAGGTATGATGAGGGGTTGAGGGGGAGGCGGTGGCTGCGGCGAACGGCGTCGGTGGGGACGGCTGCGCTCGGGCATGAGATGGAGAGAGAGCAGAGGAGGGAAATAGCTCGGGAGAGAGTGAGGACGGTCGGGGAGGCTGCGTGTCGACGTCCGGGGCGTCCAGAGCGTCGAGGGAGAGCGGCAAGCAGGAGCTGGCGAGGCGCGTGGCCAGTGCACGGCGAGCACGCGCTCGTCCTTTTGTCCAGGGAGGAAGACGACAGGGAGGCTGTGGTGGTGGGCTGGGCCGGCCACTTGGGCCGCCAAGTAAGCCCGGGTGAGATTCCTTCTCTCTCTCTGTGTTCTGTTTTTCTTTTCTATTTCTGTTATTTTGTTTTGATTTAGTAAAAATGCTAAAGCATTGTGTAAAATGCTGCAATAATTTGTGGACACTCCATGGATTATTCCAGTGGCCCACATTTAATTTCAGCATTATTTGAGCATTTAAATTATTTATAGTGTTTAAATGCCCAAAGTCAAATACAATATGATTTAATTCACAAATCCAGGAATGACCTAGAAAAGTGTGCACCATTTTTGTCAAAGGTCCTAGACCAATACAAAAGTGATGAACATTTATGAAGGCCATTTTGGGTTCGTTGAAAAGATTTAATTTGAACCTATTTGAATTCATTTGGTGCTAGGGCTTGGATCAATCCCCATTTCAAGTTTACTTAAATTGTAAACATGATGACATGAGAAACAAGCAAAGGCAACAAGGGCTGAGCTAGGGCTATGACAACTACACCAGGGACTGCGCCACTGCCGCAGTGTAGCCTCCCAGCTGGAGCTGTCCTCTGATGACGGCGGAGTGGCTGAGCGAGGACGATCGACTGGTGCCATTGGCGATTGTGGGAGTAGCAGACGAGATAAGTTACAGAGAGGGAGGGGAAAATGCGACGCATGACTCGCCTGTCGTGAGGGTTTTTATAGCAGGCCGGCAAGCATTGGGATTTTCGGGGATTTCACCGAGTCAGGCGGGAATCTTGTGCGGGAACTTGCGAGGTTGTGTGGGAATGGGCTCATCGACGATTCATTGGCGCCACCGTTTGGCCAAAATAACGCCCCCGCGCGCTGTGCAAGGTTGCGTTGTAAGCCGTCTGCGGCAGCGAGGCTACAAGACGTGCGAGAGGAGGACGAAAGGCCACGTACACCTTCGTTTATAAAAAATGTTTGCGATTTAATTACCTACTATACCCCCGTCTTGGTTTATAAGTATGATTTAACTAATAAAATACGAATGCATGTCTCCAAAGATTAGATAGTTGGATTCGTATTTGAACATAGTTTCCAATTATATATTTTTTATAACATGCATTAAAATTTTGTTGGTTAAATTTGAGGGCAAAGTATGGCACAGAATATAAAGGGGACTATAGACTAGACGGAGGTGGTAGCACACAACTGCTCTCTATGCAGCGACGCAACTGTCGGCCGGCTTGTAGGCGATGATTTCATGTGTGTTCAACTGCTCTATGTGTGTGGTTGCTTGCGGTTCAGGCAGCCGCGGCGTGCTCTGCTCGCGTCCTGCCGTGCGCACTCTGCTCTCGCGTCCCTCCAGGTGCTCTGCCCTCGCCCCTCCATGCGTGCTGCCAGTGTTTGGGCCGGCGCACGATCATGTACGTTCGTGTGCATGCGGTTGCACCGGGCGTGGTGCGACGATGCAGTTGCCCGCTGCAAAAACTGCCATGCGGACGCGCCAAGAATCCACGCTGCCTGGCCCCCTTTTATTCTTGCGGCCATTTACCTTCATCTCTCGTCTCACATGACACAATAAGCACACCACGAGGACACATACAGAGAGGAGATCCAGCGGTTCCAATGGCGCTCCCCGTGGCTCCAACGGCGCTCCCTGCGGCCGACGACGACAACGGCGGGCAGTTGACCACGCAACACGTCATGGACAACCACGTGAGGGGGAAGGCTCTCTCGGTGGTGTACATGAATTATCCGGTCTCGGTGGAGAGCTCCATCCAAACTATGGAGCAGTTCCTTGCCGAGGACAAGTACAAGTGGTCGGCCTCGACCTCGAGTACACCATGGGTTGTGCCGGGCACGGTTAGAAGGTTGCCGTCGCCCATTTGTGCATGCAACATGACGTCCTCGTCTACCACTACCTCTTGTCCACAATGCCTTGCAAGCGTTTCTCCAGGTTTATCAACAGCTCCGACTACAGTTTCGCTGCGGTGGACACCACCAACGAGCTAAAAGCGCTCAAGGTTTTGGGCTTGAAATGCCCGAGTCTTGTCAACATCCAGTGCCACTACAAGGTCTGGGGCAACGACAAAAACAAATTGAACTCCCTGGTTGACCTCGCCTAGGCCATCATCGACCCCTACTACATGAAGATGAAGAATGATAGCAATAAGGACAAGGACGCCTGGCATAGTGTGTGGCATGAGAGACTGGATGAACAACATGTCAAGTACGCGGCCATGGATGCGCACACAAGCTACGAGATGTGCAGGCGGATCGTTGACATGAGGAACTGTCTTCTTCCGGACCCAGACAAGGGATCGAGCCATATAGCAGTGGAGGGAGCGTCACAAGAAGTAGATGACTAGACGATCATTTCTCCTACTTTAGAATGCATGCAATTGTTTATTGAGGTGTGTGCGAATGATCTGTATAGTCACTTATGTAATTGGATGTTTATTTCAGTTATATATGTATATATATATATATATATTCTACTATAGACAGAGAAAATCACACGGGTTATTAGCAGCAATCGTTTGTGTTATTATTGGTCTTCACACACATTTCTGATTACCGACCTGCTTGCCGCGTATCACACACATCTTGTTCAGTTGAACCGTTTCCATTGTGTTGCCTAATCACACACAGTTCATCCTAGTGAACCGTATCTGTATATTGCACACTCCTTCATCCGGCTGCCTGTTTCTTTTGTTCCTCCTCATCCCAAACACTTAAATGAACTAAACCGTATGCCCTGCATCGCACACGCAACTAAAGTCTGAACCATGATCGAAGTGTCAGATTTGGACCATCCTGCAGTAGTGATTGTCCACTTCCTCCAGACCGAAGAACTCCCCGGTGACCAAGATGAAGCTGAAAAAGTAGCCCAGAGGGCCAGTATGTATCAGTTTGTCGATGACACTCTATACATAAGGAGGCCCAACGTAGCTCTCCGACAGACAAAGATGGTGTCGACAGGATAGCCTGTCGGGGAAAACTCATTTATTTATATTAAAGGGGCATCTCGCTTCGGCATGGACGTACACATGCATGATTTCCCGACAAGGTTCATCTTTTTCATTCATATGCTAATACAAGTACAAGTATTACAGAACACAAAGATGGACTCGAGAGATTACATTATTTGAATTAAAATTTGGCGATTGCCTACAGATTTAAGATTGAAAAAAGATAAGTGCTCCGTAATGCCCTTTCTTGTCCCTCTCCTCCTAGGCATCACCGTCAAAGGCGAGGAGGGCAGAAGGAGCGCCTAGGAAAGAGCCCAGCCCGCTCCTGTCGGGCTCCAGGAGAGGTAGCCCGGTGGGAAAGGGAGCGCAAGGGAACGCCTCGATGGAGAGCACGACGGAAGGCGGGCCTGTCAACCACCGTCACCAGGGCCAGCAGGACTCGGCAGGGCTAACAGAGCTGCAGCCCGAGAGGAAGCCTGCCGGGGTCCTACTGGAAGGATGCTGGAGGAGCCCGGTAGCACCATCCGCACCTCTGCATCCAACTCCCCGGCAAGTCACATTGTCGGGGAGGAGACGCAGATGCAGATGATGGTGATGCCACCTGATGAAGATGGTGTGGGTGACGATCAGCCATAGTCAGAGTCGTCGCTCCCCCGCCCGCTACCGTCATCATCACCGTCACTTTCCTCCTCATCGCTTTCGCTCGAGGAGGAGCTTTCGTCGTCGGTCGAGCTCTTCGCGCAGCACCCTAAGCGACTTCCCGAGCGCCCGAAGTTCTTGACGGATATCAAGCCGCTCTCCATTAATTTGAACCGGAGAACGTGCCCCTCCAAGAAGCCATGGGCATGGGCAAAAGTCTTCCAGCCACCGCGGAGATACATCACGTGAGGGGCAGGGAAATCGACATCAACCCACATGCCGCCATTTCCACAACCTCTCATGTGCAGCCTCAGAGCGCGTGGTTGCTCGAGCTCCATCTCCCGCGCAAAGGGAGTTGGAAGAAGAAGATGACCACACAAGGGCTTATGCAGCCTAATGATGAACTCTCGAGGTTGGTCCCCGACGTGGCCTTCCATTAGAGGAGGAGACGTCGGTGGGGGCACAGCCAAGGCGCCACCCCGCCCTCCTCCTCCTCGAGCACCCTCCTTCCTCCTCTCGCGGCGGGCTCCACCACCTCAAGTTTCAGAGGAGGAGGGATGCGCTGCCGAGTAGAAGCCCTCATCGCTGCAATCGGAACACCACTACACCCTCGCCCTCTTACCATGGCTAGGAGAGAAGGATTGCAGAGAAGAAGGAGAAGTGTGTGCAGAGAGGTACTGCCTTTGTCTCTTTTTATAGGGGAGACTAGGCAGGGGGTTGGCCCCTCGCACAGGAAATGGCCGCCCCGCTCCTCCAATGCGGCTTCTCTACACCTTCGGCAGCTTTGGGAATCAAGGCCGACCCTCTACTCCAACCATCAACGCTTGATTTTCAGCCATGGAAATCCTCCCCGTGCCCTGCGCATCCACCACCTACCACGCCCAATGCATGTGGAACACGTGGCAGGTGCTTGCAGGATGGGGGACAAGTGGGATGGCAGTTTCTGCCACGTGATCGTGGGGCGAGGCGAGTCCACAAGCCACGATCGAAGTTCCCCTGCGGTGTTACGCACGACGAGCGGGGAAACCGGAAACTGGCCCGAAATCAAGACCAATGAAGAAGCAATGAAGACCTCAAAGAGCTGACACCTTCAACAACCCTACCTGTGCACTTATTAGGCCCTACCCCGACGTTGCTCAGCAACGCGTTCGGGGTAGGCCCGAGGGCTTCTGTCAATGCAACAAACCCGGGGTCTGTTGCCCAGACTGTGCACAGGCACAAGATCAAGGTTGATGCGCCAACCCAAGCTAGGATACAAGAAACCAAGAGATTCGAGGAACCAACATGCAGCTCCGAGAGGCTAAGGCCAAGCCAGAGAAGCAAGATATCGCCAAGAGAAGGGCCTCCCTTGTCGGACAGGCAATCCCGGCAAGGGGCAAGGCCACCCCTAGAAGCAGGCACCCGAGGCACCCCGAGGCAGGGCCTGCCGGGGCTCGCGGAGGCAAAACCACCTCACCAACCACTCCAGCATGACCCACGTCATCGATCAATGCGGTGTCAAGCCGCAAGGTGGTTAAGTGGCAGCCATTCGCCACATGGCAGCCATTTCCTACAGAAGAAACCCACAGATGACACCCGTCCTGCGATGTGTCAAGAGAACAAGCGCGGAGCTAGCAAGATAGCCCGAGCCTTGTCGGGCAACCAATGATGTGACACTAAGCGATGCATTTAATGTATGCTGTCAGCCCGCAGAGTTAGGTATGATAGGAGTGTTTGCTATCATATTAGTGCATAATGACTACTTTGCCATTGTGGTGACCCATTGATCTATAAAAGGAGGCCCATGGCAACCATAGAAAGGGTTGTAAAGTTGATGAACCCACACCCCCATACGCGCGTAGTCGCTACTGCCCTAAGGCAATCCCTGTCGGGTGAGTGTCCTATGCTTCACCACCTCCATTTCTCCGTTAGTCCACCAAAGCAGGAGTAGGGTTTTACGCCTCGCGGTGGCCCGAACCTGGGTAAATTGCTTGTGTGTTGTCTGTCGTGCTGCCATGCGCTGGTCTGCTCTTTGTGTAACATGACATCCCCATGCCCAACCAGCAAGGGGCCTCCTGGTCCCATAGGTGGCCGCGGATATCCCGCGACACCGTTCATCATGGTAGTATGAGGTGTCACCAAGGTATTTGGCATAAGATGTTGGTAAAAACCTGATGAATATGGAAATGCTGAAGTTGTTGAAAGAACGCTCAGACACTAAGTTATACCCCGGTATCAATTGAAATGTGCCTTCAGTTTGCCGGTTGTTCTATAGCCGTAGTTTCCTTTTCAATCTGAGTATGCCATTCTTCCGGATTCCTTCAAACGATCAACTGTGAATTGCCTTAGGCTGGTATGAAGAGTTTCAATGATCTATGTATCAAAAGTAACTATGTTTTCCACCTAAGGGAATAATTCTACGAGTAACCTTCCCTAAGGTGCCCCGTTATGGAATCATGGCAGATAACCCCTTGCTACGTTGAGACCGTGCACCATCCTACCCAAGCGTGGAGTTGTTCCCTAGCAAATTGAATCTTCGTCATCTGCTATCTTTCCTCATTCCGGATGTGTCTTTTGTGACTCAACTCAAGAGATGCTTCAATGTCTCATTCTGTGAGTTGGTCATGAGTTGCTCGATCTTCGTGAAGACCGATCCCGATAGATTTTCCGTTCCACTTTTGTCGTCATGTTGGGTGAAGTTCTCGAAGGCAAGGATGTTAAGATCAACATGTTGCAAGGAATCAATGTTCTTATGAAGTGCAAGTTGGTTCTGTTGGGGAACGCAATAATTTCAAAAAAAATTCATACGCACACGCAAGATCCATCTAGGTGATGCATAGCAACGAGAGGAGAGAGTGTTGTCCACATACCCTCATAGACCATAAGAGGAAGCGTTATGACAATGCGGTTGATGTAGTCCTACGTCTTCATGATCCGACCGATCCTAGCACCGAAGGTACGACACCTCTGTGATCTGCACATGTTCAGCTCGGTGACGTCCCATGAACTCTAGATCCAGCTGAGTGTCGAGGGAGAGCTTCTTCAGCACAACGGCGTGATGACGGTGATGATGAAGTTACTGATGCAGGGCTGCGCCTAACCTCTACAACGATATGACCGAGGTGGAAATCTATGGAGGGGGGCACCGCACACGGCTGAACAATCAACTTGTGTGTCTATGGGGTGCCCCCTCTCCCGTATATAAAGGAGTGAAGGAGGGGGAGGGCCGGCCCTCTATGGCACGCCCTAAGGGGGGTGTCCTACTACCAGTGGGAGTAGGATTCCCCCTTTCCCTTGCTGGAATAGGAGAGAAGGAAGGCAAAGAGAGAGGTAAGGAAGGGGGCCGACTCCCACCCTATTCGGGTTGGGCTAGGGGGCGCACCCTCCACCTTGGCCTTCCCCTCCTCTCTTCCACTAAGGCCCAATAAGGCCCATATACTCCCCAGGGGGTTCCGGTAACCGCCCCGTACTCCCGTAAATGCCCGGACTCTCCCGGAACCATTCCGATGTCCAAACATGGCCTTCCAATATATCGATCTTTATGTCTCGACCATTTTGAGACTCCTCGTCATGTCCGTGATCATATCCAGAACTCCGAACTACCTTCGGTACATCAAAACACATAAAATCATAATACCGATCGTCACCGAACGTTAAGCGTACGGACCCTACGGGTTCGAGAACTATGTAGACATGACTGAGACTCATATTCGGTCAATAACTAATAGCGGAACCTGGATGCTCATATTGGTTCCTACATATTCTACGAAGATCTTTATTGGTCAAACCGCATAACAACATACGTTGTTCCCTTTGTCATTGGTATGTTACTTGCCGAGATTCGATCGTTTGTATCTCAATACTGATGTAGGGTAGAACCCTAGTGGCCCGATATTTCACGAAAGGAGCGGATCCCTTGATGAACACAAAGAACACGAGGGGAAAATCACGAGGGGAACACAAGAGAACACTCAAACCAACAAGAATGATCACACATGCGCTAGATCCATGAACACAAAGAGAGATACAAGATCCAAAGTCAACAACGGACGATACAAGAGGTAACGGTCTTCTCTGCGAGGAGGTCTTGAGGGGGCCGCCCAAGAGGGGGTCTTGATGATCTTCTCCGCAAGGAGGTCTTGAATCCAAGGTGGATCTTCTCCATAGAGGGGCCGCGGTCTCTCTCGTGGAGTAGATCCGATATGGATGAGCGTAGCTCTATCTCTAACATGAGCTAAACCAACGCTAACCCTAGAAAGTTGGACGAGGTGGAGTATATATAGTCTAGGGGGAGAAGGGATACACGGGCCTCGGCCCTTCACTGTGCGCAGACAGGGGAGGCCGGATGTCTGGGCTGGTCGGGCCGGATGTCCGGGCTTTCAAGCGATGCCGGATGTCGGGGCTGGGGAGGCCGGATGTCGGGGCTGGAGTGGTGGCACTTGTTGCTCTCGGGTTCGGAGGGGCCGGATTTCCGGGTTGGGAGCCGGATGTCCGGGGGCTCGGGAACGACCGGATGTCCTGGCTGGCGAGGCCGGATGTCCGGGGCCTGGGAGCCGTTCTCCGTCTTCTTCCGTCGTCGCTTCCATGCTTCCCTCGCGGATGGTGTAGTTGTTCCTTGGCGCTTGCACTCCTCCTCCACATCCCTGAAGATCCGACAATACCTATGCATGCACACGTGAGAAGTGTCAAGTAGTATACCATCCTCGAAGGGGTCAAGTGAGCACGTGTAAAGAAGATGATTCACCTTTATGTATGTGAAGTAGATGTCGCACGTGTCACTTGCCAAACGGACTCTTGACATGGTGATGTCCATGGGATGCTCCGCATCAAATACCTAGTTCAATCTCATTACCGGCAAGTCTCTTTACTTGTTTCGTAATGCAACATCCCATAACTAACTCATTAGTCACATTGCTTGCAAGGCTTATTGTGATGTTCATTACCGAGAGGGCCCAGAGATACCTCTCCGATACATGGAGTAACAAATCCTAATATCGATCTATGCCAACTCAACAAACACCATCGGAGACACCTGTAGAGCATCTTTGTAGTCACCCAGTTACGTTGTGACGTTTGAGAGCACACTAGATGTTTCATCGGTATTCGGGAGTTGCATAATCTCATAGTCATAGAAACATGTATAAGTTATGGAGAAAGCAATAGTAGTAAACTAAATGATCAAAGTGCTAAGCTAACGGATGGGTCAAGTCAATCACATCATTCTCTAATGATGTGATCCCATTTATCAAATGACAACTCTTTGTCCATGGCTAGGAAACTTAACCATCTTTGATTAACGTGCTAGTCAATTAGAGGCGTACTACTGACACTCAGTTTGTCTATGTATTCACACATGTACTAATTTTGCGATTAATACAATTCTAGCATTAATAATAAATATTTATCATGATATAAGGAAATATAAATAAGAAATTTATTATTGCCTCTAGGGCATATTTCCTTCAGTCCCCCACTTGCACTAGAGTCAATAATCTAGATTACATTGTGATGATTCTAATACCCATTGAGTCTTGGTGCTGATCATGTTTTGCTCGTGAAAGAGTCTTAGTCAATGGGTGAAACGCCCTCGATGCGGCTATATCTCCCACATGTCAAAGCATGACTTAGAGGCATAACCGCATTGAAAGCAATGTCGCAAGTGAGGTAATCTTCACACAACCCATGTAATAAATAAGGGAAAGAGATACATAGTTGGCTTATAATCGCCACTTCACACAAATACATGAATAAAGCATTACATCAATCAGATACAATCAAGGTCCGACTACGGAACCAAAAATAAAAGAAGACTACCCCAAAAGCTACACAGATCCCCGATCGACCCCAACTGGGCTCCACTACTGATCAACTAGAACGAAACAACACAAAGGACAAGATCTTCATCGAGCTCCTCCTTGAGCTTGGTTGCGTCACCTTCTCGGTAACATCGGCACCTGCAAACTGGTTTTTGGAAGTATCTGTGAGTCACGGGGACTCAGCAATCTCACACCCACGTGATCAAGACTATTTAAGCTTATGGGTAAGGTAAAGGTATGAAGTGGAGTTGCAGCAAGCGACTAGCATATTTGGTGGCTAAAATACGCAAATGAGATCGAGAAGAGAAAGCAAAAGCATGTTCGAACAACTATGATCAAGAAGTGATCCTAGAACAACCTACGTCAAACATAACTCCAACACCGTGTTCACTTCCGGGACTCCGCCGAGAAGAGACCATCACAGTTACAAACGCGGTTGATGTATTTTAATTAAGGTCAACTTCAGGTTTTCTACAACTGGACATTAACAAATTCCCATATGCCCATAACCGCGGGCACGGCTTTCGAAAGTTTGTAACCCTGCAGGGGTGTCCTAACTTAGCCCATCACAAGCTCTCACGGTCAGCGAAGGATATTCCTTCTAGCGGGAAGACCCGATCAGACTCAGAATCCTGGTTACAAGACATCCTCGACAATGGTAAAACAAGTCCAGCAAGACCGCCCAATGCGCCGACATCCTGATGGGAGCTGCACATATCTCGTTCTCAGGGCAACACCGGATGAACACTACGTACAACTAAAACCAGCCCTCAAGTTTCCTCGAGGTGGCACCGCAAGTGGCTCTGTTCCGGACCAACACTTAGACAAGCACTGGCCCGGGGTTGTTAAAATAAGGATGACCCTTGGGCTGGCCTAACCCAAGGGAAAAAAGCTAGGTGGCGAATGGTAAAACCAAAATCCGGGAACATAACACCGATATGACGGAAACTAGGGCGGCAAGAGTGGAACAAAACACCAGGAATAAGGCCGAGCCTTCCACCCTTTACCAAGTATATAGATGCATTAATTAAATAAGAGATATTGTGATATCCCAACAAGTAAACATGTTCCAACAAGGAACAACATCTCCATGTTCCAACAAGGAACAAACTTCAATCTTCACCTGCAACTAACAACGCTATAAGAGGGGCTGAGCAAAGCGGTAACATAGCCAAACAACGGTTTGCTAGGACAAGGGTTAGAGGCTTGGCTCAACAATATGGGAAGCATGATAAGCAAGTGGTAGTTATCGCAACATAGACATAGCAAAAGAGCGAGCAACTAGCAAGCAAAGATAGAAGTGATTTCGAGGTACGGTCATCTTTCCTGAAATACCGCAAGGAAGAAGAACGAGTCCGTGAAGAAGACAAACAGACGTAGTCGAACGAATCCTCACAACACGACGTTACCGGATTACCGAGACAAAGTACACCGGAAAGAAAGCAAACAACATAGTAAACAACCACCACATAAGCATGGCACGATGCGCAAACAAGTATGATTCATGTCCGGTTTAATGAGGCATGGCATGGCAAAGTGCACAATCAATCCTACAAATTAAGTGGAGCTCATTATGCAATGGAGTTGCATATTGAAGAAAACACCACATGACTTATTTAGTTCTCTCTCGTTTATGTACCCAACAAGATTAAATGTTGTTAGCATTTCAAGAGGTGAAGCAAGATGAAACTATCTAATCTAGGAAAGTTTAAATGAGGCCGGAAAAACAAAGCAACAAGTCCGAAAACTCCTCATATGCATATATTAGGTTTCGTAATGTTCTGCCCTAAACATAATTTTAGAGTTGTTAACCATGCTAGATGAGAGAACCATGTTAAACTAGGCATTTTTCCACCCCATTTACATATAAAGTTTATTAAATTTGGAGCTACGGTTATTTAGTTATGGAATAAATCATTTAAGCAATATTACACAACCAACAGTTTAAACATTTTTAACATGGATGAAAGTTGCATATTATTAAACTAGATGAAATTCTAAGCAAGTTTCATATATAATTTTTTTTAATCCGATGCACGGTTTGTGAGATATTTAATTCATGATCAACAAGGGCTTTTCTGGAAAACATCAATCTCTGGGATAAAAGGAAAAAAACACAACAGGAAAAAAAACACGCATGGGCCGAAACTGGGCAGCCCAATAGTGCAGGGGGAACTCGGGTGCTGCTCACCACGGGCCTCAGCCCAGAACTGTGGAGAGGAGGAGGCCGGCAGGGGCGCGCTGGGTCGGCCTGTTTGGCTCGATCGAAAGGTCAACGCAGCCTGGCGTCGCTCGTCCTCTTCCCTGGTTCGAAAGAAGCAGAGGCAGGGGCGGTGCTGAGGACTGCGGCGAGCGGCAGGAGTGGATCCGGGCGAAAAGGGCCTTGGCGCGGCGCGGAGCTGGTCAGGGACGGGCAGCATCGAGTGGGTCTGAACGGAGACAAGGTCTTGGTGACGCAGGGGCGCGCGATGGCCGGTCCGTAGCGGAAGTAGGGGAGTTCAACGCAGCCACGGGAAGGGGCGATGCGGTGGAGCCGCGGGGTCGGCGACGATGCTAGGCGTGGGAGGCCGCTTCCAGCGCGGATGAGGCGGAGGAAGGCGGGGCACGGAGCTCCCGTTGGGTGTCCATGGCGAAGGAGCTTCAGCGGCGGCGTTCGGCATCGAGTTCTACGGTGACGGCCATGCCTGCTCCTGTTCGAGGCAAAGAACAGAGAAACACATATATTAGAGGGAGATAGAGGTAGGGGAAACAGGAGGAAGGAGAAAGATGGGTAGCGGCACAGCGAACTTCTGCTGCTGACCGACGCGTGGTCGCAGGAACGGAGACAGGTCCGCGCGACGACGTCCATGGCGGCTACTGAGACCTGAAGAAAGACAGACATGGAGAATTGAGAGAAGAAAACGGGGAAGGGAAGCCGAGAGAGAGAGAGAGAGCAGGGAAGGAGAAGGGCACGGGGGTCCCTGGTGTGGCTGGTGGTTGGCGCGGTGGGGAATGGGAGGATCCCGAGGTGGGAGATGCTGGCGGCGGCGGCTGGGAGGATGGGACAAGGCTCCTCATTTCTAGGGTTCGGTCTGGTTATAAATAGCAGGTGGGTTAAATTAGGGGCTATCCAGTCCCCTCGATCGTAATCGGACGGTAGAGAATAACTATGTTAGGAAGACCAAATAACAAAACGGAGACGTTTTGTAGATGTTTGGGGATGATCCGGACACAACGGTGACGACTACTCGGGTCAGGTCCGGGACAACTTTCGGACGCGCGCGCGAGGAGGGCCGCGGGCTAACGAGAGAGGTTAGGTTGGGCCTAGCGGTAGGTAGGAAAAGTGAAGACGGTCTAGGAAGGAAAGAGAGGGAAAGCCCGGCAACAGTTTTCGGAGACCGAAAACGTCCGATGTTAGACCGGCTATACTGCCGCTATAGTTATCCGTTGGGGCATCAAACGATCTTCGAATGCGATGAAACTTGACAGGCGGTCTATCTACACTATAATAATACCACACGTCAACTCTCATCCCATTCCGAGAACATTTTCCGGCCACTAATAAAATACTATATCTGACATGCCACGGGCGTGTGCAAGTGTGGTTGGGCTCAGAACGGACAACAGAGAGAACTCGAAGAACCCGGACGAATGCAAGTTTTAAAACATGATGATGCAATGCACATGATGACAAGATAAGATGCAACACGCAAGCAAATGACAAGGCAACAACAACGAATAATTGGAGGACACCTGGAACATCGGTCTCGGGGCGTTACAATGGGTCTGCAACATTCAGATCCGTATGTATCTTACAAATCTCTATGTCTCCCTCCTTGACTTGATCGCGGATGGAATTGAAGCATCTCTTGATGTGCTTGGTTCTCTTGTGAAATCTGGATTCCTTTGCCAAGGCAATTGCACCAGTATTGTCATAAAAGATTTTCATTTGACCCGATGCACTAGGTATGGCACCTAGATCGGATATGAACTCCTTCATCCAGACTCCTTTATTTGCTGCTTCCAAAGCAGCTATGTACTCTGCTTCACACGTAGATCCCGCCACGATGCCCTACTTGGAACTACACCAACTGACAGCTCCACCATTCAATGAAAATACGTATCCGGTTTGTGACTTAGAGTCATCCAGATTAGTGTCAAAGCTTGCATCGATGTAATCATTTACGACGAGCTCTTTGTCACCTCCATAAACGAGAAACATATCCTTAGTCCTTTTCAGGTATTTCAAGATGTTCTTGACCGCTATCCAGTGATCCACTCCTGGATTACTTTGGTACCTCCCTGCTAAACTAATAGCAAAGCACACATCAGGTCTGGTACACAACATTGCATACATGATAGAACCTATGGCTGAAGCATGGGGAATGACTTTCATTTTCTCTCTATCTTCTATAGTGGTCGGGCATTGAGGCTGACTGAACTTCACGCCTTGTAACACAGGCAAGAATCCTTTCTTTGCTTGTTCCATTTTTATCTTCT
Source organism: Triticum urartu (assembly GCF_056163025.1). NCBI lineage: Eukaryota > Viridiplantae > Streptophyta > Magnoliopsida > Poales > Poaceae > Triticum > Triticum urartu. The sequence goes on from NC_141874.1 coordinate 320,836,894, forward strand.
TTAAAACTTTATCATGGTATGTGCTTTGTGAAAGTCCAATTAAGCATCTTGATCTATCTCTATAGATCTTGATGCCCAATATATGAGCAGCTTCACCGAGGTCTTTCACTGAAAAATTCTTATTCAAGTATCCTTTTATGCTATTAAGAAATTCTATATCATTTCCGTTTAACAATATGTCATCTACATATAATATCAGAAATGCTATAGAGGCCCCACTCACTTTCTTGTAAAGGATTCTCCAAAAGTCTGTATAAAACCATATACTTTGATCACACTATCAAAGCATATATTTCAACTCCGAGAGGCTTGCACCAGTCCATCAATGGATCACTGGAGCTTGCATACTTTGTTAGCACCTTTTGGGTCGACAAAACCTTATGGTTGCATCATATTCAACTCTTCCTTAAGATATTCATTAAGGAATGCAGTTTTGACATCCATTTGCCAAATTTCATAATCATAAAATGCGGCAATTGATAACATGATTCGGATGGACTTAAGCATCACTGTGGATGAGAAGGTCTCATCGTAGTCAACTCCTTTAACTTGTCGAAAACATTTTGCAACAAGTCGAGCTTTGTAGACAGTAATATTATCGTCAGCGTCAGTCTTCTTCTTGAAGATCAATTTATTCTCTATGGCCTGCCGATCAACGAGCAAGTCAACCAAAGTCCACACTTTGTTCTCATACATGGATCCCATCTCAGATTTCATGGCCTCAAGCCATTTTGCGGAATCTGGGCTCATAATCGCTTCCTCATAGTTTGTTGGTTCTTCATGGTCAAATCTGGATTACCGTAAACGTTTACCTCCAGAACAGGATTACCGTACCACTCTGGTGCGGATCTTACTCTGGTTGACCTAGGAGGTTCGGTAGTAACTTGATCAGAAGTTTCATGATCATCATCATTAGCTTCCTCACTTACTGGTGTAGGAATCACTGGAACTGATTTCTGTGATGAACTACTTTCCAATAAGGGAGTAGGTACAATTACCTCGTCAAGTTCTACTTTCCTCCCACTCACTTCTTTCGAGAGAAACTCCTTCTCTAGAAAGGATCCACACTTAGCAACAAAGATCTTGCCTTCAGATCTGTGATAGAAGGTGTACCCAATAGTTTCTTTTGGGTATCCTATGAAGACGCACTTCTCCGATTTGGGTTTGAGATTATCAGGTTGAAACTTTTTCACATAAGCATTGCATCCCCAAACTTTAAGAAATGACAACTTGGGTTTCTTGACAAACCACAGTTCATAAGGTGTCGTCTCAAAGGATTTTGATGGTGCCCTATTTAACATGAATGCATCCGTCTCTAAAGCGTAACCCCAACACGATAGCGGTAAATCAGTAAGAGACATCATAGATCGCACCATATCTAATAAAGGGCGGTTATGACGTTTGGACACACCATTACATTGTGGTGTTCCAGGTGGTGTGAGTTTTGAAACTATTCCACATTGTTTCAAATGAAGACCAAACTCGTAACTCAAATATTTGTTTCCGTGATCAGATCATAGAAACTTTATTTTCTTGTTACGATGATTTTCCACTTCACTCTGAAATTCTTTGAACTTTTCAAATGTTTCAGACTTATGTTTCTGAAGGATCCAAATTATGTCTAGAGGGGGGTGATTAGACTACTTGACAAAATAAAAATCTAGCCTTTTCCAAATTTCTCATCTTGGAAGATTTTAGCAACTTAGCACAAATCAAGTAATCAACCTACACGTGCAATTCTAAGAGTATAGCAGTGGAATGTAAAACAATTGCATATGAAGGTAAAGGGAGGAGTTTGGAGGGACAAACGCAATGTATCCACGGAGATTTTTGGCGTGGTTCCGATAGGTGGTGCTGTCGTACATCCACGTTGATGGAGACTTCAACCCACGAAGGGTAACGGTTGCACAAGTCCACGGAGGGCTCGACCCACGAAGGGTCCACAAAGAAGCAACCTTGTCTATCCCACCATGGCCATCGCCCACAAAGGACTTTCCTCACTAGGGTAGGTCTTCACGAAATAGGCGATCTCCTTACCCATACAAACTCCTTGGTTCAACTCCACAATCTTGACGGAGGCTCCCAAGTGACACCTAACCAATCTAGGAGACACCACTCTCCAAAAGGTCATAGATGGTGTGTTGATGATGAACTCCTTGCTCTTGTGCTTCAAATGATAGTCTCCCAAACAATCAACTCTCTCTCATAGGATTGGATTTGGTAGAAAGATGATTTGAGTGGAAAGCAACTTAGGGAAGGCTACAGATCAAGATTTATGTGGTTGGAATGGAATATCTTGACCTCAACACAAGTGTAGGTGGTTCTCTCTCAGAAAATGTATGTTGGAAGTGTAGGCATATTCTGATCGCTCTTTCACTCAATGAAGAGTGCGTGGAGGGGTATATAGACTCCACACAGAATCTAACCGTTACACACAAATCACCAAACTCGGTGGGACCGAATCGTAAAACTCGGTCAGACCAATTTGGTTCATAATGTGACCATTAGGCATTTAGGTGGGACCGACATGTCAACTCAGTGGGAATGATTCCATTAGGGTTAGGGCATAATGTAATCTCGGTGAGACCGATTACACAAACTCGGTGGGACCGATTTTGGTTATAGACAAAATGAGAGTTGGTCAGGCAAACTCGGTGGGACTGATTCGCTCATCTCGGTTAGACCGAAATATTACGAAGGGGAAACGGGGAGTTTGCATGGCAATCTCGGTGGGACCGATCTCTCATCTCGGTTGGACCGAAACGTTACGAAGGGAAACAAAGAGTTTGTAATCCCATCTCGGGGTGACTGAGACCCCTATCGGTGAGACGGAAGTGACAAGGTTTTCTAGCAGTGGCTATGTCAAGTGAACTCAGTGGCGCCGGATAGAAGATTTTGGTGGGGCCGAGTTTGACTTTTTGGTTTGGGACATATGTGGATATGAGGAAGAAGTTGAGGGCTGTTGGAGCATATCAAGCATTTTGAGCAAGTAACTCATTAAGCAACACCTCACCCCCTTTTAATAGTATTGGATTTTCCTATGGACTCAATGTGATCTTGGATCCTAAAAGTAAGATGTAGAGTCTTGTGCTTTGAGCTTGAGCCAATCTTTTGCCTTAGCATTTTGAGGGGTCCACTTTCTAATCCTTGCCATGCCAATCATTGAGATTTCCTAAAATATTTATCTTCAAATAGCATTAGCTCAATGAGCTATATGTTGTTAGGAATTACCAAAACCACCCAGGGATAGTTGCACTTTCAATCTCCCCCTTTTTGGTAATTGATGACAACATATAGATCAAAGCTTCGATAAATGATAATAAGATTGAAATACATCGTCGCTTTGAGAAGTATGTGATAAGCAAGAGCCCCCCTAAATTTGTGCATTATATAAAATTTGCTTTTGAATGCAAATGCACAATCGATTAGGTTCATGGGTTACTCTTCCATTTCACATACATCTTGGTGGAGCGCTCAAAATGATAGAAGTTAATAGCATGCACTCATCACCAAGCAAGTGAATGATCATATATGAGATATAAAAGATAGCATCACTCAGCCAAGCATTAAGGTAGCATATGATCAACCACATGATCACATAAGTATCTCACAAGGACATATGGACATAAAGTATCTCACACAAAAACAAGAAGTTCAACCAAAAGCAAGAGAGATAAAAAGCAAGACACTCTCTCTCGAAGCCTATGATCTATACATATTTCTCCCCCTTTGGCAACAAGTTACCAAAAAGTTCGAAAATGCATAGTGCTATACGTCTCTCAAGCTAGGTATTCAGGAGGTGGTGTAGAGAGAATTAGAAGGACGAAGGCTTCCGATGATGTAGTTGGAGCTGATGGAGGTGGAGTAGGTGCTGGAGGTGGCACTGGAGCTATAGCTCCTGGTGTTGACACTGTAGCTCTAGCATCTGAAACTGGCACTGCAGCAGATCTTAGACCTCGTGGCACATGCTGAAAAGCATTAGTAGTTGCTTTTCCTCTCCTCTCCTCTGCTTCCTCCTGAAACTGCTCAACTGCAGTCTGAGTCTCAGTCACCTTCAGATCAAGATCGTAGAATTTTTTCTCCACAATCCTCTCTAGGCTCTCCTAATTATGAGTCAGGGTGGCCAAGCCCTTCTCAATCCTCAGTGTAGCTTGAATCAGATAGCCTAATTGATCTTGTTTACTCTTCAGGAAAACTTGAGATGCCTCTTCAACACTGGGCATCTTGGCATCTTTCTTAGCCTTTGCCTTGGCTCTCTTCTCCTGGACTTGAGCTGATGATGGTTCCTCCTCATTCATCACAATAGTGTTGTCTTCAAATTTAGGATGTAAGGCTAGATGCTCCTTGTCCAACAAATAAATTCCTGTGCCCATCTTAGAATTGATGAGCTCCTGAATATGTGCAGCATAGCCACAACTGCTCTTTTGATCAACAGCAGTCCTCTTGATCGTTTCTACAATCAAGCTCATAACTTTGAACTTCTGAGGGACATAAAAAATCTGCAGCTTGTTGATGGAGTGTCCTCTGATCATCTTGTGATCTCCTTACTTGGGAAGCAATGTGTGCCTTAAGATCCAATTAATAGTAGGCAAACCAGATAACAAGAAGTGTACAGATCCAAGCTTATGTGTTTCCAAAGCCTTATCAGGGATCCCTTTGTACATGTTTTCCATGGAGTTGTGGTCTTTATTCTTGGTGGCGTACACATCCAAGTCATCTTCATGTTCTTCGGGGGCATTGATTAGCTTGGCCCACTCCTCAACTGTGGATTGGTACCTGGTACCCTCAGACATCCATACTATCCTCTCATATGTATAGAAGTGGGCAGTGGAGTAAAACTGCATGATCAGCTCATCATTCCATTTGGTGAGCTTTTGTCCAATGAATTCATCTACTCCACATGCCTTAAAGCTATCATAAACTCGTGGGAAGTGATCTTCATTTTCCTGGATGTATTCCCAATCGACCCATTTCATGTCACATACAATGGGCTTCTTGTGAAGCAAAATTGTCTCATAGAAGTCTTGTTGTTCCTTTGTATGGAACCTGTAGTCAACCGCAGTCCTCCTCCTAACAGCATAGGGATCAGTCTGTCTCCACAATCTCAGTCCTGCATCTTTCCTAATGTGCATGTCCTCAGCGACTGGATGAGCATCATCATGGTCAGGAATTTTGGGCTTCAACTTCCTCAAAACAAGAGAATCATCTTCCTCTTCTTCAGCTCCAGGCACTGGGGCCTTGTTCTTCTCCTCAGCAGGTATACTCCAGGTGTTCCTCTTGGGCTTTGGGGGTTTCTGAGAAGCAGCCTTGGGAGCAGATTTGGGCTTAGATGGAGCAGCCACTGACTTAATTGCATCTCCCATAAGCTTCTGAGACTTGGGAGCTGGTGCAGCATCCTCTTCCTCCTCCTCTTCCTTTGGATCTTTCATAATGGAGGATCTACCAAGCACTCTGGCAGTGTTCTTCTTGACCCTTTCCTTCCTCTTATTTCCTTCTCCAACAACCTCTTCAGTTGGCTTGGAGGTTTTAGTAGTTGAGGCTCTCACCTTTAAGGTTGGCAACCTCTTGGCAGGGGCCTTCTTGTGCAAGCCAGGCTTAGTTGATGCAACTATGCCATACTCCTTCTTCAGCACCTTCTTCTTGGAGGTGACTTCCTCCTCAACAGCCACATAGTCCTCATCTTCAGAATCTATGGTTTTCTTCTTCCTTGACCTGGTGGCTGCTTTGGGAAAGTTTCTTGGTGTGATCCTACTGCCATCATTAGAAGTGCTAGAGGGACTAGTGCCCTCACTCAATTGCACATGTTCCTCTGACTTGTTCTGGCTGTCGCTCTGGTCAGACATCTCTGCAAACTTACTTACAGCAGACCCTGTGAATAGATATAGATGAGGTAGAGTGGATGAGCATCACAAAGTGCAGAGTTTTTGCAAAAAGGATGACTTAAAAACTTAGTTTTAGTTCTTCACAGAAAGCATTTCGGAGCTACCGATTTGTAAACTCGGTGATACCGAAGCAGCTTTTGGAACCTAAACTAGTGAACTTGGTCAGACCGAGTCATAGTTCGGTGGCACCAATACTGCTAGGGTTTCACAAAGAATCGAACTCAGTCACATCGATTTGCAGTTTTCGGTCAGACCAAAAGTGCAACTACAATGGCCTAAGCCAAATCGGTGAGACCGATTTCTAAAATTTGGTCGGTCCGAGATGAGTTCGGCGAGACCTAACCCTTAATTTTCAAATCCAATCTAATCTAGAGGATGTTTTCAGTGGATAGATTGATTGCATACGTGGTCATGAACATGGCAAAGTGATGTGCTATGAATCGGAGTTAAAAGAGTAGCACAAAGGATCGAACTCATACCCTAATTCGGCGGAGTTCGCTACGGCGGCAACGGAGGGGCAGAAATCCGTTGATGGCGATGGAAACCAGCAGCGGGAGGTCACTGGTGGCGAGAGGACGATCCGGAGACCTGAGGTGGCAGAGCAGGATACACGTGGGCTGAGAGGTTTCGAAGAAACTTCCAAAATCTCACCCGTGGGTTTATATATACCAACCCTATCGGCGTGACCGAGTGGAACAACTCGGTGGCACCGAGATGCAGAATCGCAAGCGGTTACTGCAACTTGGTGTGACCGAAAAGTTCAAATCGGTTGCACCAAGATTGAAAACCTAGATCAACTTAGTGATCAAGGTGTGACCGAACTGGATGACTCGGTCATACCAAATTGCACAAAGAGGTTTTGGAAGTTTAAGTCTATGGCGAATCGGGGACTCCAAGTGCTCCTCACACAGAGTGGTTCGAATCTGACTTGATCAAACTTTGTGATGTAGCATGAACAGAGTTTGAGATGATAAAAGCATACATAGCTAGAGGGAGTTCTTATGCATTCTTGTCCATCCATTTGGCAAAAGAGAAAAGGCCAAACAATCAAAGCAACAAATGGATGTCCTCGAATGAGTGAAATATTCAATCAACATGCTCACACAATAAAATGACAAATGAAATATGTGACAAAGCATGCACAATCACTCTAGCATCTATCAAGCAATTTGGCGATGACTAGGTCATCTATATATGAGTATATTGACTTAGGAGTCAAATGAGAACATTTGATCATAAGTCATACTCATCGTTTAAGCACAAGTGGGGTTACCACTTTTACATAAAGCATTGTTGTGCTCACATCATTAGAGTTGCTTTAGCTCATTTGATTAGAGTAGAGCTCCCCCTAGATGTGATATCCCCCCTAAGAGGGATGAACTAACCTTGGGTTTTGTCGATGTTGACTTCATGTAGGTGTTGAAGATGTAGATGCTCAATGTTGATGTAGATCATTTGGAGCAATCCTTTGGAGTGAGTTGCACTTTCAATACCTACACGGGTTAGTCCCACTAGGAACAAACAAGGATATCCATAGACATAGAGTGATGTTCACATAGGATGATGTCCATGAAAGAATTAGGTTACCTTGTCCCTTGTCTTACGCACAAGAGGGTTTGTGACTCCTTGAACTAGTGCAAGATATGGAAGTTGTTTGCACTTGTCCTTGCCAAGATGATAAGAGTGAGGTATGTTGGCGGAGTCACCCTCAAGAACTCTCTAGTTCTTCTTCTTAGGGATCCACACCATCTTGATGGGAATCCTTGGAGTTGTAGTCATACTTGATGAAGTGGAACTTGATGTAGTCTTGGGAACCCACTTGACCAAGGCCTTAGGTGCTTCTTCAAATGCATCAATCTCCTCTTGAAGCTTGTCCTTGCCTTTTAGCTTGTGATCTTGTGGAGGAAGATCATCTTGAGCTTGTGTTCCTTGGAAAGAGGTAGGATCATACTTATCTTGTTGAGGAACAAACTTCGTCTTGGGGTATTGATCTTCTTCCCACTCAACTCCATTGGCATTGAACTTTCGTTCAAAGCCAACACCTTGATTCTTCCGATGTCTTCCTTGCTCGCATACAATTTCCTCAAATTTCTTACTTCCGGCAAGGCTCTTGTAAACACCTTTCTCTATAATTCCCTTCAACAAGCTATTTTCTTGCTCAAGTGTAACTTGGCAAAGAGAATCATTAGTGGAATCAAGAGAACAACTCGAAGCAATAACATTGGATTTAGCATGATTGTTGTTATTACTAGAGGAAGAATCTTTCTTGTTCTTTTTGCTAGATTTAACTTGTGGCATGTAAGTATACAAGAGTAAACGCTTGGCAATGTAAGAAGAACTTTTCATGTGAAGATCATCATTGATTGCTTTTAAGAACTCATGCTCTTGATTGAGATTGAGCTTTTCAAAGCGTAGTTTCTCATGAGTCTTTAAAAGTTCTCGATGATCTTCCAAGGTAGTTTCATGAGCTAACTTACGAGTGTTTAGTTCTTTAGTTAGACACTCAATATCTGTCGTGGTTCTAAGTCTGACAGTAGTGTAGGGGGTAAGTATGGAGAGGCAAGATATTAGCTATGGAGAAGTTGTAAGCACGCAAGGTTTACGAGTTCAGGCCCTTCTCGGAGGAAGTAATAGCCCTACATCTCGGAGCCCGGAGGCGGTCGACTGGATTATGCGTGTATGAATTACAGGGGTGCGAACCCTTGTCTCGGAGGAGGGGGGTGGCTTATATAGATTGCGCCAGGACCCCAGCCAGCCCACGTTACAAAGGCTTCAATGTACATTAAGGCAGGGCGTTACTGGTAACGCTAGTAATAAAGTGCTATGATGACCATAAAAGCTACTTAATAACCGACCATTAGCATGCGGAGTGCCTTTAGGTCTCCTGACTATCGAGTGGCTTGGTCTTGGTCGAGTGGTTGCTTCTTGGTCGAGTATCTTCGAGTCTGTCGAGTGGAACACCTCCAAGTCGATTGAAAGATGATTTCTTCTGGAGATGTCCTTGGGTAGGTCAGTTTGGACAGGTCCATGCCCCTACCCTAGGTACATAGTTTCATCATTAGCCCCCGAATGGATTGAGGTTTGAGTGGGAAAGGGATTGAGCACTTCTTCGACTCATTTTTCATGTCGTGAGCATTTCTTGTTTCGGATCAATGAACCTAAGCGATGGCAGCGACTTCCTTTCCAGTCGCCTTGATCCATTCTTAGGTTTTTGTCGAGTGAGTTTCTTTACTTGAAAGGCTCCGAGTGACGGTGCAGAGGAGAACTTTGGTCTGAAAAGTTGTTCCGCTGCCCGCAGATTTTGTGCGATCCAAATTTTGGGAAGCGCACGGGACGGGGGAGGACGCAGTAATCAGATGAGATAGAGCGGAGCCGCCTCGATCCCCACGCCACCTTTTTTGCCACGTATCGCGCGCGCGATTGTTACGGGATTTGACAGAACAGCCCGGGCCTACCACTCGGAAGCGGCCTCATATAAGGCGTTGGACCGGGGTTCCCCGAACAGTGCGTCCCCATTATCTCTTCTCCTCTTCACGCTCCTCAGCTGCGCTCGCTCTCGCCCTTGCGCCACCGTTCCGTACGCGTCTCGCCGGCGATGATGGGGAAGGAGAAGACAGCGGCTCTGGAGCGGGCAAAGAAGGTGACGGCGAGGTCAAAGGGGAAGGCGACCAGTCGGGGCGGATCCTCCTCGCGAACCGGCATGCCGAATGGCTGGATCCAGGACAACTGGATCCACTCGAAGCTCACCCAAGAAGACCTCGACGACCTGGCCGAAGGAGGGCTGATCCCCTATGACTCGGCGCGGCTTCCGGGGAAGGAATCCGAGCCGCAACCCCGGGAGGGTGAGCGCGTTCTTCTTTCCACCCACGTCGACCGTGGATTTTCCTTGCCTCCTCACCCTTTCTTTCGAGGATTTCTGAATTTCTTTGGGGCACAACTCCACCATTTTACTCCCAACACAATCGTTTATCTCGCCGCTTTCATTTCTTTGTGTGAGAATTTCCTGGGTTGCCAGCCTCACTTGGTCTTTTCAAGCATATTTTCACTTGTCACTCCCAGGGAGTGAAAAAGGCTAATCCGAGTGACGAGAGGACTCAAGTGATCCAGATGTGTGCGGGTCTTGGTATCCAGATGAGAGGGAAAAGCTCCTTTCCGGCCATGATTCTTCCCGACTCAGTTCGCGGATGGCAGTCGACCTGGTTTTACTGTAAAGACCAGTCGACGCCAGGGCAGTCGACTGGCCTCCCTCTCTTTACCATAGACCGAGTGAGGAAACCATCTCCTTTGAAGGTGCTCCTAGAGGAGAAGGCGCAGGTGAGGGTGCTGGTCGAGCGAGTGGTCCAGCTTATCCGTGACGGGGTCACCGGTAGAGATCTCTTGGAGGTCTTCCTTCAGCGGCGCATCCAGCCTCTTCAAGCCCGAGACCACCCATGTGGATGTCTTCGGGTCTTGAAGACTCCACTCGGATTCACCCGGAGGAGGTCGACGATGACACACTGGAGAAGTGGATGTCTGGCATGACCGGAAACAAGGACAACCCCAGGGGAGCCAGGAGAGTTCCTCCATTCGACCAGTCCCATGTACCAGAGAAGGTCTGATTCTGAGCTTTTGCTTGTAATCTGAATTGACTCGTGCAGCTGCCTATACTGCGTCGACTGACTTTGTTCTCTCTCTGCTTTCCTTCAGGCCATTATTGAAATGTATTCAATGCCCAACGGAGAGCAAGAGCAAGATCCGGAAGGCGAGGCGAGCGGCGGTGACAGTGTCGAATGGACTTCCGACGGTGAAGGGGATGGAGATAGCAACGACTCAAGCGACGGAGAAGAAGTCGAGTTGCCTCCTCGCAGGGAGAGGCGATCCAGGCTTGACCAAGAACGGTCGAGCGCCCGTGAAAAGGCAACTGCTCAGGCTGCTCAGTCTTCGAAGCGTCCTCGGATCTCTTCACCAACCCCGACCGAGAAAGCGCCAAAGCACCCCAAAGTTACAGAGCCGAAGACTCGGAAGGCGTTGCCGAAGATTAAGATTGGCATCCCCGTCGCTTCCGCATGAGTGTCTCCCTTTATATTCACTCAGCGCTTCGCGCTGTTTGTTTTCTTGTTTTAACCGGGCGAACTTTGGAACTGTCAGCGTTGCCACTTCCGGGACCTCAGCTTACAGGAACGATGATGAGGTGATGGAGGATGCGGTCACTTCTAATCCGGGTATGATTTCTGCCATACTATCTTTATTTGGTCGATTCAATTGCAATGTGCATCATTGGGTGATGCGATTTTGGCAATTGAACTTTGCATAGCTCCCAACATTATTGACCTCCCCGATGATGATGAAGAGCCCGAGAGGCCTTTGACGAGGAAGCATAGGCAGGCTCCTACAAGCGAGGCGCTACAGTCGACGCCGAGGGTGGAACCAGTCGTTCAGGACACTGGCGACGCTAATTGGGGTTCTGTTACCTTTGATGTGCCACTGTTGAGTGCCTTGCCTTCTTCATCGACTGCTTAGGCTCCCGTCAACCCACCTTCAGTTTTTGCGACCCATCATGTCCCAGAGGACGAAGCGAATGCTGCCAAGGAAGCCATACGTCAGGCGGGCATCATGATGGAGAAGATGAGGACGGTGCGGGACGCCAGTCAGGCCGCCTACGACGCCAGCTCGGCCCTCCAAAGCAACATTCAGGTTAGTTGGTCACTGCTTGTTCTGTTAGGCTGTGCTATCTGAAGATTCTTTCTGAAAATCTTTGCATCTGTACACCCACTGGGTGCGTCGATTGAAATTTTTTAACCGGTGGGGGCACGCTGAGTGCACCCACTGGGTGTAGTCCCCGAGACTACGGTGGAGTGCTGGCAGTCAACTGTAGTCGTTGTATTTTTTCGAATGTAAACCAAACTGGTAGTTTGTCTCTTCCACTCGGTCTAGTTGGGTGGGATCAGAACCGATGGGGGCACGCAAAGTGCACCCACTGGATGTAGTCCCCGAGACTACGGTGGACTGCTGGCAGTCGACTGTAGTCTGAGTTCTACTTTCTCCCTCTCTTTTGTTTACTTCCCGCACTCAACTTCGGCGGGCCGGTCGAGTGGGATCAGAACCGGTGGGGGCACGCAAAGTGCACCCACTGGGTGTAGTCCCCGAGACTATGGTGGACTGTGGGCAGTCGACCGTAGTCTTAGTACTTATTGTCTTTGTCGTTTTTTGCTATAAAATAACTTCTCCTCATTGATTGCAGAAATCTTGTGATCTTGGAGCTCGCTTTGCTGACTTGGAGAAACAGCAGATCCAACTGAACCTTGACTTGGAGCTGGCCAAGACAGAGCTGCAAAAGGCTAAGGATGGCGCCAATGGTAAGATGAGTTTGTCGACTGCTTTGTCTTGGGCTTGAGTACTCTTCTACTCTTTCTGAATCAAGCATCATTTCTTTGCAGAAAAACTAAGAGAAGCTCTGGCAAAGAAGGATCAGGATTTGGCTGCTGCTCGAAAGGAAGCTGATGACAGAACCACTCTGGCTGAACAGAAACTGGCTTCGGTCGGCCAGTTGGAAGAAGAGAATACCAAGCTGAAATCTGCGCTGAATGAAGCCAACAAGGAGTGCTCGCGCTGGAAGAAGGAGAACCTCAACCTGGGCGAGAAGATGGAAAGCATTGCTCGCAGGAGGGACGATCTGGAGAGCTATCTGAGGAGCCTTGCCAAGAAGTTGTTCATCAAGCTTGAAGGTGCACATTTTGTTCCGACTGATTTTTTTTTGCGTCGACTCGACGTATGTAAATTGACTTATCCTTGGATCGTGAATGCAGAGTTTTGCCAGAACTTCGAGGAGGAGACTGGGCGGATCGAACCAGGTTTGGATCCAATCAATTCTCCCGTGAAAGATGAAACTGCCATGAATCTGCTCCGACCGGAATCTCGCATCGACGGTGTCGTGGACTACTTGGCTCAACTGAAGGTCGCCATGTCACGGATCGACCCGGCACTTTGGCCAGAGGCCATGCTCCAAAACGATCTTGAGTCCCTGATGACTCGACTTAACGGAATCCCTGACCGAGTGCAGGAGTGGAAGAAGTCTTCTGCTCGGTGTGGCGCTGATGTGGCTCTGTCTTTGGTTCGTGTCCACTGCAAGGAGGTGCGACAAGATAAGCTGGCCGCAATCAAGGTCGCCAACACCCAGAAGCATGACTTCCGAACTTTTATGGAGACTTTCATCGCTGCAGCCACTCGGATTGCTGATGGGGTCGACCTGGACGAGTTCGTCGAGCCTGCCAGCCCTCCTCCTGCGGAGTGAACAAACTTTTATGCCTCACCTTAAATTTGCCTCGGAATGCCGAGTGGTTTTTGTAACCGTTAAACTCTTTCGGGTTGAATGCTTGAGCACTTTGATCTGTTGTCCAGACCCTTTAGGATTTATCTGAACTCGGTTTATCGTTGAATATCTTTATGAATCCCCCGTCGAGTGGAAATAGTTCTTTATTCGAGACAACTTTTTTGTATTTGTGGCGAAGCTCCCCAAGGAGGAGGTGGCCGTCGACCTACACCTTGTTACTGCAGAGCAGGATGGAGTGCATGTTGTATTTGTGGCGAAGCTCCCCAAGGAGGAGGTGGTCGTCGACCTGCACCTTGTTATTGCAGAGCAGGATGGAGTCCACGTTGTATTTGTGGCGAAGCTCCCCAAGGAGGAGGTGGCAGTCGACCTGCACCTCGTTACTACAGAGTGGGATGTGTTTTGTACTTAGGCGAGTGCCTGAGTGCAGCTAAGCCCTCAAGTGAGAGAACTTAGGTAAGTACTGTACTGCAGCTAAGCCCCCAAATGGGAGGACTGCTCTCCACTCGGTAGGATTTTTTCAAACTTAGGCGAGTGCCTGACTGTAGCTAAGTTCTCAAGTGAGAGAACTTAGGCGAGTACTGGACTGCAGCTAAGCCCCTGAATAGGAGGACTGCTCTCCACTCAGTAGGATTTTTTCAAACTTAGGCGAGTGCCTGACTGCAGCTAAGTCCTCAAGTGAGAGAACTTAGGCGAGTACTGGACTGCAGCTAAGCCCCCGAGTGGGAGGGCTGCTCTCCACTCGGTAGGATTTTTCCAAACTTAGGCGAGTGCGTGACTGCAGCTAAGTCCTCAAGTGAGAGAACTTAGGCGAGTACTGGACTGCAGCTAAGCCCCCGAGTGGGAGGACTGCTCTCCACTCGGTAGGATTTTTTCAAACTTAGGCGAGTGCCGGACTGCAACTAAGTCCTCAAGTGAGAGAACTTAGGCGAGTACTGGACTGCAGCTAAGCCCCCGAGTGGGAGGACTGCTCTCCACTCGGTAGGATTTTTTCAAACTTAGGCGAGTGCCTGACTGCAGCTAAGTCCTCAAGTGAGAGAACTTAGGCGAGTACTGGACTGCAGCTAAGCCCCCGAGTGGGAGGGCTACTCTCCACTCGGTAGGATTTTTCCAAACTTAGGCGAGTGCGTGACTGCAGCTAAGTCCTCAAGTGAGAGAACTTAGGCGAGTACTGGACTGCAGCTAAGCCCCCGAGTGGGAGGACTGCTCTCCACTCGGTAGGATTTTTTCAAACTTGGGCGAGTGCCGGACTGCAACTAAGTCCTCAAGTGAGAGAACTTAGGCGAGTACTGGACTGCAGCTAAGCCCCCGAGTGGGAGGACTGCTCTCCACTCGGTAGGATTTTTTCAAACTTAGGCGAGTGCCTGACTGCAGCTAAGTCCTCAAGTGAGAGAACTTAGGCGAGTACTGGACTGCAGCTAAGCCCCCGAATGGGAGGACTGCTCTCCACTCGGTAGGATTTTTTCAAACTTAGGCGAGTGCCTGACTGCAGCTAAGTCCTCAAGTGAGAGAACTTAGGTGAGTACTGGACTGTAGCTAAGCCCCCGAGTGGGAGGGCTGCTCTCCACTCAGTAGGATTTTTTCAAACTTAGGCGAGTGCCTGACTGCAGCTAAGTCCTCAAGTGAGAGAACTTAGGCGAGTACTGGACTGCAGCTAAGCCCCCGAGTGGGAGGACTGCTCTCCACTTGGTAGGATTTTTTCAAACTTAGGCGAGTGCCGGAATGCAGCTAAGTCTTCAAGTGAGAGAACTTAGGCGAGTACTGGACTGCAGCTAAGCCCCCGAGTGGGAGGGTTGCTCTCCACTCGGTAGGATTTTTTAAATACTTAGGTGAAACGGATTCGCAGCTAAGCCCCCGAGTGGGAGTCTGGCTCGCCACTCGGTAGGAAATCATTTTTATAAACTTAGGCGAAGCGATTTGCAGCTAAGGCACCCACTTGGGGATTTCTCACGTAAACAAAAACAATAATAATCACTGGGAAAATTATAACGCTCTTGTCTTTGATAATTAAACTACAGGAGTTTTTTCTTATTACATCTTATCCGAGTGAGAATTCAAGTATAAAAGTGGCGGAGTAGCTCCGCATTCCAGGCTCGTGGCTCATCAATCTGGCGATCGACATTGTAGATGTGGTATGCTCCATTGTGGAGGACTCTGGTGACTATGAAGGGGCCTTCCCAAGTAGGAGCGAGTTTGTGTGGTTTCTGCTGATCCACTCGGAAGACTAAGTCTCCTTCTTGGAAGGCTCGACTCTTCACGTTTCTGGCATGTAATCGACGCAAGTCTTGCTGATAGATGGTCGATCGAATCATGGCCATTTCTCTTTCTTCTTCCAGGAGGTTGACTGCGTCCTGCCGGGCTTGTTCTGCTTCATCTTCAGAGTAGAGCTCGACTCGGGGAGCGTTGTGAAGCAGGTCACTCGGCAAGATTGCCTCGGCTCCGTAGACCAGAAAGAATGGGGTTCTTCCGGTCGATCGGTTCGGGGTTGTCCTCAATCCCGAAAGGACTGATGGAAGCTCGTCGACCCATGCACCTGCTGCGTGCTTGAGATCGCGCATCAATCGGGGTTTCAGTCCTTTGAGAATTAGGTCGTTTGCCCTTTCTGCTTGCCCATTCGACTGGGGGTGAGCGACCGAAGCATAGTCGACCCGAGTGCCCTGAGAGGCGCAAAAGGCCCTGAATTTGTCGGAATTGAAGTTTGACCCATTGTCAATGATGATGCTATCGACCATTAGAACCTCCGCCGCCGGATCGCTGCTGTCGCACTCGGATGCGGTCTCTGCGGAGCCAGTCGACAGGTCGAACAGGCCGTAGAGGGATTCGTCGGGCTCGATCGCCGCGACTTGAGGGGTGCCTGATTGGCGTGCCACCGCGTGTCTCACCCACTGCTGAAGTCTCGACCGACCAGAGCGCTTGCGCCGGCGGGAAACAGGGAGGGAGGACAACACAGGAACCGACCGGTAGGGGGTCGACGGTTGCCGCAGGAGAACGCTGCGGACGCACGCGCTAAAGTGTGTTTGTAACGCTACGGATATAACTTTCCCAATTTGTACTCCAACTCTTGCCGTTTCCGGCGTTAAGTTATATTTATTTCTCGGGTTCGGGTCTTTGTCTCCGTGTGTTGTTGTCGTTGTCATGCATCTCATATCATGTCATCATGTGTTTTGCATCTGCATACGTGTTCTTCTCATGCATTCGAGCATTTTCCCCGTTGTCCGTTTTGCATTCCGGCGCTTCGTTCTCCTCCGGTGGTCATTTCTATCTTCCTTTCGTGTGTGGGGATTAAACATTTCCGGATTGGTCCGAGACTTGCCAAGCGGCCTTGGTTTACTACCGGTAGACCGCCTGTCAAGTTTCGTAGTCATTTGGACTTCGTTTGATACTCCAACGGTTAACCGAGGGACCGAAAAGGCCTCGTGTGTGTTGCAGCCCAACACCCCTCCAATTTGGCCCAAAACCCACCAAACTCTGCTCCATGTCCTAGAGCGTTCGATCACGATCGCATGGCCGAAAACCGCACCTCATTTGGACTCTCCTAGCTCCACTTATGCCTATAAATACACCCCTCCGTTTTCGGATCTCTCTCCCTCTAGAAACCCTAAAAAAATCCCTTCCGCCGCCGCCGGACGTGTCCGGGCGAGCCGGACAACGTTCGATCCGCCGCCGCCAGTCAACCGTCGCCTCCCGCGCCGTCCCGCGAGGGACCGAGGCCGGCCCCCGCCGCCGCACACCCGGGCCGCGTCCCGCGCCTCCATCCGCCGCCGCCTCTCCCATCTCCGGTGGGCGCCGCCGCCGCGGGCCACCCCGTCGCCGACCGAAGCTCGCTGCGCCACCGCCGCCTCCCGGTCGCCGCCTCACGCCGCCACCGCCGCCACCACCGACCACGGGAGCCCCTCGCCGGCCTCCTCCTCTCCGGCCGTCACGAACTCTGGCGGTGAACAGTGCACGAACTCCGGCGAGCCTCGGGAACCGCGCCAGATCCAGATCTGAAAAATCCCCCCGTTGACTTTTTCCCTCCGAACCCTAATTTTTTATGCGATCTTTAACCTGCTGTAACTTTGCATCCGTAGCTCCGTTTTGGACATATAGTATATCAAAATGTTTGCCTCGACGAGTTCATCATTTCATTCCATTGCATCATTTTCATTTGAGTTCATATTGATGCCCGAAATGCTGTGAGAAGGAGGCTTCGTGAGTTAATTATCAGATCTGCTAGTTCATCTTAGACTTTTGTCATTTTTGCCATGATTAATGTGTGCATGCTATGCCTGTGAGTCCTTCATATGTTTTGTTAAGGATTTTGTTATCTTTCCAGAGGTGCAACCCATGCATTTTTAGTATGTGTGTGGTGACTTGTGCAAGCTTGCAAAGTGAGGCACCTGGTAAATCTGTTTTCAGGGACTTAGTAGTTTTCACTAAGTCTGGGATTATTTAGTTCATGATGCCATATGTTCGTGTTGTTTCCTAATGATCCGTGCCTCTTTTGAGGATGATCAGTAAAGGAGTTTTGTTAAGCTTGTAGTGCTCTATCCATGCATGTCTTTACTTGAAATTATGGAGCACCCTAGCTTGAGTCAATCGAGCTCTACTTTTGCTTCATTGTGAATCTGGGCAGATCGTCAACTTGTTTGCGATTTTGCCGATGCTATTGTAGTTGATCCGTGCATGCTATGCCATTGTTCTTGCCATGTATAGCTTTTATTTTGTGCCTTCTTAATGGATGTATACTTGCCTTTCCATGACTTGCACCGTGGTGAGTGCATCGAGCTCGTTTACATGCCTTCGTGAGTTTTATTTCAGCATGTCTCAGTTTTCACTAAGTCTGAAAACTGATTGTGTTTTAGTTATGTTCGTGTGCTCATTAGTATATTTTGTGATCCCTTTTGGCTCAAGGTCACTAAGGGACTTTTGTTAAGCTTGTTGAGTATCTCCATGCCATGTCTTTCTTTGTCATAATCAGGTCATGTATCATGTTGTTTTGTTGCTCCGAAGAGGGCTTCATGATCTGAAATTTCAGACAAGTGTTAATTTCACTAAGTCTGGAATCTGTTTTGCATTTGCGTTTTTGACATGCTTGTTTGAACCTCATAATGGATGAATTGGCCGTGGCTCAGTGCTAGTCTTTTGTTAAGAATCTTGTGTACATCTCTGCCATGCATTTTGTTGTCATGTTTGGGTGCTTTAGCATGTTCATCTCATTGCGTTTAGATGCCTACTTGCTGTAAATCGCAGACCGGTGTCATTCTTAAAACACTTGCCATTTCCAAACCGTAACTCCGATTCCAGTGATCTTTATATCGTTTTCAAGTTATTTGATCCCTCTTTCCAGTTGCACTCTTGGTTTTCCAAGTTGAGGCCAGGTTCATGCATTTCCTGTCATATCTTGCATTTTGCATCCCGCATCGCATCCCGCATAGCATGTCATCATTGCATCTTATTGTTTGAGCTTGCACGTGGTTGATTGTATCCTTGTTGCTTGTTTGTCTTGGTTGGGTAGAGCCGGGAGACGAGTTTGCTAACGAGGAGCCCGTTGAGTTTTCTTTTGAGGATCCAGTCAACTCTGACAACTGTGCAGGCAAGATGATCATACCCTCGAAATCACTACTATCTTTGCTATGCTAGTTTGCTCGCTCTTTGCTATGCCAATGCTACGAGGCCTACCTTTTGCTTGTCAGCCTCCCAAATTGCCATGTCAAGCCTCTAACCCACCTTGTCCTAGCAAACCGTTGATTGGCTATGTTACCGCTTTGCTCAGCCCCTCTTATAGCGTTGCTAGTTGCAGGTGAAGATTGGAGCCGTTCCTTGTTGGAACATTTATTTACTTGTTGGGATATCATTATATTGCTATGTTATCTTAATGCATCTATATACTTGGTGAAGGGTGGAAGGCTCGGCCTCTCGCCTAGTGTTTTGTTCCACTCTTGCCGCCCTAGTTTCCGTCATATCGGTGTTATGTTCCCGCTTTTGCGTTCCTTACGCGGTTGTGTTATAATGGGAACCCCTTGATAGTTCGCCTTGATTAAAGATTTTCCAGCAATGCCCAACCTTGGTTTTACCATTCGCCACCTAGCCTCTTTTTCCCTTGGGTTACCGGAGCCCGAGGGTCATCTTATTTTAAACCCCCCGGGCCAGTGCTCCTCTGAGTGTTGGTCCAAATAGAGCCACTTGCAGCGCCACCTCGGGGCAACTTGAGGGTTGGTTTTAGTTGTACGTAGTGTTCATCTGAGTGTGCCCTGAGAAAGAGATATGTGCAGCTCCTATCGGGATTTGTCAGCACATTCGGGCGGTGTTGCTGGATTTGTTCTAACCTGTCGAAGTGTCTTGAATTACCGAGATACCGAGTCTGATCGGAACGTCTTGGGAGGAGGTCTATTCCTTCGTTGACCGTGAGAGCTTGTCATGGGCTAAGTTGGGACTCCCTGCAGGGATTGAACTTTCGAAAGTCGTGCCCGCGGTTATGGGCAGATGGGAATTTGTTAATATCCGGTTGTAGATAACTTGAACCTTAATTAATTAAAATGAATCAACTGAGTGTGTTGCCGTGATGGCCTCTTCTTGGCGGAGTTCGGGAAGTGGACACGGTGTTGGAGTAATGTTTGCGCAGGTTGTTCTATAGCTTCTCGCTCGTGCATTGCCTCCTCTTCTCGCTCTCTTTTGCGTATAAGTTAGCCACCATATATGCTAGTCGCTTGCTGCAGCTCCACATATTTTTTTACCTTACCTTACCTATAAGCTTGAATAGTCTTGATCGCGAGGGTGCGAGATTGTTGAGTCCCTGTGGCTCACAGATTACTATTACACCAGATGCAGGGCCTGATGATTCCGCTCCAGGAGACGCGTATGAGCTCAAGTGGGAGTTCGACGAAGACTCTCAACGATACTATGTTTCTTTTCCCGACGATCAGTAGTGGTGCCCAGTTGGGGGTGAACGGGACCGTTGTCGCATGTTGGGTTCTCTTTTATTTTGGCGCCGTAGTCGGGCCATGAGTGTTTGGATGATGTAATGTTATTTATGTACTTGATTGACGTGGCGAGTGTAAGCCAACTATGTTATCTCCCTTTTTTATCTTATTACATGGGATGTTGTGAAGATTTCCTAACTTGCGACATATGCCTTCAATGCGATTATATCTCTAAGTCGTGCCTCGACACGTGGGCGCTATAGTCGCATCGAGGGTGTTACAAGTTGGTAATCAGAGCCTTCCCCGACCTTAGGAGCCCCATTGCTTGATTGTTTTTAGCGGCCGAGTTGTGTCTAGAAAAATGTTCTGAGTCTTTAGGAATTATATATCGGAGAGATTAGGAATTCTTTTTACTTCCCAGTCTCGTCATCGCTCTGGTAATGCATCCTGACGTAGAGTTTTGACTCTTCTCTTCTCAAATTTCACAAAAAAAAATTTAGGATCACGCGAGTATCTTGGAATCGTTCCGATGGCTTATGATGAGAACATTGTCTTGGTGCCTCCTGTCAGGGGTTTAGTGGAAGTGTCCCGGGGAGTTGAGCTCTGAGGTGTTGTCATCATAATTTTATCGTTGCAATTCTGGAATACTTGAGATATGTTCGCCGACATCAAGAATCTCTTTTATGCAGTTCGTTGGGGAGATAACCTCGACGCCACCCAGTACTGGGGCGGGAGTTCGGGAGTATCGCCATAACTTGTATAATGGATGCTTTTCGAAGGTTGAGGTAGATGGTTTCCGAAGTTTTCTTGGTTATGTGTTGAAGGATGGATACAGCTGGATGTAGGATTCGCTAGTTTGGGTGAGATATTATGCTTCCCCTGTATCCCCAACACCTGATTGCATAACCGGAAAGGTTCGGGAGTTTCATAGGTGGGAATTCTAGTAGCTCTAGTTCTTCTTCCATGAATATTGGTTTGAGATTGGGATTTCTTACCGATTATTCGTTCTTGATCCGTACCTTGTTGATTTATTTCTCTACCTTAATTCTACGTGGCTTCTCAATTTATGGATATGTGACCATTTCAAGAGGAATGCTTTCGTTCATTTTGTTCGGATGTGAAGACTATATGTTGCAATTTTCATTCCGTTGGATTCAGCTTCAATATTTTATCTGTCAATGTGCTAATGGTGGTCACCCTCTTCAGGATGGCTCCTCCAACGCGCACGACTCTGAATCCTGATCCTCCACCACCTCCACCTCCTCTAGAGGCATGGCAAGCTGTGATGGCCGCAACCAATGCAAACACACAGCTGATCATGCAAATTCTTCAAGAGCGCAATCAAGGCAGTCAAGGGAATCAAGGCAGCAATCAGAGTCACTTTGCTACCCTCAACCAGTTCCTTGCTAACGGGCCAAAGACTTTCAGCAATTGTGTTGAGGCAACCAATGCTGACGATTGGCTTGTGGATCTGTGCAAGCATTTCGAGTGCAGTAACGTCAGGCCTGAGGACTTTGTCAAGTTCGCTTCCTTCCAACTCAAAGATCAGGCAGCAGAATGGTTCCAGCAGTACAAGGACTCCAGAAGTGGACGTGTTATCACCTGGGATGATTTCCGTCGAGATTTCCGAGCTCATCATATTCCGCAGAGCGTGGTCGAAAGCAAGCGTGAGGAATTCCGCAATCTGAAGCAAGGCTCTTTGTCTGTCTATGACTACAACAAGTTGTTCTAGAAGCTCGCCCGCTTTGCCAAGAAGGACGTCCCTGATGAGAAGAGCATGATATATCAGTTCAGGGGTGGTCTCAGAGAAGATATTCAGCTCGCTCTTGTTCTCTTCGAGCCCTTGAGATACGATGAGTTCTACAACATGGCACTGAAGCAAGAGGCTTCTCAGTTGAGGTGTGATGCTTCCAAGAAGCAAGTCAGAGATGTTACTCCTTCCTCTACTCAAGTGGCCAAGCAGTAGAAGTTTTGGCCTCCTCCTCCTCCGTTCCGTCAGCCGTATCAGCAGAAGAGCAAAGGTGGCAGTGGTTCTTCCCACCCACCTAACCCTGGCTTTCAGAACAAGACTTCGTCTCAAGCTCCAAGATCGAGTGCTCCGTATCACCGTCCGCTTTCAGAGGTCATGTTCAACAAGTGCCAACAGAAGGGTCACTATGCCAACAAGTGTCTCAACCAGAGGCATCTTCCTCCTCCTCCTCCTGTCAGATCGGCAAGTACAGCTGTGGTCAAGCATAACCCCAAGCACGCCAAGGTCAATTTGCTGAATGCAGCTCAGGCAGAGGACTCACCAGATGTGATCATGGGTAACCTTCCTGTTAACGATGTTCCTGCAAAAGTTCTTATTGACACTGGTGCATCGCTTTCTTTTATTTCAACTCCATTTGTGGCCAAGCATGATTTTGTGACCGAAAGGATTCCTGTTCCATTGAAGATTGTGTCTCCGGGCAAGCAAATGACTTCTAACAATTGCGTCCCGGATGTCTCTATCACGTTGGGCGATTACAAGTTTCTCTCTTCTCCGGTGGTTCTTGGTAACTCGGATATTGATCTTATTCTCGGAATGGATTGGCTTTCTAAGCACAAGGCTCAGCTTGATTGTGCAGCCAGGCAAATTCAATTGACTCATTCGTCTGAGGATGTAATTGTGTTTTCCGCTCGTGATGATACTATCCGTCTATTTTCTCTCAATGAGAAGGGTGAATTGGATGCCATCTCTCAAATTCCAGTCGTTTGCGAATATCAAGACGTCTTTCCAGAAGAGCTCCCAGGAATGCCTCTGCACCGGCCAGTTGAATTCATTATTGATCTTGAGCCTGGCACAGAACCTGTGTGCAAACGTCCTTACAAGCTCGGACCTGAAGAGTTGAAAGAGCTGAAGAAGCAACTCGACGAGCAAGAAAGAATGGGTCTCATCCGGCCTAGTTCTTCTCCATGGGGTTGTGGTGTTCTTTTTGTGAAGAAGAAGGATGGAACGGACTGACTTTGTGTTGATTACCGTCAAGTGAACAAGAAGACCATCAAGATCAAATACCCACTTCCCAACATCAATGAGCTGTTCGAACAACTCAAAGGTGCTCAAGTATTCTCCAAGCTTGATCTCCGTATGGGTTATCACCAGATTCGCATTTGTGAAGAAGATATTCCCAAGACTACATTCAGAACAAGCTTTGGTTCATATGAATACACTGTCATGTCTTTTGTCCTCGCCAACGCTCCTCCGACGTTCTCTCGCATGATGAACTTAATATTCAACGCCTACACCAATGACTTCATTTTGGTCTATCTCGACGACATTCTGGTTTTCTCGAAGAACAAGAAAGATCATGCCAAGCACTTGCGTTTGGTTCTCGATAAGCTCAGAGAACATCAGTTCTACGCCAAGTTCTCCAAGTGTGAATTTTGGCTCGATGAGGTTCTTTATCTTGGCCATATCATCTCTGCCAAGGGCATTGCCGTGAATCCTGAGAAGGTGTCTGCAATTGTGAATTGGGAACCTCCTCAGAACGTGAAGCAACCCCGCAGTTTTCTCGGTCTCGCAAGCTATTGCCGAAGATTCGTTGACAACTTTTCTAAGATCGCGAAGCCTCTCTCATATCTTCTTCAGAAGCACGTCAAGTACGTTTGGTCTCAGGAGTGTGATATTGCTTTCAACGCGTTGAAAGAGAAGTTGATCGCTGCTCCAGTTCTGACTCCGCCTGATGAATCCAAGCCGTACGAGGTCTTTTGTAATGCCTCTCTCCAAGGTCTTGGCGTAGTATTGATGCAAGAGAAGAAAGTTGTTGCTTATACATCTCGCCAGTTGAAGCCTAATGAGAAGAACTACCCCACTCATGATCTCGAGTTGGCGGCAGTTGTGCATGCTCTTTTGACTTGGAGACATCTTCTATTGGGAAGAAAAGTGGACATTTTCACTGATCACAAGAGTCTCAAGTACATCTTCACTCAGCCTAATCTCAACCCCAGGCAAACTCGATGGGTCGAAATGATTCAAGAGTATAATCCGAGTATCGAGTATACTCCAGTCAAGGCCAATGTGATTGCTGACGCTTTGAGCAGGAAAGCGTATTGCAACAGTCTGATTCTTAAGCCTTATCAACCCAAGCTTTGTGAAGCTTTCCGCAAACTGAATCTGCAAGTTGTTCCTCAAGGTTTCCTCGCCAACCTTCAAGTCTCTCCTACCTTAGAAGACCATATTCGCCAAGCCCAGCTTCTTGATGCTATGGTGAAAAAGGTGAAGATTGGGATTGCCAAGAGTCAGTCCAAGTACAAGTGCTACCGCCTTGATGACAAGGACACTCTCTTCTTCGAGGATCGTATTGTTGTGCCCAAAGGTGACCTCCATAAAGTGATCATGAACGAGGCTCACAATTCTCTCCTCTCCATCCACCCTGGGAGCACGAAGATGTATCAGGACCTTAAGCAAGCTTATTGGTGGACTCGAATGAAGCGCGAGATCGCTCAATTCGTGAATGAATGTGATGTCTGCAGAAGAGTGAAGGCAGAACACCAAAGGCCAGCAGGTCTCCTCCAACCTCTTGCCATTCCAGAATGGAAGTTTGACCACATTGAAATGGACTTCGTGACTGGATTTCCAAAGTCCAAGCGTGGCAATGATGCTATATTCGTTGTCATCGACAAACTCACCAAAGTGGCTCACTTTCTGCCTATCAAAGAGTCGATCACCGCAGCTCAATTGGCGGAACTCTATACCTCTCGTATTGTCTCTCTGCACGGTATTCCTCAAGTGATCTCTTCAGACCGTGGCAGCATCTTTACCTCGAAGTTTTGGGATTCTTTTTAGAAGGCCATGGGCACGAACATCCGCTTCAGCACAGCTTTCCATCCTCAAACAAGCAGTCAAGTCGAGCGTGTCAACCAAATTCTTGATGATATGCTCAGGGCTTGTGTGATCTCCTTCGGCATGAAGTGGGAGGATTGTCTTCCTTATGCTGAATTCTCCTATAACAACAGTTTTCAAGCAAGTTCGGGCAAGGCCCCTTTTGAAATTTTGTATGGCAGGAAGTGTCGTACCCCTCTCAACTGGTCTGAAACCGGTGAACGTCAGCTTTTGGGTAATAACTTAATCACAGAAGCAGAAGAAATGTGCAAAGTCATTCGTGATAACCTCAAAGCAGCCCAATCCCGCCAGAAGAGCTACTATGATAGTAAGCACCGTGATTTGGCTTTCGAGATCAGAGATCATGTTTACCTCCGCGTCTCTCCTATGAAGGGTACTCGTCGCTTCGGTATCAAAGGGAAGCTTGCCCCTAGATACGTGGGACCTTTCAAGATTGTCAGCAAGAGAGGCGACCTCGCCTATCAACTCGAGCTTCCTTCAAACTTTGCAAATGTTCATGACGTGTTCCATGTCTCTCAGCTTCGAAAGTGCTTCAAGACTCCTGACCGCACCGTCAACTTCGAGGACATTGAGCTCCAAGAAGATCTCTCTTATCGTGAGCACCCAGTTGCTATTCTTGAAGAGACTGAACGCAAGACTCGCAACAAGTCAATCAAATTTCTCAAAGTCAAGTGGTCACAAAATTCCGACCGTGAAGCTACCTGGGAACGCGAGGATCACCTCCGTTCTGAGTACCCAGCGTTCTTTCAGTCCTAGATCTCGGGACGAGATCCTTTCGTAGTGGTGGAGTGTTGTAACGCCCCGGATATAACTTTCCCAATTTGTACTCCAACTCTTGCCGTTTCCGGCGTTAAGTTATATTTATTTCTCGGGTTCGGGTCTTTGTCTCCGTGTGTTGTTGTCATTGTCATGCATCTCATATCATGTCATCATGTGTTTTGCATTTGCATACGTGTTCTTCTCATGCATTCGAGCATTTTCCCTGTTGTCCGTTTTGCATTCCGGCGCTTCGTTCTCCTCCGATGGTCATTTCTATCTTCCTTTCGTGTGTGGGGATTAAACATTTCCGGATTGGTCCGAGACTTGCCAAGTGGCCTTGGTTTACTACCGGTAGACCGCCTGTCAAGTTTCGTGTCATTTGGACTTCGTTTGATACTCCAACGGTTAACCGAGGGACCGAAAAGGCCTCGTGTGTGTTGCAGCCCAACACCCCTCCAATTTGGCCCAAAACCCACCAAACTCTGCTCCATTTCCTATAGCGTTCGATCACGATCGCGTGGCCGAAAACCGCACCTCATTTGGACTCTCCTAGCTCCACTTATGCCTATAAATACACCCCTCCGTTTTCGGATCTCTCTCCCTCTAGAAACCCTAAAAAAATCCCTTCCGCCGCCGCCGGACGTGTCCGGGCGAGCCGGACAACGTCCGATCCGCCGCCGCCAGTCAACCGTCGCCACCTGTCGCCTCCCGCGCCGGCCCGTGAGGGCCCGAGGCCGGCCCCCGCCGCCGCACACCCGGGCCGCGCCCCGCGCCTCCATCCGCCGCCGCCTCTCCCATCTCCGGTGGGCGCCGCCGCCGCGGGCCACCCCGCCGCCGACCGGAGCCCGCCGCGCCACCGCCGTCTCCCGGTCGCTGCCTCACGCCGCCGCCGCCGCCACCACCGACCCCGGGAGCCCCTCGCCGGCCTCCTCCTCGCCGGCTCTACTTTTGCTTCGTTGTGAATCTGGGCAGATCGTCAACTTGTTTGCGATTTTGCCGATGCTATTGTAGTTGATCCGTGCATGCTATGCCATTGTTCTTGCCATGTCTAGCTTGTATTTTGTGCCTTCTCAATGGATGTATGCTTGCCTTGCCATGACTTTCACCGTGGTGAGTGCATCGAGCTCGTTTACATGCCTTCGTGAGTTTTATTTCAGCATGTCTCAGTTTTCACTAAGTCTGAAAACTGATTGCGTTTTAGCTATGTTCGTGTGCTTATTAGTATATTTTGTGATCCCTTTTGGCTCAAGGTCACTAAGGGACTTTTGTTAAGCTTGTTGATTAGCTCCATGCCCTGTCTTTCTTTGTCATAATCAGGTCATGTATCATGTTGTTTTGTTGCTCCGAAGAGGGCTTCCTGATCTGAAATTTCAGACAAGTGTTAATTTCACTAAGTCTGGAATCTGTTTTGCATTTGCGTTTTTGACATGCTTGTTTGAACCTCATAATGGATGAATTGGCCATGGCTCAGTGCTAGTCTTTTGTTAATAATCTTTTGTACATCCCTGCCATGCATTTTGTTGTCATTTTTGGGTGCTGTAGCATGTTCACCTCATTGCGTTTAGATGCCTACTTGCTGTAAATCGCAGACCGGTGTCATTCTTAGAACGCTTGCCATTTCCAAACCGTAACTCCGATTCCAGTGATCTTTATATCGTTTTCAAGAGATTTCATCCCCTCTTTCCAGTGGCACACTTGGTTTTCCAAGTTGAGGCCAGGTTCATGCATTTCCTGTCATATCTTGCATTTTGCATCCCGCATCGCATCCCGCATAGCATGTCATCATTGCATCTTATTGTTTGAGCTTGCACGTGGTTGACTGTATCCTTGTTGCTTGTTTGTCTTGGTTGGGTAGAGCCGGGAGACGAGTTTGCTAACGAGGAGCCCGTTGAGTTTTCTTTTGAGGATCCAGTCAACTCTGACAACTGTGCAGGCAAGATGATCATACCCTCGAAATCACTACTATCTTTGCTATGCTAGTTTGCTCGCTCTTTGCTATGCCAATGCTACGATGCCTACCTTTTGCTTGTCAGCCTCCCAAATTGCCATGTCAAGCCTCTAACCCAACTTGTCCTAGCAAACCGTTGATTGGCTATGTTACCGCTTTGCTCAGCCCCTCTTATAGCGTTGCTAGTTGCAGGTGAAGATTGGAGCCGTTCCTTGTTGGAACATTTATTTACTTGTTGGGATATCATTATATTGCTATGTTATCTTAATGCATCTATATACTTGGTGAAGGGTGGAAGGCTCGGCCTCTCGCCTAGTGTTTTGTTCCACTCTTGCCGCCCTAGTTTCCGTCATATCGGTGTTATTTTCCCGGTTTTGCGTTCCTTACGCGGTTGTGTTATAATGGGAACCCCTTGATAGTTCGCCTTGATTAAAGATTTTCCAGCAATGCCCAACCTTGGTTTTACCATTCGCCACCTAGCCTCTTTTTCCCTTGGGTTACCGGAGCCCGAGGGTCATCTTATTTTAAACCCCCCGGGCCAGTGCTCCTCTGAGTGTTGGTCCAAATAGAGCCACTTGCAGCGCCACCTCGGGGCAACTTGAGGGTTGGTTTTAGTTGTACGTAGTGTTCATCTAAGTGTGCCCTGAGAAAGAGATATGTGCAGCTCCTATCGGGATTTGTCGGCACATTCGGGCGGTGTTGCTGGATTTGTTCTAACCTGTCGAAGTGTCTTGAATTACCGAGATACCGAGTCTGATCGGAACGTATTGGGAGGAGGTCTATTCCTTCGTTGACCGTGAGAGCTTGTCATGGGCTAAGTTGGGACTCCCTGCAGGGATTGAACTTTCGAAAGTTGTGCCCGCGGTTATGGGCAGATGGGAATTTGTTAATATCCGGTTGTAGATAACTTGAACCTTAATTAATTAAAATGAATCAACTGAGTGTGTTGTCGTGATGGCCTCTTCTTGGCGGAGTTCGGGAAGTGGACACGGTGTTGGAGTAATGTTTGCGCAGGTTGTTCTATAGCTTCTCGCTCGTGCATTGCCTCCTCTTCTCGCTCTCTTTTGCGTATAAGTTAGCCACCATATATGCTAGTCGCTTGCTGCAGCTCCACATATTTTTTTACCTTGCCTTACCTATAAGCTTGAATAGTCTTGATCGCGAGGGTGCGAGATTGTTGAGTCCCTGTGGCTCACAGATTACTATTACACCAGATGCAGGGCCTGATGATTCCGCTCCAGGAGACGCGTATGAGCTCAAGTGGGAGTTCGACGAAGACTCTCAACGATACTATGTTTCTTTTCCCGATGATCAGTAGTGGTGCCCAGTTGGGGGTGAATGGGACCGTTGTCGCATGTTGGGTTCTCTTTTATTTTGGCGCCGTAGTCGGGCCATGAGTGTTTGGATGATGTAATGTTATTTATGTACTTGATTGACGTGGCGAGTGTAAGCCAACTATGTTATCTCCCTTTTTTATCTTATTACATGGGATGTTGTGAAGATTTCCTAACTTGCGACATATGCTTTCAATGCGATTATATCTCTAAGTCATGCCTCGACACGTGGGAGCTATAGTCGCATCGAGGGTGTTACAGCGTTGCCCCGCGGACAGGGAGTGCGTCCACGTCGAGTGGAGCCTCCTGAAGCCAAGCGGAGTCGTCGGCGATGAACGTGAGCGCGCCAAGACGGATCTCGCGGCCCTCCACCAAAACTCCGCCGAAAACCATGATGATTCGGGTCGGAAAAGATCGCAACTCCTCCAACAAAACGCTAAAACACCTGCCCCACGGTGGGCGCCAACTATCGTGGTTCTAAGTCTGACAGTAGTGTAGGGGGGTAAGTATGGAGAGGTAAGATCTTAGCTATGGAGAAGTTGTAAGCATGCAAGGTTTACGAGTTCAGGCCCTTCTCGGAGGAAGTAATAGCCCTACATCTCGGAGCCCGGAGGCGGTCGACTGGATTATGCGTGTATGAATTACAGGGGTGCTAACCCTTGTCTCGGAGGAGGGGGGTGGCTTATATAGAGTGCGCCAGGACCCCAGCCAGCCCACTTTACAAAGGGTTCAATGTACATTAAGCCAGGGCGTTACTGGTAACGCTAGTAATAAAGTGCTATGATGACCATAGAAGCTACTTAATAACCGACTATTAGCATGCGAAGTGCCTTTAGGTCTCCTGACTGTCGAGTGGTTGCTTCTTGGTCGAGTATCTTCGAGTCTGTCGAGTGGAACACCTCCAAGTCAATTGAAAGATGATTTCTTCTGGAGATGTCCTTGGGTAGGTCAGTTTGGATAGGTCCATGCCCCTACCCTAGGTACATAGCTTCATCAATATCCTTCTTATCATTGTCATTCGTTTTATCTTGATTAGCATTAATAGCAAGTTCATCATGGTTTTCATAACTAGAGTTGTCAACAAGTAAATCATCATCACCTAGCAAATCATCTTCATCACTATTGAAATCAACATACTCGAGGTGTGATACCTTTGTGCCTTTAGCCATGAAGCATCTTCCAATCCCTTCATTTGGTGAGTCAAATATGTCGTAGGAGTTGGTTGACACAAGTGCTAGACCGGAAACACCTTCATCTTGAGTATATTCGGAGTCAGAGTGATAACTTTTCTCGGAGTGATCGCCGGAGTCGGAGCCAGATATCCATTCACCAACATGGGCTTGATGTCTTCGTCTTGTGTAGCTCTTTGATGACTTGTCCTTCCTTCCTGAATCCTTGCTTCTCTGTGGTGTTCTTCATTCATAACGTTCATCTCTACTCCTCTCTCTTGGTGGTGATTCTTCTCTTTTAGTTCTTCTTTTAGGAGAATCTTCTCTTCTTTTGTAGGGAGCCGTATACTCATTGGAATAGTGTCCGGGTCTTCCACAATTGTAGCAATTGCGCTCACGACTAGAAGATCTTTTGTCATTGTAGGACCTTGACTTGGAACTTCTTTCCTTGCTTCTACTTTTGTAAAACTTGTTGAAGTTCTTCACCATTAGGCTCAATTCTTCGTTGAAGGTTTGTTTTTCACTTGATGATGTGGGACCATCACATGAGGCTTTGTAAGCACCACTTGACT
The DNA here is from genome assembly GCF_056163025.1 of Triticum urartu. NCBI lineage: Eukaryota > Viridiplantae > Streptophyta > Magnoliopsida > Poales > Poaceae > Triticum > Triticum urartu. Next base: position 320,867,627 of record NC_141874.1, read on the forward strand.
TGTTGTGAAGCTCTTCCTTATCCTTGAATGAGATCTCATGAGCAACAATTCTTCCAGTGACTTTTGTTGGCTTGAGATCTTTGTAATTGGTCATCATTTGGATCAATGTGCACACGATATCATATTCTCCATCCAAGGCTCTTAGGATCTTCTTGATGATGAATCTATCGGTCATCTCTTCACTTCCTAAGCTGGAAATCTCATTTGTGATGAGAGCAAGCCTAGAGTACATTTCAGCGACACCTTCACCATCCTTCATTTTGAACTTGTGAAGTTGACTTTGAAGCACATCCAATTTGGATTCCTTGACGGAGTCGGTACCTTCGTGCATATCAATCAAAGTAACCCAAATTTCCTTTGCATTCTCAAGACGACCGATTTTGTTGAATTCTTCGGGGCACAATCCGTTGAAGAGAATATCACAAGCTTGAGCATTGTATTGCAGCATCTTCAACTCTTCCGCGGTAGCTTCACGGTTTGGTTCTCCCCCATCAAAGAATTCACCTTGCAAGCTGTCGATGTCAAAACCGGCGGATCTCGGGTAGGGGGTCCCGAACTGTGCGTCTAGGCCGGATGGTAACAGGAGGCAAGGGACACGAAGTTTTACCCAGGTTCAGGCCCTCTCGATGGAGGTAAAACCCTACGTCCTGCTAGATTAATATTGATGATATGGTAGTACAAGAGTAGATCTACCACGAGATCAGAGAGGCTAAACCCTAGAAGCTAGCCTATGGTATGATTGTTGTTGTGTATGTTGTCCTACAGACTAAAACCTCTCTGGTTTATATAGACACCGGAGAGGGTTAGGGTTACACAAAGTCGATTACAATGGTAGGAGATCTGAATATCCGTATCGCCAAGCTTGCCTTCCACGCCAAGGAAAGTCCCTTCCGGACACGGGACGAAGTCTTCAATCTTGTATCTTCATAGTCCAGGAGTCCGGCTGAAGGTATAGTCCGGCCATCCGGACACCCCCTAATCCTGGACTCCCTCAGTAGCCCCTGAACCAGGCTTCAGTGACGATGAGTTCAGCGCGCAGATTGTCTTCGGCATTGAAAGGCGGGTTCCTCCTCCAAGTACTTCATAGAAGATTTTGAACACAAAGATAGTGTCCGGCTCTGCAAAATAAGTTTCCACATACTGCCATAGAGAGAATAATATTTACACAAATCTAATCTGCTGACGTATTCCGTAGTGCGACACACTATGGCTAGGCCTTTATCCGAGTCATTTTATTATCCCACCTCAACGCGTCATGCGAGGCGGTTTCCTTGGCACGTCTTGTCAAAGTAGAGATCGTGTCCCCTTATTCCGGGATTCTCATCAATACGGGTGTGGGTAACCCAACCGCGCCTTTGATTACGGCGCTTGGAGATAAGCGAGTTTTACCAGGTTGGTGGGGACATGTAGTTGCATCCACCCATATAAGGTGATAAGGATACACCTTTTCACCTACGCCTTCTTCCTCCTTCGCCTATCCATCCTTGCGCACTCGAGCTCCAACGGCCAAGTCCGCACTCCCACTTCAACCTTCTCCAGTCATGTCTGGAGTGGGAGGCAAGTGGATGGTCTCCTCCGTCACGGAGGGACACATCAAAAAGCTGAGGAAGGCTGGATACATGTCTAACGACATCGCGCACCGGCTTCCCGAAAAGGGGTAGCTCATCCCCACCCCTAGGCCCCATGAGAGGGTGGTATTCCTCCCCCATTTCCTCCGCGGACTGGGCTTCCCTCTGCACCCATTTGTCCAGGGGCTCATGTTCTACTATGGCCTGGATTTCCATGATCTGGCCCCGAACTTCATCCTCAACATCTTGGCGTTTATCGTCGTGTGCGAGGCTTTCCTCCGCATCCGCCCCCATTTCGGCCTATGGCTCAAGACTTTCAACGTCAAGCCGAAGGTGGTGCGCAGCAACCAGGCAGAGTGCGGAGGTGCCATGGTGGGCAAGATGGCCAATGTCCTATGGCTCGAGGGCTCCTTTGTGGAGACCCTGAAGGTGTGGCAATCATGGTGGTTTTATATCACCGAGCCGTGCGACCCCGCATGGGTCGCAGCCCCCGAGTTTCGATCCGGACCCCCTACGCGGCTCACCTCCTGGAAGGAGACGGGCCTGTCGTGGGGTAAAAAAGGAGAGCTGACCGGACTCCAAACATGCATCCAAACCCTGGTGGACAAGAAGCTCAAACTTGTCAACGTAGTCCAGGTTATGCTCATCCGCCTGTTCCTCCCGTGTCAACAATGGGCTTTCAACCTGTGGGAGTTCGATCCGGCACAGCACCGAACTCTGAACAGGCTCTTTGACACGACGTACGAAGATACTGGAGGGTGCTTTTCAAGGGCGCCGAGGGCCCCGCATCCGCTACCGAGGATCGCGGATTCAGTACGCAGCGTCACGCTCATGCAGTAAGTGTTATTTTTCCTTTTACAGGATATTAGGTTATCATAGTTTGACTCCATGCGGGATCTAAGCTCCCTTACCTTTGACAGGATTGGCAGGTGACGTCCGGACAGATCAACTGTCCGGCTCCCTTGCCCGAAGGCCCAGCAGACGCTCGCTTGGCGAAGCTGCTGGTTCAGGCACCCTATGTGGTGCCGGAGAAGAAGGCCACGAAAAGGGCCACGGGGACTCGAAAGAGTGCCCTGCGCCAGGAGGTGTCGGATCCATCATCCGGCGGTTCCGAGGCGCATTCCTCTCGTGAAGACGAGGAGGAAGAAGAAGAGACCTCTCCCCTTCTAGCGGGGGGAGAGAAGAAAAGGAAGGCCGCCCTCTCTGAGGAGGCCGGAGGGTCCAAGAAGGGGAAAACCCTTCCTCCGGACTACTCCATCGACGCCGACAACGGTGGAGAGGAGTGGCAGCCCAAGGCCAAGCCCCTGGCAAAATCGTAAGTATCCGGATACCAGGGTAATTCATAGTATTCGTTTATTGCACAGCTTTCCCTTATGTCGAATATGTTTATGCAGCCCACCTAAAGACTGGCTCGACGCGTCGTCGAGCGGCTCACTGGACTCGTCGGATGTGAACTCGCTTCCGACGGCTTCCTCCCCCCGCCCTACGGACGACACCGAAGTGTTGTCCCAACAGGTTCCAAGCAGGGAGGAGGTGGTTCTGGAGGCGCCGCAAGGCAACCTCCCGGACTCCAGGAGTAAAGGGGGTGAAACCCCCAGGGCTCCAAGTCCGGCTCTAGTCCGGACACCGCTCCGGAACCTTCAAAGGTTCCAGAGTCCGGCGGGGGACCTCCTTCCAAGAGGAGCAAGTCCACCGTGCCGGTGGCCCCCGTCCAACCGGAGGTGCCGGACAATATGTTGGAGGCACTCCAAGGCGCCTCCATCGACGAGGAGCACCGCACTATTACGAGTGCGGTGATCCAGAAGGTTCAGTCCGCCAAGAGCGGACTGACTGAAGCTTGTACTAGCCTTTTAATAGGCTTTGAGGTAAGTAAAGAATGTGTAAATAATAGTACCGCATAGACAGTAGTCCCTGATGCTCTGTTGGGCGTTCGGGAAGAAAAGCCGAATAGAGGATCAAAGAATTCACAGGAGTCTAACAAAGGAGTCAATATGCGTATGCAGGCTTCTCTGTTGGCGTCCGCCGCACTGACTACGGAAGTGGACACGCTGAAGCAGAGCCTCGAGAAGTCCGAGCAAGAGCTTGGGCGTGCCAAGAAGCAGCTCGAGGAGAAGGAACGTAAGAAATACCTTGTTGGATATATATAAAAAAGGTACAATTGCAAAAAATGACAGGATTAACGTGGCTATTGTAGGGGCCACGTCTGAGGTGGCGACCCTTAAGCAAGCGCTGCTCGAGGCCAAGAAGAGTGTGGCCGTGGAGCGCACCGAGCGGGAGAAGTATGAGGCCGAGGTTGGCAAGGTGTGGCAAGAGCTCCAGGGTCTCATGGAAAAACATGAGAGTTTGGAGCTTGACTCAAAGACGCGAGCGTCCGAGCTCGCGGTGGCTATTGAAAATGCCAAGTCTGCCAAGACCGAATCCCAGAAGACCCTCTAGGAATTGGATGAGGTGAAGAAGATAGCGGCAAGTAAGGCATTCTTTATGCAAAGCAAACATATAAACGTGAGTTACTTGTTACTTACCCGAATCCGGAGCTCTCCAGGAGCGTTCGCAGATCTTCCCCGAAGTGTGTCCGATGCCGCCGCATTCTATCGGGCCGAGGAGGGCAGCTCGACAGAAAAGGTGTTCTGGTCTCAGTATGCTGAGGCTGGACACCCCATGCCCCTGAGCGACCAGCTGAACCAACTGGCCGAGCTCCACAAGGCGGCCGAACAGGCCATGAAGGGCCTCTTAGTTCGGCTGTGGCCTGGAGAGGCTCTGCCTGGGAGCTATTTCTGGCTGGTGCGGCGGCTGGTGGGGGCCTGTCCGAGGCTCAAAGACATCAAGTGCTCCGTCTGCATTGAAGGTGCCCGTAGGGCCCTTGCCCGTGCTAACGTGCACTGGGGCAAGCTGGATGCTGAGAAGCTTGTGAAGGATGGGCCACCGCCGAGGAAAGAGCATCGCAAGCCCGAGAATTATTATAAGGATGTTCTGAAGGGTTCCTGCCTTGTGGCGGATGAATGTACCAAGGATGTATTTTTTGAGTAAAACTCGCTCGTGTTATCCTGTGCGCTGAAAACTTGTTCATATGCGCTAAGTAATGCTGTTGGAATTTAAAATATTACCTACTGTGCGGCTGTTTATCAATTCTGAGAGATGGCGAGTCGTCGGCTTCTGCCCCCGTGCCGCTAGTGCTGGGGTGTTCGGGGATAAACCTGAGTACTCTTTTTCCCATGTTTGGGTCCTTCAAGGGAGGCTCTTAGCCCAACGAACAAGGCAATTGGACTATAATGTGTGAACACTCTCACTTAGCCATAGAATTCTATAATTTTAAATTTCGGCGAAGCCCTTGGTATTCGGAAGACCGAGTTTGGGGCGCTATCCACGCCTTGGCCGGACAGAGCCGACTCCTCGCCCTAAGCGGCATAAGTCTTTAGGGACTCGAAAAAACCTCTCGAACAACGAACAACTCTCGCTTCATCATGACAGTCAGTTTTAGCTTTCTCCACTGAGGTGCTCGGCCCAGCTCAACTGGGGCACAATCGCAGTGGTTCTCCTAGTGCTACCTTAGCCGATATAGCGGAACGTAAGGCACCAAAACATAGGAGCCGGGCAAACCCAACTATTGACCTAAGACATGATTCGGAGCCGATGCATATAACGCTATAAGTTCGGGGTGCCCCACTTGTGAAAGTGTTCGGACTTCTAACACCATATTGAGGGGTACTAAAGCCCCTGGTGTATTTTGGCCGTACCAAATTGTACGGGTGCAACATGTCGTTAAGGAACATATATTTATAAAAAAGTAATGCAAAAATAGACAAAAGCTATGCATTGTTTATTAAAAATAGCTGCGATCAAAGCAGAACGATACAAGTAATGCGATAAATAAAAAGTTGGACTATTTAACATGTCCGCTCCAGGGGCAAGCTGCGGAATAGTATGCGAAACAGGTATACTGCTCGTGATAGAGACCACCTGGGAGTTCCGTAATGCGGCCTGGCTTGTCTGCTTCCCTGGTTCTTGCATCGTTTGTGCGGTAATTGAACTACCGAACAGGCCTTCCGAAGAGTAGAGTCCTGAAAGTAAGAGAAAATTAAAAAATCGGCAGCCCCTGGTGCGGTTTAAGCCCTGTTTTGGGCGTGCCGTGATGGTGCCCCTCCCCCTATGCCCATGGTATTTCTAGAGCGTAGTTATGTACGTGAAGTACTGGCGTCGCCTTTTTGCAAGGGTTGGGGTTGGGGCCGCATTGCTATGCCTGCTCGGATCATGCCAGGCGGTCTTGTTGTAGGTTACTTCGGGCGCGCTTGACGGTGTCCGACCGTTTAGTGGCCGGACTGGAGAACTGCCTGGAGAGGCTGCTTTGTACTTCCCCTGCAAGGGCCGCCGTGTCCTCCTCCGATCGGAGGGAGCGTTCGGTGTTTCCATTGACCATAATTACTCCTCGAGGGCCTAGCTTCTTGAGATTAAGGTATGGGTAGTGCGGTACTGCATTGAACTTGGCGAATGCGGTTCGTCCGAGCAGTGCGTGATAGCCACTCCGGAATGGGACTATGTCAAAGATCAACTCCTCTGTCGGATTTCTGGTTCCGGCAGACCCTTGAGGTTCGAACACTGGGGTGCGCGCAGAGATTTCGCCTTCTACCTACTTGCACCCCACCACCATGCTAAGATCTAAGCTACGGAAAGAACAACACAAGAGACACAGGGTTTATACTAGTTCGGGCCACCATTGTGGTGTAATACCCTACTCTAGTTTGTGGTGTGGTGGATTGCCTCTTGGGCTGATGATGATGAGCAATACAAGGAAGAACAGCCTCGCGAGGGTCTGTTCTTGGCTGGGGGATGAACTGCTAGGAGGAGTTCAGTCACCCTTCTCTCTTTCTCTCTGCGTGATGCTACTCGATCCGATCCCAGCTTGTTTCTGGATTGGCCGATCCTCTCTACCCTGGGGGTGGCTAGTCCTATTTATAGGCAAAGGCCCTGGGCCTCTTCCCAAATATTGAGCAAGAAGGGCGCCAACAATTGGCCATTTTGAAGGGGAACATCTGGTACACTTATCCTGACTAAAGTTGGTCCTCGCCTGCCAAAGGCTCGGGTGGTGACGCTGGCTTGGGCTCCACAATGACTTCCTCCCTGCCGTTGGGCTGGTCTTGGTCTCGTTGCACCGAAATGGGTGCCTTTGCTTGATGCTCTCGCCTGCTCTTGCTCCCTTTGCACCAAAGAGGAAAGGAGGACACTGCGCGGGCTGGCGCCCGACTGGCGCCCTTGGTCTTCATGGCTTGCGTCACGGGCACCTCGTGAGGTACCCCGCCTTGATCTCTCCGCCTCCTCGCGAGCCAGCCTGACGAGGCCGTGCCTGAGGAAGCTCCGTGTCGTCCGCCCCGCGAGGCTTGGCCCCTCGCGAGGGTCTTGGGTCTGTGTTGATGAAGATGCTCGTGCTGGGCCCCACTTTGAGCCACGCCGTAGGCCGCAGGCAGGCAAGTCTGGGGACCCCCGTTCCCAGAACGCCGACATCCTTGCTTCGGAAATTATGCGAAGATCCGAAGACCACTTCAAGTGTGACTGAGCCTGTATAGTTGGCCTCTACACCTGGTATTACGCCTTTAAAGGTCGTTTTGGTGGGCTTAATCCTCGAGGGATCTATGCCCATTTTCCGCACTGTATCCTGGTAAAGCAGGTTCAGGCTGCTGCCGCCGTCCATAAGGACTCTAGTGAGATGAAATCCGTCAATAATTGGGTCTAGAACCAATGCGGCAAATCCGCCATGACGGATGCTAGTGGGATGGTCTCTTCGATCAAAGGTGATCGGTCAGGAGGACCATGAGTTGAACTTTGGGGCGACTGGCTCTACCGTGTATACGTCCCTTAACGTGCGCTTTCGCTCCCTTTTGGGGACATGGGTTGCGTATATCATGTTCATCGTCCGCACTTGTGGGGGAAAACCCTTCTCTCCATTGTTGTTCGGCGGCCGGGGCTCCTCGTCGTCCTCGCTATGCAGCCCCTTGTCTTCATTTTTGGCGTTTAACTTGCCTGCCTGCTTGAACACCCAACAATCCCTGTTGGTGTGATTGGCTGGCTTTTCGGGGGTGCCATGTATCTGGCACAAGCGGTCGAGTATTCGGTCCAAACTGGACGGGCCCCTAGGATTCCTTTTGAATGGCTTTTTTTGCTGACCGGATTTAGAGCCTCTGAATCCGGCATTAACTGCCGTATCCTCAGCATTGTCGCCGTTAATGCAGCGCTTCTGCTTGTTGCGACGTGACCTGCCACTAATGTCCCTGGTGTCCGACTTACCAGGGTTCTTGGTCATATTGTTGCTACGAGCAAGCCAGTTGTATTCTCCCACGCAAAAGCGGGTCATGAGTGTCGTGAGTGCTGCCATAGATTTTGGCTTTTCCTGTCCGAGGTGCCGGGCCAGCCACTCGTCACGGATATTGTGCTTGAAGGCTGCTAGGGCCTCAGCGTCCGGACAGTCGACTATTTGATTTTTCTTTGTTAGGAACCGTGTCCAGAATTGCCTGGCCGATTCCTCTGGCTGCTGAATTACGTGACTTAGGTCATCGGCATCTGGGGGTCGCACATAAGTGCCCTAGAAATTGTCGAGGAATGCGGCTTCCAGGTCCTCCCAACAACTGATTGATCATGTTGGCAAGCTGTTAAGCCAATGCCGAGCTGGTCCTTTAAGCTTGAGTGGGAGGTATTTGATGGCGTGGAAATCGTTGCCGCGGGCCATGTGGATATGAAGGAGATAATCCTCGATCCATACCGCAGGATCTGTTGTGCCATCATATGATTCGATGTTTACGGGTTTGAAACCCTCGGGGAATTGATGATCCATTATTTCGTCTGTAAAGCAGAGTGGGTGTGCGGCGCCTCTGTACTGGGCGATATCATGACGTAGCTCCAATGACCTTTGTCTACTGTGTTCGGCCCTGTCGAATTTGTGACCGGCGTGATGGTTACCGTCTCGAGCCGTGGGGCGCCAACGTGATCCATAGATCGATCGTGTTTGCCTTGCCTTGTCCTCCAACATGTCTCGTATGTCCCGCGCATATTCCCGTGCCTTGGTACGGGGTGCGGCTTGAGTGGAGGGTCGGGATGCCTCTCTGTCCCGGCCACGAGGTGGCCGGTCGGCCGCATCAAGTGCTTTCTCCTCTAATCGGGGTAGCAACCTACGCTTTGGTTAGCTCTTGGAGGGGCGTTCGAGTTGATGCTCTTCGGCCGCAAGGACTTCAGTCCATCTGTCAACCAGCAAATCTTGATCAGCTCTAAGTTGTTGCTGTTTTTTCTTGAGGCTTCTTGCCGTGGCCATAAGCCTGCATTGAAAACGCTCTTGCTCGACGGGATCCTCTGGCACGACGAATTCGTCATCGTCGAGGCTTGCCTCGTCTTCGGAGGGAGGCATATAATTATCTTCCTCGACCTCTCTGTCTGTGCTAAGTCTTATTGGAGGGGGTTTTCTTCGGCACTTTCCGGAGTATTATTGTCTCCCGTGCTGGAATCACCGTGTTTGTTTTGGCGGGATTTTGATCGGCGCCGCTGACGCCGACGCTTTGGCTGCTTCTTGGAGGGGTCATCCTCCGCTGTTCCATCGCCATCTCCCTCTTTTGGGGTGTCCACCATGTATATGTCATATGACGAGGTGGCTTTCCAGGGCCCAATAGGCGCTGGTTCTTCATCGTCTCCTTCATCGGCGTCCATACCGTCGATGTCTTCATAGTCGAAGTCGAGCATGTCGGTTAAATCGTCGACAGTGGCTACAAAGTGGGTGGTGGGTGGGCTTTGAATTTCTTCATCGTCCGTACCCCAACCTTGCTGACCGCAATCCGGCCAGGGCTCTCTTGATAAACAGAGAGACTTCAGAGTCTTCAGGATATCGCTGAAAGGCGAGTGCTGAAAGATGTCTGCGTCAGTGAACTCCATGATCGGCGCCTAATCGGATTCGATCGGTAGGGGCGCAGAGGGTTCGCAGTCCGGAGAGGAGTCCGGCTCCTTGGAGTCACGAGTCTCGCAGAGTATGGGGCTGGTGTTTGGCTCAATTGCCGTTGGGGTCGCAGCCCCCGAGGTGGCGTCCAACCGCCCATCCTCGATCGGCGCAGTTGGCTCCGAATTAAGGGTCAAAGCTGATGCGGGTGCGGCCTCCAGGGCACTGTTCGGCCGCAGAGCTAGATCATGCTCGTCGGGACAGTGCGGCGCGCTCGGCAGTGGCTCGAATCCGTCGAAGATCAAGTCCCTGCGGATGTCAGCCGTGTAGTTTAAACTTCCAAATCTGACCTGACAGCCAGGGGCGTAGCTTTCGATTTGCTCCAGACGGCCAAGCGAATTGGCCCGCAGTGCGAAGCCGCTGAAGACAAAGATCTGTCCGGGGAGGAAGGTCTCACCCTAGACTGCATCGCTATCGATGATCGTAGGATCCATCAAGCCTGACGGCGACGACACAGAGGAACTCTCAATGAAAGCACCAATGTCGGTGTCAAAACCGGCGGATCTCGGGTAGGGTGTCCCGAACTGTGCGTCTAGACCGGATGGTAACATGAGGCAAGGGACATGAAGTTTTACCCAGGTTCGGGCCCTCTTGATGGAGGTAAAACCTTACGCCCTGCTAGATTAATATTGATGATATGGGTAGTACAAAAGTAGATCTACCACGAGATCAGAGAGGCTAAACCCTAGAAGCTAGCCTATGGTATGATTGTTGTTGTCTATGTTGTCCTACGGACTAAAACCTCTCCGATTTATATAGACACCGGAGAGGGTTAGGGTTACAAAAAGTCGGTTACAATGGTAGGAGATCTGAATATCCGTACCGCCAAGCTTGCCTTCCACGCCAAGGAATGTCCCTTCCGGACACGGGACGAAGTCTTCAATCTTGTATCTTCATAGTCCAGGAGTCCGGCTCAAGGTATAGTCCGGCCATCCGGACACCCCCTAATCCAGGACTCCCTCACAAGCCAATACACACAATAGCCCAAATGGCGGGGTTATGTCTAAGAATATGCATTTTCATCTTATGCTTCCAACTAGCAAAATTAGTACCATCGAAGTAAGGACCTCTACGGTGGTAATTTCCCTCACTAGACGCCATACTCTCCTAGGTTGTGAGACCAAGGATATGATCACCAAAAGCTATGGAAATCAAAGCAAATGGAGACCAAAGCTCTGATACCACTTGAAAGATCGAAAGTATGTCTAGAGGGGGGTGATTAGACTACTTGACAAAATAAAAATCTAGCCTTTCCCAATTTTAAGTCTTGGCAGATTTTAGCAACTTAGCACAAATCAAGTAATCAACCTACACATGCAATTCTAAGAGTATAGCAGCGGAATGTAAAACAATTGCATATGAAGGTAAAGGGAGGAGTTTGGAGGGAGCAAACGCAATGTAGACACGGAGATTTTTGGCGTGGTTCCGAAGGTGGTGCAATCGTACATCCACATTGATGGAGACGTCAACCCATGAAGGGTAACGGTTGCGCGAGTCCACGGGGGGCTCCACCCACGAAGGGTCCGCGAAGAAGCAACCTTGTCTATCCCACCATGGCCATGACCCATGAAGGACTTGCCTCACTAGGGTAGATCTTCACGAAGTAGGCGATCTCCTTGCCCGTACAAACTCCTTGGTTCAACTCCACAATCTTGACGGAGGCTCCCAAGTGACACCTAACCAATCTAGGAGACACCACTCTCCAAAAGGTAATAGATGGTGTGTTGATGATGAACTCCTTGCTCTTGTGCTTTAAATGATAGTCTCCCCAACACTCAACTCTCTCTCATAGGATTAGATTGGGTAGAAAGATGATTTGTGTGGAAAGCAACTTGGGGAAGGCTAGAGATCAAGATTTATGTGGTTGGAATGGAATATCTTGACCTCAACACAAGTGTAGGTGGTTCTCTCTCAGAAAATGTATGTTGGAAGTGTACGCATATGCTCTCTCACTCAATGAAGAGTGGGTGGAGGGGTATATATAGCGTCCACACAAAATCTAACCATTACACACAAATCACCAAACTCGGTGGGACCAAATCGTAAAACTCGGTCAGACCGATTTGGTTCATAATTTGACCGTTAGGAATTTCGGTGGGACCGACATGTCAACTCGGTTGCACCGATTCCATTAGGGTCAGGGCATAACGTAATCTCGGTGAGACCGATTACACAAACTCGGTGGGACCGATTTTGGTAATAGACAAACAGAGAGTTGATCAAGCAAACTCGATGGGACCGATTCGCTCATCTCGGTTAGACCGAAACATTACGAACGGGAAACAGATAGTTTGCATTCCAATCTCGGTGGGAGCGATCGGTCATCTCGGTTGGACCGAAACGTTACGTAGGGAAACAGATAGTTTTTAATCCCATCTCATTGAGACCGAGATGCCTATCGGTGAGACCGAAGTGACTAGGGTTTCTGGCAGTGGCTATGTCAAGTGAACTCGGTGGCGCCGGATAGAAGATTTCGGTGGGGCTGAGTTTGACTTTTTGGTTTGGGACATATGTGGATATGAGAAAGAAGTTGAGGTTTTTTTGGAGCATACCACTAAGCATTTTGAGCAAGTACTCATTAAGCAACACCTCACCCTCTTTTAATAGTATTGGCTTTTCCTATGGACTCAATGTGATCTTGGATCACTAAAAGTAAGATGTAGAGTCTTGTGCTTTGAGCTTGAGCCATTCTTTTGTCCTTAGCATTTTGAGGGGTCCACTTTCTAAACCATGCCATGCCAATCATTGAGCTTTCCTGAAATATTTATCTTCAAATAGCATTAGCTCAATGAGCTATATGTTGTTAGGAATTACCAAAACCACCCAGGGATAGTTGCACTTTCAGTTTCATCAAGTAGATATACCCATATATTCTCAAATCATCTGTGAAGGTTAGAAATAACAATACCTGCCGTGAGCCTTAACACTCATTGGACCGCACACATTAGTATGTATTATTTTCAACAAGTCTGTTGCTCGCTCCATTGTTCCGAAGAAAGGAGTCTTAGTCATCTTGCCCATGAGGCATGGTTCGCAAGCATCAAGTGATTCCAAAAGTCCATCAGCATGGAGTTTCTTCATGTGGTTTACACCAATATGACCTAAATGCCAGTGCCGCAAATAAGTTGCACTATCATTATTAACTTTGCATCATTTGGCTTCAATATTATGAATATGTGTATCGTTACGATCGAGATTCCATAAACCATTTATTTTAAGTGTATGACCATAGAAGGTTTTATTCATGTAAACAGAACAACAATTATTCTTTGACTTAAATGAATAACCGTATTGCAATAAACATGATCCAATCATATTATGCTCAGCACAAACACCAAATAACATTTATTTCGGTTCAACACTAATGCGATGGTGATCTATCAACCTTGGAATCTCTTCCAACACACATCGTCACTTTGCCCTCAACTAGTCTCTTTTCATTTTGTAACTCCTGTTCTGAGTTACTAATCTTAGCAACTGAATCGGTATCAAATACCTAGGGGTTACTATGAACACTAGTAAAGTACACATCAATAATTTGTATATCAAATATACCTTTGTTCACTTTGTCATCCTTCTTATCCGCCAAGTATTTGGGGTAGTTCCGCTTCCAGTGACCATTTCCTTAGCAGTAGAAGCACTCTGTTTCAAGCTTGGGTCTAGCTTTGGGCTTCTTCGTTGGAGAGGCATCTTGCTTGCATTTCTTCTTGAAGTTTCCTTTCTATCCCTTGCCCTTTTACTTGAAACTAGTGGTCTTGTCAACCATCAACACTTGATACTTTTCTTGATTTCTACCTTTGTCGGTTTCAGCATCGCGAAGAGCTCAAGAATCGTTTTCGTTATCCCTTGCATATTATAGTTCATCACAAAGTTCCAGTAACTTGGTGATAGTGACTAGATAACTCTGTCAATCCCTGTCTTATCTAGAAGATTAACTCCCACTTGATTCAAGTGACTGTAGTACCCAGACATTCTGAGCACATGCTCACTAGCTTAGCTATTCTCCTCCATTTTGTAGGCAAAGTACTTTGTCAGAGGTCTTATACATCTTGACACGAGCATGAGTCTGAAATACCAATTTTAGTTCTTGGAACATCTCATATGCTCCATGGTGTTCAAAAAGTTTTTGAAATCCCCGTTCTAAGCCGTAAAGCATGGTGCACTAAACTATCAAGTAGTCGTCATACTGAGCTTGTCAAACGTTCATAACGTATGCATCTGCTCCTGCAATAGGTCCGTCACCTAGCGGTTCATCAAGGACATAATTCTTTTGTGCAGCAATGAGGATAATCCTCAGATCACGGACCTAGTCTGCATTATTTCTACTATCATCTTTCAACTTAGTTTTCTCTAGGAACATATCATAAATAAAACAGCGCGAGCTATTGATCTACAACATAAATATGCAAATACTATTAGGACTAAGTTCATGATAAATTAAAGTTCAATTAATCATATTACTTAAGAACTCCCACTTAGATGGACATCCCTCTAGTCATCTAAATGATCACGTGATCCATATCAACTAAACCATGTCCGATCATCACGTGAGATGGAGTAGTTTTCAATGGTGAACATCACTATGTTGATCATATCTACTATATGATTCACGTTTGACCTTTCGGTCTCAGTGTTCTGAGGACATATCTGCATATGCTAGGCTCGTCAAGTTTAACCTGAGTATTCTGCGTGTGCAAAACTGGCTTGCACCCATTGTATGTGAACGTAGAGCTTATCACACCCAGTCATCATGTGGTGTCTCGGCACGACAAACTGTAGCAACGGTGCATACTCAGGGAGAACACTTATACCTTGAAATTTAGTGAGAGATCATCTTATAATGCTACCGCTGAAGTAAGCAAAATAAGATGCATAAAGGATAAACATCACATGCAATCAATATAAGTGATATGATATGGCCATCATCATCTTGTGCCTTTGATCTCCATCTCCAAAGCATCGTCATGATCACCATCATCACCGGCTTGACACCTTGATCTCCATTGAAGCATCGTTCTCGTCTCGCCAACTATTGCTTCTACGACTATCGCTACCGCTTAGAGATAAAGTAAAGCAATTACATGGCGATTTCATTTCATACAATAGAGTGACAACCATATGGCTCCTGCCAATTGCCGATAACTTTGTTACGAAACATGATCATCTCATACAATAAAATTTAGCATCATGTCTTGACCATACCACATCACAACATGCCCTGCAAAAACAAGTTAGACGTCCTCTACTTTGTTGTTGCAAGTTTTATGTGGCTGCTACGGGCTGAGCAAGAACCCTTCTTACCTATGCATCAAAAACCACAAATGCGGTATAGTGATTGCTTTTTGATATTTAGAAAGAACCATGTTCATTGAATCCGATTCAACTAAAGTTGGAGAAACTAACACCCACTAGCCACCTGTGTGCAAAGCACGTTGGTAGAACCAGTCTCGCTTAAGCGTACGCACAATGTCGGTCTGAGCCGCTTCATCCAACAATACCGCTAAATCAAGAATCAACTAGTGACATCAAGCAATATGAATATACCCACGCCCACAATTCCTTTGTGTTCTACTCATGCATATAACATCTACGCATAGACCTGGCTCTGATAGCACAGTTGGGGAACATAGTAATTTCAAAAAAAATTCCTACGCACACGCAAGATCCATCTAGGTGATGCATAGCAATGAGAGGAGAGAGTGTTGTCCACGTACCCTCGTAGACCGTAAGAGGAAGCGTTATGACAACGCGGTTGATGTAGTCATACGTCTTCACGATCCGACCGATCCTAGCACCGAAAGTACGGCACCTCCGCGATCTGCACACGTTCAGCTCGGTGACGTCCCACGAACTCTAGATCCAGCTGAGTGTCGAGGGAGAGCTTCGTCAGCATGACAGCGTGATGATGGTGATGATGAAGTTACTGACGCATGGCTTCACCTAAGGTCTACAACGATATGACCGAGGTGGAAATCTATGGAGGGGGGCACCGCACATAGCTAAACAATCAACTTGTGTGTCTATGGGGTGCTCCCCTCCCCCGTATATATAGGAGTGAAGGGGGGAGAGCCGGCCCTCTATGGCGCGCCCTAAGGGGGGAGTCCTACTCCCGGTGGGAGTAGGATTCCCCCTTTCCCTTGTTGGAGTAGGAGAGAAGGAAGGGAGAGAGAGAGAGGGAAGGAAGGGGGGCCGTCCCCACCCAATTCCGATTGGGCTATGGGGGGCGCGCCCTCCACCTTGGCCTTCCCCTCCTCTCTTCCACTAAGGCCCAATAAGGCCCATATACTCCCTGGGGGTTCCGGTAATCCCCTAGTACTCCAGTAAATGCCCGGACTCACCCGAAACCATTCCAATGTCCAAACATAGCCTTCCAATATATCGATCTTTATGTCTCGACCATTCCGAGACTCCTTGTCATGTGCGTGATCATATATGGGACTCCGAACTACCTTCGGTACATCAAAACACATAAACACATAATACCGATCGTCACCGAACGTTAAGCGTGCGGACCCTACAGGTTTGAGAACTATGTATACATGACCGATACTCATCTCTGGTCAATAACCAATAGCGGAACCTGGATGCTCATATTGGTTCCTACATATTCTACGAAGATCTTTATCGATCAAACTTCATATCAACATACTTTGTTCCCTTTGTCATCGGTATGTTACTTGCCCGAGATTCGATCGTCGATATCTCAATACCTAGTTCTGTCTCATTACTGGCAAGTCTCTTTACTCGTTCCGTAATGCAACATCCCGTAACTAACTCGTTAGTCACATTGCTTGCAAGGATTATAGTGATGTGCATTACCAATAGGGCCCAGAGATACCTCACCGATACACGGAGTGACAAATCCTAATCTTGATCTATGCCAACTCAACAAACACCATCGGAGACACCTGTAGATCATCTTTATAGTCACCCAGTTACGTTGTGACGTTCGATAGCACACTATGTGTTCCACCGGTATTTGGGAGTTGCATAATCTCATAGTCATAGGAACATGTATAAGTTATGGAGAAAGCAATAGTAGTAAACTAAACGATCAAAGTGCTAAGCTAACGAATGGGTCAAGTCAATCACATCATTCTCTAATGATGTGATCCCGTTTATAAAATGACAACTCTTTGTCCATGGCTATGAAACTTAACCATCTTTGATTAACGAGCTAGTCAATTAGAGGCATACTAGTGACACTCAGTTTGTCTATGTATTCACACATGTACTAAGTTTCCGGTTAATACAATTCTAGCATGAATAATAAACATTTATCATGATATAAGGAAATATAAATAACAACTCTATTATTGCCTCTAGGGCATATTTCCTTCAGGTTCATGAAGACTGTGTCAGTTTTGTGTCCCCCTTCCCTCTTACCGCACGTCTTGAATCTCGAGACGACATTCTTGTTTAGTGGGGGTGAGTTGTCACTTTGCTAGTTTTGGTATGCGCTGGGCTCGCTAGTCATTGTTGCATCATGTTTAAATTGCATTTAAACTTGAAATGGGGATTGATCCAAACCCTAGCCTAAATTAAATCAAATGGGGTTCTATAAAGTATTTTTCAATGAACTCAAAATGCCCTTTAAAAATGTTCATCATTTCTGGATTAAGGTGGAAGCATCTACCAAAAATGGTTTACATTTTTGCAGGACATATTTGGGCTTTGACTGAAATCAATAAGTATTTGAGTTGGGGCTATAAAACTCTATGAATATATATACAATGCTAATATTTGTGAAAATTGTAGAGGGTCTCTAGAATAGTCCATCTTGCACCCACTATTTTTCTTACAATTTACCAAAATGATTTAGTGGCTAAACTAAATCAAACAAAGGTAAAAAATAGAAAAATAGAAAACATAAAGGAGAGGGAGAAGCCCACCTGAACTTACCTAGAGGCCCAGCCCACCACCGCTGCTAGTCGTCTCCCTCGTCTCGCCAGAAGGATGAGAGGCGCGTGCCCGGAGCATGAGAGCACGCGCTCGGCCACCTCCTGCCTGCTTGCCGCTGCTAGAGTTGTCCCGGAGCGCCACGCAACCCCCTGGACGCCCTCTCCCTCTCCCTGTCCCTCGTTCCCTTCCTCTGTCTCGCTCTCTATGCACACCCGAACGCGCCGTCGCAGCCGCTCTCTGGTGCTGCGTCCACCACCATCCCCTTACCTCTGCGACGCGCCCTCGAGCTCCATCGTGCCTCCCTCGTCCTCTCCGTCGGCTCAATCGATTGGAAGAGCCCCGATGCATCGTACTAGAACTCATCTTCTTCCTCGGCCACATGAGATCGCCGCCAAGATTCTGATCCCGTCAAGCCTTCCCCGAGCCCGTTGACACTCTCTCTGTTCTCCCTGTGAGCTGCTGCGTCCCCCCTCTCTTTCCTCTATTGTTCATGCACCCTAGCTAGCTCCACCACCGAGCCCGAAGGGTCATCACCGCCGACCATGTCACCACCGCCGCTGCAACCACTGGAGCTTGCGTCTAAGCATGTCTTCATGCTCAGAGAATCTCCAGGACCCCATAGCACTCGCGGGTTCGCCCTGTCGTGCCCTGTAGCATTGCCTCCGAGCATGCCCGAACTCCGACCACCATGCAAGTTGCCGCCGCCGTCGAATTAGGTCACCCGAGCTGCTGCTGCATGCACCACAAGACGCGGACGAGATCTAGCATCATGTAGAGCCTCTCAGCCGTTGATTTGGTCGCTAGAGCAGTGTTTTCGACGCCCTCCGCTCTCTCTGGCATCACCGGCAATGAGCCGTGGGTCAAACTTGCTGGTTGACCGGATTTGTCTCCCCCCGTCATTGAACTGTGGGCCAATCCCCCCGGGTTAATTAAGATAACCACGAAATTAGGACTAGCAACCACTATTAGCTAGATGTGACAGTGACACATGGGTCCCACCGGTCACGTTTGACCTGGACCGCCCAGTTCATCTGTTGATGTCATAGTGACATAGTGCCGACGCAGTAAATGTTTTTCTATAGTTTCAAATAAATCAGAAATGATTTATTTCAGAAAATGTTTAAAACTTCTAAAACTCCTAGAAAATAATCTATAACTCCAAATGAAATAATTTATATATTAAAAATGATAAGAAGAATCTAATCATTCCATTTGTACCATTTTCATGCATGTTTGAAGAACCTAAGGTTCCTGTATATGACAATTTGCATATTTGGCATTTGAATAGTCACATATGGAGTTTGAATTTGAACCTTTGGTTCAAACCATCTTCATTTAATCTGGTTGCTAGTTGCATTATCTCAAGCAACATCATATTGCCATGTCACATCCATGCATCATATTGTTGCATTGCATTGATTTTGTTCCCTCTTGTTTGCCAGTGTTGTCCCCTCTCAGTAGATGTTGTTCCGATGATGTGATCGATGACACTGATGAAGAGTTTTGCTATCTTCAGAAGTTCCAGGCAAACAAACCCCCTTTGAGCATTCCGATACAATCCCACTCTCTCACTCTTGCTCTAATTTACCGCATGAGGACAACAATGATTCAACTGTTACGTGTTGCGGTAGTTGAACCCATTCCTCTGCATGACCTGTCATTGCCATAGTAAATAGTTGAAACCCACTAGCATGAGTAGGAGTTGTTTGAGCCTTGATGTGCCTACTCATTCATGCTTGTTGCCGTGCCTGCTATTGCTTAGAGTTGTGTCAGGTCTGATTCATCAGTGATGAATTGGAATGTGGTCATCATGTCCTACTGTTGAGAGCTAAGTGTGTGAACACTATTTGGTAAAGGTAGCGATGAGAGGCCATGTAGGAGTACATGGTGGGTTGTCTCATTGAAGCCGCCTCAGGAACCGAGTTCTGTGTTTGTGATCCAAGACAATTACTACCACACATTGGAATGCTTAAGTGCCCCTCTCGACTTATTAACCACCTTGATCTCTGTCTAGGAGTTGCAAGTAGTTTCTGGTTTTGTTGTATGCTGGAGGCCATGCATAACGCTAACCTTAGGGGTGGGCCGTGATGCGGTAGCCAAGTGGCCCGGTGTACCGAGTCGCCGCTTTGGTGACTCGGGAAACCTACACACATTCTTTGGGGCCGTAGTGGAAACCCCGGCCAGATCTCCTTGCGGATGGAACCCGAATAGGCAATAAACCTGGACTAGAGACTTGTGTGGTTAGTCACGTCGTGGCCGACACCCTTGCCAGGCTTCCGCTTGAAGGTTGCTGAGATACATGACATGCACATGGGGGTAAGTGGCGAGAGCATGTGTGAATAAGTACACCCCTACAGGGTTAACGTGATCTATTCGAATAGCCACATCCGCAGTAATGGACTACTAGGTTGCTTACATTATTCATAGACAAGTGAAAGTGGACACTCAAAAATGCGTAAGATAAGCGTGAGTGCTATGGTTGGTTGAGGGAGTCCTGGATTAAGGGTCCTCGGGTGTCTGGCCCGTATGTTGTGGGCTGGTTTGATGGGCCATGAAGGTACAAAGTAGAAGGCCTTCCCCCGTGTCCAGATGGGACTCTCCTTTGCCTGGATGGCAAGATTGGCGTCCAGATGTATAGGTTCCTTCTTCTGTAAACCGACTTTGTACAACCCTAGGCCCTTCCGGTGTCTATATAAACTGGAGGGTTTAGTCCATAGAGGCTATCAGAATTCATATAAGCTAGACAGCTAGGGCTTAGCCATTATGATCTCGAGGTAGGTCAACTCTTGTAACCCCTATACTCATCAAAGTCAATCCAGCAGGAAGTAGGGTTATACCTCTGTTAAGAGGGCCCGAACCTGGGTAAACATCGTATCCCCTTTTGTCTCCTGTTACCTTCGATCCTCAGACACACAGTTCGGGACCCCTGCCCGAGATCGGCTTCGGGACCCCTACCCGAGATCAGCCGGTTTTGACACCGACATTGGTGCTTTCATTGAGAGTTCCTCTGTGTCGTCGATGGAAGGATCGATGGATCGCCTTGTCATTAATGATAACATCACCTCTTGAGGGACCCTAGCCCCAGGATAGGTCCTCCAACTTGGTGGTTTCACCATGGGTTCACGCCTGGCCTTTAAGCCAAAGGCAGCCCCCACAATCGCCAAACATGATACGAAACATCCTATGGACATCACCATGTCAAGAGTCCATTTGGCAAGTGACACGTGCCACATCTACTTCATACATACAAAGGTGAATCATCTCCTTTACACGTGTCCCCTTATACCTTTTGAGGATGGTATACTACTAGACCCCTCTCTCGTGTGCATACATAGGTGTGAGCGGAGCTACACACTCATCGAGGAGGAGTTGAAGAAGAAGAGAACATCTACACCATCCAAGAGGGAAGCCTGGAAGCGGAGAAGGAAGCGCCAAGAAGAAGGCAGCAGCTCCCAGGCGACCCCGTGAGCACGGGCCCCTCCGACCCCGTGCCCACGGGCCTCCCAGGCTGGCGGTCCTGAAGACCCCGTGCGCACGGGCGTGTACCGTGCCCATGGGACCCTTGTGTCCACGGGCCCCATGGACCCCGTGCGCACGGGATCATGCGTCAGGTCTCTGGATACCCCGTGCGCACGGGCTCCACTTACCCCGTGCACACGGGCCCCCCTGTGCGTGGCTGTTGGGCTTGGCCCTTGTATCACCATCTCGTCCCTACTTACCCCTTCTTCCCTTGGACCTATATATACTCCCCTTCCTCCTCCATTTAGACTTAGCTAAGAATAGATCTAAACACTAGAGCTTAGCTCATGTATCTCCCCTTGTGGGATTCCTCTTGAGAGAGAGACACTCCATTGGAGTTCAAGGCCTCCATTGGAGAAGATCCCTAGTGGATGAAGACCCCCTTGAGGGAAGGATCTATCTAGATCATCAAGCCCTCATCTCCTTCATAGGATTTGGGATGAACTCTACCATGTATATTATTTCCCTTTGATTGTTCATGTACCTTGTGGATCTTGTGTGTTTGATTGTCTAGTGGATGTGTGATTGGACTTGTTTTTGAGTGTTCCTATTGTTTTCCCTCTTGTGTTCATCTTGTTCTTGGGGATTCCCCCTCCAATTCGCGAAAGATATCCACTTAGGTTTCCACCCTACACCCATTTTGGTATCATGAGCCATGGTTTCTCACGAAATTGGAGCCCCCCTCTTTGTTTTCTAGCCTAGTTTTGTTGATTTCGTCCTAAATTCAAAAATTCCCCACCAAATATAGGCCCAATTTTTTTTTGTGATTTGTTGGTTTTGATGATGTGTTGTTGGAGTTGATCCATGGATTTGCTTGGTTTCAAGTGGATCTAGCTTTCCTCCACCTTCCCCTACCTTCCATCCTTCGATTTCGACCCCCAATATCGAATTTACCCACGGATCCGGAGCAGTTCATCCGCTCATAGAGCACCCTGTGCACACGGGCCATCGGGACCCCGTGCACACGGGCCAGACAGACCCCGTGCGCACGACCCTTCCAGTACGCTTCGGCCGCTGTCCCTTCGATCTCCCACCCTCCCATACCACACAATACCCCCAGCTACACCACAACAAAGAGATCCATCAATTTGGAGCCCAGATCGGGAAGAAATCCGCCAAACCCGCGTGTCCCAGGTGACCCCGTGCCCACGGTGTGTGTACCGTGCGCATGGCACCCCGTGCCCACGGGCCCTAGACCCCGTGCGCACGGCCCCCCTACAGCAGCCGCGAGTACTTCACCATTTCGCCCATAACTTCCACATCCGGAGTCCGACTTTAGCGTTCTTTAGCTTGATGAGTAGCTATGGACATCCCCCATCCACGTAGATAGGCTCCAACACCTTTAGAATCCATCAAAATTTTGACATTTTGGCATCTTTGCATAGGCCTTCCACCATACCATCAGCAAAATCCACCATAGCCTTCCGCAACCTAACCCATTTTGCTCCATTTAGCATTTGTGGTTGTTTGAGTGGTGACTTGAGTCTCCTAAGGTGTTTCGGATACTTAGGGACAGTTGCTTCTTCATCATCCATCACCACCACTTCCACATTGCCATCTCCACTACCACCATTTGAGTTTTGCCCTTGAGATTTTGAGTTCGCGGTTTTTACCGTTTCCTAAGGTGTTTCGGCTACTTAGGGACGAGTCTCCATCATTTTGGTATCTACATGAAGAACACCGCCACTCACCATCTTCAAGGAGGGTAACCTCGACGACACCATTGTACATTCCCCTTGCAATTGCAACGATAACCCCTAGCCCGTTTTGCGTCACTTGCCTATCGAGACTAGCCATTTGAGTATTGCCAGCAACGTTACGTGTGCACATTAGTGATCTACACCTTCCATTGCATACATACCATATCATATTGGTATCATCATATCATCTCTTGTGTCACAAGATTGTTCCTGCATATACACAATTGCTATCTTGGTTTGTGCATTTCGCATAGTGGCCATATCAAAAAAAAAAGAATAAGCTTTTAAACAAAAGAAAAGAGAGCAAAGAGCTTGTAAGCAATAGCCATAGCATCATACCACATTGCACATAAGATTGTCATATCTGATCATCTTGGATCATCTTGAGAAGAACAACAGGAACATCATACATATAGCATACTTGGGATAGAAAGCTCATACATTTTGCATCTTATAGGTTGTGCACAAGTGTCGCATCCGCCTATTGAGCAATCGTGCTAGCGTCTCTCTTGAGTTGTGCAACACGAGCGTTTTCCATGGATTCCACATTTTGTGCTCATTCCTTGGTTGCACGACCCCATTTATCTATCTGTGTGTGTGTTTCCGTGTGCCACATATTGCTATTGGTCTACTTGTTTCACTTTGCGAATTTATTAATCTTTTCCAACATTATTGACTCTTGCTAACACTTTGCATCAAATTTGTGTGCCACTATCCTCACCGAGCTCCACCATAAGCTTTACTTGATAGGTGTGAGTGAACAAGTCCGGTACCAATTCCACTATTCTTTCATCTCACAATGAGTGATACGAGATACATCCTCAACTTTGGGAAAAGGTAGCTTGGTATTGTTTATCTCATTTCCTACTCACCTTTGCTTGAGTTTTGTGATGGATAGGCAAGGCATTTCACCTCCGGTCTACAACCACGACAACGAGTTCGATGCTATGAAGAACGTCATCGACGCCAAGATGGACAAGCAAATGGAGGAGCTCAAGGCCCTCATCAAGAACTGCAAGCGGTCTTCCTCATCTTCGAGAAGACGCTCAAGTGCAAAGACTTCCGTGCTACCATCTCCAGAAAGTACACACAAGCATCGACATCGACAAGACCATGAAGAGCGACCTACTGGACGAGAGTTGGCTTCTCTGCCACCCCCGTGCACACGGGCCCTCGACCCCCATGCACACGGCCTCCAGCACCCCCGTGCGCACGGGCCATACAGTACAGCAACATCGACTACAAGGCTACAGCTTCTTCAACACCTTTGGCATCTTCGCCAAGTGACTTCAAGGCATCTTCGCCTTCGGACGTACGGCATCTTCGCCTACTCCACGAGCTCAAGTCAACTACTCCCTCGAGCTAGTACGACCTCGACACCAACCACGAGATTCCTTTCTATGGGACTCTAGAACCCGAGGAGTATCTCGAGTGGGAGCGTTTGATGGATGACTACCTCAAGCTACATCAAGTCCCTCTCGAAGATCAAGTGAAGTGCGCCTCAAGGAACTTCCACGACTACGCGTCCTCATGGTGGCTTCACACACCTTCGGAGAACTACGACATGTGTTGGCCCAAGACGAAGAGAGTTTTGCGGCGAGAGTTCATGCCTCCAACTTACATGGAACAACTTCTACGCCAATTGGAGAACACCATCCAAGGATCCAAGTCCATCGACGAGTACTTCAAGGAGATGAAGCATGCTTTGCGATGTGCCGGCGTGGACGACCCCATGTCAATGAAGTTCCACTTCATGATGGGATTGAACAACGACATCTCCAAGCCTATCTTCCTCGAGAACTACAAGTCCCTCGATGACAACTACATTGGTGCTCTCAAGGCGAAACAAGAACTCATGATGGCCAAGGCTTCTCCACCCCAAGCACACTTCTCGAAGACCAAGCTCCAACACGACGAGCATGAGGCTTGTACCACCACGATGTCCAAGCCCGACGAGCTCCAAGACGATGCTCCCAAGTTCGACTTCACCGCCATCCCACTTTGTGGCATTGATGATGCCGAGTCTCTATAACTCTTTTTCAAGATGGTGCGGCGACGAGTTCAACTACGGAGACCTTCAAGACGGTGTGGTGGCGAGCAAGGATGATGCTTCCATCTTAGGAGGCGAAAGTGATGTTGTGCCATCTTCGGCCTTCATCCACGACGACGACTACGAGACAGTTGAGCATGGGATTTTCCCTTCAACCACGGCCACAAATGATGACTTGAGTGACTTTAGCCACCATATTGAGAGTGAGAGTGATTTCACCACTAGACCCATATATGATGTGTTTCCACTATTCCCATGTGAGGAGAGCCACAACCCCCACCTCTTGAGTAAGAAGAGTGACTCCACCATATGTGAGTTTGAGTGCACCTATTGTGAGGGAGTGAGTGAACCACCACATAGAGAGAGTGATGTAGTTGATAGGGCATGTGAGGCCACTATGATTTCTAACGACTTGACCTCTACCTCTATTGTGTCTTCTCATTTGGTGCTAGGTCCCTTATATGATGACGCACCGATTCTCGACGACTTCATCCTACCTTTGGACAAGACGATGGCCATGGTGGAATGTGATGCACCCCCCACATGGTTCCATCAAGATGAAGATGACCACCATTTGGTGTTTCCCACCTCACCTACACCACATGAGTGGAATGACAAAGGTAACATAGGTGAAGGTGATCCTCTAGTCCCACTAGTGGACATTCTTGATGTTGATTGCTTGCATGATGTTGATCAACCTATTTCCATGATTCATGCTAGTGTGACTTCCCCATGCGATGATTTACCCATTTATGATGAGCATGCTGATTGCCATGTGGAGTCTATTAGTTGTGATGCCATGTTACATAGGATTTCTTGTGCTAATTCTCTCGTTCACACCATGTTTGCCAATCCGCTTGACTTGTCATATGCTATGCATGAGATCGACCACATGTCATATTTGCAATCTCTTCATAGTGACTATGCATATTCCATTCAGATTAACCCAATTTGCACTTATGGCATATATGACAAGCCCATGGTTATTGGCATTTGTTTTTCTTGTGATGATATTGATATGCTCCCTTTGCATCATTTATCTCATATGCCGTGCCATGAACACCTAGCTTCGGATATGCATTTTTTTGGATGTTGTCCATTTTCTCCATATGATGTTTCCATTATTGCTCATGAGGAGACCCCCATAGTTTCCTCATACATTTTAGGAGATTTTGATTCATCACATTCATTGCATGATCCCAATACTTGTGCGCACCATATGCTTCCCATGAATAAACATGCTATTGATGTGCCATATACTTATATGCTAAATTTGCATCCCCATTGTGTCATACACCATAACTATTCTTTCATGATGGATGACATGTTCTTATACCATGCATCAAATTTCTTTGAACGATGCTTACCTGGTGCTAACTCACACGTGCACATACACATCATGATGGATGATGTGTACATTTACCATGCGCACAATTTCTTTGGTTTGTGTCTCTTTTGTGTAGGTACCCATGAATACTTTTCAACCTCGCAATCCCACGAGTGACAAAACGAGCTCTAGAGAGCAATGATGACTTGGGATCCCATGGATTGTCTTTCCTACCGCTCTCTTCGCGAAAAGACTTCGCATATTTCTTCTACATGACCCTCACTTGGCTATGGGTTATTGTTCATTACATATTCTATACCCATCTTGCCATGTTCACTTTGCATGATATACTCATTCATATGCTTTTGACATGCATTTGTGACCCGTGCTTTGCATTACACATGATGATTGATTCTAATACTTGTATGTGTATTTGCAAGCTTGGTGGAGATATTACTTGTTATTGCCATATTTGCTTTGTGCCCCATGCCTATGATTATACTATGATCTTGCTTTGCGTTCGTGCTTGCGATATGTCATGTGCATTGCCTATGCCTATTATTTGCTCTCATGACATGATTGCCATGATTTCCTCTAGTATGTTGCATCTTCGCACTACTAGCTTGCACAACTTGTTTCCTATGATTGCTTGCCTTGTTGCATCACCGATGACTCATACTTGCTCACTTCATGCGGTTGATGACAACCATCTACATGCTTATCACATGATTATTATTGCTTCTTGTCATATATCTCCACATGTTGCCTCTCTCATGCTAGATGATTTGCCATGTATTGAGTGCAACTATGCCTTTAGTCTTGCTAATGAGATTGCCCCCATAGCATTCTCGCATATATTTGGAGATTCAGACATATTTCTTGTGAAGCATGCTTGTCTTACCCCTTTGCACCATATACCTAGTGCCATGAATATTGCCATTGTTGCATCATATTATTCATGCACTTGTGCTTCTAATGGTTATGTGCAAAAGAAGAGAACCATCATGATGGATGATGTGTTTATCTACCATGCGCATACGTTCTTTCTTTTGTTGTGTGCATGTGTAGGATACTTGGACTTCGTGTCAACGTCCGTGTCACATGAGTTGACCATTCGAGCTCCTGAGAGTGAGCCTCATACATTCGACCACGACTCGCTTCTCCAACACCTTTGCTACCTCTTCGGCATTGTGAAGAATGCACAAGGACACGCCTTCAAGGTGACGTCTTTCTTGAGCATGGCTATTGCGGATCATACTACTTGTGTTGCTTGCACGATGAGACTTATTGTTCATCATGATATATATGCCTTGTGTGTTGCATCCAATTCTTGGATTACTTGCTCCTCTCATATGTTTGGTTGCAAAAATGTCATCATTCCACATATGCCATGTCCCATCGATTGCTACATGCTTGCCTTGATTGCCTCACACATGATGAACACTTGCTCTTTCTATTGTGTTGAGTGCCACACTATATTCACTACACCCCATGCACATTATGCTTGGATTGTCTTGCACTTGACCCATGTGTTTAGACACTTCATTTTATTTGGTGTTGTGATGCTTCCTGTGCCTACCATAGACCTTTCATTGAGCAATTTGTGAATTCTTGCTATGATCTTGAGATTGATGCTTGTTCACTTGTCACACATATTTGCATCATTTCCTCACAATTGCATGCTTGTCCCCATGATATCTTTGCTTGTGCTCGATTGATATGCTTACATGCCATGTCACAATCCTTTGTCACACCATATGCTTTGCATGATGACGACACTTGTTTGGTGACTCACCTCTTGAATGCTTGGTTTTGCTCTTACGCCAACCACATTTGTTTTTCCAAGTGCTTGTTATCTTTGCTCCTTTTGAAGGAATTACAAGACGGTGCGACATTGGAGAGTGCCCATTTGAAACTACAAGATGATGAATGCTTGGTAATTGTCAACTTCTACACGGCAACATCATCTCTTTCCCATGGTGATTTGGATTTTGATCCGAGGTCGGATCTTTCCCAAGGGGGAGGGGATGATGCGGAGCATCCTATGGACATCACCAGGTCAATTGGCAAGTGACACATGCCACATCTACTTCATACATACAAAGGTGAATCATCCCCTTTACACGTGTCCCCTTGTACCTTTCGAGGATGGTATACTACTTGAACCCTCTCTCGTGTGCATACATAGGTGTGAGCGGAGCTACACACTCATCGAGGAGGAGTCGAAGAAGAAGAGAACATCTACACCATCCAAGAGGGAAGCCTGGAAGCGGAGAAGGAACTGCCAAGAAGAAGGCAGCAGCTCCCAGGCGACCCCGTGCGCACGGGCCCCTCCGACCCCGTGCCCACGGGCCTCCCAGGCTGGCGGTCCTGAAGACCCCGTGCGCACGGGCGTGTACCGTGCCCACGGGACCCTTGTGTCCACGGGCCCCATGGACCCCGTGCGCACGGGCTCATGCGTCAGGTCTCTGGATACCTCGTGTGCATGGGCTCCACTTACCCCGTGCACACGGGCCCCCCTGTGCGTGGCTGTTGGGCTTGGCCCTTGTATCACCATCTCGTCCCTACTTACCCCTTCTTCCCTTGGACCTATATATACTCCCCTTCCTCCTCCATTTAGACATAGCTAAGAATAGATCTAAACACTAGAGCTTAGCTCATGTATCTCCCCTTGTGGGATTCCTCTTGAGAGAGAGACACTCCATTGGAGTTCAAGGCCTCCATTGGAGAAGATCCCTAGTGGACGAAGAGCCCCCTTGAGGGAAGGATCTATCTAGATCATCAAGCCCTCATCTCCTTCATAGGATTTGGGATGAACTCTACCATGTAGCTTATTTCCCTTTGATTGTTCATGTACCTTGTGGATCTTGTGTGTTTGGTTGTCTAGTGGATGTGTGATTGGACTTGTTCTTGAGTGTTCCTCTTGTTTTCCCTCTTGTGTTCATCTTGTTCTTGGGGATCCCCCCTCCAATTCATGAATGATATCCACTTAGGATTCCACCCTACACCAAAACATCACCTCCACATCGGCCCTGAACACTCCGAAAAGATGGATCCGACAGTGGTCTCGTACTTGAACGAACTACTAGATCGCATCACCGCCCTGGGAGTCGCAATAGACTATGATCGGATTGGGCTTAAAGCCGATTAGAAAGAAATCAAATCCCCACCGATCACCCATCTCGTAGCGGTCGTGGAGGAACGAGCCGAGAATACTTCTCCCCCTAAGTTAAGAACAAGCTCTATTCAGATTTCCGAGCCCTGCGTGTCGGATACTCGTCCATGGGAAGAGACTGTATGTCCTCCGAACATAGATCAGGCGTCAAGCCTGAAAGTCTCCAAGACCTTTCGGATCCTAGACTAGCGACCTCAGAGATTCTTCAAGCTCCAGATCCAATTGTGGGTTAGGGTTCGGATTTTTTCCCGCCGACCCACCACAAGCAATACTCCCCAAGAAATTCAGGTCCTCCAGACGTATGTGACATGATGTACGTACGACAACAGCCTCAGGAAACGGTCCATCACTTCTGGGCCAGGTTCCTCATTAAAAACAAGATTAAAGATTGTTGCGATGATGACGCGGTTTTAGTCTTTTGCCGTAACTGTACGGACGAGGGAATCCTCAATGCCCTCAACTGCCGCTGCATACTACACTTTGCAGATTGGGCACACATAGTACAGAAGTACTGCACAATAGAAAGCGCTTGGAAAGCCCAGACGGCCCGATGGGATCCCCTGCCTTCAAGCAGCCCAGACGGCCCGATGGGATCCCCTGCCTTCAAGCAGCCCGCCGGACGGGCAAAAATGATGCAGGCCACCCGACTATCATCTCATTGACAAGAGAACCAAATCCTTGACAGGACATAGAACTGTCCTTGATGAACTGCTCGACAAGCCCTATCAAATACACACTACGCCGAGTACCGAACCAACACAGAGCCTTCGGGCATGTTGGGTGCTTCGGCAAGTGGCTAAGAACGGCGAGGCCAGCCTCACCAACTTCACCCCGGAGATGCACTCTTCGGAGGATGACGATCTCAATGTCTTTACGGTCTTCGAGACATTTTATTCAAATAATCGGCGCAAAAGGGCGCTCCGCGACCTCGCCGAAGTCAACCACATAGCCACAATAAATCCCTAGAACGATATGGCAATGACTTTTACTATCGATGATGAACCAAGGGCCAGATCAGTCTGAGCACCTACCGCCTTGGTCTTAAACTCAATTGTGGATGGTTTCGTGCTCACTAAAGTGCTCATGGACGGAGGCAGCGGATTAAACCTCATCTACGAGGATACGCTCCAAAGAATGCAAACAGATAGGAGTCGCATTGAGCAAAGCTGCACCACCTTTCGAGGCATTATCCCCAGTAGTGGAGCACGAAGCTCGGGGAAAATTAAGCTTGATGTGGTGTTCGGCACGCCGGAGAACTACATGTCCGAAGAGTTGCTCTTCCATGTGGCACCATTCAATAGTGGATATCACGCCCTGTTGGGGCGAGATGCATTCACACACTTTCAAGCTATACCACATTACGGGTACATGAAGCTCAAAATGCCAGGGCCCAATGGAGTTATCACTATCACTAGTGATCCAGATATAACACTCCGCGACGAAAACAAAACCACAGCCTTAGCCCTCGAGGCACCATCCGAGGCCCTTGCGGCCGAAGAGTTAACCACTCTGCGCTCCATAGTGGACAAAGACGATGTAATCCTCGACAAGAGGTCCAAATCCACTTCTTTCAGGCCAGCAAACGAAATAGTTAAATTTCAAGTGCACCCGACGGATCCTAACAAGATAGCCTCCATCGGAGCACAGCTGGATCCGACGGTCGACATCGCCTTGTGAGCGGTCATGCGTGAAAATTGGGACATCTTTGCTTGGCATCCTTCAGATATGCTAGGAATTCCACGCAGGCTGGCCGAACAAAGCCTCAACATAATAAAGGGGTTCAAACCAGTCAAACAAACGCTGCGATGATTTCCTGAACCCAAACGACAAGCTTTGGGCGAAGAGCTAGGCAAGCTACTTGAAGCCGGGTTCATCAAAGAGATCAAACACCCGGACTGGCTAACCTAGTCATGGTGCCAAAGAAGGATAAATCCTGGCGACTTTGTGTCGACTTCAAGGACCTCAGTAAGGCTTGCCCTAAGGACCCCTTCCTACTGCCCTGCATTGACCAAATCATTGACGCGACCACAGGACACGACTCATTGTGTTCCCTCGATGCATACTCTAGATACCATCAAATTAAGATGAAGGAGTCCGACCAAGCTTCAACAGCATTCATTACCCCCTATGGGCCTTTCTGCTTCAACATTATGCCTTTCGGGCTAAAAAACGCTGGCACCACTTACCAATGCATGATTCAAACATGTCTGGAAAAACAAATTGGCAAGACAGTGGAGGCATATGTAGATGATGTTTTCATCAAAACTAAACACATCAAATCATTGGTGGACAATCTATGACTCACATTCGACAACCTCCAAACATATGACATACGAGTCAATCCGAATAAATGTGTCTTCGGCGTCCAAGCTGGAAAACTACTCAAGTTCATTGTTTCTAATAGAGCAGTTGAAGCGAACCCAACACAAATCCGGGCCTTGTCACAATTGTCAACGCCAAGAAACTTAAAGCAAGTCCAAAAATTAGCGGGGTGCGTGGTAGCCCTGAGCCACTTTATCTACAGGTTGGGAGAAAAGGTGCTACCGCTTTATCGATTACTCTGACACACCGACCACTTCGAGTGGATGGATGCGGCTACAGCCGGATTGGAAGAAATAAAAACATTGCTAGCAAGTAACCCAATCCTTGCCGCACCAAGTGTTGGTGAACCCATGTTTCTCTACATATCTACGACTCACCAGGTAGTGAGTGCGGTACTCGTCGTCAAGCGACAAGAGCAGGGAAATAAATTTCCTCTCCAGAAACTAGTGTACTATGTATCGACGGTTCTAACACCATGCAAATCTAGACACCCAAACTATCAAAAGATAGCATATGCGGTCTTCATGGCATTCCAGAAGCTGCGACACTACTTTCAAGAGTGTTCGATCATGGTGGCTTCTGAAGTTCCCCCAATGACATCATAAATAATTGGGATGCCACCGGCCGCATTGCCAAATGGGAAATTGAACTCTTGCCATTTGAAATAACATACAAGCCACGCCGAGCTATTAAATCTCAGGTGTTGGCCAACTTTATTGCCGAATGGACAGAAGCGGAGCTCCCTAAAGAGTACACCACATACTCTAACTGGGTGATGTACTTCGGCGGCTCTAAAATGTTAGCCGGATTGGGGGCTGGTGTCATTCTAACATCCCCTACAGGGGACATAGTCCGTTATGTGCTAGAAATCATGTATACGGACTCCAATAATGCGACCGAATGTGAGGCACTATAGCATGGTCTCCGAATGGTTGTTTCAAAGGGTATACAACGCCTCGAGGTGCGTGGGGACTCGAACCTCGCAATATCCCAAATAAATGGAGATTTCGATGCAAAAGATCCAAAGATGGCGGCATACCACAACACCGTACTCAAAATATTAGCTCGGTTCATAGGGCTCAAGTTTCATCATGTGGCTCAAGACAGTAATCAGGCAGCAGACATCCTTGCTCGAATGGGCGCTAAACTCGACCCCATCCCACCTAACACCTTTGTGGAAAGGCTCTTCAAGCCAACCGTGGTATGGCAGGACAAGAGTGGTAATACCAGTCCGGAGCCGATCATACCCCCAGAAGCCGAACACAAATCCGATATCATCGGGGGCTCGGACACCGAAATGACACCTTCCGCCCATGTAATCATGGCCATCATTGCTCCATGGACTGAACCCTTCCTAGCCTACCATAACAGGCGAGAGCTCCCTGATGACCAGAATGAGGCTGGTCGCATAGTTCGACGCTTGAAAGCCTACAAAGTTCATGAAGGAGAACTCTACGAGAAAAGTACTACTGGAGTTCTTCAAGGATGTATCTCCGAAGAGGAGGGATAGCATCTCTTGGCCGAAATACATGCTGGTCTCGGTGGCCACCACGCCGTAGCTCGGGCCCTCATAAGTATGGCCTTCCGCACAGGTTTCTTTTGTCCCATGGCCCGAGCAGATGCATAGGCCCTTGTACAGCGTTGTGTCGGGTGCCAGCTGTTCGCCAATCAAAGTCACATGCCGCCCCCTGACCTCAAAACAATCCCCATTACTTGGCCTTCCGCTGTCTAGGGGCTAGATATGGTCGGACCCCTTAAAGGGGGTAGCCACAAGAAGAATATTTGCTAGTCATGGTGGATAAATTCACTAAGTGGATAGAGGCTAAACCAGTAAAAACAGTGGAAGTTGGGCCGGTGATCAACTTTATATCCGGCATCGTACACTGTTATGGTGTCCCACACATCATCATCACCGACAACGACTCTAACGTTATAGCCGATGAGGTGAAAAACTGGCATGCTCATCTGGGAATTAAGCTCGATTATGCCTCTGTATATAATCCTCAAACAAACGGTCATGTCGAACGGGCTAATGGCCTAATAATGAGCGGCATTAAACCTAGACTAGTGTGATCCCTACGGGAGTCAGATAAACACTAGGTCAAGGAACTTTATTCATTACTCTGGGGACTGCGGACAACGCCCAATCGAACGACCGGATACACACCCTTCTCCATGGTGTATGGTACAAAGGTTGTTTTGCCTTGTGACATTATTCATGACTCACCAAGAGTGTGCATGTATGAAGAGAGAGAAGCTGAGCTTGATCGGCAGGACGACCTATATGGCCTGGAGGAGGAGCGCGATGTTGCAAAGGCCCATTCCACATTCTATCAACAACAGGCAAGGAGATACCAAAGTAGAGAAGTGCGGGCCAAGACATATAATGTTGGTGAACTCGTCTTATGCCTCCAAGAGAAGAAAAAGGACAAACTCAAACCAAATTGGGAAGGTCCCTTCATTATCAGTGAAGCCCTCAGAGGAAGATCCTACCGCCTTCGTAATGCATCAGATAATCGCCTCGAGCCGAATCCATGGAACGCTGCTCGGCTCCAAAGATTCTACGCATAAGTTCGGCCATACTTCTTTTTCATCCCCTTTTCTCTTCTTCTTTATTTTTTGTTTTCTCATTTTTGTACGATTTCCATGATGTGTTCGGATAAGCCAAACACCTAAGGGAGACACATCCTTAAATGTATATATCCCACCATGACTAGGGGCTTCTTTAACCGAAGCTTATTATTGTCCCGAGCCTAGGGCTCACAATATAAGTGTCCTTTGCTGATATATACACTCTTTGCCATTATATGCACCTCTATTACTTAAGTTTTTTCCAAGCTGGGTTGCCTGGCTCATGTGTTTATGCCCTACGTTCCCGATTGTTCAGCTAGGGCGTAAAGGGAGCACCTCTGCGGTTGTTACAAACAGGTCACCGGACATGTACCTCAGACGGGTGAAGCCGAAAGCTAGCGTTCTTAAGAGAATAAGTGGTCAGCAATCAAACGACAGATTGTTACATTATTGTAACCATTCCAACATCGCGGCACGCATAATTACAGTATGCCAGCCCAAGGAAAGGAGCCCTTAACGGAACTATTTTCCTTGGAAGATGTTTCTTACATATGTAATATAACATATAGCCCGAACTAAAACTTTTTGTCTATTTGAGCATAATGACCGGGTTGCCTAGTTTCCGGACATAATGAATGCTTCTTTTCAAAAAATATCCGGAAGCACTCCACCATTTTTTGGGTTTGGAGGTTAAATCCAAAAGCCTGCGATGGCAAACTCTTTACATGTTCGGGTAAAGGTACAAGTTGATTAATACACTCAATCATAAACCTATTCCTTATCTAGGCCATCTATAAGACTGTCTAATTTACAGTCTTCCTGCGAATACTTTGCAGCTACCATTACTTGGTAATACACAAAATTTATGGGAATTTCTTTCCCGTCTGATCCTTGTGGTCCGACTCAGGCCATATGATTTGGGTTCAGCTTGGTGAAACGTGTCTTCACCATGGCCGAGGCTTCTAGTGCGCCCTCGCGGTAGGCGGACGTCTTCCATAGCTCAAACCGCTAATGGGCACCTTTGAACAGGTTTGCCAGGCCCTCCATACTTTCTTGAGGGGTATCGGATGGCCATAAAGCCTTCACCATACTTTTCATGGCCTTCCGGGCCCGAGCATGTACCATAGACAGTTCCTTCAACACGTCGCCTTGAAATCCAGATACTTCTTCCTCCGGTCGACCATTCAACAGGCCTGCGGCAACAGAGCCATGACATTCCGAATTAAGGGATTATACATAAGCACTTAGGATGGTTCTAAATAAGAGAGGAAGACATACCTTCAGCCTTTGTGCTTCCCATTTTCCTTCTGAGCGGCCGTTAACTGAGCCTTCAGCCTCTCTATCTCTTCGGATAATTTGTCTTTTTCACTGTCGTGTTTATTCTTCCCGGACGCACTCGTTGCGACCTTTTTCATTTCCGGCAACTCGGCGGTGACAACATTTAACTGTGTCTAATTCGCTTCTAGCTCCTGAGATAGCATGGTATTCTTCTCTTTAAGAACATGCGGGTCATATCGATCCTTAAATCGTTTTACCTTACCGCTTCAAGTCTCGGGGGCTATTGGCACATGGCTATTAAAAATACGGATAACGATTTCCTTTTAAGAACCCTCCGAATACTCATGATATAGAAGGGATAGAGGCGGGGGTAGTCGGCGGTGATAACCACCTCTGAGCCATCAAGGCTCGCTTGATAAAATACCCTGTTGTCAAACTCTATATATATGTTCAGGTCCTTGCAAAAGTTGGGGTCTTCATCACGGTTATGATCCTCTAGCTGGGGAGCGGGACAGTGGACGTCCTCTGTCATCTTCCTCCATGACTATTTGTGGCAACGAAGGGCAAGTTTGATCAGTGTCTGTAATGGCAATAAAATAAACATGGACGATCAAAATCTTACCCATTCGATAGGGGTGTACATGGAATAACCCTCCCGGCAGTTTAACCGGAGAAAATTTTCTTTCTCTCCCTTATACAGCTCGGCCAACATTGTGGCCAGTTCGGCTGGGACATCTGGACCCTTCCGTCTGTAACAGGACGCGTCGTCTTCTCCATTGTAACACCATAAGGGAGTTACTCTGGATTGGAGAGGCTGAACGCACCTCTTTATTGCAATCGCCATGACCTCAACTATCGAGAGTTCGGTATGGGCTAGCAACCTGACCTTGCTAGCCAACCTATTTATCTCCGCACTGTCCTCTTCCTTGAGGCTTCAGGGACGCCAGTTGAGGCACCTCTTTAAAGGTGCACTAGAAAATTCAGGGAGGTCGTGCCGAACTGGATCCGGCAGTAGAACGTCGCCCATATAGAACTATTTCGAAGACCACTGTGGGCATACCTATTTAGGTGTTCCTATGAGGTATTTCAAAGAATTTTTAGCAGTTGTATTTGCTTGTGATAGGTTTAGATCTTATATTGTTGATTCCAAAGGAACTGTTCACACTGATCATGCTGCTATTAAATATCTTATGGAAAATAAATATGCTAAACCTAGACTTATTAGATGGGTTCTCTTGTTGCAATAATTTGATTTGCATATTATTGATAGAAAGGGAGCTGAGAACCCCGTTGCAGACAACTTGTCTAGGTTAGAAAATGTTCTTGATGAACCACTGCCCATTGATGATAGCTTTCCTGATGAGCAATTAGCTGTCATAAACGCTTCTTATAATACTCCATGGTATGCTGATTATGCTAATTACATTTTTGCTAAATTTATACCACCTAGTTTCACATACCAACAAAAGAAAAAGGTTTTCTATGATTTAAGACATTACTTTTGGGATGACCCACACCTTTATAAAGAAGGAGTAGATGGTGTTATTAGATGTTGTGTACCTGAGCATGAACAGGAACAGATCCTATGCAAGTGCCACTCCGAGTCTTACGGAGGACACCATGCTGGAGACGTAACTGCACACAAGGTATTACAATCTGGTTTTTATTGGCCTACTCTCTTAAAGGATGCTCGTAAGTTTGTCTTGTCTTGTGATGAATGCCAGAGAATTGTCAATATTACTAGACGTCAGGAAATGCCTATGAATTATTCACTTGTTATTGAACCATTTGATGTTTGGGGCTTTGATTATATGGGACCTTTTCCTTCCTCTAATGGGTATACACATATTTTAGTTGTTGTTGATTACGTTACTAAGTCGGTAGAAGCTATTCTGACTAGTAGTGCTGATCATAACACTTCTATTAAGATGCTTAAAGAAGTTATTTTTCCGAGCTCTGGAGTCCCTAGATATTTGATGACTGATGGTGGTTCACATTTTATTCTAGGTCCTTTCCGTAAAATGCTTATTAAATATGATGTCTACCATAGAATTGCATCTCCATATCACCCTCAGTCTAGTGGTCAAGTGGAATTCAGCAATAGAGAGATTAAATTGATTCTGCAAAAGACTATTAATAGATCTAGAAAGAATTGGTCTAAGAAACTTGATGATGCATTATGGTCTTATAGAACTGCTTATAAGAACCCTATGGGTATGTCTTCGTATAAAATAGTTTATGGAAAAGCATGTCACTTACCTCTCGAACTAGAACATAAAGCTTATTGGGCTATTAAAGAGCTCAACTATGATTTCAAACATTCCGACGAGAAGAGGTTATTTGACATTAGCTCGCTCGATGAATGGAGAACCCAAGCCTATGAGAATGCCAAGTTGTTTAAAGAAAATGTTAAAAGATGGCATGACAAGAGGATACAAAAGCGTGAGTTTAATGTAGGTGATCATATTTTGCTATACAACTCTCGTTTAAGATTTTTCTGTAGGAAAACTTCTCTCTAAATGGGAAGGTCCTTACATTATTGAGGAGGTCTATCATGCCGGTGCCATCAAAATCAACAACGCCAAAGGAACATATCCGAAGGTGGTAAATGGTCAAAGAATCAAACATTATATCTCAGGTACTCCCGTAAATGTTGAGACAAATATAATTAGTACCATGACACCGGAGGAGTACATAAGGAATAGGTATGTGGTACTGTCGGTGTCAAAACCGGCAGATCTCGGGTAGGGGTCCCGAACTGTGCGTCTAAGGATCGATGGTAACAGGAGACATGGGACACGATGTTTACCCAAGTTCGGGCCCTCTTGATGGAGGTAATACCCTACGTCCTGCTTGATTTTTCTTGATGATATGAGTATTACAAGAGTAGATCTACCACGAGATCAGAGAGGCTAAACCCTACGAGCTAGACTATGGAAATGTCACGTGTTGTTCCTTTAAGTCCTTGTAGCTTTCTACGACTTGGGTTCATACATTGATGACCGACAATGCATTGCTGGGTCATGTATACTTGTCCCCGTAATTTAGTGCCACCTTGGGTTTACGACTAGTCATGTTGGCCCAGGTTCTCTGTCATATGGATGCAAGTGACACTCATATACGTGAGCCAAAAGGCTCAAACTGTCCTGGGCCAGGTAAGGTGACACCCGTGGGGATACCGTGTGTGAGGCCGCAAAGTGATATCATGTGTTACATGCTAGATCGGTGTGCCAATGCAGAGGTTCTGAGGGCCTCAAGACTAGAAGCTTCAAGAAGAAGCTCGAGGCATGCAGCAGGGGTTGCCTAGATGAGCTGCAGTCCGTGTTGTGGTCCGTCCGCACCATCGCGACTAAGCCCACCGGCAAGACCCTGTTCTTCCTTGTTTACGGGGCCGAGGCGGTCTTCGCGCTCGAGATCAAGCATTGTTACCCACGGGTCTTGGCATTTGACGAGGCACGTTACGATGTCTCGTGGGGGACTAATCTTGTGCTCAGAGAGGAGGCCCGCCGCTAAGCCTCTCTCGGTACCGCAAGGTACCAGCAAGCATTGTCGCGCTTCCACTGCCGCAACATCCACCCTTGGACCCTCGAAGTTGGAGACCTCGTCCTGAGGCAGGTCCTCTCCAGGGAGGGCCTTCATAAGCTCTCGCCCATGTGGGAGGGCCCGTCTAGGGTCGCCCGCGTCTCCAGGCCTGGCGCCGCGCGCCTGGAGACAGAGGACAGGGTCCCCATCCAGAATGCCTGGAACATCCAGCACCTCCGCAAGTGCTACCCGCGTCACTCTCATGTAATAATGAGTGGGGTTGTACATGCCCCGGAGTCTCCCGGTGCATCGTTTTGCAGCCTCGCAGGAGCTACCACCCACGTCCAAGTGGAAGCCTCATGCTCCGTGCTAGCAGAAACGGTCGAACAATGACTATGCCCACACACAAGTGGAGGCCCCATGCTCCGCGCTAGCGGGAAGACTAGTATAACCATCAGACGCAGTCTTTTTCGCCATCCTCTCTTGTAACCGAATTTGCAGTTTCTTGGAATAAAGTTGAAGTTTTTCGCATATTTGTTTGAAAAGGGTCAGGATTTTCTCCTTTTGATGTTTCCTTTATTGACTCTTGTCTTTTAAGAGAAGTGGCGGCTACCCATGGCTCCCTCCAGCGCGTCCCACGGGTGAGGGCTGGGCAAGGTGTGTACACATGGGCTAGCCCCAGTGGCGTTGAGGACCCAGGCCACAGCAGCCACGAGTCCACCCGTGCACACGCCTCGCCAAGGCTTTGGCGCCTAATTCCTCACGCGACGCTCTCGAGCAAACTGGCAGGCACGCGTCACCTCCGGCCCTTGGCTTTGGGAGCGCTCACCCCCTGGCCTTGCCGGGCACCATGACCCGGCATACCAGCAGCGACTAACCGTCGCTCGAGGGCTCTAGAAGCAAGATGGGCACCGAGGAAGGGCCTGACGCCTGGCGGAGGTACCTTAAGAGGTCCCGAGCCCTCGCGACCCCCCCGGACCTTGCGAGCCTCCGGAACCGTCCGACCCATGAGGATGAAGCCCCTCGACAAGCTTCACCAGCTACCTCAACACTCCAGTAGCATCATTGTTGGAGCAGGAAGCGCACATAGGACCAAAAACCCCGAAGAAGCATGTTCCACGACGCAGGAGCCCGCCAGGGCCACGAGCGCACCAAGCTAAGTTATCATATTCACGTCAAGTGTGAACCTTACCATTAATGCTCTTTCTAGACTCTCACAACCTCGTTCGGGGGAGGAACCCCATTCTTTTTTCTGTGGGAGTTGTTCGCGCGTCAAGAAGGGCCTCGTGAGGAGCGCCTCATGAGCTCCCACTGGACTCCGGGTCGCTTGCCTCTTGGCCCTACACGCAACATCTCGGCCTGGCATACCAACGATGGTAGGAGCCGTCCGGGGGCTGGGTGATACCAGCGCAGAGCGCTAAGCTATCGGGAGGTCACAAGGGGACTCATGCCCGAACAAGAAGCACTAATATGATTAAAGAGCATGAGCGGGAAACACTAATTTAAAGGGCGAGCGCCGCAGTTCGTAACACGCCCCCACGGGGCTCTTCATGATTTCAGGTGCCAGAAAAAAAGACAAACGAAGCAGCCTCGCGAGGGCCTCAACTCCTGAGGCACTGGCTCTGACGTCGCAAAACATAGTTGGAGCCCCCCTCCTCCTTGATCGAGGCGCGGCGACACGGGGGCTCATTGTAATTGTCATCGCTCGAGATCCCCCTGGAGGAAAGCACTACTAGGGAAAACCTTATACACAGAATCTTAGCAGCAGCGCAGTTTAAAAACAGACACTACTGCTATTTAGCACTAGCGAGCTTCAAGAAACCGTGCTACTAATAGCACGGTAGTAGTAGCGGTCTAGGTGAAAAAGTGCTACTGCTATAATTGCCACGGCGTTGCCCCCCGTCTAGATACAGTAGTAGCGCCCTTCCAAGGACGCGCTACTGCTAGAGTACTAGTAGCAACGTTTTTCTTCAAAACACACTGCTGCTAAGTATTGCACCTAATTAAGTTTAGTCCCATACCGCTAAGCGAACGAGGTTTTTACCACCT
The DNA here is from genome assembly GCF_056163025.1 of Triticum urartu. Taxonomy (NCBI): domain Eukaryota; kingdom Viridiplantae; phylum Streptophyta; class Magnoliopsida; order Poales; family Poaceae; genus Triticum; species Triticum urartu. Next base: position 320,908,576 of record NC_141874.1, read on the forward strand.
TAAATATGTTACTTCTCAAACTATCTCGAGCACTTGGTCTTCATTGAACTATATGTGTAGGATTTGTGGCTGCAATATGAATCTTCACCAGTGCCTCTACAGGTACTGTGAGGATTCATGTTGACTATTTAGATTCTACACAAAAAGATCAATGATGACCAATGTATATATTTGAAGTTTTTACATGCTTAGACTTCGCAGTAGCGGTTTTTCAGGGCAAAGCGCTACTGATATTATAAAACAGAAAGGAATAGCTGTAGCGCGTTTCGCTTAACACACTATAGCTAACTTAGCTATAGTGTGTTCCAGCCAAACGCGCTGCTGCTAGTTTGAGTTAACCCCCGGCCGCGCGGGCTCAAAATTTCGCTAAGTCCTTCCCCTCTACTTCCCCCTCCCGGCCAACTGCTCCATCGTTGTCGTCGCCCTGCCGCTCTCGACCTCACCGCCGCCGCCCGCTGCCGCCCTCAACCTCACCACTGCCGCTGCCCGCCACACACATCTCGACGCCGTCCCCTACCCCGACCTCGACGCCGCCCTCCGCCGCGCGCCCAAGCCCCGACCCCGACCTCGACGCCGCCTGCCCCTCCCTCGCCGCAGTCACCGTAAGGCTCTGCCTCTCCTCTCCCCTACCCTCCTCTCTCTCTGCTCTCTATTGTGATGATTTATTCATATATATTTGTTCATATGAACACTAGCTAGATGTGTTCATATATATGTTGCTGCTGTGATGATGTTCATATGAACCCTAGGTTTTCATATGAACCCTAGATTTGTTTAGGACAGTAGGATTTTTTTAGCATTAAGGAAAAAAAATTAGATTTGTTAGGAAATTAGCTAGGGCAATTTTTTTATGAAAATGCCTAGACAGTAATTCCATTTAGCTTTAAATTAACAGAGGGTATATAAATAATAGCATTTAGCTAGGGCATTAATAGAGGGTATATACATTAGCTATAAATAAAAAATAGCATCATTTATCTATAAATAAAACAATAGTATTTAGCTATAAATAAAAACCAATAGTACTTAGATATAGAAAACAGTAGCATTTAGCTATAAACAAGAAACAATAGCAGTTAGCTATAAATAAAAAGAGTAGCTATGGCATTTAGCTACAAACAAAAAACATAATTATTTTTCTTTCAGAAACTTGGTTAAACTAATTGTTGCTATGTAAACAAAAAACAAGATTGTTGTTATGTGATATATGTCATTGATGTTCATTTGCATATTCCATTATTGAAGTGGTTCGATTGTGCCCAAGTGGCCTTGTTGTTTCCATGGAATGAAGTCGAGTGGCCTATGTTTTGCCGGAATGTTGATTCATTTCTGTTCCGACAAATTTCAGGTTCTCAATTTGTCCACTTTTGAGTAAAAGTCATGCTAAAATTATCCGTGCATTTCGGCATGACTTGTGCTACAAACTTGGACATATCGAGTGCCTGAGATTTGCCGCACCGGGAAGGAGTCAACATTCTTGCAAAGCATAGGCCTTTTTTGATGTCATTATTCATTTTATTAGGTATAGAACTAATTGACTAGATTTAATCGTAAGAACTAGTTGAATTAATAGAACTAGTTGAACATGTCATATTTGTTGTTATTTTTTTAGTTAAAGCAATTATTCCTGCATCGACGTCGACGATGCCTACCCCGCATCCTCGTCATTGAGTCGGTGGAGGACACCTCCGTCACTAGATGGTCCATGTCGGGGACTGGGCTCCACCGGGGTGGTACTGGGAGGCGCTACCTACCGGGGGGCGCTGGCTGGTGAGGAGTCAGCCTGTCGTTGACCTGAACCTTCTTTGGTGGCGGTAGCATGGGCCGGTTATGGTCCAGAGGCTCGAGGACCCCGCGGAGGTGGTGCGTCATAGTGTTAGTGAGGAGGACGCGCACGTCCGTCGCTACTTGTTTGCGTTGGAGCACAAGTTCTCCAATACCTGGCAGGTTCTCCAGGGATGATGTAGGGTAGAACCCTAATCGCCCGATCTTTCACGAAAGGAGCGGATCCCGCGAAGAACACGAGGAACACGAGGGGAAAACGTGGGAAATCACGAAGGGAAACACGAGAGAATCACTCAACCAACAAGAAATAGTCACACATGTGCTAGATCCTCGAGTACATAAAGTAAGATACATGATCCACAATCAACTAGGGACGATACACGGTAACCGGTCTTCTCCGTGAGGAGGTCTTGAAGTTCTTCTCCAAAAGGAGGTCTTGAATCCAAAGGGATCTTCTCCGTAGAGGCCGCGGTCTCTCTCGTGGAGTAGATCCGATGTGGATGAGTAATGCTCTATCTCTAAATTGAGCTAAACCAATGCTACCCTAACTAGAAGGAGGTGGGGGAGTATATATAGTCTAAGCCACGAAGGGGTAAGTGGGAAAGAGGGATATATGGGCCCTTGGCCCGTTCACTGTGCGCAGACTGGCACCGGATATCCGGACTGGGGGCCAGATGTCCGGGGCTTCGCGACGGGCTGTATGTCCAGGCTAGCCTGGTTCTTCCACATGCATTTGGTGATGGAGTGGCCGGATTTCCGGGCGAAGGGGCCGGATGTCCGGGGCTTCGGGAGGAGCCGGATGTCCGAGGTGATGGCCGGATGTCCAGGCTGCGGTGGACCTTTGCGGTGTTCTCTGGATGGCCGATGCCGGATTTCCGGGGCTGGGGCAGGATGTCCGGCCGCTGTAGTAGCTGGCCTTCTTCCTTCTCCTTCCTTCACTTCCACGCACGCTTGGCCTTGGTCCTTGGGCTCTCCATGGTCTCCTCGGGTGTACCTGAGTATGCACAATGTAACGCCCCGAGACCGATGTGCCAGGTGTCCTCCAGTTATTCGCTGTTGTTGCCTTGTCTTTTGCTTGCGTGTCGCATCTTGCCATGTCATCATACGCATTGCATCATCATGTTTTTCAAAACTTGCATTCTTCCGGGTTCTCTGAGTTCTTTCCGTTGTCCGTTCTGAGCCCAGACACATTTGCACGCGCCCGTGGCATGTCCGAAATAGTATTTTATAAGTGGCCGGAAAATGTTCTCGGAATGGTTTGAAAGTTGGCATGTGCTGTTTTTATGTTGTAGGTAGGCCGCCTGCCAAGTTTCATCGCATTCGGAGTTCGTTTGATAGCCCAACGGATAACTATAGCGACATTATAGTCGGTCTAACGTCGGACGTTTTCAGTCTTCGGAAATAGTTGCCGGGCTTCCCTCTCTTCTCTTCTCTCAGCCCGAGACCGTCTACACAGCTCACTACCGACCGCCAGGTCCAACCTAACCTCTCTCGTCAGCCCGCAGCTCCTCGCGCGCGCGTCCAAAAATTGTCATGAACCCGACCCGGACAGTCGTCACCATTGTGTCCGGATCATCCCCAAACATCTACAAAACGTCACCGTTTTCTTATTTGGACGCCCTAGCTATTTTATCCGAAATCATCCGATTGCGATCGTAGGGTCGAGATAGCCCCTAACCTAATCCGTGATGTATATATATAGTCCACCCCTAGTCTAATTTCTGAACAAATCCCTAATTTCTAGGGATCCTCCTAGCCGTCGCCGCACTCATTCCCCACCTCGGGATCCTCTCATTCCCCCTGCAGCAACCACCAGCCATCTCCCCTCGATCCATCGATCCACCCAACTGTTCGCAGCCTCCCTCACCTTTTGGATCGGTAGGAACCGCGCCTGGATCCCCTCCCTCTCGGGTCTTCCTTGGAGCCAGCCATCCCTGCCGGTGATGAGCAGCAGCGCCAATAGGACCTCTCCGTGCGCCGCCAGATCTAGGCCGGGCCTCCTCACGCCATCCTTCCTCCCGTTCTTATTTGCCTCTGTCTCTAACCTCTCTCTCTCTCAGATACACATGAGCAGCGCCATGGACTCCTCCAGCCGACGCCATGGACGCCAAGTTCCTGCCGCGGCCCTCCTCCAATTCGCCGGCCTCCCTGTTGCCGCGCCTGCATCGCCCTGTTGCCGCGAGTGGAGATGCCGGTGAATCCTGCAGGTGGCCGCCTCGCCAAGTCCCTCGCCTCGCCGTCCTGTGCCTGGAGCCGCACCCCCCTCCGTCGTCTCTTCCTTGAACAACCGCAGCAGGCGGACCTCCGCATCCAGCCACGCCGCCGGCAAGCCTGCCTCCTCCGCTTCGCCATGTCCCTGCTGCCTCTGTCGCGAGGGAGATGAGCGCCGCGCCTGCACCCGTTAACCGCATCGCTCGCACGGGCCGGCCTCGCTCCGTGCCTCATCCGCCCCGCCCGCGGCCCAGCAAGACGCTGTGGCCTAGTCTCCCCAACCGCAGGCCTCAAGGGGCCCAATGTGAGCAGTTTCCATCCAGCCCAGATCCACCAGATTCGGCCCGATATTTTTTTCCCTGTTACTTGTTGGGCCAGCATCTGTTTCGGCCCATTCATGTTTTTTTCCAGATCCACGTATTTTTTCTATTTATTCCAGAGACTGCAGTTTTTCAGAAAAGACCCTCATGTTCATGCATATAATAACTCACAATTCATGCATCGGATTAAAATGATTTATATATGAAACTTGCTTAGAATTTCATCTAGTTTAATAATATGCAACTTTCATCCATGTTTAAAATGTCTAAAATGATGTTTGTTTAAATTTGCTCCTATGCCATGCTAAAATGATTTAATTCATAACTAAATAACCGTAACTCCGAATTTAATAAACTTTATATGTAAATGGGGTAGAATTTTGCCTAGTTTAACATGGTGGCCTCACTTTGCATGTTTAAAAACTCTAAAATATTGTTTAGGGCAGAACAGTACCAAACTTTAAAATATGCATATGAGGAGTTTCCGGAAATTGTTGTTCGTTGTTTCCGGCCTCATTTAAAGTTGACTAGATAGGTAGTTTTCATTTGCTTCACCTCTTGCCATGCTAACAACATTTAATCTTGTTGGGTACATAAACGAGAGAGAACTAAATAAGTCATGTGGTGTTTCGTTAATATGCAATGGAGTTGCATATTGAGCTCCACTTAATCTGTAGGATTGTTTGTGCACTTTGCCATGCCATGCCATGTATCATTAAACCGGACATGCATCATACTTGTTTGCGCATCGTGCCATGCTTATGTGGTGGTTGTTTACTATGTTGTTTGCTTCTTTCCGGTGTTGCTTCTTCGGGTTGGTTCCGATAACGTCGTGTTTGTGAGGACCCGTTCGACTACGTCCGTTTGTCTTCTTCATGGACTCGTTCTTCTTCCTTGCGGGATCTCAGGCAAGATGACCATACCCTCGAAATCACTTCTATCTTTGCTTGCTAGATGCTCGCTCTTTTGCTATGCCTATGCTGCGATACCTACCACTTGCTTATCATGCCTCCTACTTTGTTGAACCAAGCCTCTAACCCACCTTGTCCTAGCAAACCATTGTTTGGCTATGTTACCGCTTTGCTCAGCCCCTCTTATAGCGTTATTAGTTGCAGGTGAAGATTCAAGTTTGTTCCTTGTTGGAACATGGAGATCGTTCCTTGTTGGAACATGTTTACTTATTGGGATATCACAATATATCTTACTTAATTAATGCATCTATATACTTGGTAAAGGGTGGAAGGCTCGGCCTTATGCCTGGTGTTTTGTTCCACTCTTGCCGCCCTAGTTTCCGTCATATCAGTGTTATGTTCCCAGATTTTGCGTTCCTCACGCGGTTGGGTAATAATGGGAACCGCTTGACAGTTCGCCTTAAGTAAAGCTCCTCCAGCAATGCCCAACCTTGGTTTTACCATTTGCCTGACCACCACCTATTTTTCCCTTGGTAGTCGCTCTCTCGAGGGTCATCTTTATTTTAACCCCCCCCGGGCCAGTGCTTGTCTAAGTGTTGGTCCGAAATGGGCAGCCTGCGGGGCCACCTCGGGGAAACTTGAGGGCTGGTTTTACTCGTAGCTTGACCTATCCGGTGTTGCCCTGAGAACGAGATATGTGCAGCTCCCATCAGGATGTCGGCGCATTGGGCGGTGTTGCTGGTTTAGTTTTACCCTGTCGAAACGTCTTGTTGTACCGGGATACAGAGTCTGATCGGAATGTCTCGGGAGGAGGTCTATTCCTTCGTTGACCGTGAGAGCTTGTGATGGGCTAAGTTGGGACACCCCTACAGGGATTTGAACTTTCGAAAGCCGTGCCCGCGGTTATGGGCAGATGGGAATTTGTTAATGTCCGGTTGTAGATAACTTGAACCTTAACTTAATTAAAATGAATCAACAGCGTGTGTTACCGTGATGGTCTCTTTCCGGCGGAGTCCGGGAAGTGAACACGGTGTTGGAGTTATGCTTGACGTAGGTTGTTTTAGGATCACTTCTTGATGATACTTTTAGCGACCGTGCTTTGCCTTCTCTTCTCGCTCTCTTTTGCGTATGTTAGCCACCATATATGCTAGTCGCTTGCTGCAGCTCCACCTCATACTTTTACCTTACCCATAAGCTTAAATAGTCTTGATCGCGAGGGTGCGTGATTGCTGAGTCCCCGTGGCTCACAGATACTTCCAAAACCAGCTTGCAGGTGCCGATGAGTCCGTGCAGATGACGCAATCTAGCTCAGGAGGAGCTTGATGAAGATCTTGTCCTTTGTGTTGTTTCGTTCTAGTTGATCAGTAGTGGAGCCCAGTTGGGGTCGATCGGGGACCTTGTCGCATTTGGGGTTCTTCTTTTATTTTGGTTCCGTAGTCGGACCTTGATTGTATTTGGATGTTGTAATGCTTTATTCATGTATTTGTGTGAAGTGGCGATTGTAAGCCAACTATGTATCTTTTGCCCTTATGTATTACATGGGTTGTGTGAAGATTACCTCACTTGCGACATTGCTTTCAATGCGGTTATGCCTCTAAGTCGTGCTTCGACACGTGGGAGATATAGCCGCATCGAGGGCGTTACACACAAGGTCCGCACTTGAAGTAGCATCCATGTCTTACATGTGGGAAGTGAAGATTCAGAAAGGAGCGAGTTCATGTTGTGTCCAATGGCGTTTGCTCGAGTGTACATGAGGATGATCGTAGGATGCTCCGCATCAAGGGATCTCACTGGAGCTATGATCCTGTGATAGTTCCTTCTCTGTGGGTGTCCACCGCCCGCGCCGATACCCGTCGTGCGCTAGGGTTTTTGTTGTATTAGTGATGTTATATGTATGATACTATTCAGGATGTATTAGTGATAATATTCGACGATGTACGGACACATGAGATGATTTACTTTTGCTTATTGAATGCATGCTAATTTGAATACTTATTTATTTTATGATTTGGTTTTGCTTACTGAGTGCTCTTGTCAATATGACTCCTATAAGATATTTCGAAATGCATATCTTGTGTTGCTCAAATAGGATATGTGCTTGCCCAAGTGGCCGGTCATGTTTGCAGGTTACACCTCCAAGTGGCCTATGTTTTGCTGGAGTGTTGATTCATTTGCGTTCTGGCAAATTTCAGGCGCTCGATATGTCCTATTTTAGCAAAGGTCATGCCGGATTTTTTCGTGAACTTTGGCATGACTTGTGCCAGAATATGTAGGAAATATCGAGTGCCCCGGATTTGTGTGTTGAGTATCATGGTAGTTGTCTTCGATCGATTTTTAATTAATGTTTCAACTATGAACATAGGAAATGTCTGACGATGAAAAGGATTTCAGTATTTGCAAATACTGCGAAGACGAGCACGGCATGTGTGACGGAATCTTCTTAGATGATGATAGGCGCTTCAGCATCAAGCTAGACGAGAACTTTGAAGTGGATACAGTAAGTCACAACGACAAGTCTTTTTTCGTAATTAAGCATGACATATGCTTCATTTGCTTCAACTTATAATTTAATTTTTTTTACTATTCTACTAGCGTATCCCTACCATGCAAGAGTTTTTGTCTTGGATAAGATAGGTTTCAGTTGTACTATGGTGGTAAAGAGAGTTTACTTGAAGACCGAACATGGTTGTGTTTCCACGCAAAATTATACAACGCAGACGACTACACCTATTTTGGATGCAAAACTTGGCAAGAACTATGCAAGACTTATGCATTTGAGCCTGATATGGTTATCACCTTTGATATTCGTACGAAAGATGATATTGAAGGTAATATCGACATCTGGGTCGATGTGTAGACACCTCCAGTTATACCATTATGTGAGTTTCTCAACCATATTTATGTCTTTGATATTGTTTATTCAAAAATAGTTGACAACTAATTTCTATTGTCAGCTTATTTCCGTTCAAGCAAACATGTCCAGCGCTTGGTAGACAGGACCTACTAATGTCCCGAGGTTGAACTAAACTGCGAGGAGGTAAGTCATTATGTTTCATGGCTTGAGGATCTTCATACTATCAAGACAAATTTTCTTCCTGCACTTAGAAATGTTAGTAGTCAAAACATGCGACCGATAGTGTTCTATTGAACTACGGTCACATCTATTTAGGAAAGATGGTAAGATTTTTACTATTTGTCCTCAGTGCATCTTTTGCATACATTATTTTTAAGCTAATCTTCATTGCTAAGTATGTTACTATATGATGTTCTTCAACAGGGACTCCCAATGAATGTTGTGCCTCATTGGATCGATAATAAAGGTACCATGAATATTGTTAGCTTACGGCCAAGATATCCTACAATGCACTTTAGTTCATTCAGGATTTCTAATAGCGAGGAATGCTTAATAGTGAAAGACTGGAGCAAAGTTGTGAACGATCACAGAGAAGTACTAGGGGGCAGCAATCAGAAGCGTAGCCCACGATTAGGAGACAGGTTCATCTACATGCTCCAACTTGGTGAAGGAGGAGTGCTACACATGTTTTATGTTATTTTACCTAGGAGAGAGCAGCAGGAGTGATTAGCTAGCTAGAAATTAGTTTGAAGATGATGATGTGCTACACTATGACTATGATGATTATTATTAGCTAGTGTTGGTGGTGATTAGATAGCTACCGTAGCTAGTGTTGGTGGTGATTAGCTAGCTAGAATGAGTTTGAAGATGATGATGTGCTACACTATGGCTATGATGATGATTAAATAGCTTGTGCTGGCGGATTAGATTCAAGTGGAGGCAACATGTGGTGCACATCGAAAGTACTACTAGTCCAAACTAGATCAAGTTTGGATTAGTTGTATACTTTTGACATGCACCATATATTGCCTCCACTTGAACCTAATCCACCTTCATTTGACACATTGTTATGGACATAATGATATAAATCTCATAATTGGTATTATATCAAAATTTGTATAACGGCGTATAAATACACTAAAAATAAAAAAATAAAAAAGAATACTAGTAGCGATGGATAGTAGACACGCTGCTACTAGCTAGATTAGCAGCAGCGCGGTAGTGGACAAGCGATGCGGCTATGTGTCTTAGCAGTAGCGCGTGTCGCACGCGCTACTACTAAGTAATAGCTATAGCGCCTTATTAGTAGCACGGCTGACCGCGCTACTAGAGGGCATTAAACCCGCGCTACTACTAGGGTTTTCCCTAGTAGTGAAGTGCTGCCGCTGCTGGACGTGTCGCGGCCGTTGCCAAGGGAAAGTTTACTGCCGAGGATGTTGCCGCCGGGATGATCGTCGTTGTCAGAGAGGCGGCCCCTGCCGCTGCTATCACCCTCCGGGCAGCAGCGTAGGCGCCCGCCGTCCTCCTTGAAGATCTTGACAAAGAGTGATGCCGCCCGATCATACTTGAAGTGGAGGGTATGCCACCCCTTCAAGCAGCGGGCGCGGGCAAACGTCTGCCGCCAGCGGGTCAGGTACACCAGGCCCGAGGAGGTAACCTCAACCTCCACCCATGAGGACCGGGTGCAGTAGCCGTCGGGCTGTAGCCACATCCCGACGGGTCCTCCAGCCAGCAACTCCTCCGCCAAGGAGCATGGGAGTCGGATCCATGCACCCGGCAGCCTCTCCACCCACACCATGAACTCGCGAGCCGTGTTGTCCGAGTGGGCCCATGGGTGAGGTGGTCGGGCGGCCACCGCATGCCTCCCCCCTCGGCCTCGCCCTCCGTAGCTTCCATGGCTGCTTCCGCGGGAAGGACCATTCCCATGGCAGATGGAGCCAGCGGTAACCCCTAGAGGGCCGCTGTGGGGCGTTGCGATGGTCTTGCGGCCGCGGCCATGCCCTCTCTTCGGCGGGGGAAACTCTGGCTCCTCCTGCAGTGCCTTCCCCTTCTCGACAGCAGAAAACCTTCTCACCGGCTCCATGGCTGCTGCGGCGGAGGTGTGGAATGGAGGAGCAAGAAGGCACAGATGAGTTTAGGGCTCTGCTCCCCTCGCTTTCTTATAGACGAACGAAGAAAGCCAACTAGTGTCCGTTCGCATTCGGTTAATGATGGCCCTATAGTGCGCGCCAGTCTTTTGTCAGCCTGTGTAGTTGCCGAGGCGACATGGGGAAGTGGAGGCATCCGTGTCCCGTCGTGCACCACGCGTCAAGCCTGGCCCGCAGGCGATTGGGGCCTGTGCCGCTTTTCACTTTGCTCCTTGCCTTCGCCTCGAAGCCAACCCGAGCACGCCTTGGATCCGGGGGCTACTGTCGGTGTTCTGGGACCGGGGGTACCCAGACTTTCCTGCATGCGACCCAGCGCATGGCCTCACCGACGGCCCAGTACGGCCCAGCTACAAGACCCTATCGACATTCTAGGAACGGGGGTACCCAGACTTGCCTGCATGTGGCCCATGGCATGGCTCCATCGACGGCCTAGTATGGCCCACCTTAGGCATCAACAACTCAAGACCCTCGCGAGGGGCCAAGCCTCGCGAGGCAGATGACACCAAGACCTCCACAAGGAGCGGCCTCCTCAGGCTGGCTCCTGAGGAGCGGAGATTTCTAGGCAAGCCTCACCTCGCGAGGTTCGGATGATGTGAGCCGTGACGACCAAGGCCAGGCGGGCGCCAGCGGGCGCAGTCCACTGGTTTCCTCTTTGTTGCTAAGGAGGCAAGCGCATGCACGGAGTCCTGAGGAATCAGCCAAAGGTTTCCATTTTCATGCAAGAAGACTAAGACTGCTAGGACGGCAGGACGGAGGTCATCACAGAGCCCATCGCGGTGTCATGACTAGAGGCTTTTGTAGGCAAAGACTACTTTTGTCAGGATAGCATGTACTAGATGTCCCCCTTCGAATTTGGTCGTTGTGGGATCCCTTCCCGCCTTCATTTGGGAAGAGGACCAAGGCCTTAATAAATAGGGCCTAGCCACCACCGTGGAGAGGGATCCGAATCCTGGAGATCATCCTCTCCCCCACCAGTTCAAGAACACACCTCCTGGGGTTGTTCTCCCACTATAGTCGGTCATCCTCAGCCCCTCGAGGCCAATCCACCACAAAGGAGGAGTAGGGTTTTACACCGCAAGGTGGCCAGAACATGGGTAAACTGCTCTGTCTCGTTTCCTTCCTGTTCATCGAGTTAGGCCGTGAGATTGGTGAGTAGGCAGACTAGTGATGTCGAGTTCTTCACACGCACCCCAAAGTTCAAACTTCTCAAGGGTCTATGGAACCCGAAATCCGACATTTGGTGTGCCAGGTAGGGGTGTGTCGAAGATCTGCCTCTCTGTCCGCTGCACTCGGCTGTTCGGCTCTCACAGCGGACCCTGCTCCATCAGCCGGACCGACACACGCTTTCGGGGGAGCCGAGGGCCTCCACACTTTCATCCCCAACCTGCGGTGGGTGCAGGGGGCACCCAAGTTCAGGCCGGAGCTGCCGCCCCATACGGCGGTGCGGCAGACCCGGCAGGATTTCTCGGAGCATATGAGGAGGCAGTTTGGGCAGCCGATGGTGACGACAAAGTCATGGCCAACTGGCTCCCCATGCCCCTTGCGGGTGCGCCACGCGCCTGGCTTCTCAGCCTGCCAGGGTCTTCGGTGGCCTCCTGGGAGGAGCTGCGCGGCCTCTTCATCATGCGCTTCGCGGCACTGGTACCCCACACCATCGCAGCCCTGGCACCCCACGCCGTCACAGCCCTCTTGGTGGTTCGCAGGCGCCACCCTCGGACCGACATGTCAAGTAGTTCTTTCACTAGGTGGGTGCCGCCCACGCGCAGCGGGGAGCTCCTCCGGGCTGGGCGGCACCTAAGGCCGACCTCACCTTCGTCTCAAGGGACCACCCCGCGACTACCACGGGAGCCGGCGCGCTCCCAATGCTCTGCACCCCCAGTATCTGCAACGTGGCAGTCACCAAGACCCTCATTGACGGTGGAGCTGGCCTTAATGTGCTCTCCGTGGAAGCATTCAGATTGCTTCATGTGCCCCATGGCCGGCTCCGCCCCACCAAGCCTTTCTCCAGAGTTGTCAACGGATCCACCTGCCCCCTGGGGCAGATCCGCCTCCCCGTCACCTTCGGCACCTGCAACAACTTCCACACTGAGCTTATCGACTTCAGCATCTCTAGCATCGGCCTCCCGTACAACACCATCCTCGGGTACCCAGCCTTCGCCAAGTTCATGGCAGCAACTCACCCTGCCTACAATCTCATGAACATGCCAGGAAGCAGCGGCGTCCTCACTGTGGCTGGGGACACCAAGTAAGCGTTGCTGGCCCTCAAGCTCGCCTTCAGGGCCGCGGCGGCCGCACGGTCAAGTGAGGAAGGAGCCCCGGAGGCTCCGGGGGCTGCGCCAGCGAACAAGTAGTTGTTCTCTCAAGATCGTGCAGAGACAAAGCAGGTGATGGTTGATGAAGATGGGGCATAGGGCGCCACCTTCACCATAGGCGCCGGCCTCCCTCCAGATCAAGAAGAGGCGTTGGTCAGCTTCTTCCGCAATAATAAGGATGTGTTCGCATGGGATCCCAAGGACCTGGTTGGAATCCCAAGGGGAATAATCGAGCATCACCTAAGGGTGTGCCCTAACATGCACCCGGTGAAGCAGAAGGCGCGGCGGCAATCCACAGAGAAGCAATGAATCATCATCCAAGAGACCTGCAAACTACAAGAGGCTGGCGTCATTCGAGAGGTGAGGTAGCCGTAATGGCTGGGGAACCTGGTTATTGTCCCCAAGAAAGGCGGGAAGGAGCGCATGTGCGTCGATTTTACCAACCTCAACAAGGCTTGCCCTCAAGACCCGATTCCGCTCCCACGCATCGACCAGATCATCGACTCCACCGCCGAGAGCGACTTGTTGTGTTTTTGGGCGCCTTCTCGGGCTATAACCAAATCAAGATGGCGGTGCGGGATGTTGAGAAGACGGCTTTCCTGACCCCTTGCAGGGTGTATTGCTACACCTGCATGCCGTTTGGTCTGTGCAACGCCGGAGCAACCATCCAGCGGCTGATGCACATTGCCCTAGGTCAGCGGCTCGGGAGAAATGCTGTGGCCTACGTCGACGACATAATGGTGAAGTCTCAGGAGGCAAGGACCAATATTGAAGACCTGGAGGAGACATTTGCCAGCCTGCGCAAGGTAGATCTACGACTCAATCCAGAGAAGTGTGTGTTTGGCGTCCCCTTCGGCAAGCTGCTGGGCTTCCTGGTGTCGCACAGGGGGGTCGAGGCCAACCCCGAGAAGGTCAAGTCAATAGAAAGGATGAGCCCGTCACAAACCCTCAAAGAGATGTAGAAGCTGGCGGGCTATGTGACCTCGCTGGGGCGCTTCATCTCCAAGTGGGGAGAACGCGCCCTCCCGCTCTTCAAGTTGATGAAAAAGAAAGGACCATTCGAGTGGACTCCGGAGGCTGACACGACATTCCAAGAACTCAGGAGGTACCTCACCAGCCCACTGGTGATGGTAGCCCCGTGTCCACTTGAGCCCTTGGTGCTCTACCTGGCCGCCATGCCCCACTCTGCTAGCGCAGTGCTGGTGGCGGTCCGGGAGGAGCCCCTGGCCAAGGGATTGCAGAGCGGCACTTCGCACCTGGTCGAGACGCTGCGGCCTCAGGACGGCGCTCCTGAGGCCTCGACTACCCCAACAAGTGACCCAGCTCTTCAGGGTGGCGCTCGTGAGGCCCCGGCTGCCCCAACCAATGACCAAGCTCCTGAGGTCCCCCAGTCTCACGAGGTACAAAACTCCGCCGACACTTCCGCCCTCGTCGAGCAGCTGGTGTACTTCGTCGGCATGGTACCCCATGTCGCAAAAGCTCTTGTTCGTGTTCCTCGTCGCCTCTTGCAAGTTGAGCCACTACTTCCAGGGTCACCCCATCATGGTTGTCTCAGCTTACCCACTGGAGAGGGTGCTCCAGAGCGCCAACACCGCGGGAAGGGTCACGGACTGGAACATAGTCCCCCACCCGGCCCCTCCCCCAAGAACCCTAGCTTGCGGATGCCGCCGGCACCACCGCCAACCCCTGCCGGTCTGCCCGTTCCTCCTAGCTTAGATAATAAAGTTCATGTTACCTAGTGATTCCCATACCGTCGCCCCACTCCCCTGAGTTTTTAGATGTGGCCTGCGGTGTCTCTCCCCGCCAGATCCACATCCCAGAATGTCGCAGCCTAAGCTCGACCACGTATCCCAGGTAGCCCGACGAGCGTTCGTCCAAGAAGAGGTTTATCATGGCCTCTCCGGCGGACGTTGGCAAGGTGGCCGCCGTTCGCCCCGACCTGTCGATCCCGGAGCAACACGTCGGCGCAGAAGCCGGTGAAGACGTTAACTACATTGCCATGCCGAAGGCTTCATGTCAGTGGGCTAGCGTATTACTATATGTTGAGAAAGCTAGCTACGACATCAAGCTCGTCCACAACGACGGCTTCACGCGGGCCATGTCACAGGTTAAGTGGTCCATCCCCAAACCCTCTAGTTCAACCGCCGTCGATCTCTTCGACCGCCCTGCTGCTGATCTCCTCCGCCAAGCGGTCAAGGATTTGTGAGCTTTATATGCCATCGAGCCCATTTTGTCATACCTTAAGGACACATTCCACGGCGGCGGCTTGGGATCCTCAATTGCCAAGTCAGATCTCATCGACGATGACCACGACCACGAGGAGGGCACCCACGAAGGTTCTTCCAAGGTGAAACAGCCCATCTATGACATCAGAGAGCGCACGATGCAGAGCATCCCACGACCATCCCCATGGACGCCACCTCAATTATCCACGCTCCAAGTGGGCCCATAACAAGAGCAAGGGCACGTGCTATTCAATACGAGGTGACATTACTCCTACTTGAGTTTCCCTCCTCTTCAAGTGAGACATGGCTACTGCCTAAGTCCGAGATGCTATGTGTGATCAGGTATAACGCTCAAGACACGGAGCCGAGGACTGTAGAAGAAGAGACAGGCGTCAACACTCTGGACCACCCAGAACCTCCGGCCGAAGCCCGGAACTTCCGACCCCGGACATTCCGGCTGACCCGGAGCTTCCGGCCTCCGACGACTTCGACCAGCCCAGGCGTGACAAATCTCTGGTTAGCCCGGAACCCGTCCTGGACCTTCCGGAGCCCGGAACCTCCGGCCAGCCCGGACCTTCCGGCCCCCGGATGCCAACCCAGCTCCACCCGTGCCAACTCTCGGGTTAGGCCGGACCCTCCCCAGAACCTCCGGCCCTACCTGCGCGCAGCGACTTGGGCTGAGGCCCGTGTACCCTTTCATCACCTAGACTATAAATACTCTTCTCCTACCTACGTTTTAGGGTTAGCAAAGAGATAGCTCATGATTGTGTGAGAGGTTTGCTCATCCACTTGGTTACCTTCTCCTTGGAGATCGCACCTCCTCGGATAAGATTCCCCAAGCGGACTCAAGACCCCTCTCTAGGGAAGAATATCAAGACCTCCTGACAGAGAAAATCGGCTACCGTGTATCGTCCCTAGTTGATCGTGGATTGTGTATCTTACTATATGTATTCGGGGAACTAGCACGTGTGTGATTATCTTGTTGGTTTGAGTGTTCCTCTCCTTTTTCCCTTGTGTTTCCATCGTTTTCCCCATTGTGTTCTTCGTGTTCATCGTGGGATTCTGCTCCTTTCGTGAAAGATCGGGCGATTAGGGTTCTACCCTACATCATCTTGGTATCATGAGCCATGTTGATCATGATTTCGGATCCTCCACGTTGTGTTTCTAGCCTAATTTTGTTGTTTTTCGTCCTAATCCGAAAATCCCCACCATAAATAGCCCCAAATTTTTTTTGTGATTTGTTGGTGTGTGTTTTGTTGGATTTGATCCGTAAATTTTGTGTGTGGCTCGTAGATCTAGCCTCCCCACCCTTATTTTCCAGCAATTTCCTAGTTTTCCCCCTGTGGATTTGGGTTTTTCCTCAAGTTTTTTCGCCCAAGTCCACGATCCCCAATTCTCTGTTCTTGCCAGTTTTCGCAACCTACGGACCTTCCGGACACGCCCGGACCTTCCGGTTTGGACAGAAAGTTCACACATCTTCGACGATTTCCGCTACTTTGACAACTCCGTCCATGGTGCAGCGGCATCTTCGCCAACGTACTGAAAACCATGCACTATGACAATGACTAAAATCTCATCCTTTTGACACCTTCAACCATAAGCAAGAATGGTAACCTCATCTTGGTAGTGGACATATCACTCTTGCCATTACATTGATAGCCATCATAGCCTTACTTCTTTGCGTTGCTTACCAATCGAGACTAGCCTTTAAGTATTGCCGGCAATGAGACTAGTGCACATTAGTGATCATACTTCCCATAGCATACATACATCATTGTTGCATATATTGGTATCATCCCTTGTGTCACAAAGTTGTTACCGCATACACAATCGCTATCTTGGTTCGTCAAGCATTGCATGAGAAAAGAGCTCAAACATCAAAGAGCCAAACAAGCTTTTAAGCAAAAAGGGAAGAGAAGAAAAGAGCTTTTAAGCAAGAACCATAGCATCATACAACATTAAGATGGTCATACTATATCATGTTGGGTCATATCATTGGAACACCTTGCATAGAACATACTTGGGATAGAAGTCGTTGCATTTTTGCTACGTAGGTTGTGCACAAGTTCTTGTATCCGCCTATTGTGCAATCGTTCTAGTGTCTCTCTAGTGTTGTGCAACACGAGCATTTTTTTGGATTCCACATTTTGGCTCATCCTTGGTTGCCCAACCCCACTTATATTTTTGCGTGTGTGTTTCCGTGTACTTTATATGCTTGGTCTACTTGTTACATTGCATCTTGCGAATCTTTTCCAACATTATTGAAGCTCACTTACAAATTGCATCAAATTTTGTGCCACCATCCTAACCAAGCTCCACCATAAGCTTTTACTTGTGTAGGTGTGAGAAATCGACAAGAATTGGTACCAATCGTGCTATTTCCTTGTCCTACATTAGAGTGATCATCGATCCACTTTAAACTTCGGTCAAGGTACATTTGGTATTCGTTATTCTCTTTCTAGCACTCACATTTGTCTTGGAATGATGGATAGGCCAAGTACTTCTACAAACCCACTCGTCATGGAGCAAGACGATGACATGAACTCCTTCATCACCAAGAGTCACCTCTTTGGTGCACAACGTGCTTTGCATCAAGAACAACAAGCCATGAGTGACCACATTGACAACCTCGCCACCGACTTGCGACTCTCCGAGCAACATACAAGGGACTACTTCGACCACAAACTCGACGATCACAAGCAAGAGAATGACGCAAGGATGGACGAGATTCACGCTTTGTTGCTCAAAAGCTCTTCTTCCACTTCAAGAAGGAGCCGTTCAAGTCGCCACTCCAACTTCACCCTCTCCGGCTCAAGTACACCGACATCAAACACTCTTTGTCGTGCCGAGCGCAACGAGCATGAAGCAAACCTCAATCCTCTACGCGACACCGACTCGCAAGAGCACCGACAACGTCCAACCAAGAAGTCTTTGTGCTAGCACGAGAACGGCAATGACAACGCCAACATGAAGAGGAAGAACGGGCACGGCTACACCAAAATGCACAAGATGCTGAGGCACAACGTCAAGAACAACAACTCCGTGACACTCAAGCACTTGAGGCACAATGAGCTCTATGCGATTCAAGTCGAGCCGTAGCCGACCGAGGCAGACAAGCTCGTGAACATGCAGAAGCACTTCGCGAAGAAGTCCGTGAGAGGATTTATCAAGCTCGCGTGCACCATCAAGTTCCTCCTCGAGCTCGAGAAGCTCCTCCACAAGCACGCCAAGAACAACCAGTTCCTCAAGATCATGAAGACAATGGAGATCCCCCATGACAAGAGCAACACGTAGCTAACAACCCTCCGCGCCAAGAGCATCACGAGTAGAACAATCATCAACAACATGGGCGTCATCATCCCCGACCCCAACACAATGAATAGAAATGCTACAGCAAGCTCAAGTTCAACATGCCCAACTTCAACGGAAGCAACGATCCCGAAGAGTACCTTTCATGGGCATTGAAAGTTGACAAGATCTTCCGTTTGCACAATTATGAAGAAAATAAGAAGATCCCAATGGCATCCCATGAGTTCCAAGACTATGTGCTCATTTGCTGGGAACAAATCATAGAGCGTCGAGAGGCAAGAGGTGAACCACCCATCACTACTTGGGCGCAAATGAAGGATGTCATGAGAGCATGCTTTGTACCTACCTACTACAACCGCGACCTCTTCAAGAAACTCCAACAACTCAAGCAAGGAACCAAGAGCGTTGAAGAATACTACAAGGAGATGGAGATTGCAATGATAAGAGCCAATGTCTCGGAAGATGATGAGCAAACAATGGCACGCTTCTTGAATGGACTCAAATCTCATCGAGCTAGTGCCCCAAGCTACCAAAGCGAAATGCCAAGCGCAAGATGATTTCAAGTATGCCAAGTTCTCATCCAAGTCCTACGGTTTCTCCAACAACCAATCTTCAATGACGCCAACACCGACTACAAAGCCTTCTTCTACCAACATTGACAAGTCGACTTCCAAGAAAGCTTCGTCAACTACAAGCCATCCTACTATGAGCAACTTCAAGCCGAGAGCTTCATCATCATCAACCCCAACCGATGAGACCATCAAGACGAGTTCCTTCAAGTGTTTCACTTGCGGAGGCCGATGCCACAAGTCCTATGAGTGCACCAACAAGCGAACCATGGTCTTCAACGACGATGGAACTTATGACTCCATGAGTGAAGGCGAAATAGAAGCCCTTGAGCAAGTCTCCATGCACCACCAAGTGAACAATGAAGAAGAACAAGTCTTTTGTGATGAAGACTCAAGTCCTGCACTTGTTGTATCCAAAGTCTTGACCCTCCAACACCACCAAGAAGAAGACCAAAGATGCAACATATTCCACACCAAGGCCGACATCAATGGACGATTCATCACAGTCATCATCGATGGAGGAAGTTGTCATAATCTCGCAAGTGAAGAACTTTGCTCCAAGCACCAATTTCCCAAGACGAAGCATCCACATCCATACAAAGTGCAATGGCTTAGTGACTCCGGAACCATACAAGTCGAGCACCGAGTACAAGTCTCCTTCAAAATCGGCGCTTACGAAGACACCTTGGAGTGCGACGTCGTTCCAATGTCCGTTTGTCATCTTCTCCTTGGACGGCCATGGCAATTCGATAGAGGATTCGTCCACAACGGCCGAACGAACCACTACATCTTCAAGATGAAGGGCAAGGAGTATGTACTTCATCCCATGTCCCCAAGTCAAGTGATCGCCGACAAGCAAGCCACCCATCATGGAGAGAATAGTGAGAGATCGAGCCACCAAAAAGAGAATGAGCACCACAAGCCCAAATCGAACACCTCCACGATGAGCGAAAAGAAGAACTTAGTCCTATTTGCCACCAAACGTGAGATACGAGGAGTGTGTGAGAACCGATCTAGTGTCCTACACTACGTCCGTGTGTGCAAGGACAATGCACCACAAACTAACACTTCTCACCCTCTTCCTCTAGTGTTGTCTTCTCTTTTGCAGGAATTTCACGACGTTTTCCCCAACGAGCTACATCCCCGGAGCACCGCATCCGAACAAAGATCCCTACCGCGTCAACCCCGAAGAAACCAAAGAAATACAAAGGCAAGTAAAGCATCTCATAGACCATGGACATGTGCGTGAAAGTTTGAGCCCTTGTGCCGTACCAGTCATTCTTGTGCCAAAACGTGACGGTAGCTTTCGCATGTGCTCCTATTGTAGACCTATCAATGCTATCACCGTTCGCTATAGGTATCCCATTCCACGCCTAGATGATATGCTAGATGAACTTAGTGGTGCCACTATCTTTTCAAAAATTGATCTTAAGAGTGGTTACTATCAAATCCGCATACAAGAAGGTGATGAATGGAAAACCGCCTTTGAAACCAAGTTTGGTTTGTATGAGTGGTTAGTCATGCCTATGGGTCTCTCGGAAGCACCGGACACTTTTATGCATCTTATGAATCATGTATTTCGCCCTTACATTGGTATATTTCTTGTGGTTTACTTCGATGACATTCTTGTCTTTAGCAAATCTATCAAAGAGCATGTCACCCATGTCCGCACCATTTTGCAAACTCTTATAAAAGAGCGCCTCTATGCTAATATGGAGAAATGCCATTTTGGTGTTGATAAGCTCGTTTTCTTGGGTTTTATTGTTTCTTCTAAGGGTGTTCATGTTGATGAGTCCAAGATCAATGCTATTAAGACATGGCCGCAACCAACCAACTTCCATCAAGTGCGCAGTTTTCTTGGCCTTGCGGGTTTGTATCGTCGCTTCGTGAAGGATTTTAGCTCCATTGCTTCGCCTTTACATGCTTTGAGCAAGAAGAATGCACCTTTCGTTTGGGGACCATCCCAAGATACCGCATTCAATGAGCTTAAGAATTTGCTTACTCATGCTCCTGTGCTTGCTTTACCCAACTTCGACAAGCCTTTTGAGATTCATTGCGATGCTAGTGGTAATGGCATAGGCGGTGTGTTAACAGAAGAGAAGCGCTCCATAGCTTACTTTAGTGAGAAACTTTCCGGAGCGCAATTCAATTACCCCATCTATGACAAAGAGCTATATGCTTTAGTCCGTGTTTTGCATGAATGGGAACATTACCTTCGTCCCCATGAGTTTATCATTCATACCGATCATGAGACTCTCAAGTATCTTATGGGCCAAACCAAGTTGAACAAGCGTCATGCTAAGTGGAGTGAATTTATCGAGTCTTTTCCTTATGTCATCAAGTACATCAAGGGTAAAGAAAACATAGTAGCGGATGCTCTTTCCCGCATATGCATGCTTGTTACACAAGTTGAGTTAGATGTCATTGGCTTCGAGCATATCAAAGACTTGTATGAGCATGATGCAACTTTTGCTACTCCTTATGCTAAGTGTTTGTCGCACACCTCTTGGGAACGCTATTACATCAAAAATGGATATCTTATGCGAGCTAACAAACTTTGCATCCCCGAGTCTTCTCTTCGTTTGTTGATTTTGTAGGAATCTCATGGAGGAGGATTAATGGGACATTTCAGACGCGACAAGACGTTTGCCACGCTCTCGAAGAACTACTTTTGGCCCAAGATGTTTCGGGACGTCAATCGTTTCACCAACCGATGCTCTACATGTCACAAGGCTAAGTCCAAAGCTCAATCTCATGGCCTCTATATGCCTCTACCAATTCCATACCAACCATGGGAAGACATTAGCATGGACTTTGTACTTGGTTTGCCTAGGACTCAAAATGGGAAAGATTCCATATTTCTCGTCGTGGACCGTTTCTCTAAAATGCCACATTTCATTCCTTGCAACAAGATAGATGATGCTTCACATGTTGCTAATATCTTTTGTAGGGAAATATTGCGTCTACATGGTGTGCCAAAGACTATCGTCTCGGACTGCGACGTCAAGTTCCTTAGCTACTTTTGGAAGACCCTATGCGCCAAGCTCGGTATCAAGTTACTCTTCTCCACGGCTTACCATCCTCAAACCTACGGCCAAACGGAGGTGACCAACCGCACACTCTCCGCTCTACTTCGAGTACTCATAAAGAAGAACATCAAGGAGTGGGAGGAGTGTCTACCTATCGCCGAGTTCGCCTACAGTCGGGCAAGACAATCAACAACCGGCAAGTCCCCTTGCGAGGTCGTCTACGGATTCAACCCGTTGTCACCGTTGGACATTCTTCCTCTACCACTCCAAGAGTGCATCAATTTGGATGCAAGTGCGCAAGCGACACATCTCAAGAAGGTGAATGAAGATACAAGAAACACCATCGAGCGCCAAGTACAATGCCTTGTGGCCAAGCTCAACGACAATAAGCAACCTATGGTCTTCAACATTGGTGATCTCGTGTGGCTACATCTTCGCCAAGGACCGCTTTCCACAAGAACGCAAGTCTAAGCTTCGACCACGAGCAGATGGACCCTTCAAGGTGCTCGCACGCTACAACGACAACGCTTACAAGATCGACCTCCCGCGCGACAAGTACAACGTGAGCGACATCTTCAACATCAAAGATCTCTCTCCCTTCCATGGTGATGAAGAATTCAATCCGAGGACGGATCTTCCCCAAGGGAGGGGAGATGATGCGGAGCATCCCACGACCATCCCCATGGACGCCACCTCAACTATCCACGCTCCAAGTGGGCCCATAACAAGAGCTAGGGCACGTGCTATTCAATCCGAGGTGACATCACTCCTACTTGAGTTTCCCTCCTCTTCAAGTGAGACATGGCTACTGCCTAAGTCGGAGATGCTATGTGTGATCAGGTACAACACTCAAGACACGGAGCCGAGGACTGTAGAAGAAGAGACATGCATCAACACTCTGGACCACCCGGAACCTCCGGCCAGAGCCTGGAACTTCCGGACCTTCCGGCCGACCCGGAGCTTCCGGCCTCCGACGACTTCGACCAGCCCAGGCGTGCCAACTCTCTGGTTAGCCCGGAACCCGTCCCGGACCTTCCGGTGCCCGGAACCTCCGGTCAGCCCGGAACTTCCGGCCCCCGGATGCCAACCCAGCTCCACCCGCGCCAACTCTCGGGTGAGGCCGGACCCTCCCCAGAACCTCCGGCGCCTGGAACTTCCGGCCTTCCCTGGAAATTTCGGCCCTGCCTGCGCGCAACAACTTGGGCCGAGGCCCTTGTACCCTTTCGTCACCTAGACTATAAATACTCTTCTCCTACCTACATTTTAGGGTTAGCAAAGAGATAGATCATGATTGTGTGAGAGCTTTGCTCATCCACTTGGTTACCTTCTCCTTGGAGATCGCCCCTCCTCGGAGAAGATTCCCCAAGCGGATTCAAGACCCCTCTCTAGGGAAGAACATCAAGACCTCCTCACGGAGAAGACCGGCTACCGTGTATCGTCCCTAGTTGATCGGGGATCGTGTATCTTACTCTATGTATTCGGGGGTCTAGCACGTGTGTGACTATCTTGTTGGTTTGAGTGTTCCTCTCCTTTTTCCCTTGTGTTTCCCTCGTTTTCCCCTTTGTGTTCTTCGTCTTCATCGCGGGATTCCGCTCCTTTCGTGAAAGATCGGGCGATTAGGGTTCTACCCTACATCAACGCAGCATGGGTCTGTGCTCTTCCAACTGGAAGGATCCCGTCCATGAAATGTGAGGTAACATTCTATCAACAAATCATACCTTTTCCAGCTTGCCAACCCATACCCTTTGTTGTAGTAGCATTTGTCGTGCGGTTCTTTAACTGTGCCGTGTTTAATTATTTCAGTTATGCAAAAATGTATTGTTCAATAGGGCTATGTGATGTTTAAGTATGAATTGTCCACTTCAGTCCCACGAATGGCTATATTTGGTTGTCTATAGTGAGTAGATGCCTTGCGTATCTGTATTTGGTTGTTAGGTTGGTTGGAGTGAGCATTTTTCCAATTATCGAGCAGATGCCTTGTTTATATGTATTCGGTTCTTAGTTTGGTTGCAGTGAGGATGTGTCCAGTTATCAAGCAGATGCCTTGTTTATCTGTATTTGGTTGTTAGGTTGCTTTTTTTTAGCATTTGTCCAGTTATCAAGCAGAGGCCTTGTTTATCTATATTTGGTTGTTAGGTTGATTTTTTTAGCATTTGTCCAGTTATCAAGCAGATGCCTTGTTTATCTTTATCCGCTTGTTAGGTTGGTTATAGTGAGCATTTGTCTAGTTTTCAAGCATATGCCATTTTTATCTGTATTTGCTTGTTAGGTTGGTTGAAGTGAGACTCTGTCCAATTTTCAATGGCTATATTTGGTTGTTATACTAGTAATTTATGCCTTGTTTATTACAGTCATTCACAATGTGTTGTTCATTATGTGCAAGTCAGAACTGTGCCGCTTGACTACATCAATACTAGTTTGAACGGCTATATTTGGTTCCAGTTATTCCTGGTGTAGTTAACACATGCCCTTTATTTCAGTTTTACACATTTATCCAGTGTGATGTTTCAGCATTACCTATGTTCTATTCATTTTCAACAATACCAGTTTGAATTGCAATAGTTGATGGCTGTTAAGCTTGCTGTCGGTAACATTGCCTTCCATTTTATATCTGCTTTAATAGCATGCTGAAACCAACACATTCAAGCTATCATTTGGAGATGATGTTGTTTACCTTTGCTATATTTGTTTGATGTTAAGGTTGCTGTACTTATCATGCCTTTCCACTAATGCAGGACAACAACGTGACTTGCCACCATTTTCCGCCGAGGTTAGCTTCATCCCTCGGCTTGTACTCTCCTCGTCATTCCATAATGTAGTGCATATAGATCCAGGCCTAGACACTTGTTAGCTTCTAATATTGACTTGTTGCTTGTAGGTACATATGCCCTTGGCAACGATCCACGCATCGACCCTTTTTGCGTATGGGGTAATGAGATATTCATGAACAAGCATCAAGTGAGGAAACCGATAAGGATTATTAGCAAAAAGATACGAATGGTGGAAAGCAAATTATTTGTTTATGATCTATCAACACAACAGTGAGCTGCAGGATGGTAACTACAAACTCTGCAGCCTTCTCTTTTTAGTGCCCATAATGAGTTGTTAGACAACAATGTCTTAATCTTTTTTGTTCCCAGTGGTTCCCGAAGCAGTTCACTCAAGATTACCTCACAAAGTACATGATTGGTGGACACACAATGAAGGTTAAATTATTTCATCCTGACTACAATGAGCATAGAGAAGTCGTAATGAAGACAGTGAAGGATGGACGGGCAGCCATCACAAGGGGTTGGCCTAGAGTCGTGCACGCATTACGCATAGAGGAGGGCATAATATGGGCATTCCGCTTCACCTTCTCCAGCAACCAGAATGTCTTTCGCCTCTCTCTTTGTAGTCTTTAGTACAACTGTGGTTCATCATTATTTACTTGGTGCTTCTGTAGTTCTTCAGTATATGTACCTGTGCATCGAATTATGCATTCGTGGTTGAACCTATATTTGTAATAAACATGGTTGGATATGAAATAAGTGATTGCCTACTTTCAGATTCAAAACATGCGATTTTTAAATTAGGGATTAATTATTGATTAATTAGGGATTAATTAGGGATTACACTACACATGGTTTGCGAAAGCGAAACATCTGCGATAGATGTGGAGATCAGAAACATTTCTAGGATCCACTACGTGTGCGATCAATCTCCACTGCACACACAACATCCTCTTGAAAACTGTTTACATTAGGCCACCTTGCGCAAACGTTTACCACATAAAAACTGTGTGTGATGGACATCCTTTGCCACACAGTTTCTTCTATGGACCATGTGTGATGCATTCAATAACGCAAACGATAAAATTGTTAATATCATGTGCAATGGCACAAACAATTTAACATGAAAAATTGTGTGTGATGTACCTGTGAACGGAAACGTTTTCCTTGGAGTGAGTGTGTGGGATGTACATACAAACAGAAATGTTTACCGGGGACTGACTGTGTGGGATGTACTTGCTACTGGAAACAATTTCGCCAGTATATTTGTATTTTTTAGCTCTACTGTACATATTTCCGTATTTGAGCGCTCGCCGGTCACACATGAACTCATTTTGCCGAGCGTGTGTGCCAGGAGGGCCATATCCCCGACGGTTTCTGGGTCATGTGGGAAGGACCCCCCTATCGCAGTCACACACTAGGCGACAGTTCCAAATGCCATCGCAGAAAGGGGTTTAAAACCGTTTGTATAGCACTGACGCGCACTAGTGTAAGTTACCCTAACCGCACCTGCTCGAAACATAGATATCACGGCACAACATCAAAATAACAAACATAGCATAGTGGCATAAGTGCAATGGTTCGTTACACACCCCAGCGGGGCCCTCTACTTTTTTCAAAATGCAGGAGAAAGGAAAGGTTAAACAAAAGCGAGCTGCATGCCCGTAGCAGCTGCCGAGGCTAGGCTTCAGCAGCGCCCGAAGCTCAGTCCGGGCCTTCCTCCCGCTTCACCGGAGCACAAAGCGAGATGGCCCGTCGCCTTCCCCGATCCGAGCCCAGCGGTAGGGCGACTGATCATAGCCGCCGCTCCTGGTGCTCTCGCCACAGGAGGAGCCACCACTGCTGGAGGTCACGCGGCCGTTGACAAGGGCAAGCTCACCCTCCTTGTCGTCGCGGCCGTCGCCAAGGCCAAGCTCATCGTCGCTGCTACCATCCTCAGGGCAGCACCCCGCGCGGCGGCCGTCTCCCCTGAACACCCTTACATAGAGGGTCGCGAGGCCATCGTACTTGAAGTGGAGGGTGCACCTCCCGCTCAGGCCTCACGCACGGGAAAATGCATGCCACCCGCGGGCCAAGGACACGCCACCTGCGTCAGTGACCTCGACCCCGACCCATGAAGCCTTGCTGGAGCAGCCATCGGCTTGCAGCCAGAAACTGTCAAGACCCATGGGTGGAAGCTCGCCCGCGAGGAAGCGCGGGAGCGGGAGCCAGGTGCTAGCAGACCTTTCCTACCACATGACAAACTCCGGGAACACATCCGCGCAGTGGAAGCGCGGCCGAGGAGGCCGGGCGACCACGACACGCCTCCCGTCATCACAGGGGCTGCCCCATCCTTGGCGGCTTCCACCGCGAGAGGAAGCGCCACCGCGACTGCCCAAGACAACGCCGACCTCCGAAGGGGTGCATCCACGCCCCTGAGGAGCCACCGTCGAGGTCGCAGCATACATGCGGGGGCGTCCATGACCTCTCTTAGGCGGCGGTGAACCCGGCCCCTCATTGGGGGCCTTCCCCTTTTCGACGGTGGAGAACCTCCTCGTCGGCGCCATGGATGCTACGGCAAGATGGGGAGGCAAAGAAGAAGAAGGAGCGGGCAGCGAGAAGATGGAGATGAGCGAGGGGGGCTCCGCTGAGGGAGTCCTGGATTATGGGGTCCTTGGGTGTCCGGGCTATGTGACATTGGCTGGACTGATGGGCCATGAAGATACAAGGTAGCAGGCCTTCCCTCGTGTCCGGATAGGACTCTCCTTTGCGTGGATGGCATTATTGGCGTCCGGATTTATGCTTTCCTTTCTCCGTAAACCGACCCTGTACAACCCTAGGACCCTTCGGTGTCTATATAAACCCGGAGGGTTTAGTCCGTAAGAGGTTATCAGAATTCATATAGGCTAGACATCTAGGGTTTAGCCATTGCGATCTCGAGGTAGATCAACTCTTGTAACCCCTATACTAATCAAGATCAATCAAGCAGGAAGTAGGGTATTACCTCCATTAAGAGGGCCCGGACCTAGGTAAACATCATGTCCCCTTTGTCTCCTGTTACCTTCGATCCTCAGACGCAAAACTCGGGACTCCCTACCAGAGATCGGCCGGTTTTGACACCGTCATTGGTGCTTTCATTGAGAGTTCCACTTTGTCGTCAGCTGAAGGTTCGATGGCTCATTCAATCATCAAAAACGATGCTGTTTCCGAGGAAACCTTCTTCCCCGGTCAACTTTTTGTGTTTGGTGGCTTCGCTCTGCGTGCGAATTCGATTGGTCAACTCGAACAGACCGATAGCTACGCCCCTTGTCATCATATCAGATTCAGGAGCCCGAATTACATCACCAATGTCCAAGGAGACTTGATCTTCAATGGGTTCACGACCTCGGCCGTTGTTCCTCCGTTCCAAGAGGAAAAATCATCGGACTCGTCATCAGGCACCGCTCAAGGGCCAACTATCATCCCTGCCCTGGCCTTAGATCCATGGCAGACTACTTCTTCTGAAGATGGGTATCTAAAACCCACCGGGCCCTCTCCTATTATGGAACTTTTCTACGGAGACCTGGAGGTAGCTAGGTCTTTGGCGAGCCTGGAGTCAAACAGGACTCTCCCGATCATCAGACACCGAACCTGCCTCAGGATGCAAACTACGAACTCTCGAGGCCCGCATCTGGTGGGCACAACCTAGAATCTGCCATGCCTAGCCCTACAGGTCCTCGGTCCCCCGTCCGGCCTTCGCTCTTAAACGAGGTCTTGGACTTAATGCAATCCCTCGCCATTACGGAAGCGTCACCTCCGAACCACGCCCGGCCCGGACTATGGGCTAAGAGCGGGGAATTTTACGTCCCACCCACCACCCACTTAATAGCCACTATCGAGGATCTAACCGACATGCTAGATTACGCCTTCGAAGACATCGTGAGTATGGATGATGATGCCAGAGACAAACAAAGCCAAATCCCGCCATTTACCGGGCGCTGGACGGCTACCTCCACATATGATGTATATATGGTTGATACACCCAAAGATGACGACGAAAGTAGGAAAGATCTGAGTGAGCCCGCAGACGCATCACCAAAACGTCGACGTCAGCAATGCCGCGCAAAATTGCGTCGCGAAAAGGACAGTAATACCGGCACCAGAGACAATAAAACTCTGGACAATGCCGAGGATCTCGAAGACCCCGTCGAGCCTATGTCTGAACATGATGACTGGGAGGAGGGACAAGTCAACCCCGACGATCCGGTCGGGAATGAGGATTCGGATGATAGTAACTATCTACCAACCTCTGAGTATGATGTCAGCCTTGGCAACGAAGACTTCATCGTCCAGAGGAACCCCTCAAGCAAGAGTGCTTTAACCATCAGCTAATCGCAACTGCGCGAAGCCTAAAGAACAAGCAGTAACAGCTCCAAGCCGAACAGGAAACCCTCAACGATAGATGGACCCAAGTCCTAGCTGCCGAAGAATACGGCCTCGAGCGCCCACAAAGAGTTATCTGAAGAGCCGGCTACTACCACAATTCGACGACGAGGCCCTCGAGCCAACACCGTCGAGATACGACCGCGCTGATGAACCAGACTGACCACCACCTGGGCGAGATAAAGCGACTACTTATGCCGAACACCAGCACCTACCACCTCGCCGTCGAGGCAAAGAGGTAGCAGCTCCGGGCTATACCTATGACTTACACCAGGACCTGGACAATAGAGCCGGTTAGGCCAGATCAATGATGGATCAAGGGGGCATGCCCCAACGCGAGACGACGACCATCAAGCCTGGCGCGATAGGCATAACCTCACCCAGGCCGAAAACCGAATACGGATGCCATCCAAACTCCGTCGCGACATTGCCCGTTAAAGAGGCGCCACACACCCTTTATGCTTTACCGATGAGGTAATGCAGCAACAGTTCCCAGAAGGGTTTAAACCTGTAAACATTGAAGCATACGATGGAATGACTGATCCCTCGGTATGGATTGAAGACTTTCTCCTCCATATTCACATGGCTCACGGCGACACTAGTTAAACAGCCTCCCAGAGAACTCCATTGGTAGCTGGGAAGATCTAGAGGATGCCTTTAGAGACAACTTCCAAGGCACCTATGTTCGGCCTCCGGACGCCGATGACATCAGTCATATAGTCCAGCTACCCGGAGAATCATCCCTCAAACTCTGGACTAGATTCTTAATTAAAAAGAACCAATTCGTCGACTATCCAGACGCCGAAGCCCTCACGTCCTTCAAACATAGCATCTGTGATGAATGGCTCACCCGACACCTTGGCCAAGAAAAGCAGAAGTCCATGGTTGCCCTTACCACACTTATGAACTGCTTTTGGATGGGAGAAGACAGTTGGTTGGCTCGTAGAGGCAACGTACCAGTGACCCAGACACCTCCGAAGCCAGGGATGGCAACGGCAGGCCACGACGCAATAGACACAAGCATCGAAGCAACAACAAAGATATCGAAGACACGGCAGTCAATGCCGGATTCAATGGCGCTAAATTCGAGCAGCGGAAGAAGCCATTTAAAGGAAATAAAGTTGTTCCATCCAACTTGGAAAAAATACTCGATCGGCCTTGCCAGATTCATGGCACCCCTGATAATCCTGCCAACCACTCCAACAGAAATTGTTGGGTCCTTAAACAGGCCGGTAAGTTAAATACCAAGCATAAGGGGAATAGACCGCCAAGCGAGGACGATGAACAGCCCCCCCACCGAACACATGGGGCCAAAGAAATTTCCCCCTGAGGTGAAAACAGTGAACATGATCTACGTCAAGCATATTTCCTAGAGGGGGGCGCAAACGTGCGCTAAGGGACGTCTATGCCATAGAGCCTATCGCCCCTAAATTCAACCCGTGGTTGGCTTGTCTGATCACCTTCGATCGCAGGGACCACCCGACCAGTATCCGTCATGGAGGTTCAGCAGCTCTAGTCCTTGATCCAATCATCGACGGATACCATCTCACTAGAGTCCTCATGGACGGGGGCGACAGTCTTAACTTTATTTATCAAGACACGGTCTGCAAAATGGGTATTGACCCATCAAGAATCAAGCCAACTAACACCACCTTTAAGGGAGTGATACCCAGAGTAGAAGCCCGTTGCATGGGCTCAATAATATTGGAAGTAGTCTTCGGTTCACCGGATAACTTCTGAAGAGAAGACTTGATCTTTGACATCGTCCCCTTTCAAAGTGGTTATCATGAACTGCTCGAACAAACCGCCTTCGCCCGCTTCAATGCGGTCCCGCATTACGCTTACTTAAAGCTCAAAATGCCCAGACCCCGCGCTGTTATCACATTCAATGGAAACATGGAGCGTTCCCTCCGAACTGAGGAGCACACTGCGGCCCTTGCGGCTGAAGTGCAGAGCGGCCTCCCTAAGCCGAATACCTCATCCGCCATCAATCCCCCAGACACTGTTAAATGCGTCCGGTCTACTATGCATGACGACAGCTCGGTGACTCCTGAGCTAGTCTAGCAGTTTTGCCTCCGTCGAACGCCACACACATCCGCAACATATGTACCACGTGCGCATAATTACGCACTCAAAATACCCTGGGCAACGACGGAGGCACAATACGGATAAGTCCATAGTGCGGCTCGACCTTATGTGACCTTGACCCTTTTTCCTTTGATATTTTTCTTCTCAAATACCACAGGTGCATTAAAGCCTAGCTACTTCACGGTCGTGCAGGGACTCTTTCTGGGCTCGTTTTCATATAAATGACCGTGGATCGTTCCTCTCAAGGAATCTTTTCCACAAGGACGAAAGCGACGCAGACGTGCAGTAGGGCATCAATGAGATCTTCAATAACATCTTTTTTTACGCCCCGTATACATCTTTCCCTTGTGTACAAATTTTGGCATGTAAAATAGCCTTGTCACTATCTGTATTAGCACGTTTTGACGGATCAACCAGATTACAATGGAAACAAGTTTTTACCAACCCTCGTCCGGTCTTGGTTTGTTTCAAAATCTGCATTCCTAGTTTGTGTTAATATTGCCACATATACATTCTGGTACAGATTCAATACCAGGGGCTCTATTAGGCCACACACACGTTCAAGAAATAAAAGTCTAAATACTTTTAGAAGTACACTTCGGCGTCCCAAATATTGCATTGTATGCATCAGCTCCGAATCATGTCTTTGGTCAATAGTTGGGTTGCCGGGCTCCTGTGGTTGCTACCTTACGTTCCACTTGTTCGGCTAAGGTGGTAAAGGGAGAACTACTGCGATTGTGTTTTTGGCTCATCCGGTCAAGCACCTCAGTAGAGAAAGACAAAAACTGACAGTCATGATATGGTGAGAACTGGTCAGCGATTCGGTGATTCACCATAAATCTCTTGCGATTTCTTATGTACTATACGAAGGACTGGCCTTCATCCAGTCATGCGCCTAGGGCATCCATGTTCGGACAGCCGCACACGCATCAGGGGCTAGTTCCTAGTCCCATTGTTAAACTCCTATGGCTAAGTGAGAGTGATAAAGCCGCATAGTCCAATTGCCTAGTTTGCTGCGCAGACACCTCCTTTACGGACCAAGATGTTGCGTCAAGTGTGGTCGTGCACTATACCGAACACCCCCATAGCTTCTACATGGGGAATGAAGCCGACGATTGGAAAGTTTCAAGATTAATAAACGGCCATACATGAGGAAAGTAATTTCAGATAAAAGGCACAAATATATTGCACAACCTTGGTTCACAAAAAAACGTTTGGGCAGCTCAGATACATTCACTCAAATATGATATTCTTTGAGCACTGACCCTCTATTAAACAGGCACCCTCTAGGATGTCCTCCAAATACCGCTCCGGCTTGCGGTGGTCCTTGCCTTCTGGTGGACCCTCGACCATCATGATGGCGGCCTTCATCTTTGCCCAGTGCATCTTGACACGGGCAAAGGCCATCTGCGCACCCTCTATGCACACCGAGCGCTTCACAGCTTCAACTCGGGGCAGGGCGTCGCCAAGCTGTTGTACCAGGCCGAAGTAGTTGCTAGGAATGGGTTCGGCTGGCCATAGCCGGACTATGATGTCCTTTATAGCCAAACCGGACATCCTTTGCAGCTCCGCAAGCTGCCTCATCTAGTTCGTGAACATCACCAGATGGTCCGGCGCCAGGTACTGTGACCAAAAGATCTTCTCCGTCGTGTTCCCATGTTGGGCCCGAAAATACTATGTGGCGTCGGCAGCGCTCTTCGGAAGATCTGCAAAGGTGTCTGGAGAACTCCATAGTCGTAAGCAAATCATATTTCTGACTGCCAAATTTATTGTGCAAAAGAAAGGGCTTACCAGTCGCTATCTGTTCGGCCTGCTTGATCTCCTGGCGGGCCGCCCGGGACTCGTTCCACGCTTCCTTGGCCTCCTGGAGAGCCTTAGCCAGATCAACTACTTGGGCCTTATTCTTCTCCTCCAAAGACTCGCACTTGCAAGAGGCGTCCTTGAGCTCTTGCTCCACTTCAGTCACCCACTCCTCATACTGGCGGCGGGTGACTTGCTCGGCCTTTAAGTACGCAACTGCTTTATTGGCGGCCGGTTTTCTCACCCATGCCTGTTCCTTGGTTTGAGCAAGGGCGCTCTTCAGGGTATCGACCTCGGCTGCACTACCTCCAATAATGATCAAGGCAATGCATAAGCTTAAACTCCGCATTGGTTTGTCACTTCAGGTGTGTGAATAATTTTTACAAATGTACCATGAGCCTCATCGAACCGCTTGTTAATGCAGATGAGATCCTCATCGGAGAGCTAAAGCTTCCGCTGAAGTTCGGACACTTCAGCGGCCTGGATGGTCGCCGCTAACAGGGAGGCATGTTTACCAATAGAGCAGTACATTAGCCCTGCAGTTATTATTTGATCCTCTGTTCGGTTGATTTTCAAAACCGAACAGAGTCTCAGGGGCTACTATCTATACACAGGCATATTTTTTAGATGAAAAGCGACTAAAAATATTACACCACATACCTCGAAACCTATTATCAGGTTGGTAAAGGCTTCGCTCAACCCGCTCTTTGCAGACTGAACCTTCTCAATCATCGTACCCATCAGGGTACGGTGCTCCTCCATGATGGAAGCATGTTGCAATGCTTCCACCAGAGTGTCCGGCGCCTTTGGACTAGATGAGGTCGCCGTCGTAATGGGAGCTCCCCCTTCCTTTGAAGGGGGTTGTTCGCTGGATTCTGGAGCCACATGGGTCTCCAGAACGGTGTTCGGCTAGGGGCCGGACTGGTCAGGGCCCCCATCATCAGTCTCCATGGGGGTCGCACCCCCCATGTTCTCGACAGCCGAGGCATTACCCTCTAGAGCCGTCTGAGTGGCCTCCCTCACCTCTCCATGGCCCGGAGAGGTCCTCTGGGACAACACCTCGGTGTCATCCGCGGTGGTAGGCAGAGAGGCTCATGGAGGCAACTCGCTCTCCACCATCTCCGACGCCAAAGAATTCCCTTCAGATGACGATTGTTGGGGGTGGCCACGGACCGGATGACAACACGTAACATGATGTGTTATAGTTACAATCATAAAAAAACTTAATAAATGTGGAAGTATCCTTAGGGACTTACAGTGTGGCCAGGGGCTTTTCCCCTGGGGCGCCACGTGGCGGAGTGTTCTGCATCCGTGTCCGAATCATCCGAGAGGGATATCTTCCCTCTCTTGGACGCCTCCGCCTCCGGATCTACGGAGGCCCCCCTTTTCTTCTTCCTCCCCTTAAGGGGAGAATCGCTTTCTGCCTCCTCTTCGTCTTCATCTCCCTCATGAGGGGAGGGAGCTTAGGTCTCACCGGATATTATGTCCGAAGTACCTTTACGACGGAGGCCGCCCTTGGCCTCCTTGCTCTTCTTCTTGGCCTTCTTCTCCGGTGCCTGATAAGGCGCTAGAACCAGCATCCTCGTTAGCAGAGGAGTGGCTAGGTTTTCGGGTAGCGGCGCTGGACACCTGATCCACTCCGCCTTCGCTGTCCAACCATGAATGAGGAATCTACATCTCAGTGTACCCTTTGACTTATGGACCGAAATTGTGTTCGGAGATAAAATGCTTACCGTAGTAGCCGGATTCTCGCTGTCGAGACCAATGTCTTCGGTCTTCTCCGGCCACATCTTCTGGGCCTTGAATAGCAGTTTCCAGATCTCTTCATGCATTGTGCCGAAGAAGCGCTGCAGGGTCCGGGGGCCCACCCGATTAAACTCCCACATATGGAGAGGCCAGTGTTGGCATGGTTGGATCTGGAGAAAGAGCATCACTTGAATCACGTCGGTGAGACTGGTGTTCTTGTTTATCATGCTCTTGATGCGCTTTTGCAGAATCATCACTTCGTCGGGCGACCCCCAGTCTAGACCCTTGTTGGTCCACGACGCAAGCCTCATAGGGGGCCCGGATCTGAACTCAGGAGCGGCCGCACATTTGGTACCGCGGAGTTTGGTGATGTAGAACCACTCCTGCTGCCACACCTACACGGTCTCCACGAAGGCCCCTTTGGGCCAAGTGGTGTTGGGAAGCTTGCTCACCATGGCGCCGCCGCAGTCCGCATGTTACCCGCTGACTACCTTCGGCTTCACATTGAAGACTTTTAGCCAGAGGCCAAAGTGTGGGGTGATGCGGAGAAGCGCCTCGCATACGACGATGAACGAGGAGATGTGGAGGAATGAATTCAGGGATAAGTCGTGGAAATCTAGCTCGTAGTAGAACATCAAGCCACAGATGAAGGGATGGAGGGGAAACCCTAACCCGCGGTGAAAATGAGGGATGAACACGACCCTCTCGCCGGGCTCTGGACTGGGGATGACTTGCTCTTTGGCAGGAAGCCTATGTGCAATTTTCGCAGTCAAGTACCTCGCCGCCCAGAGCTCCTTGACACCCTTCTTCGTGACGGAGGAGGCCATCCACTTGCCTTGTGAGCCGGATCTGGACATGGCTGGAGAGGTTGGTGGTGGTGGGAAAGATTGAAGCTTGGGCGCTGGATCTCAAAAGATGGGAAGGTAGAGGAAGGAAGAAGGCGTGGGGTAAAAAGAGGGGGTTTTATTCGATTATATAGGCGGTGAATATCAAGCATCCCCACAAGCCTTAATACTCGCCTATTCCCAAAGGGTCATGCGAATGACACGATTGGATTACCAAACCCGTATTCATGAGAATCCCACAATAAGGGGACACGGTCTCAGCTTTGACAAGACGTGTCAATAGAGGCTGTGATGTGGAGCATCCTTCCATCATCCCCATGGGCTCTACACCGACACATCAAGCCCCATGTGGACCTATGACAAGAGCGAGAGCACATGCTTTGGAAACCGAGGTGAACTCCTTCCTACTTAGCTTGCATATGGATATGAATGGAACATTGTTGCTACCTCACCAAGATACGCTATGTCTCATTAGGTACGAAGAGGAACACCACCAAGAGGCTCAGGAGCAACCCCAAGGAGAAGAGGAACCACCCCAAGGCCACGCGGACCAAGACGAAGTGCAACAGCATCAAAACTGGAAGGCCCAGGCGACCCCGTGCCCACGGGCCCCCGAGACCCCGTGCCCACGGACTATCCGGGAAGTTGACGCTGGAGCACCCCGTGCGCACGGGCCTCCCAGGATGGACCGCTGTGATCCCCAATCCGATCCCCTCTTCATCTACTTCGACCCCAAGACTATATAAACCGTACCTAGGGCTATGTTTAGGGTTAGCAAAGTATGAGATGAGATGTTTGTGAGCTTTGCTCCTTCTACCATCCCACTTGTGGAATCAAGGACCCTTTGGGAAGAATCCTAGTGGATTTCAAGACCTCCTCTAGGAGAAGACTATCTTCAAGACCTCATCTCCTAGGAGTGGGAAGAACTTTGCCATTGTATCTTTCCTTTGATTGTGTTTGTGACTTGTGGATCTTATGTTGCTATCCTAGTGGATGTGTAATTGGGGAATTGTTTGAGTGATTTCCTCTATGTGTTCTTGAGAGTTTGCCCTTTTCCCCCTCCAAGTGTGAAAAGATCGCCCTCTAGGGTTTCATCCTATATCATTTGGAATCATGAGCAAGGTTGATTCACATCTTGGAGTCCCATCCCCCCATTTGCTAGCTTGATTTTGTTGTTTTTCGTCCAAATTTGAAAATCCCCACAAAAATAGCCCAAATTTTTTTCTTGCAATTTGTTGGATCTTGTGAGATTTAGTTGTTTTGATCCATGAATTTGGAGTTTGGCAAGTGGATCTACCCATCTTCCTGCTTCCCCACCTTCCAAACCCTCGAAATTGCCTTACCTTGGAAAATCCCCACAGATCCGGAGTTTTTCTTCTGCTCCCAGCACACCCCGTGCACACGGGCCCTCAAGACCCCGTGCACACGGGCCTCACTTAACCCGTGCGCATGGACAATCCAGAAACTTTCGACCATATTTTGTTTTGCACCATTTTGCTTCCATACCAACACTCGTGTTCTTCCGCACTATTTCTCGTGGTTGTTTGAGTTTCGGACCGCGGTTTCTCTTGTGTCCTAAGGTGTTTAGACTACTTAGGAACATTTGGACATCATCATCGCCGCCACTAGATCATCAACTCGGACACCACACCGGCTTCAACAACTTCATTCTTACCGTAAGATCAGACAGTAACCGCGACGACATCTCAACCTTGCTTTTGCATTGACAACTCGAGCCATTTCGCGTAGCTTACCCATCGAGACTAGCAAGTTGAGAATTGCCGGGCCACGCTAGTGTGCACCGTAGTGACCTTGTTGCCATCTTAGTGCCATAAGTCTCTCCCGTGCATATCTTACATACTTGTCTCATATCATACTTGGCTCTAGCTTCAAAAAAACAAGCAAAGCTTTTAAGCAAAAGAGGAGCAACAAAGAGCTTGTAAGCAATAGCATCGAGCCATTTTTGCATAACATCTTTGACACCTCATACGTAGCATAGTTGGGATTGAAGATGGCACGTTTCTCTTATAGGTTGGTGCACATGCGTATCTAGCCCATTTGAGCAATCGAGCTAGCGTCTCTCTAGTATTCGCACAACAAGAGCATTTTCCGTGGTTGCACATTTTGAGCTCGCCGCTTGGTTGTGCGGATCCCATCTATCTTCCGTGTGTGTGTTCCTAGTGATACCATTGGGTTTGATCTATTTGTTTTTACTTGCATTTTTGTGAATCTTCTCAACCTTATCGACATCTTGACTAACATTTGCTTGAAATTTTTGCCAGCATCCTAACCGAGCTCCTCCGTAAGCCTTTTACTTGTTGGTGTGAGAAACAATTCCCGGTACCAATTCCCCTATTAGAGCATCACGTGAGATCGTACTTTTTACATCCACAATCTTCGGAAAAGGTAACTTTGGTTTTGTTCTCTAATTTTTCCTACTCACCACCACTTTCTCATGATGGATAGGCCGAGTTCTTCTACCAATCCACTCTTCCTAGAGCAAGATGGCGACATGACAAACTTCGTCACCAAGTCGCAACTCTTTGGCGCCCATCGAGCTTTGCATCAAGAACAACTTGCTTTGGGCGACCGCATAGACAATTTCGCCACCGACCTACGACAATCCGAGCAACGTACAAGGGACTACTTCGACACATCCTTGAGTTCCCTCAAAGACGATATCCAAACCATGATGGTCAATCGCTCTTCTACAACTTCGTCCTCTTCACGGCGGAGACGCTCAAGTCCCAAGTCTTCGTTACGGCCATGCGATGCAAGTACCACGCGGCACCGTCATCATCTTCAAGGCGACCGTCAAGACCATGAAGAGCGACCTTCGGGACGAGAGTTGGCTTCTCTGCCACCCCTGTGCACACGGACCTTGGACCCCTGTGCACACGGGACCCCGTGCCCATGGCCTCCTGCACCCCCGTGCGCACGGGCTCTACAGAACAGCACCTTCGACCCCAAGGCTGCGGATTCGACAACAACTTTGGCATCTTCACCTTTGGATGTACCGCATCTTCGCCTACTTCCCACGAGTACGCCTACTTCGACATCATCAAGTCCAAGGCAATCACCTACGAGTGAGGGAGACACTTCCATCTTCGGAAGTCCATCAACGGAGATGGTCGAGCATGGGAATTTCCCTTCGGTCATGGAGACGCGCTACGAGGTGCCACATCATTTGGGCCTCCAACAACAAGACGGCGACAAGAAGGTCGAGCAAGGTCCATCCCCTTCGACCACGGCGACGAGCACGAACCTCTTCAACAACATGAAGATGGCGCCCATATTGGACTCATACTCCGAGTCAACCTACGAGACCGCTCATAAGACCTTATCTTTGGTCTTCGAGGAGAATGATGATGTGCCATATTCGGCTTTCATCCACGGCTACGACCACGACATGATTGAGCATGGAGACATTTGCACCAACATCTCTCCGACAATGACATGTGATGCGATGCCCCAATTTCCATGTGAGGAGAGCCACCACCACATGAGTGACTCCACCCTACATGACATTGAGAGCATTTCCTATGAGAGCATGAGTGTGACCACCACTAGCCCCACATTTGAGAGCATGCCTTACATCCTATGTGAGGTTGAGAGCCATTTGAGTGACTCTACCAACCATATGAGTGAGAGCATCCAAGAGGGAGTGAGTGAGTCACAACACTTAGTGAGTGAGGTAGTTGAGACGGCATGTGAGGCCACTATGATTTCTAATGACTTAACCTCTACTCCGAGTGTGTTTTCTTCTTTGGTGCTAGGTCTCCTACATGACGACTTGCCTATCCTCGACGAGTCCTGATGCGGAGCATCCCAAGATCATCCCCATGGACGCACCCACACCTCCAATGGCACCACTTGGACCAATGACACGAGCCCGAGCCAAAGCTATCAAAGATAAGGTGAACTAACTACTCTCCGAACTTCCACTTTCTATGCATGAGACATGGCTACTACCTAAGTCCGAGATGTAGTGCATGATTAGGTACCAAGAGGGTCCTCCCGAAGATGCGCATGAAGACGGACAAGTCCCCAAGTCCATGGATGAGGAGAACCAACTAAAGGAGCCAAGAACATCTC
This sequence comes from Triticum urartu, assembly GCF_056163025.1. Taxonomy (NCBI): domain Eukaryota; kingdom Viridiplantae; phylum Streptophyta; class Magnoliopsida; order Poales; family Poaceae; genus Triticum; species Triticum urartu. Next base: position 320,947,994 of record NC_141874.1, read on the forward strand.
CCGGGCCCCGGACATCCGGCCAAGGCCCCGGACATCCGGCCCCTGGAGCACCTTCCTCTACAGCTGCTCTGCCACCAAGTCCCTATAGGCCCCGCACATCCGGCCCGCAAGCCCGGACAACCGGCCCTTCCCGAGGTCCCGGACATTCGGCCCCCCTGCCCGGAAATCCGGACACAACCGAACCCGAGAGCAACATGGACAGCTTCACCAGCCCGGACATCCGGCCCCCACAGCCCAGACATCCGGCCCTCCGCGAACGCCCGAACATCCGGCCCGACGCCCAGACGTCCGGCCTCCCTGTTTGCGCACAGTAAAGGGCCAAGACCCGTGTATCCCTTCTCCCCCCTAGACTATATATACTCTATCACGTACAAGTTTCTAGGGTTAGCAAAGGATTAGCTCATATTTTGTGTGTGAGCTTTGCTCATCCACTTGGTTACCTTCTCCTCAGAGATTCGAGCCTCCACCGAAGAAGATCCCCCAAGCGGATTCAAGACCCCTCTTTAGGGAAGAACATCAAGACCTCCTCACGGAGAAGAACCGGTTACCCTTTTGTATCGTCCCTAGTTGTCCGTGGACCGTGTATCGTTCTATGTATCCGAGAATCTACCACATGTGTGACTTGTTCTTGTTAGTTTGAGTGTTCCTCTTGTGTTTTACCTCATTTTCCCCCACGTGTTCCTCGTGTTCTTCACGGGATCCGCTCCTTTCGTGAAAGATCGTGCGATTTGGGTTCTACCCTACATCATCTTGGTATCAGAGCCACGTTTATCACGATTTCGGAGCCTCCCCGTTGTGTTTCTAGCCTTGTTTTGTTGTTTTTGTCCTAATTCGAAAATTCCCCAAAACTAGCCCCAATTTTTTTTGTGATTTGTTGGTGTGTTGAGATTTTGTTGGTTTGGATCCATTGATTTGCTTTGTTTTGAGTGGATCTAGCTTCCCATCCTTTTCCCCCCCAATTTCCATCCACAAATTCCTCCGAATTTCACCCGGATTTAACCTCCCCACGCGGTGTTCATCCCGTTCGTCCCCGGATCCAGAGCCCGGACATCCGGCCCGTAGAGCCCGGACATCCGGCCCCACCCGGACATCCGGCCTTCCACCCGGACATCCGGCCCCTGGCAGCCACATATCCATCCACCGCCCCAATTTGCACCAAATTTTGTTCCGATGTTTACCATGTACCATATATACTTCCGCATACCTCCACACTTCCGCACAACCCAACCATTTTTGGACTGTTTCGCTCTCCGACACAATTGCTACTTCGAGGTTTGAGAATTTGAGTTGCGGTATGTTATCCTTTTGTGTTTTGGCTATCTAGGTACGGTTTGACAACGACATCACCGCCGCTCATCTTTGCCACGGACGCGTCATCAGCAACGACCACCTCGACTACATCTTGGTATTCATGCCACCATTTTGACACCATACCGGAAGCAAGACCGGTAACCTCATCTCGGTATTGGACATATCATTCTTGCCACTACATTAATAGCCATCATAGCCCTACTCCTTTGCGTTGCTTACCCATCGAGACTAGCCATTGAATATTGTCGGCAACGAGACTTGTGCACATTAGTGATCATACTTCCCATAGCATACATACATCATTGTTGCATATATTGGTATCATCTCTTGTGTCACAAAGTTGTCATCGCATACTCATTTGCTATCTTGGTTCGTCAAGCATTGCATGAGAAAAGAGCTTAAACATCAAAGAGCCAAACAAGCTTTTAAGCAAAGAGAAAAGATAAGCAAAGAGCTTTTAAGCAAGAACCATAGCATCTTACAACATTAAGATTGTCATACTCGATCATCTTGGATCATATCATAGAAACACCTTGCATAGAACATATTTGGGATAGAAGTCGTTGCATTTTTGCTAAGTAGGTTGTGCACAAGTTCTTGTATTCGCCTATTTTGCAATCGTGCTAGCGTCTCTCTAGTGTTGTGCAACAAGAGCATTTTTGTGGATTCCACATTTTGGCTCACCCTTGGTTGCACAACCCCACTTATCTTTTTTGCGCGTGTGTTTCCGTGTACCTTATATGCTTGGTCTACTTGTTACATTGCATCTTGCGAATCTTTTCCAACATTATTGAAGCTCACTTACAATTGCATCAAATTTTGTGCCACCATCCTAACCAAGCTCCACCAAAAGCTTTTACTTGTGTAGGTGTGAGAAACCGACAAGAACTCATACCAATTGTGCTATTTCCTTGTCCTACATTGGAGTGATCCTCGATCCACTTTCAACTTCGGTTAAGGTACATTTGGTACTCGTTCTTCTCTTTCTACCACTCACATTTGTCTTGGAATGATGGATAGGCCAAGTACTTGTACCAACGCACTCTTCATGGAGCAAGACGATGACATGAACTCCTTTGTCACCAAGAGTCAGCTCTTTGGTGCACAACGTGCTTTGCATCAAGAGCAACAAGCTATGAGTGAATGCATCGACAACCTTGCCACCGACTTGCGACTTTCCGACCAACGTACAAGGGACTACTTCGACCACAAGCTCGACGATCACAAGCAAGAGAATGATGCAAGGATGGATGAAATTCGTGCTTTCTTGCTCAACCGCTCGTCTTCCACTTCAAGAAGCAGCCGTTCAAGCCGCCACTCCGACTTCACCCTCTCTGGCTCTAGTACACCGACATCGAACACTCTTCGTCGAGCCGCGCGCACCGACCGTCATGCAATCCTCAATCCCCTACGAGACACCGACTCTCAAGAGCGCCGACAACGTCAAACTCAAGAGGCCTTTGCGCTAGCACGAGAACGGCAACGACAATGCCAACATGAAGAGGAAGAGCGCGCGCGTCTACACCAAAATGCTCAAGATGCTGAGGCACAACGTCAAGAAGAACAACTCCGTGACACTCAAGCACTTGCGGCACAACAAGCTCTACGCGATTCGAGTCGAGCCGTTGCCGATCGAAGCCGACAAGACCATGAACAAGAGGAAGCACTTCGCGAAGAATGTCGGTGTCAAAACCGGAGGATCACGGGTGGGGGGTCCCGAACTGTGCGTCTAAGGCGGATGGTAACAGGAGGCAGGGAACACGATGTTTTACCCAGGTTCGGGCCCTCTTGATGGAGGTAAAACCCTACGTCCTGCTTGATTTATTCTTGATGATATGGGTATTACAAGAGTTGATCTACCACGAGATCGGAGAGGCTAAACCCTAGAAGCTAGCCTATGGTATGATTGTCTGTTGTCCTACGGACTAAAAACCTCTGGTTTATATAGACACCGGAGGGGGCTAGGGTTACACAAGTTTGGTTACAAAGGAGGAGATATACATATCCGTATTGCCTAGCTTGCCTTCCACGCCAAGTAGAGTCCCATCCGGACATGAGACGAAGTCTTCAATCTTGTATCTTCATAGTCCAACAGTCCGGCCAAAGGATATAATCCGGCTGTCCGAATATCCCCTAATCCAGGACTCCCTCAATAGCCCCCGAACCAGGCTTCAATGACAATGAGTCCGGCACACAGTTGTCTTCGGCATTGCAAGGCGGGTTCTTCTCCATCTTCCAAATGTTTGTAAAGCAGTGTCCGGTCCCATAAATGTTTGGACCTCTTGGCTTCTGTGCCCAATAAGGGCTATCTCCCATGCGTCGAATGAATACGAGGCGCCAGGGCGTTTTTACATTCACCCCCTAGCCAGATAAATAAATTGTCTATTAAAGGGATGGGGATCCTTAGATCCAATCCATACCATCCTGCCCCAGCGAGAATCCATCAGAGCGCGTTTCGGGAAGATCCATTCCAGCATGGCCGACCTCCGCAGCTCCTCCTCCTGCCCCCGTAGCCCTAAACCCGGTGATTGGGAGAGGTGTCCAATCCCGCATAGTCGATTAGTCAAACTACAGACTAAGGGATTTCTCCCTCTGGCGTATATGGTGCCCGTTCGAGCCGGGCTTGCGACCTACAATGGCGGGGAGCAAGCGGAGAGCTTTCCCTGCCCCTCTATGGGGGAACGGGTCTGCCTTGTTCCCTATTTATTAAGAGGACTTGGATTTCCAATTCATCCGTTCCTCCGCGGGCTCTTGGAGTTCTATGGCCTCCAATTACACAATTTCACCCCCGCCTCCATCCTACATATCGCCGGCTATGTTGCCCTCTGCGAGTTGTTCCTGGGCTACGAGGCTCACTTCGAGCTGTGTAAAAGGCTATTTTGCCTCGTCCGTCGCACACAGAGGGGGTCACTTTATCAAGTGGGCGGAGCCGAAATATGGCGCATCGCCGATACCGGATACCTGTCTGGTACCCCGAAGAAGTCGTCCGAAGACTGGCCTTCAGAATGGTTTTATATGGAGGACGTTCCCCTTCTGGACCCTGTTCGGTGCGGTCTTCCTGGGTTCAACAATGCTCCTCTAAAGAAACGCCGAAGTTGGCGCCCACGGAGCCCCCAGGTGGAAGACAATGGAGAAGTCCTCTATCTGATGAACCGGATTAAAGCACTGGCTCGATCAGGATTGACAGTAATCGAAGTTATGTCGATTTGCATAATGTAGGTAGTGCAACCACTTCAATATCGTGGGCACCCCTTGTGGTGTTTTAACGGGGCGAATGATGCCACCCGCTGCGGGTGTAAGGGTCCGGACAATAACGCCGCTTTAGCGAAAATTCTGTCCGAGTTGTTCAAGGGTGATGAAGAGGAGTTCACCCGCATCAAGCCACGAGATGGATTCACCATGTACAATCCTCCAAGCTGGGTAAGTTATATCTTCCTACTCCCATTTCTCCCACATTCTTTGTCGTAAGTATTCACCTTGCCAATTTGCGGCAGGAACTGTGAAAAGCCATAAAGGAGGTCAGCAGCCCTTCTCCAGAACTAGAGGACCCTGACCGGGCCCTCGACTCCGGACTTGAAGAAGATCCGGTTATATTCGTGGAGCTGACAGACCGGCAGTTCTATCAGTTAAGCTGCGATGATGCCATGGTGGCCATTACGGCCGACTATCCCGGACTGCTCCCTGCATCGCACGTAAGAAAAACCAAAAATCCCAACTCCAAAAACTAGGATCCCCTTTTAGACACTTCACCCATCATATACACATGGCATTTTTACAGGGAAGGCATTCGGGATGCCCTGCCGAACCCGCAGCAACTCGTCAACAAGAGGCACCGAGGCCGGGTAGGCCAAAAAGGAAGGTGGTCAGGATGGAGACGCCGGTGCAAAGGTATGACAAAAAACCCCGCTCCATGGTTCTTGCCTCTCTCGAAATATAATGACGCCCGTGTTTCGTTAACAGAAAAAACGCTCGCCGGAATATGTCCGGCGATGTTACTAATCACGCTTCCACCAGTCGGGCGCCAGGACCGGAGATAGAGGCGGAAACCGATATGGGGCGGGCGCCGGATAATCCCCCTACAGAGGATGCAGATAGATTATCCGCTACAAACTCAGAAGTGGAAAGCGCCATGAATCATAGGCGCCGCCGGGCCGTACTCCGTGACGCTTGTTTCTCACCAGAGGCATTTGATGCCGTCAATTCTGGAGAGGCATACCTCTGAGCTGCTCAAGATGGTCTAGCCAGAGCCATGGATCAGTATGTAAAGGATGTACGGGTAAGTAAATCTGATGATTTATATGTATCAGTAGCCCCTGAGACTTGAAACAGTTAGCAGAACTGATTTAAGGATCATCTTTATTGTGCAGGTTCTCACAGAGAAGAATACTAGGCTGTCACAGGAGCTAGAGGAATGCAAGACCCAACTGCGGGCCGCTGTTGCCGCATTGCAGGAACCGAAACAGTCACCCGCTGGTAACATTTACTTTAAAGAATGATGGTTACCATATAGTGTGCGGCGTGGCTGCAGATCTTACAATAGATGTTGCAGATGAATCCGGAGAAAATCCGGAGGACCAGCATGTTATGCGACAGCTAGAGGCTGGCAAACGCGTGCTGACTGAGGTTAGGCGGGAGAAAGGCAATCTCCAAGACGCCATTATCAAGCTGAGCGTGGAACTAAAAGACGTTCCAGCCTAGCTTGCAGACTCCGAGAAGGAGAATAAGAGGCTTCGGCGCGGAATTTTTAGTAAGTGCTTGAACAAATCCTTTTAAAGGAGTTCGGCGAAGAAGCCGACTAACAACATTACAACTGTAGGTATGCTGACGGGTCGTCCCGCGGAGGAAATGCCCGGGTCTGCAGGTGATCTTCTATCCGAGCTCTCACATCTGCACGAACAAGTTCGCTTGCATCGTCAAGTTCCTCCTCGAGCTCGACAAGCTCATCCAGAAGCTCACCAAGAACAACAAGTCAATCAAGAGCATGAAGACAATGGGGATCCTCCACGACAAGAACAACATGGCGATAACAACCCACCGCGCCAAGAGCACCACGAGTTGATCAATCATCAACAACATGGGCGTCATCATCCCCGACCCCAACACAATGAAGAGCAACGTTATGGAAAACTCAAGTTCACCATGCCCAAGTTCAACGGAAGCAACGATCCCAAAGAGTACCTTTCATGGGCATTGAAGGTTGACAAGATCTTCCGTTTGCACAATTTTGAAGAAGAGAAGAAGATCGCAATGGCATCCCTTGAGTTCCAAGACTATGTCCTCATTTGGTGGGAACAAATCATAGAGCGCCGAGAGGCAAGAGGTGAACCACCCATCACTACTTGGGCGCAAATGAAGGATGTCATGAGAGCACGCTTCGTACCTACCTACTACAACCGCGACCTCTTCAAGAAACTCCAGCAACTCAAGCAAGGAACAAAGAGTGTTGAAGAATACTACAAGGAGATGGAGATTGCAATGATAAGAGCCAATGTCACGGAAGATGATGAGCAAAAAATGGCACATTTCTTGAATGGACTCAATCACCCTATCAAGGAGATCGCCGACTTCCAACCATACTCATATCTCATCGAGCTAGTGCACCAAGCTACCAAAGCAGAAAGCCAAGTGCAAGATGATTTCAAGTATGCCAAGTTCTCATCCAAGTCCTACGGCTTCTCCAATAACCAAGCTTCAACGACTCCAACACCAACTACAAGACCTTATACTTCCAACATCGACAAGTCGACTTCCAAGAAAGCTTCGTCACCTACAAGCCATCCTCCTACGAGCAACTTCAAGCCAAGAGCTTCATCATCATCTACTCCAACCGCCGAGACCATCAACACGAGTTCGTTCAAGTGTTTCACTTGCGGAGGCCAAGGCCACAAGTCCTATGAGTGCACCAACAAGCGAACCATGGTCTTCAACGACAATGGCACTTATGACTCCATGAGCGAAGGCGAAATGGAGGCCCTCGAGCAAGTTGCCATGCACCGCCAAGTGAACAATGAAGAAGAACAAGTCTTTTCTGATGAAGACTCAAGTCCCGCACTTGTTGTCTCCAAAGTCTTGACTCTCCAACATCACCAAGAAGAACACCAACGATGCCACATATTCCACACCAAGGCCGGCGTCAATGGACGATCCGTCAAGGTCATCATCGATGGAGGGAGTTGTCATAATATCGCAAGTGAAGAACTTTGCTCCAAGCTCCAATTGCCCAAGATGAAGCATCCACATCCATACAAAGTGAAATGGCTTAGTGACTCCGGCACTATCCAAGTCGAGCACCGAGTACAAGTCTCCTTCAAGATCGGTGCCTACGAAGACACCTTGGAGTGCGACGTCGTTCCAGTGACCGTTTGTCATCTTCTCCTTGGACGACCATGCCAATTCGATAGAGGAGTCATACACAACGGTTGAACAAACCACTACACCTTCGCAAGGACTGCTTTCCCTAAGAACGCAAGTCCAAACTTCGACCACGCGCGGATGGACCATTCAAGGTGCTTGCACGCTACAACAACAATGCTTACAAGATCGACATTCCTCGTGACAAGCACTCCGTGAGCAACATCTTCAACATCAAAGATCTCTCGCCCTACCATGGTGATGAGGATTTCGATCCGAGGACGGATCTTCCCCAAGGGAGGGGAGATGATGCAGAGCATCCCAAGATCATCCCCATGGACGCACCCACACCTCCAACGGCACCACTTGGACCAATGACACAAGCCCAAGCCAAAGCTATCAAATATAAGGTGAACTCACTCCTCTCCGAACTTCCACTTTCTATGCATGAGACATGGCTACTACCTAAGTCCAAGATGTTGTGCATGATTAGGTACCAAGAGGGTCCTCCCGAAGAAGCGCATGAAGATGGACAAGTCCCCAAGTCGACGGATGAGTAGAACCAATGGAAGGAGCCAAGAACATCTCCCAGGCCCCGGACATCCGGCCCCAGGAGCACCTTCCTCTACAGCTGCTTAGCCACCAAGTCCCTATAGGCCCCGGACATCCGCCCCGCAAGCCCGTACATCCGGCCCTTCCCAAGGTCCCGGACATCCGGCCCCCCTGCCCGGAAATCTGGACACCACCGAACCCGAGAGCAACATGGACAGCTTCTACAGCCCGGACATCTGGCCCCCATAGCCCGGACCTCCGGCCCGACGCCCGGACGTCCGGCCTCCCTGTCTGCGCACAGTAAAGGGCCGAGACCCGTGTATCCCTTCTCCCCCTAGACTATATATACTCTATCCCGTACAACTTTCTAGGGTTAGCAAAGGATTAGCTCATATTTTGTGTGAGAGCTTTGCTCATCCACTTGGTTACCTTCTCCTCGGAGATTCGAGCCTCCACCAGAGAAGATCCCCCAAGCGGATTCAAGACCCCTATTTAGGTAAGAACATCAAAACCTCCTCAGGAAGAAGAACCGGTTAACCTTTTGTATCGTCCCTAGTTGTCCGTGGACCGTGTATCGTTCTATGTATCCGAGGATCTAGCACATGTGTGACTTGTTCTTGTTAGTTTGAGTGTTCCTCTTGTGTTTCCCCTTGTGTTTTCCCTCGTTTTCCCCCTCGTGTTCCTTGTGTTCTTCACGGGATCCGCTCCTTTCGTGAAAGATCGGGCGATTAGGGTTCTACCCTACATCAAGTCCATAACTCCAATGGAGACGACGATGGCCATGGTGCAATACGATGCACCCCCCACATGGTTCCATCATGATGAAGATGACCATGACTTGGTCTTCGACACCTCACCTACACCACATGAGTGGAGCCGCATAGGTAACATAGGTGATGGTGCTTCTCTTGTCCCACTAGTGGACTATCTTCACATTGATTGCTTGCATGATGATGATCACCTTATGGATGCACCACATACTATGTCGTCTACATGCTTAGATGTGCTACCTATTTATGATGAATATGATGATGAGCATGTTGAGTTGCCTAGTTGTGATGCTATGCTCCATAGGATATCATGTGAAAATTCTTTTGGTCACATCATGTTTGAAAATCCATTGAACTTGTCATATGCTATGAGTGAGGTATCCCATATTGCATCATTTCAATCTCAACATAGTAGCTATGCATGCCCCATTCAAATAAATCCCATTTGTACTTATGGCATAGATGACGAGATGATGGTCATTGGCTTTTGTTTTTCATGTGATGATATTGCCATGCTTCCTTTACATGACTTGTGCAATTCATCTCATATGCCATGCCATGAAAATTATTGTGTATCGCATGATTACATCCCTTGTGTGCACCATATGCATTCCATGAATAACAATGCTCTACATATTGCTCGTGATGCATTACATCCTTGGCGTCTCCATTATGCTATACATAACAACAAACCTCTCATGATGGATGACATATTTCTATATCATGCAACTCATTTATTTGAGCATTGGATATTTTGTGCAAACCAACACAAGCCCGTGCGCATCATGATGGATGATGTGTACATCTACCATGCACACACAATTTTCCCTTTGTTTTTGTTGTGTGTAGGTACAAATGTATACTCGTCAACCTCTCAATCCCAAGAGTTGACGAAACAAGCTCTTGAGAGCAACGATGATTTGGGATCCCGTGGATTATCCTTCCTACCATTCTCTTCGTGCAACGACTATGCGCATCTCTTCTACTTGGCTCTCACAAGGCTATGGCTATATATCACTTGTTACTTTATGCCCATTGTACCTTGTTCACTTTGCATGTTATGCCTCTTTACATGCCTTTGCCATGCAATTGTGACCCTTGTTTGCAATTACATGTGATTCACCATTATACTACTTCTATGTGTATTTGCATGCTTGGTGGAGATCCTAATAGCTATTGCCATGATTTCTTTGTGCCCAATGCTTTTGATGCTTGTTGTGTTGGGAGAGTCATTATACCCCATTGCTATTTACATACACCCTCTCCCCAATACATTGACGATGCTTTGCTCATATCTTGCTCTCATGCTTGTGTTATGTCATGTGCGTTATATATGCCCACCATTTACACACATGACATGTTACTTGTGAAGCATGTTGTTTGCTTGAATTTATTATAGTTGGGCGTACTCGCATCATATGCCTCCACGACTTGTCCCCCTACCTTGCCCTTCCTTATGATACACATGATAAATTCACTTGTTGGGCATTTCCCTTCCCGAATGATAGGTTTTGCGTTCACGCTAACCTCATGGGTTTTTCCAAGTGCTTATCATGTTCTTTTGTTTTGAAGGTTTTGCAAGGTGGTACCATCACGAGCTATCTTCGTCATGGGAAGGCATACACGTTGCACAGCACCAACATTTTGAGCACCTCAACGAGCAACAAGGCATCTATTCCTACAGTGTACATGGCAATACGGTTTACGATCCGAGTTCGGATCTTTCCTAAGGGGGAGGGGATCATGCGGAGCATCCTACGGACATCACCATGTACACCTTCATAGCACATCAAGCTCCAAGTGGACCTACCGGACTTAATGTGAACCCCCTCCTCTTCAAGATTTACATGATTATCTATTGGACTTGGTCGCTACCTCACCTTGGATCATTGTGCATCACTAGGTACGAGGAAGACCGCCACCAAGCAGTTGGGGAGCATCTCGGAGGCCAAGGAGAAGGACCCCAAGGCCACAAGGAGGAAGAAGGAGTACAACAAGACCAACTCTGCACCTCCCAGGTGACCCCGTGCCCACGGGCCTCGAAGACCCCGTGCGCACGGACTACACAGGGAGCTGGCGCTGGAGCACCACGTGCGCACGGGCCTGTACCGTGCCCACGGGAACCCCGTGCGCACGGGCCTCCTAGGATGGACGGCAGTGATCCCCAATCCGAGCCCCTCTTCATCTACTTCGACCCCAAGACTATATAAACCGTACCTAGGGCTATGTTTAGGGTTAGCAAAGTATGAGATGAGATGTTTGTGAGCTTTGCTCCTTCTACCTTCCCACTTGTGGAATCAAGGCCCCTTTGGGAAGAATCCTAGTGGATTTCAAGACCACCTCTAGGAGAAGACTATCTTCAAGACCTCATCTCCTAGGAGTGGGAAAAACTTTTCCATTGTATCTTTCCTTTGATTGTGTTTGTGACTTGTGGATCTTATGTTGCTATCCTAGTGGATGTGTAATTGGGGAATTGTTTGAGTGATTTCCTCTTTGTGTTCTTAAGAGTTTGCCCTTTTCCCCCTCCAAGTGTGAAAAGATCCCCCTCTAGGATTTCATCCTACATCATTTGGTATCATGAGCAAGGTTGATTCACATCTTGGAGTCCCATCCCCCCCCCCCCATTTGCTAGCTTGATTTTGTTGTTTTTCGTCCAAATTCAAAAATCCCCACAAAAATAGCCCAAATTTTTTTCTTGCAATTTGTTGGATCTTGTGAGATTTGGTTGTTTTGATCCACGAATTTGGAGTTTGGCAAGTGGATCTACCCATCTTCCTGCTTCCCCACCTTCCAAACCCTCTAAATTGACTTACATTGGAAAATCCCCACGAATCCGGAGTTTTTCTTCCGCTCCCAGCACACCCCGTGCACCCGGGCCCTCGAGACCCCGTGCACATGGGACCCCGTGCACACGGGCCTCACTTAACCCGTGCGCACGGACCATCCAGAAACTTTCGACCATATTTTGTTTTGCACCATTTTGCTTCCATACCAACACTCGTGTTCTTCCGCACTATTTCTCGTGGTTGTTTGAGTTTCGGACCGCGGTTTCTCTTGTGTCCTAAGGTGCTTCGGCTACTTAGGCGCATTTGGGCATCATCATCACCGCCACTCGATCATCAACTCAGACACCACACCAGTTTCAACAACTTCATTCTTACTGTAAGATCGGACAGTAACCGTGACGACATCTCACCCTTGCTTTTGCATTGATAACTCGAGCCATTTCGCGTAGCTTACCCATCGAGACTAGCAAGTTGAGAATTGCCGGGCCACGCTACTATGCACCGTAGTGATCTTGTTTCCATCTTAGTGCCATAAGTCTCTCCCGTGCATATCTTACATACTTGTCCCATATCATACTTGGCTCTAGCTTCAAAAAAACAAGCAAAAGAGGAGTAACAAAGAGCTTGTAAGCAATAGCATCGAGCCATTTTTGCATAACAACTTTGACACCTCATACGTAGCATAGTTGGGATTGAAGACGACATGTTTCTCTTATAGGTTTGTGCACATGCGTATCTAACCCATTTGAGCAATCGAGCTAGCGTCTCTCTAATATTCGCACAACAAGAGCATTTTCCGTGGTTGCACATTTTGAGCTCACCCCTTGGTTCAGATCCCATCTATCTTCCGTGTGTGTGTTCCTAGTGATACCATTGGGTTTGATATATTTGTTTTTACTTGCATTTTTGTGAATCTTCTCAACCTTATCGACATCTGGACTAAAATTTGCTTGAAATTTTTGCCACCATCCTAACCAAGCTCCTCCATAAGCCTTTTACTTGTAGGTATGATAAACAATTCCCGTTACCAGTTCCCCTTTTAGAGCATCATGTGAGATCGTACTTTTTACATCCACAATCTTCGGAAAAGGTAACTTTGGTTTTGTTCTCTAATTTTTCCTACTCACCACCACTTTCTCATGATGGATAGGCCGAGTTCTTCTACCAATCCACTCTTCCTAGAGAAAGATGGCGACATGACAAACTTCGTCACCAAGTCACAACTCTTTGGCGCCCATCGAGATTTGCATCAAGAACAACTTGCTTTGGGCGATCGCATAGACAATTTAGCCACTGACCTACGACAATCCGAGCAACATACAAGGGACTACTTCGACACATCCTTGAGTTCCCTCAAAGACGATATCCGAACCATGATGGTCAATCGCACTTCTACAACTTCGTCCTCTTCATGGCGTAGACGCTCAAGTCGCAAGTCTTCGTTACGGCCATGCGATGCAAGTACCACGCCGCACCGTCATCATCTTCGAGGCGACCGCCAAGACCATGAAGAGAGACCCTCGGGACGAGAGTTGGCTTCTCTGCCACCCCCGTGCACATGGGCCTTGGACCCCTGTGCACACGGGACCCCGTGCCCACGGCCTCCTGCACCCCCGTGCGCACGGGCTCTACAGAACAGCACCATCGACCCCAAGGCTGCTACTTCGACAACAACTTTGGAATCTTCGCCTTTGGACGTACCGCATCTTCGCCTACTTCCCACGAGTACGCCTACTTCGACATCATCAAGTCCAAGGCGATCACCTACGAGCGAGGGAGACACTTCCATCTTCGGAAGTCCCTCAATGGAGATGGTCGAGCATGGGAATTTCCCTTCGGTCATGGAGACGAGCTACGAGGTGCCAAATCATTTGGGCCTCCAACAACAAGACGGCGACAAGAAGGTCGAGCAAGGTCCATCCCCTTCGACGACGGCGATGAGCACGAACCTCTTCAACAACATGAAGACGGCGCCCATATTGGACTCATACTCTAAGTCAACCTACGAGACTGCTCATAAGACCTTATCTTTGGTCTTCGAGGAGAATGATGATGTGCCATATTCGGCTTTCATCCACGGCGACGACCATGACATGATTGAGCATGGAGACATTGAGATGCCCCAATTGCCATGTGAGGAGAGCCACCACCACATGAGTGACTCCACCCTACATGACATTGAGAGCATTTCCTATGAGAGGATGAGTGTGACCACCACTAGCCCCACACTTGAGAGCATGCCTCACATCCTATGTGAGGTTGAGAGCCATTTGAGTGACTCTACCAACCATATGACTGAGAGCATCCAAGAGGGAGTGAGTGAGTCACAACACTTAGTGAGTGAGGTAGTTGAGATTGCATGTGAGGCCACTATGATTTCTAATGACTTAACCTCTACTCCGAGTGTGTTTTCTTCTTTGGTGCTAGGTCTCCTACATGACGACGTGCCTATCCTCGATGAGTCCCGATGCGGAGTATCCCAAGATCATCCCCATGGACGCACCCACACCTCCAACGGCACCACTTGGACCAATGACAAGCGCCCGAGCCAAAGCCATCAAAGATAAGGTGAACTCACTCCTCTCCGAACTTCCACTTTCTATGCATGAGACATGGCTACTACCTAAGTCCGAGATGTTGTGCATCATTAGGTACCAAGAGGGTCCTCCCGAAGATGCGCATGAAGACGGACAAGTCCCCAAGTCCACGGATGAGGAGAACCAACTAAAGGAGCCAAGAACATCTCCCAGGCCCCGAACATCCGGCCCCTGGAGCACCTTCCTCTACAGCTGCTCAGCCACCAAGTGCCAATAGGCCCCGGACATCCGGACCGCAAGCCCGGACATCCGGCCCTTCCCGAGGTCCCGGACATTCGGCCCCCCTGCCCGGAAATCCGTACACCACCGAACCCGAGAGCAACATGGACAGCTTCACCAGCCCGGACATCTGGCCCCCACAGCCCAGACATCCGGCCCTCCGCGAACGTCCGGACATCCGGCCCGACGCCCAGACGTCCGGCCTCCCTGTCCGCGCACAGTAAAGGGCCAAGACCCGTGTATCCCTTCTCCCCCCTAGACTATATATACTCTATCCCGTACAACTTTCTAGGGTTAGCAAAGGATTAGCTCATATTTTGCGTGAGAGCTTTGCTCATCCACTTGGTTACCTTCTCCTCGGAGATTCGAGCCTCCACCAGAGAAGACCCCCCAAGCAGATTCAAGACCTCTCTTTAGGGAAGAACATCAAGACCTCCTCACGGAGAAGAACCGTTTACCCTTTTGTATCGTCCCTAGTTGTCCGTGGACCGTGTATCGTTCTATGTATCCGAGAATCTAGCACATGTGTGACTTGTTCTTGTTAGTTTGAGTGTTCCTCTTGTGTTTCCCCTTGTTTTTTACCTCATTTTCCCCCTCGTGTTCCTCTTGTTCTTCACGGGATCCGCTCCTTTCGTGAAAGATCGGGCGATTAGGGTTCTACCCTACATCATCTTGGTATCAGATCCACGTTGATCACGATTTCGGAGCCTCCCCGTTGTGTTTCTAGCCTTGTTTTGTTGTTTTTCATCCTAATTCGAAAATTCCCCACCAAAAATAGCCCCAATTTTGTTTTGTGATTTGTTGGTGTGTTGAGATTTTGTTGGTTTGGATCCATTGATTTGCTTTGTTTCGAGTGGATCTAGCTTCCCATCCTTATTCCCCCCAATTTCCATCCACCAATTCCTGCGAATTTCACCCGAATTTAACCTCCCCATGCGGTGTTCATCCCGTTCGTCCCCGGATCCAGAGCCCGGACATCCGGCCCATAGAGGCCAGACATCCGGCCCCACCCGGACATCCGGCCTTCCACCCGCACATCCGTCCCCTGGCAGCCACATATCCATCCACCATCCCAATTTCCACCAAATTTTGATCCGGTGTTCACCATATACCATATATACTTCCGCATACCTCCACCACTTCCGCACAACCCAACCATTTTTGGACCATTTCACACTCCGACACAATTGCTACTTCGAGGTTTGAGAATTTGAGTTGTGGTACCTTATCCTTTTTTGTTTCGGCTATCTAGGTACGGTTCGACAACGACATCACCGCCGCTCATCTTCGCCACGGAAGCGTCATCAACAACGACCACCTCAACTACATCTTGGTATTCGTGCCACCATTTTGACACCATACCGGAAGCAAGACCGGTAACCTCATCTTGGTATTGGACATATCATTCTTGCCACTACATTGATAGCCATCATAGCCTTACTACTTTGCGTTTCTTACCCATCGAGACTAGCCATTGAGTATTGCCGGCAACGAGACTTGTGCACATTAGTGATCATACTTCCCATAGCATACATACATCATTGTTGCATATATTGGTATCATCTCTTGTGTCACAAAGTTGTCATCGCATACTCATTTGCTATCTTGGTTCGTCAAGCATTTCATGAGAAAAGAGCTTAAACATCAAAGAGCCAAACAAGCTTTTAAGCAAAGAGAAAAGATAAGCAAAGAGCTTTTAAGCAAGAACCATAGCATCTTACAACATTAAGATTGTCATACTCGATCATCTTGGATCATATCATAGAAACACCTTGCATAGAACATATTTGGGATAGAAGTCGTTGCATTTTTGCTAAGTAGGTTGTGCACAAGTTCTTGTATCCGCCTATTGTGCAATCGTGCTAGCGTCTCTCTAGTGTTGTGCAACAAGAGCATTTTTGTGGATTCCACATTTTGGCTCACCCTTGGTTGCACAACCCCACTTATCTTTTTTGCGCGTGTGTTTCCGTGTACCTTATATGCTTGGTCTACTTGTTACATTGCATCTTGCGAATCTTTTCCAACATTATTGAAGCTCACTTACAATTGCATCAAATTTTGTGCCACCATCCTAACCAAGCTCCACCAAAAGCTTTTACTTGTGTAGGTGTGAGAAATCGACAAGAACTCATACCAATTGTGCTATTTCCTTGTCCTACATTGGAGTGATCCTCGATCCACTTTCAACTTCGGTCAAGGTACATTTGGTACTCGTTCTTCTCTTTCTACCACTCACATTTGTCTTGGAATGATGGATAGGCCAAGTACTTCCACCAACGCACTCTTCATGGAGCAAGACGACGACATGAACTCCTTTGTCACCAAGAGTCATCTCTTTGGTGCACAATGTGCTTTGCATCAAGAGCAACAAGCTATGAGTGAATGCATCGACAACCTTGCCACCGACTTGCGACTTTCCTACCAACGTACAAGGGACTACTTCGACCACAAGCTCGACGGTCACAAGCAAGAGAATGACGCAAGGATGGATGAAATTCGTGCTTTGTTGCTCAACCGCTCGTCTTCCACTTCAAGAAGGAGCCGTTGAAGCCGCCACTCCGACTTCACCCTCTCCGGCTCTAGTACACCGACATCGAACACTCTTCGTCGAGCCGCACGCACCGACCGTCAAGCAAGCCTCAATCCCCTATGAGACACCGACTCTCAAGAGCGCCGACAACGTCAAACTCAAGAGGCCTTTGCGCTAGCACGAGAACGGAAACGACAACGCCAACATGAAGAGGAAGAGCGAGCGCGTCTACACCAAAATGCTCAAGATGCTGAGGCACAACGTCAAGAAGAACAACTCCGTGACGCTCAAGCACTTGCGGCGCAACAAGCTCTACACGATTCGAGTCGAGCCGTTGCCGATTGAAGCCGACAAGCCCGTGAATAAGAGGAAGCACTTCGCGAAGAATGTCGGTGTCAAAACCGGCGGATCACGGCTAGGGGGTCCCGAACTGTGCGTCTAAGGCGGATGGTAACAGGAGGCAGGGAACACGATGTTTTACCCAGGTTCGGGCCCTCTTGATGGAGGTAAAACCCTATGTCCTGCTTGATTTATTCTTGATGATATGGGTATTACAAGAGTTGATCTACCACGAGATCGGAGAGGCTAAACCCTAGAAGCTAGCCTATGGTATGATTGTCTGTTGTCCTACGGACTAAAACCCTCTGGTTTATATAGACACCGGAGGGGGCTAGGGTTACACAAGGTCGGTTACAAAGGAGGAGATATTGTCGGGACCCCGATTCTAAGTCACACCGATCTAGCATGTAACACCTCATATCACTTTGCGGCCTCACGCACGGTATCCCCACGGGTGTCGCCTTACCATGGCCCGGGACCATTTGCGCCTTTTGGCTCACGTATATGATAATGTCACTAGCATCCATATGACAGAGAACCCGGGCCGACATGGCTAGTCGTGAACCCAAAGCGGCACAGACCTATGGAGACAGGCATACATGAATCACATCAAGCATGTCGGTCAACAGCGTATGAATCCGGGCTGTAGCACTGGGCTAACAGGACTCCGGAAGTCACCGCATGACATTTCCCTGAAGGGACAGACATAGGAACGAAGTGGAACACATGCCGGCCAGTCAAGTGTTCTGAGCAGTAGTGAACCGGGCTGTAGCGGACTACTATGGCTCAAGGAAGCACTAGACTACATTTCACCATAAGAGAGGCTGCCAAGGATAAACAACTAGATTGTCGGATCCCACATATAGCAATACACGTCACACGTGCGCATAACATGCAAGTATGTGATGTACAACATGGCATCACAACATAACTGTAACATCCCAAATTTTGCAATTTGGAATGTTATACACTAGATCATCATGCATAACATATTTTTCTTGCATTTTGGTTGATCCTAGAAATTTCACGCAACTCAAGGACCTTCGGAGAGAGTTGGAGATCTCGTTATTTTCATATTTGAGAGTTTTCTCAAAATTTGGAAAAGAGGATCATTTGATTTATTTATTTCATCTTCAATTATTTTCCCAATATCAAAATATGAGAGAGGGAAATAATATGACTTTTCCCAAACTTAGGAAAAATGAAGATTTAATGAGTAAATCAAAATTTTGGTTTTGCCGGAGTTTATTCGCATTTTATTTGGATAGGGAAAAATGCGTGTTTTCAAAAATTGCATTTTAGGCCCGGAGAAAAGTTCATTTTGTTCGACTCATTTTTAGGAGTCGGAGAAAATTTACTTTAGATTTTTCGGAGTTTGTTTAGATAGTTTTCTTTTTGTTTTTCTGCGCGCGAAACCGATTTAAAAAAAAAATCTTCGCAGCACCTTGGGCCAAGGCCCAGCCAGCAGGCCGGCCGGCCAGGCCCCAGCCCCAGCTGTGCGCGCGCCAGGCGCCAGGCGCGGGCAGCCGCCGCCCCAGGCCGAGTCCCAACGGGACTCTAGGCCGGTTAGCCCCCCCTTTCCTTGTTTTGTTTTCCCTCTTTTGCTTGCCCCCTACCCCAAGTAATCCCCCCCACCTATATAAATACACCCCAAACCCCCCCTCTCCTCACATCAATCCCAAGCCCCTCTCCTCCTTAGCCGCGCCCCACCCCGCGCCCCTCACCTGCCGCCGCCGCCCTATAGCCGCCGCCGCCGCCCTATAGCCGCCGTCGCCGCCGTTCGCCAGAGCCTCGCCAAGGTTGTCCCGCGCCGCGTCTCTTTTTCTCCCCTCGGTTCATTTTTTCTTCTAAACCGTTCCGGTTCTTTCTTAACCGTTCCTGTTTTCTTTCGTTCTTTGCTTCGGTTTTCTTTTCCGAAACCCTAGATCGGCTTTCGTTCTTCTTTCGGACCGTTCGTCTCAACGAACGTGATCACCGATTTTTCTCAGTTAACGAACGCCCGTTAGTTTAACCGTTCGTCTCTTTCTTTTCGTCAGATTTATTCCGCGATCGCGATCTCAGATCCGATCTTCGTTCTAGTTTTTCTTCCCGCTCGTTTATCGAAATCGGGTGATTCAATCGCCTGGAGTTTCGTCTCAAAACCGCCGTTCCATCTAATCAACTTGAACAAGCCTTTGCTAAAGTAAAATTTGACCTAGTTTCAACTTGCTAGAACCGAGTTGTTTTCTTCCGCCGTTTGTTTTCCGTTTCTTTATTCGGTTCGTTCTTTCTTTGCAACCGGAGTTCTTAAGTTGAACTTTCTGGTTCGTTCTCTTGTTCGAGTTTTACCTGTGCATTAGATGAGTCCTTATTGTGTGCTTGTTGTTTGTCTGCGATAGATCACCCGGATTGTGCCGCTTGTTACTTCGAAACCCTAGGTCTCGCGGATCATCAGCAAGGCAAGTAACACTTTGATCATACCTTTTCTACAACCCATGTTTTATTGCATTAGATCAATCCTCTCACATTGCATGATTAGGATCTAATTAAATTGAGGGATGGGAAGTAGATGAGGTAGTACCTATTACCTGTATTATTATGAAACCTTTGGGAATTACTTCTACGTTTGCTTATTATGCCATGCTATGCTAGTAGACGTGGATTGGGTGAGTGATATCCATGACAGATGCGAGTTGATAATTTTAATGGTTTATCTAAGGTGGCAACTTAAACACACATCTGGGTGGATTGAGGCACCTGATGTCTATCAGGACTTGCCTGTTTTATTTTGGACCGCCACCCAGGCTCAAAGGGATCATAAGATAATTCATGCTAGAAACTTCCGTGTGCAGCCACATGCTACTATGGGCTCTGGCATAGTTGACTAAGTTGTGCGAACTCTTACGGGGTGGACTATCAGATGTAGGGGTTGTAGGTGGTACGGTCTACCCCACACGTAAGGTGCTAGCGCTTCTGAAAAACTATGTCTCAGTCATCCGTTTCTCAAACACCGTGTAGTGCGAGGAACCAAACGGAGGCGATCGAGTCTTGTGGGGAAAAGTGCGCAAACCTCTGCAGAGTGTACAAACTAATCATGATTAGCCGTGTCCCCGGTCATGGACAACTTGAGTATCTAGTACTTGAATATCATGTGAATCGCATCACGTTACTTCTAATTAATGTTGTTGGGTTTTAATTGTTCACTTAATTGGGATCGGAATGCTGTCAACCATTCTCGATGTTTCACAACCACCATGATAGTTAAATAAATTTATTCCTTTGCAGTAGGGAAAAATTGGCTTTACGCAAAACTGTAACCATAGAGCTTTCCACCAGCCATATATGCATATAGTATAGCTGTTTCATTCCATTACTCTCTATGTGTTACATTGCCAGCATATTCCATGTGCTGACCCGTTTTCGGGCTGCAACTTCTCATGTTGCAGACTTTTCAGACGACGAGTAAGGTGCTTTTAGGTCGTGGTTCTATACTCAGTGATGCCGTTGGAGTTGATGGACCCATTTATCTTCCGAGTCTTCCGCTGTTATCATTATTAGATGGCCTTAAGCCATATTTATTGTAACAAGTTCTCTTTGAGACAACGATGTAATAAGTGTGTGATTGCCACTCTGCTATAAATCCTTCGATGTACTGTGTGGTGTCAGCATTACTGATCCAGGATGACACCGGAGCACAGTAGACTTGATCCATTCGGGTCGGGTCGCCACAGAGATGGTATCAGAGCACACGCTGACTGTAGGACACGACCACTAAGTTAAAGCCATAGGTCACCATTCTCTTCTCATTTTCTAACTCCTCATCTTTTCTACTCTTTTAGGATGACGAACGCGAAGATTAAGTACGCTCAACTGGATGAAGGCACACCTTTTGGATTTCACCTGAAGGAAGTCTCCAAGTACCTGAACATTGGATTACCAAGCTTCACGGGAACCTTCAACGCCACTCTGCCTGAAGAGGAGCGCTGGAAGATTCAAGCTCCTGTTCCGGGAAGGACATTCGCGCCAATCACGAAGCCCATAGATAGTGTTTTCAATGCACCAACCTGGAGTCTGGGAAGGAGCATGGCAGCTCATATCACCATGGGACGCATTGGAGAAGTTTACCAAGAAGACCTCAAGGACACTATCTACCAGATTTGCGGACGCCGAGATGAACAATGGGAGTTAGTCAGCACCAAGAAGGATAGATCCATTGCATCATTCATCCAGGAGTTAAACCAGCACATTCGACGCCACGAGAACCAGATGTGCAATGATATGATAGAGTTGAAGAATGCGAAGGCAAGGATCATCGAGCTAGAAGGAGAACTGAAGTCTACACGCAAGGACTACATGGACGAGATCATAGCTCTAGCGAGACACAATGGCGATCTGAAGCAGGAGATTGAAGAACTCAAGAGGAAGTTAGCATCCAAGGAGGAAGACGAATACGTCGCATGTCCGGACAACTACATCATCATCGACGACACCGATTCGGATCCAAGTGAACCAGACTTTGAAGACGAAGCTAGTGCAGATATCATGGAGTCTTCCACCGGTTCAAATTTCTAGATGACCACCAAATAGTAGTAGTATTTCCCCATGTAAACACAATAGTTCGAGCACTTTTGCGATAGTTAGACCGTCTATAAGCCCTTGTTTGATTGAATGAAGTGATTTTTGTGTGCATTTGCTCATGTGCACTGGGGTAGTGTTTTCCCTTTAGACCTCACTCTATTCTTAATTCTCGTCTTTTCTAAACCCTCAGATGCCTCCGAGACGTGACAATGGATTTCCACCGGAGCTCACTCAATTGATCCAACAACAGAATCAATTGATGCAGATGTTAGTTCAGAACCAGCAGAACAACAACAACAACCCACCACCACCACCACCTGTTGACCACTTAGCCCGTTTCCTTAGGCTGAATCCGCCGGTGTTTTCCAGTAGCATCGAGCCAATAGTAGCAGACGATTGGCTCCGCAAGATAGGAAGGGAGTTGACCACTGCAGGATGCACGGATGGTGAGAAAGTGAAGTTTGCCGCACATCAGCTTGATGGACCCGCGGCAGCATGGTGGGAGAATTTCACAGCCACTTACCCAGTTGACACTGTCACATGGGATCAGTTTCAGCAAGCTTTCCGCACTGCCCATGTTTCAGCAGGAGCTATGGCCATGAAGAAGCGTGAGTTTCGCAACTTACGCCAAGGAGGAAGGACAGTTGGCCAGTACGTTGACGATTTCAGCAAGTTAGCACGTTATGCCCCAGATGACGTTGCTACGGATGCAGCTAAGCAGGAGAAGTTTCTGGAAGGACTGAATGATGAACTAAGCATGAATTTGATGGTAGCGAGTTTCAACAACTACCAAGAGTTGGTAGATCGTGCCATCATGATTAAAGGAAAGCAACAGCAGATTAAGAACCGTAAGAGGAAGTATGGATAGGGGAAGTATAACTCTGGAGCCCAGCAGAAGCCCCGTTTTACCCCTAAACCGGGATTTCAGTTTCAGCATACCCATGGAGGAGGTAGTTCGCACAACCATAATGGCCACAAGAATGGTAATGGGAATGGAGGAAGCAACGGCCAGAACCGGACCACCCCATCGACCCCAACCAAGTGAGACCTGAGTCAAGTCACCTGTTTCAAGTGTTCCAAGACCGGACATTATGCCAATGAATGTCCTGAAGGCCAGAATGGAAATGGCAATGGAAGCTCTGGGAAGAAGCCAAACCCTTTCAATAGGGGACAGGTGAACCACGTTAATGTGGAGGAGGTTGAAGATCAGCCCGATGCAGTAATCGGTAAGTTTTTGGTTAAGTCATTTACCGCACTCGTTCTTTTTGATACTGGTGCATCGCATTCATACATATCAAGGGGATTTGTGGAAAAGTATAGCCTGCCCACTAGGATTCTTAAAACACCTATGCTAGTAAGCTCGCCAGGAGCAGAGTACATGGCCAGACAAGGATGTTTCCAAGTACCATTAAGTATAGGAAGGCATGTTTTCCCAACGGATTTAATTATTCTGGAATCCCAAGGTCTGGATGTGATTCTTGGTATGGATTGGCTGTCGATGTATGGAGGAAGCATCGATTGCGCTAGTAAGACAATTTTGCTTACCACACCAGAAGGAAGAAGGATCAAGTATGTATCCCGGCATGTGCCAAACAGGACACAAGTAAACTGCGTAACAGGAGTTGTGCAAGAAGAAGTACCAGTGGTAAAGGATTTTCCTGATGTATTTCCTGAGGAATTACCAGGCATGCCACCGGATAGAGACATTGAGTTTTTGATTGAGTTATTGCTAGGTACAGGCCCAATATCAAAGCGACCGTACCGGATGCCAGCAAAAGATTTGGTGGAAATTAAGAATCAGATTAAGGAGTCATTCTCCCAACTTCTTTGCCTTGGGGATCACCCGTACTTCTAGTGGAAAAGAAGGATGGATCATTAAGGATGGTTGTTGATTATCGGGGATTGAATGAAGTAACCATCAAGAACAAGTACCCACTGCCAATGATTAATGATCTGTTTGATCGTTTGCAAGGAGCTAAAGTGTTTTCCAAGATCGATTTGCGATCAGGGTACCATCAATTGAAGATTCGGGAGCATGACATACCTAAGACAGCATTCACCACAAGATATGGACTGTATGAGTATACCGTTATGTCATTTGGATTGACTAACGCACCTGCCTATTTTATGAACCTGATGAACAAAGTGTTTATGGAGTTTTTGGATAAGTTCGTCGTAGTGTTCATTGATGACATCCTGGTTTATTCAAAGAATGAAGAGGAGCATAAGGAACATTTGCGTTTGGTTTTGGAGAAACTAAGGGAACATCAGTTATACGCCAAATTCAGCAAATGTGAGTTTTGGTTGAAGGAAGTTGGATTCCTCGGACACGTTATATCCGAAGAAGGTATAGCAGTTGACCCCACAAAGGTTGAGATCGTAACCGAATGGGAAGCACCAACAACAGTTGGAGAGATCCGGAGTTTTCTTGGACTCGCAGGATACTACCGGAGATTCATTGAGAACTTCTCAAGGATTGCAAAGCCTATGACTGAATTGTTGAAGAAGGATACTAAGTTCAATTGGACTGAGGAATGTGAGGCTAGTTTCCAGGAGTTGAAGAAACGCTTGGTTACCTCACCAGTATTGATTTTGCCAGATCAGACCAAGGATTATGAGGTGTATTGCGACGCTTCACGTCGAGGACTTGGAGCGGTGCTGATGCAGGAAGGAAGAGTTGTTTCATATGCTTCACGGCAACTGAAGCCTCATGAGTTGAATTATGCCACACATGATTTGGAGTTAGCAGCCGTAGTGCATGCATTGAAAACGTGGAGACATTTCCTCATTGGAAATCATTGTGAGGTGTACACGGATCACAAGAGTTTGAAGTACATTTTCACGCAGAAGGAGTTGAACCTCAGACAGAGGAGATGGTTGGAACTCATCAAGGATTATGATATGAGATTGGATTACCATCCCGGAAAAGCTAATGTAGTAGCTGACGTATTGAGCCGTAAGAGCCATGTCAACACCCTAGTGATGGGGAAAATACCAAAGGAGTTAGCAGAAAACCTTCGTGAGCTATGTTTGGAAATAGTTCCGAGAGGCTATGTAGCAGCATTGGAGATTCAGTCAACAATGATGGATAAAATCAGAGAAGCTCAGAAATCTGACAAGGAGATTGCTGCTATAAAAGAGAAATTGATCGAAGGAAAAGCAAAGGGATTTCGTGAGGATGAGCACGACACCCTATGGTTTGCAGACCGTGTTTATGTGCCCAATGACCCGGAGATCAGGAAGTTGATTTTGCAAGAGGCACATGATTCACCATATTCGATTCACCCAGGGAATACCAAGATGTACTTGGATTTGAAGGAAACATTCTGGTGGAATGGAATGAAGAAGGATATTGCAGCATATGTAGCAGTTTGTGACGTATGTCAGAGAGTAAAGGCAGAGCATCAGAAGCCAGCAGGATTGTTACAACCATTGCCGATACCCGAATGGAAGTGGGATAAGATAGGCATGGATTTTATCACAGGACTACCCAGGACAAAATCAGGCTATGACTCGATATGGGTAGTAGTTGATCGTTTGACGAAGGTAGCACATTTTATTCCAATTAAGACCACTTACACCAGTGCTAAGTTGGCGAAGATATACATGACTAGGATCATTTGTTTGCATGGAGTTCCGAGGAGTATCGTATCAGATAAAGGAACCCAATTTACCTCAAAGTTTTGGAATCAGTTGGAAGAAACTTTAGGAACCAGACTAGAGTTCAGGACAGCTTTTCATCCGCAGACGGATGGACAGACCGAGAGAGTCAATCAGATTTTGGAAGATATGCTGAGAGCTTGTGCACTAGATTATGGATCTAGTTGGGACGATAACTTGTCGTATGTGGAGTTTTCTTATAACAACAGTTACCAAACCAGTTTGAAGATGGCACCTTTCGAAGCTTTATACGGAAGGAGGTGCAGGACACTGTTGTCATGGGACGAAGTTGGAGACCGTCAGTTCTTTGGACCAGATTTGAATAAGGAGTCTGAACGGAAAGTTAAGTTGATTCGTGATAGGCTCAAGGTAGCCCAGTCCAGGCAGAAGAGCTACGCAGATTCTAAACGCAAGGAGACAGTCTATGAAACCGGAGACAGAGTTTATCTCCGAGTATCCCCACTTCGAGGAGTTAAGCGCTTTGGAGTTAAGGGAAAGTTAGCACCGCGTTTCGTTGGACCTTATAAGATCTTGCAACATATAGGAGAAGTCGCTTATAGGTTGGAATTACCAGAGGAGCTGTCAGGAGTTCATGATGTATTCCATGTTTCTCAGCTGAAGAAATGTCATGCCGAGATGGCGGAGGTACCGCTAAGAGATACCGTGCCACTCGAAGCGATTCAGTTAAAGGATGACCTAACATATGAGGAGAAGCCAGTCAAGATTCTCGATTATGCCAGCAGAGTTACCCGCAGCAAGGTTATCAAGTTTTGCAAAGTTCAGTGGAACCACCACTCAGAGGATGAAGCCACCTGGGAAAGAGAAGAAGATTTGCTCAAGGACCACCCTCACCTATTTTCTAGCCAACCCGAATCTCGAGGGCGAGATTCATCTTAAGGGGGGTAGGTTCGTAACATCCCAAATTTGGCAATTTGGAATGTTATACACTAGATCATCATGCATAACATATTTTTCTTGCATTTTGGTTGATCCTAGAAATTTCACGCAACTCAAGGACCTTCGGAGAGAGTTGGAGATTTCGTTATTTTCATATTTGAGAGTTTTCTCAAAATTTGGAAAAGAGGATCATTTGATTTATTTATTTCATCTTCAATTATTTTCCCAATATCAAAATATGAGAGAGGGAAATAATATGACTTTTCCCAAACTTAGGAAAAATGAAGATTTAATGAGTAAACAAAATTTTGGTTTTGCCGGAGTTTATTCGCATTTTATTTGGATAGGGAAAAATGCGTGTTTTCAAAAATTGCATTTTAGGCCCGGAGAAAAGTTCATTTTGTTCGACTCATTTTTAGGAGTCGGAGAAAAATTACTTTAGATTTTTCGGAGTTCGTTTAGATAGTTTTCTTTTTGTTTTTCTGCGCGTGAAACCGATTTAAAAAAATTCTTCGCAACGCCTTGGGCCAAGGCCCAGCCAGCAGGCCGGCCGGCCAGGCCCCAGCCCCAGCCGCGCGCGCGCCAGGCGCCAGGCGCAGGCAGCCGCCGCCCTTGGCCGAGTCCCAGCGGGACTCTAGGCCGGTTAGCCCCCCTTTCCTTGTTTTGTTTTCCCTCTTTTGCTTGCCCCCTACCCCAAGTAATCCCCCTCCCCCACCTATATAAATACACCCCAAACCCCCCCCCTCTCCTCACATCAATCCCAATCCCCTCTCCTCCTTATCCGCGCCCCACCCCGCGCCCCTCACCCGCCGCCGCCGCCCTATAGCCGCCGCCGCCGCCCTATAGCCGCCGCCGTCGCCGTTCGCCGGAGCCTCGCCGAGGTTGTCCCGCGCCGCGTCTCTTTTTCTCCCCTCGGTTCATTTTTTCTTCTAAACCGTTCCGGTTCTTTCTTAACCGTTCCTGTTTTCTTTCGTTCTTTGCTTCGGTTTTCTTTTCCGAAACCCTAGATCGGCTTTCGTTCTTCTTTCGGACCGTTCGTCTCAACGAACGTGATCACCGATTTTTCTCTGTTAACGAACGCCCGTTCGTTTAACCGTTCGTCTCTTTCTTTTCGTCGGATTTATTCCGCGATCGCGATCTCAGATCCGATCTTCGTTCTAGTTTTTCTTCCCGCTCGTTTATCGGAATCGGGTGATTCAAGCGCCTGGAGTTTCGTCTCGAAACCGCCGTTCCGTCTAATCAAGTTGAACAAGCCTTTGCTACAGTAAAATTTGACCTAGTTTCAACTTGCTAGAACCGAGTTGTTTTCTTCCGCCGTTTGTTTTCCGTTTCTTTGTTCGGTTCGTTCTTTCTTTGCAACCGGAGTTCTTAAGTTGAACTTTCTGGTTCGTTCTCTTGTTCGAGTTTTACCTATGCATTAGATGAGTACTTATTGTGTGCTTGTTGTTTATCTGCGATAGATCACCCGGATTGCGCCGCTTGTTACTTCGAAACCCTAGGTCTCGCGGATCATCAGCAAGGCAAGTAACACTTTGATCATACCTTTTCTGCAACCCATGTTTTAGTGCATTAGATCAATCCTCTCACATTGCATGATTAGGATCTAATTAAATTGAGGGATGGGAAGTAGATGAGGTAGTACCTATTACCTGTATTATTATGAAACCTTTGGGAGTTACTTCTACGTTTGCTTATTATGCCATGCTATGCTAGTAGACGTGGATTGGGTGAGTGATATCCATGACAGATGTGAGTTGATAATTTTAATGGTTTATCTAAGGTGGCAACTTAAACACACATCTAGGTGGATTGAGGCACCTGATGTCTATCAGGACTTGCCTGTTTTATTTTGGACCGCCACCCAGGCTCAAAGGGATCATAAGATAATTCATGCTAGAAACTTCTGTGTGCAGCCACATGCTACTATGGGCTCTGGCATAGTTGACTAAGTTGTGCGAACTCTTACGGGGTGGACTAGCAGATGTAGGGGTTGTAGGTGGTACGGTCTACCCCACACGTAAGGTGCTAGCGCTTCTGAAAAACTATGTCTCGGTCATCCGTTTCTCAAACACCGTGTAGTGCGAGAAACCAAACGGAGGCGATCGAGTCTTGTGGGGAAAAGTGCGCAAACCTCTGCAGAGTGTACAAACTAATCATGATTAGCCGTGTCCCCGGTCATGGACAACTTGAGTATCTAGTACTTGAATATCATGTGAATCTCATCACGTTACTTCTAATTAATGTTGTTGGGTTTTAATTGTTCACTTAATTGGGATCGGAATGCTGTCAACCATTCTCGATGTTTCACAACCACCATGATAGTTAAATAAATTTATTCCTTTGCAGTAGGGAAAATTGGCTTTACGCAAAACTGTAACCATAGAGCTTTCCACCAGCCATATATGCATATAGTATAGCTGTTTCATTCCATTACTCTCTATGTGTTACATTGCTAGCATATTCCATGTGCTGACCCGTTTTCGGGCTGCAACTTCTCATGTTGCAGACTTTTCAGACGACGAGTAAGGTGCTTTTAGGTCGTGGTTCTATACTCAGTGATGCCGTTGGAGTTGATGGACCCAGTTATCTTCCGAGTCTTCCACTGTTATCATTATTAGATGGCCTTAAGCCATATTTATTGTAACAAGTTCTCTTTGAGACAACGATGTAATAAGTGTGTGATTGCCACTCCGCTATAAATCCTTCGATGTACTGTGTGGTGTCAGCATTACTGATCCAGGATGACACCGGAGCACAGTAGACTTGATCCATTCGGGTCGGGTCGCCACAGAGATGGTATCAGATCACACGCTGACTGTAGAACACGACCACTAAGTTAAAGCCATAGGTCACCATTCTCTTCTCATTTTCTAACTCCTCATCTTTTCTACTCTTTTAGGATGACGAACGCGAAGATTAAGTACGCTCAACTGGATGAAGGCACACCTTTTGGATTTCACCTGAAGGAAGTCTCCAAGTACCTGAACATTGGATTACCAAGCTTCACGGGAACCTTCAACGCCACTCTACCTGAAGAGGAGCGCTGGAAGATTCAAGCTCATGTTCCGGGAAGGACATTCGTGCCAATCACGAAGCCCATAGATAGTGTTTTCAATGCACCAACCTGGAGTCTGGGAAGGAGCATGGCAGCTCATATCACCATGGGACGCATTGGAGAAGTTAACCAAGAAGACCTCAAGGAAACTATCTACCAGATTTGCGGATGCCGAGATGAACAATGGGAGTTAGTTAGCACCAAGAAGGATAGATCCATTGCATCATTCATCCAGGAGTTAAACCAGCACATTCGACGCCACGAGAACCAGATGTGCAATGATATGATAGAGTTGAAGAATGCGAAGGCAAGGAACATGGAGCTAGAAGGAGAACTGAAGTCTACACGCAAGGACTACATGGACGAGATCATAGCTCTAGCAAGACACAATGGCGATCTTAAGCAGGAGATTGAAGAACTCAAGAGGAAGTTAGCATCCAAGGAGGAAGACGAGTACGTCGCATGTCCGGACAACTACATCATCATCGACGAAACCGATTCGGATCCAAGTGAACCAGACTTTGAAGACGAAGCTGGAGCAGATATCATGGAGTCTTCTCATGTTGCAGACTTTTCAGACGACGAGTAAGGTGCTTTTAGGTCGTGGTTCTATACTCAGTGATGCCGTTGGAGTTGATGGACCCATTTATCTTCCGAGTCTTCCGCTATTATCATTATTAGATGGCCTTAAGCCATATTTATTGTAACAAGTTCTCTTTGAGACAACGATGTAATAAGTGTGTGATTGCCACTCTGCTATAAATCCTTCGATGTACTGTGTGGTGTTAGCATTACTGATCCAGGGATGACACCGGAGCACAGTAGACTTGATCCATTCGGGTCGGGTCGCCACAATAACACAACTCATATAGATAAAGGCTCAGAAGAGCCACATAGCATCAATACAAACAGGGGTCACATGACCCATCATTCAGAGCATACAAGCAACAGAAGCATTACATGTCTGAGTACAGACAACTACAAAAGAAAAAGGCCGAGAAGCCTGACTATCTACAAGTCCATCCAAGGTACAAGATCGTAGCTGAGGTAACAAGCTACTCGTCGAAGTCCAAGCGGTACTACTAGTGAGACAGATATCTCATCTGCAAAACATAAATAAAGCAACGTGAGTACAAAGGTACTCAGCAAGACTTACATCAGATACTATCATACATGCATTTGTATCAAGAAGGTAATGTGGGGTTTAGTTGCAGCAAGCCAGCTTTGACTCAGTGGCTATCGTGTTCTACGACAATGAGAAACTTGTTTGAGGGGAGGCAGTGCACACGAGTCCACTAATCACCACATCAATACACTACTATGGATTCATCCCTGTCTCTCCTACGAGAAGGCCATCCATAGCACTCACACTTGTCTTGAGCATTTTAAAGTATCCACCTTAAGTTGTCTATGTACCATGTAAGCTTCCAAGAAGTCCATAACCGAGGACACGGCTATTCGAATAGATCATGATAACCCTGCAGGGGTGTACTTCTTCACACACGATCTCACCACTTATCACCATATACACATCATGTATCTCGGCAACCTTCAAGCGGAAGCCTGGCGAGGGTGTCGGCCACGACCTGACTAACCAAACAATACTCTAATCCTGGTTTATCGCCTATTCTGGTTCCATCCGCAAGGAGATCCGGCTGGGGTGTCGCTCACGACCCCAAATGATGCGAGCAGGGTTCCCAAGCTCACCATCCGGGTGCCACTTGTGCCTAGTCTGTCCCAAGCCCACCCTGCCGGGTGCCACTCGGTAGAAAAATAGTACTACCTACAAACACCAGAAACTAGTTGCAACTCCTGGACCGAGATCAAGTTGGTTAATAAGTCGAGAGGGGTCGAGTTATCGGAACCCAATGTGTGGTAGTAGCTAGTCATTGGACAACATACACAGAACTCGATTCTTAAGGACGGTCCCAATGAGACAACCCACCATGTACTCCTACATGGCCTCTCACCGCTACCTTTACCAAATCGTGTTCACACGCTTAACTCTGAGCATCAGAACATAGCATATCACTCCAATCCATTCCCAATGAATCAGACCTGACACAACTCTATGCAATAGTAGGCATGGCATGGTAGAAGCACAACATGGCTCAAACAACTCCTACACATGCTAGTGGGTTTCAACTATTTACTGTGGCAATGACAAGTCATGCAAAGGAATGGGTTCAACTACCACAACATAAAGTAGCAGTTGAATCGTTGTTGTCCTAATAGAATAAAAGAGAGCAGGAGCGAGAGAGTGGGATTTTATCGGAATGAACAAGGGGGTTTGCTTGCCTGGTAGATCAACAGGGGGGCACTGCTCCTCGGACAGGTACTCTCGAACACTCTCCGGAGCAGGACCTATCGAGAAGGAACGGTGACGGAAATCAAACACAAGCATATGCAACAATATGATGCATGAACATGGCATGAGTATGTGATGTTGTTTGAGTTAAAGCACCTAGCATTTATTTGGTTGAAGGCCATTTGAACCAAGGGTTCAAATACAACTCCAAATTAAGTTCTTAAATATGCCATAAGTGTGTTTTCATGTATACAGCATGTATAGGTTGGTTTGTCATGCATTAAAATTGTACAGATGGATAGATTGAATTTTTCTGATCATTTTTCATATATAAATTATTTCAATCTTAGCTACGGTTGAATTTCTATGAACTTTTGAAGTTTAAATCATTTTCTGGAATTTCCTGTTTAAAATAATTCCAGAAAAGAATAACTGCGTCATCATGACGTCATCACTACGTCAGCGAGTCAACGTGGCTGTCCAGGTCAAAACTGACGTGTGGGGGCCACACGTCAGTGCCATAGTTAATTAACAGGGTTAATTAATTTTTAAACTAATCCTAAACTAAATTTAGCAAAGCCGGGCCCCACATGTCATTGACCCTGGGTGGTCAAACACCAGGTCAACTAGGGGGGTTAGACCCGGTCAACCCCACCGGCGTTTAGCCGCCGGCGAGGCCGAACGCGGCGGAGGGCTGCGGAATTCCTCCTCCGGCGACCAAATGGCCGGCGGAGGGCATCTGCGGGATGCGAACACTCGTCCGCATCGATTTGTGGCAGCGGTTGGGCCTGGGATGGCCGGAGTCATCACCGGCGTCAACCTTGGCGGTCGCCGGAGCTCGGGTGAGCTCGGGGCCGACGCTACGGTGGGTAGGGTGGCTTGTGCGGGGCACCTACGTGCTCTACGCGGCGCGGGGAGGGAGCTGAGCACGACGGCTGGACCGTTGGGTGGCCGAAGACACATCGGCGGTGAGTGAGGCGGCGGCCGGAGCTCGGCTTAGCGCGGGCGAGGTGCTACACTTGGCTGACGAGCGAGCTAAGCAGCGGGGCGGACTCCTGGGAGCTCCAGGAGCACGCTGGTGCCACTTCACCGAGCAGAGACACTCAGGAGCGAGGACCTCATCGGTCATGGTGGACGGCGGCACTCGGGACACGCGGGGCGGTGGCTAGAGTGCAAATTATGGCACAGGGGGGGTGAGGGGAAGACGGAGGAGCTCACTGGGATCCGTAGGGATGGTTAGCGGGCTCCGGGATGCACCGGGGCGAGCGCAGCGGCAAGGGGGATCTCCGGCGGCCGGCGACGAAGATGATGAAGATGACGATGATGGAGGGCCTCCGGCGAGGCGCTGCTCGGTGGAGAGGAAGACGTAGTCGAGGCGAAGCTCGTGGGCACGTCAAAGAAGTGAGGGGGAGGTGGTGGCTGCGGCAGCAGCAAGTGGCGGCGGCGGGCGCTTGGGCAAACGGGAGAGGGAGCACCAGGGGGGAGGAGAGAGCTCGAGGGAGTGAGAGAGGGCCGAGGGGGGTGCGTGGTGTCGTCGGGGGCCTCCAGCAGCGAGCGGGGAAGCAGGAGGTGGCTGGCGTGTGCTCGCGCGCGGCGAGCACGCGCTCGGCGTCCTTCTGGCGCGGTGGAGACGACGACTGGCAGCGCCAGTCAGCTAGGCCGGCCTGTTGGGCCACTGGGCTGCCAGGCTGCAGGTAAGGTCCAGGTAGGCTTTTCCTTTATTTGTTTTCTTTTCTATTTTTCTGACATTTGTTTTGATTTGATAAAAATACCAAATCATTTTATTTAATTCTGACAATTTTTGAAGGGGCCTAAGGGATTAATCCAAAGCCCCTCACCAAAATTCACAATTATTGGACAATATTTCATATATATATATATAAATATTTATCCAACGCAAATAATTACTGGATTAACTCCAATTGTCCAAAATAAATATTTATGAGTTCCTTAAAATATTGGTTTGATTTTTACCTCTGACCAATATTTTCAGAGAGTAACATGAACATTTTCTTGGACCTTTTTGGAGAAATTTTTATCTGGATTATTTCCAGAAATGATCCTGAGCGTTTCACAAATCCCCATTTCAAATTTAAATGGAATTTAAACATGATGCACAAACGGCTAGCTGGTCTAGGTCATACCAGAACTAGGGATGTGACAACTCGCCCCCACTCGAAGAAATCTTGTCCCGAGATTCAGGGGTTGGTGGAAAGAAAGCGGGGTACTCAAGTCGAAGGCGATCTTCATGCTCCCAGGTAGCTTCTCTCTCGGAATGATGAGACCACTGAACCTTGAGAAACTTGATGTTATGACGTCGAGTGACACGCTCTGCTTGATCAAGGATGCGAATAGGGTACTCTCGATATGTGAGGTTATCTTGGACATCAAGCGTATCGTGGTCCACTCCGCGGATGGGATCCGAGAAGCAACGCCTGAGTTGAGATACATGGAAGACATCATGAACTCGAGAAAGATGTGGCAGTAGTTCCAACTGGTAGGCAACCTCTCCTCGTTTAGCGAGAATGAGAAAGGGACCAATGTAACGAGGAGCCAACTTGCCCTTGATACCGAATCGATGGGTACCCTTCAAAGGGGTAACCCGAAGGTAAGCTTTGTCGCCAATGTCATAAGCCACTTCCTTATGACTACGGTCATGCTGGCTCTTTTGACGAGATTGGGCTGTTTTCAAGTTCTCATGAATGATGCGAACTTGCTCTTCTGCCTCCTGGATCATGTTCGGTCCAAAGTATTGTCTTTCACCGGTTTCTGACCAGTTCAAAGGTGTTCGACATCTTCGTCCATAGAGAATCTCAAAAGGAGCTTTCTTGAGACTGGATTGGTAGCTATTGTTATAAGCAAACTCTGCAAAAGGAAGACACTTCTCCCAATCCATTCCAAATGAGATAACGCAAGCTCTGAGCATGTCTTTGAGAGTTTGGTTGACCCGTTCCACCTGACCACTTGATTGAGGGTGGAAAGCGGTACTGAAGGAAAGATGGGTGCCCATGGCAGTTTGGAAACTCTCCCAGAAATGAGAAGTGAAGAGACTACCACGGTCTGAATTGATCTCTAGTGGAACACCATGAAGTGAAACTATTCGAGAAATATATAAGTCAGCGAGCTGACTAGCAGTGATACTCTCTCGAACAGGTAGGAAGTGAG
Organism: Triticum urartu; assembly: GCF_056163025.1. Classification (NCBI taxonomy): domain Eukaryota; kingdom Viridiplantae; phylum Streptophyta; class Magnoliopsida; order Poales; family Poaceae; genus Triticum; species Triticum urartu. Next base: position 320,983,091 of record NC_141874.1, read on the forward strand.
CCACTTTAGAAAGACGATCAATGACTATGAAGATAGCATTATTCCCTTTCTTGGTCCTGGGAAAGCCGGTGATGAAGTCCATACCAACTTTATCCCATTTCCATTCAGGAATAGCTAAAGGCTGAAGGGTGCCAGCAGGTCTCTAATGCTCTGCCGTCACGCGATGACAAACGTCATAGTTAGCAATAAACTGAGCGATTTCTCTCTTCATCCTAGTCTACCAGAACCTCTGGCATAGGTCCTGATACATCTTAGTACTACCGGGATGAATCGTCAGAGGAGATTCATGAGCCTCCTTAAGGATTAATTTCCGAAGATGTTGCTTCTTGGGGAGCACCAGGCGATTCCTGAAGAAAACAACACCCCGATCATCTATAGAGAAACTACCAGCAATGCCCTTGGCAATGTTTCTCTTGATCTGGGTAATCCCCGTATCATGCTTCTGGGCTTCTATGATATGATCCACAAGAGTAGGCTTCACCACCAAGGTATAAAGGAATCCGTGAGGAGCAATGTGAAGGTTAAGCTTACATAATTCCTCATGAAGAAGTGGTTGGCCCTGCTGCAACATGAGATTGTTGCAATAGGACTTACGACTTAGCGCATCAGCCATGACATTCCCCTTGCCTGGGATGTAGGTAATCCCTAAGTCGTAATCTGAGATCAACTCCAACCAACGTCTTTGCCTAAGGTTCAAATCTGGTTGGGTGAAGATATACTTGAGACTCTGGTGATCGGTGTAAATCTCGCAATGTTTACCAAGAAGGTAATGTCGCCATGTCTTAAGTGCATAGACTATGGCTGCAAGCTCTAGATAATGTGTAGGATAATTATCCTCATGTGGATGCAACTGTCGAGATGCATAGGCAATCACATGACGATCCTGCATAAGAATGCAACCTAGTCCCTGTCGTGAGGCATCACAATAGATAACAAAGTCCTTAGTGAAATCCGGTGGCACAAGTATGGGAGCAGAAGTCAGGCGTCTTTTCAGTTCCTGAAAACTGTGCTCACACTGTGGGGACCACTCAAACTTTTTATCTTTCTTGAGAAGTTCCATGAGAGGTTTGGCCACTTTGGAGAAGTTCTCAACGAAGCGGCGACAATAACTGGCTAGGCCAAGGAAACTCCTAACTTGTTTAACTGTTTCAGGTGGAGCCCAATCAAGGACGGCCTGAACTCTCTTGGGATTGATAGCAATGCCCTTACCAGAGATCACGTGGCCTAGGTAGGTCACTTCTGGCAACCAAAATTCACACTTGGAGAACTCGGCATAAAGGCGGTGCTCTCTGAGTTTTTCTAGCACAAGTCTAAGATGTTCGGCATGCTCTTCCTCATTCTTCGAGTAAATAAGAATATCATCGAGGTAAACCACGACGAACTTATCTAAGTAATCCATGAAGATCGAGTTCATCAAGCAGGAGAATGTAGCTAGAGCATTGGTTAGACCAAGAGACATGATGGTGTACTCATACTGGCCATAACGAGTGACAAAAGCCGTCTTAGGAATGTCCCCGTTTCTAATCTTGATTTGATGGTAGCCTAACCTCAAATCCATCTTGGAAAAGACTGAGGATCCAGAGAGTTGATCATACAGATCGTTGATCCTGGGGAGCGGATACTTGTTCTTTATCGTGACGAAATTAACGGGACGATAATCTACAACCATCCGGTCTGTACCATCCTTCTTCTTGACGAAGAGGATGGGGCAAGCCCAGGGAGAAGAACTAGGACGGATGAAACCCTTTTGCAAGGACTCATCAAGTTGTTTCTTAAGCTCGGCTAGTTCTAAGGGTGCCATCTTGTAAGGACTCCTAGAAATTGGAGCGGTTCCTGGAATAAGATCTATGACAAACTCTACATGTCTATCAGGTGGAATACCTGGCAGTTCCTCTGGAAAGACATCCGGAAAGTCACGGACTACCGGGATATCTTCAAGGTCTGGAAGAGGGCTGGCATTAAGAGAATAGAGTTAACGCTTTGCAACTCTGGTGGAGACAGTGACTATCTTGCCAGATGGATGTGTGAGCTGAACAGACCTGGTGTAACAATCAATCTTGGCATAATGAGCTTTCATCCAGTCCATACCCAAGATGATGTTAATATCTGTAGACTTGAGGGCTATAAGTGATGCAAGAAATACAAGTCCGTCAACAAGGATTTCATTACCATGGATTACGCTAGAAGTTTGCCATTTGGATCCAGGGGTTTGAATTACTAGTGGAGAAGGCATATCACAAAATGATATGTTGTGCAAGCTGGCATAGCTTTCGGAAATGAAGGAATGAGATGCTCCGGTATCAAATAGAACCGAAGCTGGATGACAGTTGACAAGGAGTGTACCAAGAACGACATCCGGATCATCATGAGCATCTTTGGCTAAGACATGATGCACACGTCCACGTTCAGTGGGAGCTGACTTGACACTGATCATATTGCGTGATGGCTTATCATGGTCAACAGGCTTCTCGGGCTGGGGTGGAGCATAGTTGGTTTGAGAGCTGTCACGTGCATAGTGTCCTGGCTCTCCGCATGTGAAGCAAGTCCCTGAGGTAGGACGTGGACCCGCATTGACAAGCGGTCTACCAATAGGTCTCGGTGGAGCATATGACTGAAATGGGTGAGGCGCCACAGAAGATGGCCTCGGTGAATATCCGGGTGGAAGAGCGGAGTTCGGAACCCAAATCCGGCGCTTCTGAGAACTAGAACTGGAGGAAGAACTCAAATCACGGTTGTGCTTACGAGACTCCTCGTAAGTGAGCTGAGCTGTCTCCGCATTAATGGCCTTGTTCACAAGAGCCTGGAATGTATTGCAATGGTGCAAGTGGAGATCACCACGCAACTTGGGGTTGAGACCCTTCCGGAACCTAGCCTGCTTCTTGGCGTCCGTGGACACTTCTTCTGTAGCATAGCGGGCGAGGTTCTCAAACTCTCTACTGTAAGCATCAACAGCCATCTTACCCTATGTGAAACTACAGAACTCTTCTCTCTTGCGGTCAATGAGGGCTTGAGGAATGTGATGCTCGCAAAAAGCCTCAGTGAAATCCTTCTAGGTAGGTATCTGGCCAGCTGGAAGCATAGCCTCATAGTTTTGCCACCAAAGACTAGCAGGACCTTCCAGGTGATATGCAGCATAGGTGACCTTGTCACCTTCAGCTATGCTCGCGGAACGCAGCTTGTGAGTGATACTACAGAGCCAGTCATCTACATCGAGTGGTTCAATGGAATGATGGAAGGTAGGTGGTTTTAGACGAATGAAATCATAGATGGTCGCTGACTCTTTGCACTGGAGTGCGGTGTTCTCTTCAATACGTGCTAACAAGCGGTTAGACTCACGCTTGTTCCTCTCAACCTCTAACATGAACTCTGCCAACGAAGACTGGTCGGGAGGATCGTCATCCCTACCATCTCCATGGTTCCGGCTACGAGCAACAGAACTTTGGTTAACCGGCAACATCCTGAAGAACGAAACCAAGGAAAACAAGGATGGATTCAGCATCAACTATAGGATGCAGAAGGTAGGACACGAATTTAGTATCTCTCAAACTCCTAGGACAATCCCGACAGCATAACGGCAGTAAAATGCTCAAAATGAGACATCCTGCAAATGATGGGGTAGCATCAAACTCAACATCATCACCCAATGTTCTGAGATATTACAAAACAGACTACACCGGAGGTACTCGAACTGGGATATGATTAACCAATCCTAAGAGACTATGGAGTAGTAACACGTGATCCTGATAGACAGAAGAGAAATCCTAGTTCCTTAACCCCGTAGGAAAGATAGGTTGACTCAGATCAGAAGGGCATGAGGTAAAAGGAGTAAGAAGAGCCTTACGTTCCCTTCCACAATCAATTCCCTTACATAACTAAAGAATTTCTAGACTCAACTTTGACCAGGTTGGCTTGGAAATCCTACAGGCAGTCAGGCTCTGATACCAAAGCTGTCGGGACCCCGATTCTAAGTCACACCGATCTAGCATATAACACCTCATAAAAATTTGCGGCCTCACGCACGGTATCCCCACGGGTGTCGCCTTGCCATGGCCCGGGACCGTTTGCGCCTTTTGGCTCACGTATATGATAATGTCACTAGCATCAATATGACAGAAAACCCGGGCCGACATGGCTAGTCGTGAACCCAAAGCGGCACAGACCTATGGAGACAGGCATACATGAATCACATCGAGCATGTCGGTCAACAGCGTATGAATCCGGGCTGTAGCACTGGGCTAACAGGACTCCGGAAGTCACCGCGTGACATTTCCCTGAAGGGACAGACATAGGAACAAAGTGGAACACATGCCGGCCAGTCAAGTGTTCTGAGCAGTAGTGCTGGGCTAGCAGGACTCCGGTGAACCAGGCTGTAGCAGACTACTATGGCTCAAGGAAGCACTAGACTATATTTCCCCATAAGAGAGGCTGCCAAGGATAAACAACTAGATTGTCGGATCCCACACATAGCAATACACGTCACACGTACGCATAACATGCAAGTATGTGATGTACAACATGGCATCACAACATAACACAACTCATATAGATAAAGGCTTAGAAGAGCCACATAGCATCAATACAAACAGGGGTCACATGACCCATCATTCAGAGCATACAAGCAACGGAAGCATTACATGTCTGAGTACAGACAACTACAAAAGAAAAAGGCCGAGAAGCCTGACTATCTACATGTCCATCCAAGGTACAAGATCGTAGCTAAGGCAACAAGCTACTCGTCGAAGTCCAAGCGGTACTACTAGTGAGACAGATATCTCACCTGCAAAACATAAATAAAGCAACGTGAGTACAAAGGTACTCAGCAAGACTTACATCAGATACTATCATACATGCATTTGTATCAAGAAGGTAATGTGGGGTTTAGTTGCAGCAAGCCAGCTTTGACTCAGTGGCTATCCTGTTCTACGACAATGAGAAACTTCTTTGAGAGGAGGCAGCGCACACGAGTCCACTAATCACCACGACCTGACTAACCAAACAAGACTCTAATCCAGGTTTATCGCCTATTCGGGTTCCATCCACAAGGAGATCCGGCTAGGGTGTCGCTCACGGCCCCAAACGATGCGAGCAGGGTTCCCAAGCCCATCATCCGGGTGCCACTTGGTACACCGTGCCACTTGTGCCTAGTCTGTCCCAAGCCCACCCTGTCGGGTGCTACTCGGTAGAAAAATAGCACTACCTACAAACACCAGAAACTAGTTGCAACTCCTGGACAGAGATCAAGTTGGTTAATAAGTCGAGAGGGGTCGATTTACCGGAACCCAATGTGTGGTAGTAGCTAGTCATTGGACAACTTACACAGAACTCGGTTCTTAAGGACGGTCCCAATGAGACAGCCCACCATGTACTCCTACATGGCCTCTCACCGCTACCTTTACCAAATCGTGTTCACACGCTTAACTCTCAGCATCAGAACATAGCATATCACTCTAATCCATTCCCAATGAATCAGACCTGACACAACTCTAAGCAATAGCAGGCATGGCATGGTAGAAGCACAACATGGCTCAAACAACTCCTACACATGCTAGTGGGTTTCAACTATTTACTGTGGCAATGACAGATCATGCAAAGGAATGGGTTCAACTACCGCAGCATAAAGTAGCAGTTGAATCGTTGTTGTCCTAATGCAATAAAAGAGAGCAGGAGCGAGAGAGTGGGATTGTATCGGAATGAACAAGGGGGTTTGCTTGCCTGGTAGATCAACAGGGGGCACTGCTCCTCGGACAGGTACTCTCGAACACTCTCCGGAGCAGGACCTATCGAGAAGGAACGGTGACGGAAATCAAACACAAGCATATGCAACAATATGATGCATGAACATGGCATGAGTATGTGATGTTGTTTGAGTTAAAGCACCTAGCATTTATTTGGTCGAAGTCCATTTGAACCAAGGGTTCAAATACAACTCCAAATTAAGCTCTTAAATATGCCATAAGTGTGTTTTCATGTATACAGCATGTATAGGTTGGTTTGTCATGAATGAAAATGGTACAGATGGATAGATTGAATTTTTCTGATCATTTTTCATATATAAATTATTTCAATCTGAGCTACGGTTGAATTTCTATGAACTTTTGAAGTTTAAATCATTTTCTGGAATTTCCTGTTTAAAATAATTCCAGAAAAGAATAACTGCATCAGCATGACGTCATCACTACGTCAGCGAGTCAACGTGGCTGTCTAGGTCAAAACTGACGTGTGGGGGCCACACGTCAGTGCCATAGTTAATTAACAGGGTTAATTAATTTTTAAACTAATCCTAAACTAAATTTAGTAGAGCCGGGCCCCACATGTCATTGACCCTGGGTGGTCAAACACCAGGTCAAGTTGGGGGGGGGGTTAGACCCGGTCAACCCCATCGGCGTTTAGCCGCCGGCGAGGCCAAACCCGGCGGAGGGCTGCAGAATTCCTCCTCCGGCGACCAAATGGCCGGCGGAGGGCATCTGCGGGACGCGGACACTCGTCCGCGTCGATTTGTGGCAGCGGTTGGGCCTGGGATGGCCGGAGTCATCACCGGCGTCAACCTTGGCAGTCGCCGGAGCTCGGGTGAGCTCGGGGCCGATGCTACGGTGGGTAGGGTGGCCCGTGCGGGCACCTACGTGCTTTACGCGGCGCGGGGAGGGAGCTGAGCAAGACGGCCGGACCGTTGGGTGGCCGGAGACACGTCGGCGGTGGGTGAGCCGGCGGCCGGAGCTCGGCTTAGCGCGGGCGAGGTGCTACGCTTGGCTGACGAGCGAGCTAAGCAGTGGGGCGGACTCCTGGGAGCTCCAGAAGCACGCTGTTGCCACTTCACCGAGTGGAGACGCTCAGGAGCGAGGAGCTCATCGGTCATGGTGGACGGCGGCGCTTGGGACACGCGGGGCGGTGGCTAGCGCGCAAATTATGGCAAGGGGGGGTGAGGCGAAAGACGGTGGAGCTCACTAGGATCCGTAGGGATGGTTAGCGGGCTCGGGGATGCACCGGGGCGAGCGCAGCGGCAAGGGGGATATCCGGCGGCCGGCGACGAAGATGATGAAGATGACGACGATGCAGGGCCTCCGACAAGGCGCGGCTCGGTGGAGAGGAAGACGGAGTCGAGGCGAAGCTCGTGGGCATGTCGGAGAAGCGAGGGGGAGGCGGTGGCTGTGGCAGCAGCAAGCGGCGGCGGCGGGCGCGCTCGGGCAAACGGGAGAGGGAGCACCAGGGGGAGGAGAGAGCTCGAGGGAGTGAGAGTGGGCCGAGGGGGGTGCGTGGCGTCCTCGGGGGCCTCCAGCAGCGAGCGGGGAAGCAGGAGGTGGCCGGCGTGTGCTCGCGCGCGGCGAGCATGCGCTCAATGTCCTTCTGGCGCGGTGGAGACGACGACTGGCGGCGCCAGTCAGCTGGGCCGGCCTGTTGGGCCACTGGGCTGCCAGGCTGCAGGTAAGGTCTAGGTAGGCTTTCCCTTTATTTGTTTTCTTTTCTATTTTTCTGACATTTGTTTTGATTTGATAAAAATACCAAATAATTTTATTTAACTCTAACAATTTTTGCAGGGGCCTAAGGGATTAATCCAAAGCCCCTCACCAAAATTCAGAATTATTGGACAATATTTCATATATATATAAATATTTATCCAACGCAAATAATTACTGGATTAACTCCAATTGTCCAAAATAAATATTTATGAGTTCCTTAAAATATTGGTTTGATTTTTACCTCTGACCAATATTTTTAGAGAGTAACATAAACATTTTCTTGGACCTTTTTGGAGAAATTTTTATCTGGATTATTTCCAGATGTGATTCTGAGGGTTTCACAAATCCCCATTTGAAATTTAAATGGAATTTAAACATGATGCACAAATGGCTAGCTGGTCTAGGTCATACCAGAACTAGGGATGTGACAGATATACATATCCATATTGCCTAGCTTGCCTTCCACGCCAAGTAGAGTCCCATCCGGACACGAGAGGAAGTCTTCAATCTTGTATCTTCATAGTCCAATAGTCCGGCCAAAGGATATAATTCGGCTGTCCGAATACCCCCTAATCCAAGACACCCTCAATAGCTCCCGAACCAGGCTTCAATGACAATGAGTCCGGCGCACAGTTGTCTTCGGCATTGCAAGGCGGGTTCTTCTCCATCTTCCAAACATTTGTAAAGCAGTGTCCGGTCCAATAAATGTTTGGACCTCTTGGCTTCTGTGCCCAATAAGGGCTATCTCCCATGCGTCGAATGAATATGAGGCGCCAGGGCGTTTTTACATTCACCCCCTAGCTAGATAAATAAATTGTATATTAAAGGGATGGGGATCCTTAGATCCAATCCATACCATCCTCCCCCAGCGAGAATCCATCAGAGCGCGTTTCGGGAAGATCCATTCCAGCATGGCCGACCTCCGCAGCTCCTCCTCCTGCCCCCGTAGCCCTAAGCCCGGTGATTGGGAGAGGTGTCCAGTCCCGCATAGTCGATTAGTCAAACTTCAGATTAAGGGATTTCTCCCTCTGGCGTATATGGTGCCCGTTCGAGCCGGGCTTGCCACCTACAATGGCGGGGAGCAAGCGGAGAGCTTTCCCTGCCCCTCTATGGGGGAACGGGTCTGCCTTGTTCCCTATTTATTAAGAGGACTCGGATTTCGGATTCATCCGTTCCTCCGCGGGCTCCTGGAGTTCTATGGCCTCCAATTACACAATTTCACCCCCGCCTCCATCCTACATATCGCTGGCTATGTTTCCCTCTGCGAGTTGTTCCCGGGCTATGAGGCTCACTTCGAGCTGTGTAAAAGGCTATTTTGCCTCGTCCGTCGCACACAGAGGGGGTCACTTTATCAAGTGGGCGGAGCCGAAATATGGCGCATCGCCGATACCGGATACCTGTCCGGTACCCCGAAGAAGTCGTCCGAAGACTGGCCTTCAGAATGGTTTTATATGGAGGACGTTCCCCTTCCGGACCCTGTTCGGCGGGGTCTTCCTGGGTTCAAAAATGCTCCTCTGAAGAAACGCCGAAGTTGGCGCCCACGGAGCCCCCAGGTGGAAGACAATGGAGAAGTCCTCTATCTCATGAACCGGATTAAAGCACTGGCTCGATCAGGATTGACAGTAATCGAAGTTATGTCGATTTGCATAATGCGGGGAGTGCAACCACTTCAATATCGTGGGCACCCCTTGTGGTGTTTTAACGGGGCGGATGATGCCACCCGCTGCGAGCGTAAGGGTTCGGACAATAACGCCGCTTTAGCGAAAATTCTGTCCGAATTGTTCAAGGGTGAGGAAGAGGAGTTCACGCGCATCAAGCCACGAGATGGATTCTCCATGTACAATCCTCCAAGCTGGGTAAGTTATATCTTCCTACTCCCATTTCTCCCGCATTCTTTGTCGTAAGTGTTCACCTTGCCAATTTGCGGCAGGAACTACGAAAAGCCATAAAGGAGGTCAGCATCCCTTCTCCACAACCAAAGGACCCTGACCGGGCCCTCGACTCCGGATTTGAAGAAGATCCGGTATATTCATGGAGCTGATAGACCGGCAGTTCTATCAGTTAAGCTGCGATGATGCCATGGTGGCCATTATGGCCGACTATCCCGGACTGCTCCCTGCATCGTACGTAAGAAAAACCAAAAATCCCAACTCCAAAAACTAGGATCCCCTTTTAGACACTTCACCCACCATATACACATGGCATTTTTACAGGGAAGGCATTTGGGACGCCCTGCCGAACCCGCAACAGCTCGCCAACAAGAGGCACCGAGGCCGGGTAGGCCAAAAAGGAAGGCGGTCAGGACGGAGACGCCGGCGCAAAGGTATGACAAAAAACCCCACTCCGTGGTTGTCGCCTCTCTCGAAATATAATGACGCCCGTGTTTCTTTAATAGAAAAAACGCTCGCCGGAATATGTCTGGTGATGTTACTAATCATGCTTCCACCAGTCGGGCGCCAAGACCGGACATAGAGGCGGAAACCGATATGGGGCGGGCGTCGGATAATCCCCCTACAAAGGATGCAGATAGATTATCCTCTACAAACTCAGAAGTGGAAAGAGCCATGAATCATAGGCGCCGCCGGGTCATACTCCGTGACGCTTGTTTCTCACCAGAGGCATTTGATGCCTTCAATTCTGGAGAGGCGTACCTCCGAGCTGCTCAAGATGGTCTAGCCAGAGCCACGGATCAGTATGTAAAGGATGTACGGGTAAGTAAATCTGATGATTTATATGTATCAGTATCCCCTGAGACTTGAAACAGTTAGCAGAACTGATTTAAGGATCATCTTTATTGTGCAGGTTCTCACAGAGAAGAATACTAGGCTGTCACAGCAGCTAGAGGAATGCAAGACCCAACTGTGGGCTGCTTTTGCCGCATTGCAGGAACCGAAATAGTCACCCGCTGGTAACATTTACTTTAAAGAATGATGGTTACCATATAGTGTGCGGCGTGGCTGCAGATCTAACAATAGATGTTGCAGATGAATCCGGAGGACCTGCATGTTATGCGACAGCTAGAGGCTGGCAAACGCGTGCTGAGTGAGGTTAGGCGGGAGAAAAACAATCTCCAAGACGCCAATATCAAGCTGAGCGTGCAACTAAAAGACGTTCGAGCCCAGCTTGCAGACTCCGAGAAGGAGAATAAGTGGATTCGGCGCGGAATTTTCAGTAAGTGCTTGAATGAATCCTTTTAAATGAGTTCGGCGAAGAAGCCGACTAACAACGTTACGTCTGTAGGTATGCTGACGGGTCGTCCCGCGGAGGAAATGCCCGGGTCTGCGGGTGATCTTCTATCCGAGCTCTCACATCTGCACGAACAAGTTTGTTTGCATCGTCAAGTTCCTCCTCAAGCTCGACAAGCTCATCCACAAGCTCGCCAAGAACAACAAGTCAATCAAGAGCATGAAGACAATGGAGATCCTCCACGACAAGAACAACATGGCGATAACAACCCACCGCGCCAAGAGCACCACGAGTTGATCAATCATCAACAACATGGGCGTCATCATCCCCGACCCCAACACAATGAAGAGCAATGTTATGGCAAACTCAAGTTCACCATGCCCAAGTTCAACGGAAGCAACGATCCCAAAGAGTACCTTTCATGGGCATTGAAGGTTGACAAGATCTTCCGTTTGCACAATTTTGAAGAAGAGAAGAAGATCGCAATGGCATCCCTTGAGTTCCAAGACTATGTCCTCATTTGGTGGGAACAAATCATAGAGCGCCGAGAGGCAAGAGGTGAACCACCCATCACTACTTGGTCGCAAATGAAGGATGTCATGAGAGCACGCTTCGTACCTGCCTACTACAACCGCGACCTCTTTAAGAAAGTCCAACAACTCAAGCAAGGAACAAAGAGCGTTGAAGAATACTACAAGGAGATGGAGATTGCAATGATAAGAGCCAATGTCACGGAAGATGATGAGCAAACAATGGCACGTTTCTTGAACGGACTCAATTACCCTATCAAGAAGATCGCCGACTTCCAGCCATACTCATATCTCATCGAGCAAGTGCACCAAGCTAGCAAAGCAGAACGGCAAGTGCAAGATGATTTCAAGTATGCCAAGTTCTCATCCAAGTCCTACGGCTTCTCCAATAACCAAGCTTCAACGACTCCAACACCGACTACAAGACCTTCTACTTCCAACATCGACAAGTCGACTTCCAAGAAAGCTTCGTCACCTACAAGCCATCCTCCTACGAGCAACTTCAAGCCAAGAGCTTCATCATCATATACTCCAACCGCCGAGACCGTCAACACGAGTTCCTTCAAGTGTTTCACTTGCGGAGGCCGAGGCCACAAGTCCTACAAGTGCACCAACAAGCGAACCATGGTCTTCAACGAGGATGGCACTTATGACTCCATGAGCAAAGGCGAAATGGAAGCCCTCGAGCAAGTCGCCATGCACCGCCAAGTGAACAATGAAGAAGAACAAGTCTTTTGTGAAGAAGACTCAAGTCCCGCACTTGTTGTCTCCAAAGTCTTGACTCTCCAACATCACCAAGAAGAAGACCAACGATGCAACATATTCCACACCAAGGCCGGCGTCAATGGACGATCCGTCAAGGTCATCATCGATGGAGGGAGTTGTCATAATATCACAAGTGAAGAACTTTGCTCCAAGCTCCAATTGCCCAAGACGAAGCATCCACATCCATACAAAGTGCAATGGCTTAGTGACTCCGGCACTATCCAAGTCGAGCACCGAGTACAAGTCTCTTTCAAGACGGCGCCTACGAAGACACCTTGGAGTGCGACGTCGTTCCAATGACCGTTTGTCATCTGCTCCTTGGACGGCCATGGCAATTCGATAGAGGAGTCGTACACAACGGCCGAACAAACCACTACATCTTCAAGATGAAGGGCAAGGAGTACGTCCTCCGTCCAATGTCGCCTAGTCAAGTGATCTCTGACAAGCAAGCTACCCATCGTGGAGATCATAGTGAGAGAGCGTGCCACCAAAAAGAGAGTGAGCACCCCGAGCGAAAATTGAGTGCCTCCACGATGAGAGAAAACAAAAATCTAGTTCTATTTGCCACCAAACGTGAGATGAGAGAAGTGTGTGAGCACCCATCTAGTGTCCTACACTACGTCCTCGTGTGCAAGGACAATGCACCACAAACTAACACTTCTCACACTCTTCCTCTAGTGTTGTCTTCTCTTTTGTAGGAATTTCAAGATGTTTTTCCCGATGAGCTACCTCCGGGTCTACCTCCTCTAGGAGGCATTGAGCACCTAATCGACCTCATCCCCGAAGCACCTCTTCTGAACAAAGCTCCATACCGTGTCAACCCCGTGAAACAAAAGAAATACAAAGGCAAGTAAAGCATCACATAGACCATGGACATGTGCGTGAAAGTTTGAGCCCTTGTGCCGTTCCGGTCATTCTTGTGCCAAAACGTGATGGTAGTTTTCGCATGTGCTCCGATTGTAGACCTATCAATGCTATCACCATTCGCTATAGGTATCCCATTCCACGCCTAGATGATACGCTTGATGAGCTTAGAGGTGCCACTATATTTTCCAAAATTGATCTTAAGAGTGGTTACTATCAAATCCGCATACAAGAGGGTGATGAATGGAAAACCGCCTTCAACACCAAGTTTGGTTTGTATGAATGGTTAGTCATGCCTGTGTGTCTTTCGGAAGCACCAGGCACTTTTATGCGCCTCATGAATCATGTCTTTCGCCCTTACATTGGTATGTTTGTTGTGGTCTACTTTGATGACATTCTTGTGTTTAGCAAATCTATCAAAGAGCATGTCACCCATGGCCGCACCGTTTTGTAAACTCTTAGAAAAGAGCGCCTCTATGCTAATATGGAGAAATGCCTTCTGGTGTTGATAATCTCGTTTTCTTGGGTTTTGTTGTTTCTTCTAAGTGTGTTCATGTTGATGAGTCCAAGATCAATGCTATTAAGACTTGGCCGCAACCAACCAACTTGCATCAAGTACGTAGTTTTCTTGGCCTTGTGGGTTTCTATCATCGCTTTGTGAAGGATTTTAGCACCATTGCTTCGCCTTTGCATGCTTTGAGCAAGAAGAATGCGCCTTTTGTTTGGGGACCATCCCAAGATACCGCATTCAACGAGCTTAAGAATTTGCTTACTCATGCTCCCGTGCTTGCTTTACCGAACTTCGACAAACCTTTTGAAATTCATTGCGATGCTAGTGGTAATGGCATAGGAGTTGTGTTAACGCAAGAGAAGCGTCCCATAGCTTACTTTAGTGAGAAACTTTCTGGAGCGCAACTCAATTATCCCATCTATGACAAAGAGCTATATGCTTTAGTCCGTGTTTTGCATGAATGGGAACATTACCTTCGTCCCCATGAGTTTATCATTCATACCGATCATGAGACTCTCAAGTATCTTAAGGGACAAACAAAGTTGAACAAGCGTTATGCTAAATGGAGTGAATTTATTGAGTCTTTTCCCTATGTAATAAAGTACATCAAGGATAAAGAAAACATAGTAGCGGATGCTCTTTCCCGCATATGCATGCTTGTCACACAACTTGAGTTGGATGTCATCGGCTTTGAGCATATCAAAGACTTGTATGAGCATGATGCAACTTCTGCTACTCCTTATGCCAAATGTTTGTCAAATACATCTTGGGAATGCTATTACATTAAAGACGGCTACCTTATGAGAGCTAACAAACTTTGCATCCCCGAGTCGTCTCTTCGTTTGTTGCTTTTGCAGGAATCGCATGGAGGAGGCTTAATGGGACACTTAGGACGCGACAAGATGTTCGCCACGCTCTCGAAGAGCTACTTTTGGCCAAAGATGTTTCGGGACGTCAATCGTTTCACCAACCGGTGTTCTACATGTCGCAAAGCTAAGTCCAAATCTCAATCTCATGGTCTCTATATGCCTTTACCAATCCCATACCAACCATTGGAAGACATTAGCATGGACTTTGTACTTGGTTTGCCTACAACTCAAAATGGGAAAGATTCCATATTTGTCGTTGTGGACCGTTTCCCAAAATGGCACATTTTATTCCTTGCCACAAGATAGACGATGCTTCTCATGTTGCTAATCTCTTTTGTAGGGAAATTTTGCGTCTCCATGGTGTGCCAAAGACCATTGTCTCGGACCGCGACGTCAAGTTCCTTAGCTAATTTTGGAAGACCCTATGCGCCAAGCTCGGAATCAAGCTACTCTTCTCCACGGCATACCATCCTCAAACCGACGGCCAAACGGAGGTGACAAACCGCACACTCTCCGCTCTACTTCGACTACTCATCAAGAAGAACATCAAGGAGTGGGAGGAGGGTCTACCCATCGCCAAGTTCGATTACAACCGAGCAAGACACTCAACAACCGGCAAGTCCCCTTTCGAGGTCGTCTACGGATTCAACCCTTTGTCACCATTGGATATTCTACCTCTACCACTCCAAGAGCGAATCAATTTGGACGCAAGTGCACGAGTGACCCATCTCAAGAAGGTGCATGAAGATACAAGAAACACCATCGAGCGCCAAGTACAACGCCTTGCAACCAAGCTCAACGTCAACAAGCACCCTTCGAAAGGACCGCTTTCCCCAAGAACGCAAGTCCAAACTTCCACCACGCGCAGATGGACCATTCAAGGTGCTTGCACGCTACAACAACGCTTACAAGATCGACATTCCTTGTGACAATTACTCCGTGAGCGACATCTTCAATATCAAAGATCTCTCGCCCTACCATGGTGATGAGGATTTCGATCCGAGGACGGATCTTCCCCAAGGGAGGGGAGATGATGCGTAGCATCCCAAGATCATCCCCATGTAAAGGGCCGAGACCCGTGTATCCCTTATCCCCCCTAGACTATATATTCTCTATCCCGTACGACTTTCTAGGGTTAGCAAAGGATTAGCTCATATTTTGTGTGAGAGCTTTGCTCATCCACTTGGTTACCTTCTACCGAAGATTCGAGCCTCCACCGAAGAAGATCCCCCAAGCGGATTCAAGACCCCTCTTTAGGGAAGAACATCAAGACCTCCTCACGGAGAAGAACCGGTTACCCTTTTGTATCGTGCCTAGTTGTCCGTGGACCGTGTATCGTTCTATGTATCCGTGGATCTAGCACATGTGTGACTTGCTCTTATTAGTTTGAGTTTTCCTCTTGTGTTTCCCCTTGTGTTTTCCCTCGTTTTCCCCCTCGTGTTCCTCGTGTTCTTCACGGGATCCGCTCCTTTCATGAAAGATCGGGCGATTAGGGTTCTACCCTACATCAAGTCCATAACACCAATGGAGACGACGATGGCTATGGTGGAATACGATGCACCCCCACATGGTTCCTTCATGATGAAGATGACCACGACTTGGTCTTCGACACCTCACCTACACCACATGAGTAGAGCCCCATAGGTAACATAGGTGATGGTGCTTCTCTTGTCCCACTAGTGGACTATCTTCACATCGATTGATTGCATGATGATGATCACCTTATGGATGCACCACATACTATGTCTTCTACATGCTTAGATGTGCTACCTATTTATGATGAATATGATGATGAGCATGTTGAGTTGCCTAGTTGTGATGCTATGCTCCATAGGATATCATGTGAAAATTATTTTGATCACATCATGTTTGAAAATCCATTGAACTTGTCATATGCTATGAGTGAGATATCCCATATTGCATCATTTCAATCTCGACATAGTAGCTATGCATGCCCCATTCAAATAAATCCCATTTGTACTTATGGCATAGATGACGAGATGATGGTGATTGGCTTTTGTTTTTCATGTGATGATATTGCCATGCTTCCTTTACATGACTTGTGCAATTCATCTCATATGCCATGCCATGAAAATTATTGTGTATCGCATGATTACATCCCTTGTGTGCACTATATGCATTCCATGAATAACAATGCTCTACATATTTCTCGTGATGCATTACATCCTTGGCGTCTCCATTATGCTATACATAACAACAAACCTCTCATGATGGATGACATATTTCTATATCATGCAACTCATTTATTTGAGCATTGGATATTTTGTGCTAACCAACACAAGCCCGTGCGCATCGTGATTGATGATGTGTACATCTACCATGCACACACAATTTTCCCTTTGTTTTTGTTGTGTGTAGGTACTCATGTATACTCGTCAACCTCTCAATCCCAAGAGTTGATGAAATGATCTCTTGAGAGCAACGACGATTTGGGATCCCATGGATTGTCCTTCCTACCATTCTCTTCGTGCAACGACTATGCACATCTCTTCTACTTGGCTCTCACAAGGCTATGGTCTATATATCACTTGTTACTTTATGCCCATTGTACCTAGTTCACTTTGCATGTTTTGCCTCTTTCCATGCCTTTTCCATGCAATTGCGACCCTTGCTTGCAATTACATGTGATTCACCATTATACTACTTCTATGTGTATTTGCATGCTTGGTGGAGATCCTAATAGCTATTGCCATGATTTCTTTGTGCCAATGCTTTTGATGCTTGTTGTGTTGGGAGAGTCATTATACCCCATTGCTATTTACATACACCCTCTCACCAATACATTGACGATGCTTTGCTCATATCTTGCTCTCATGCTTGTGTTATGTCATGTGCATTATATATGCCCACCATTTACACACATGACATGTTACTTGTGAAGCATGTTTGTTTGCTTGAATTTATTATAGTTGGGCGTACTCACATCATATGCCTCCACGACTTTCCCCCCTACCTTGCCCTTCCTTATGATACACATGATAAATTCACTTGTTGGGCATTTCCCTTCCCGAATGATAGGCTTTGCGTTAACGCTAAGCTCATGGGTTTTTCCAAGTGCTTATCATGTTCTTTCGTTTTGAAGGTTTTGCAAGGTGGTACCATCACGAGCTATCTTCGTCAAGGGAAGGCATACACGTTGCATGACACCAACATCTTAGAGCACCTCACCGAGCAACAAGGCATCTATTCCTACCGTGTACATGGCAATACGGTTTATGATCCGAGTTCGGATATTTCCCAAGGGGGAAGGGATGATGTGGAGCATCCTACCGACATCACCATGTACACCTTCATAGCACATCAAGCTCCAAGTGGACCTACCGGACTTAAGGTGAACCCACTCCTCTTCAAGATTTACATGATTATCTATTGGACTTGGTCGCTACCTCACCTTGGATCATTGTGCATCACTAGGTACGAGGACGACCGCCACCAAGCAGTTGGGGAGCATCCCGGAGGCCAAGGAGAAGGACCCCAAGGCCACAAGGAGGAAGAAGGAGTGCAACAAGACCAACTCTGCACCTCCCAGGCAACCCCGTGCCCACGGGCCTCGAAGACCCCGTGCGCACGGACTACACAGGGAGCTGGCGCTGGAGCACCCTGTGCGCACGGGCCTTTACCGTGCCCACGGGAACCCCATTGTATCTTTCCTTTGATTGTGTTTGTGACTTGTGGATCTTATGTTGCTATCCTAGTGGATGTGTAATTGGGGAATTGTTTGAGTGATTTCTTCTTTGTGTTCTTGAGAGTTTGCCCTTTTCCCCCTCCAAGTGCGAAAAGATCCCCCTCTAGGATTTCATCCTATATCATTTGGTATCATGAGCAAGGTTGATTCACATCTTGGAGTACCATCCCCCCATTTGCTAGCTTGATTTTGTTGTTTTTCGTCCAAATTCGAAAATCCCCACAAAAATAGCCCCAATTTTTTTCTTGCAATTTGTTGGATTTTGTGATATTTGGTTGTTTTGATCCACGAATTTGGAGTTTGGCAAGTGGATCTACCCATCTTCCTGCTTCCCCACCTTCCAAACCCTCGAAATTGCCTTACCTTGGAAAATCCCCACGGATCCGGAGTTTTTCTTCCGCTCCCAGCACACCCCGTGCACACGGGCCCTCGAGACCCCGTGCACATGGGACCCAGTGCACACGGGCCTCACTTAACCCGTGCGCACGGACCATCCAGAAACTTTCGACCATATTTTGTTTTGCACCATTTTGCTTCCATACCAATACTCGTGTTCTTCCGCACTATTTCTCGTGGTTGTTTGAGTTTTGGACCGCGGTTTCTCTTGTGTCCTAAGGTGTTTCGGCTACTTAGGCACATTTGGACATCATAATCGCCGCCACTCGATCATCAACTTGGACACCACACCGGCTTCAACAACTTCATTCTTACCGTAAGATCGGACAGTAACCGCGACGACATCTCACCCTTGCTTTTGCATTGATAACTCGAGCCATTTCGCGTAGCTTACCCATCGAGACTAGCAAGTTGAGAATTGTCGGGCCACGCTATTGTGCACCATAGTGATCTTGTTGCCATCTTAGTGCCATAAGTCTCTCTCGTGCATATCTTACATACTTGTCTCATATCATACTTGGCTCTAGCTTCAAAAAAATCAAGGAAAGCTTTTAAGCAAAGGAGGAGCAACAAAGAGCTTGTAAGCAATAGCATTGAGCCATTTTTTGCATAACATCTTTGACACCTCATACATAGCATAGTTGGGATTGAAGACGGCATGTTTCTCTTATAGGTTGGTGCACATGCGTATCTAGCCCATTTGAGCAATCGAGCTAGCATCTCTCTAGTATTCGCACAACAAGAGCATTTTCCGTGGTTGCACATTTTGAGCTCACCCCTTGGTTGTGCAGATCCCATCTATCTTCCGTGTGTGTGTTCCTAGTGATACCATTGGGTTTGATCTATTTGTTTTTACTTGCATTTTTGTGACTCTTCTCAACCTTATCGACATCTTGACTAACGTTTGCTTGAAATTTTTGCCACTATCCTAACCGAGCTCCTCCATAAGCCTTTTACTTGTAGGTGTGAGAAACAATTCCCGGTACCAATTCCCCTATTAGAGCATCACGTGAGATCGTACCTTTTACATCCACAATCTTCGGAAAAGGTAACTTTGGTTTTGTTCTCTAATTTTTCCTACTCACCACCACTTTCTCATGATGGATAGGCTGAGTTCTTCTACCAATCCACTCTTCCTAGAGCAAGATGGCGACATGACAAACTTCGTCACCAAGTCGCAACTCTTTGGCGCCCATCGAGCTTTGCATCAAGAACAACTTGCTTTGGGCGACCGCATAGACAATTTCGCCACCGACCTACGACAATCCGAGCAACATACAAGGGACTACTTCGACACATCCTTGAGTTCCCTCAAAGACGATATCCGAACCATGATGGTCAATCGCTCTTCTACAACTTCGTCCCCTTCACGGCGGAGACGCTCAAGTCACAAGTCTTCGTTACGGCCATGCGATGCAAGTACCACGCGGCACCGTCATCATCTTCGAGGCGACCGCCAAGACCATGAAGGGCAACCTTCGGGACGAGAGTTGGCTTCTCTGCCACCCCCATGCACACGGGCATTGGACCCCTGTGCACACGAATGCCGTGCCCACGGCCTCCTGCACCCCCGTGTGCACGGGCTCTATAGAACAGCACCATCGACCCCAAGGCTGCGGCTTTGAAAACAACTTTGGCATCTTCGCCTTTGGACGTACCGCATCTTTGCCTACTTCCCACGAGTACGCCTACTTCGACATCATCAAGTCCAAGGCGATCACCTACGAGCGAGGGAGACACTTCCATCTTCGTAAGTCCCTCAACGGAGATGGTCGAGCATGGGAATTTCCCTTCGGTCATGGAGACGAGCTACGAGGTGCCACATCATTTGGGCCTCCAACAACAAGACGGCGACAAGAAGGTCGAGCAAGGGCCATCCCCTTCGACCACGGCGACGACCACAAACCTCTTCAACAACATGAAGACGACGCCCATATTGGACTCATACTCTGAGTCAAGCTACGAGATCGCTCATAAGACCATATCTTTGGTCTCCGAGGAGAATGATGATGTGCCATATTCGGCTTTCATCCACGGCTATGACCACGACATGATTGAGCATGGAGACATTTGCACCAACATCTCTCCGACAACAACATGTGACGAGATGCCCCAATTGCCATGTGAGGAGAGCCACCACCACATGAGTGACTCCACCCTACATGACATTGAGAGCATTTCCTATGAGAGTATGAGTGTGACCACCACTAGCCCCACACTTGAGAGCATGCCTCACATCCTATGTGAGGTTGAGAGCCATTTGAGTGACTCTACCAACCATATGAGTGAGAGCATCCAGGAGGGAGTGAGTGAGTCACAACACTTAGTGAGTGAGGTAGTTGAGACGGCATGTGAGTCCAATATGATTTCTAATGACTTAACCTCTACTCCGAGTGTGTTTTCTTCTTTGGTGCTAGGTCTCCTACATGACGACGTGCCTATCCTCGACAAGTCCTGATGCGGAGTATCCCAAGATCATCCCCATGGACGCACCCACACCACCAACGACACCACTTGGACCAATGACAAGAGCCCGAGCCAAAGCTATCAAAGATAAGGTGAACTCACTCCTCTCCGAACTTCCACTTTCTATGCATGAGACATGGCTACTAGCTACGTCTGAGATGTTGTGCATGATTAGGTACCAAGAGGGTCCTCCCGAAGATGCGCATGAAGATGGACAAGTCCCCAAGTCCACGGATGAGGAGAACCAACGGAAGGAGCCAAGAACATCTTCCAGGCCCTAGAGCACCTTCCTCTACAGCTGCTCAGCCACCAAGTGCCTACACGCCCTGGACATTCGGCCCGCAAGCCCGGACATCTGGCCCTTCCCGCGGTCCCGGACATCCGCCCCCCTGCCCGGAAATCCGGACACCACCGAACCCGAGAGCAACATGGACAACTTCACCAGCCCGGACATCCGGCCCCCACAGCCCGGACATCCGGTCCCCCGCGAACGCCCGGACATCCGGCCCAACGCCCGGACGTCCGGCCTCCCTGTCTACGCACAGTAAAGGGCCTAGACCCGTGTATCCCTTCTCCCCCTAGACTATATATACTCTATCCCATACAACTTTCTAGGGTTAGCAAAGGATTAGCTCATATTTTGTGTGAGAGCTTTGCTCATCCACTTCGTTACCTTCTCCTCGGAGATTCGAGACTCCACCGGAGAAGATCCCCCATGCGGATTCAAGACCCCTCTTTAGGGAAGAACATCAAGACCTCCTCACGGAGAAGAACCGGTTACCCTTTTGTATCATCCCTAGTTGTCCATGGACCATGTATCATTCTATGTATTCGAGAATCTAGCACATGTGTGACTTGTTCTTGTTAGTTTGAGTGTTCCTCTTGTGTTTCCCCTTGTGTTTTCCCTCATCTTCCCCCTCATGTTCCTCGTGTTCTTCACGGGATCCGCTCCTTTCGTGAAAGATCAGGCGATTAGGGTTCTACCCTACATCATCTTGGTATGAGAGCCACGTTGATCACGATTTCGGAGCCTCCCCGTTGTGTTTCTAGCCTTGTTTTGTTGTTTTTCGTCCTGATTCGAAAATTCCCCACCAAAAATAGCCCCAATTTTTTTTGTGATTTGTTGGTGTGTTGAGATTTTGTTGGTTTGGATCCATTGATTTGCTTTGTTTTGAGTGGATCTAGCTTCCCATCCTTTTTCCCCCCAATTTCCATCCACAAATTCCTCCGAACTTCACCCGGATTTAACCTCCCCACTTGGTGTTCATCCCGTTCGTCCCCGGATCGAGAGCCCGGACATTCGGCCCCACCCGGACATCCGGCCCCTGGCAGCCACATATCCATCCACCGCCCCAATTTCCACCAAATTTTGTTCCAGTGTTCACCATATACAATATATACTTCTGCATACCTCCACCACTTCCGCACAACCCAACCATTTTTTGACCGATTCGCTCTCCGACACAATTGCTACTTCGAGGTTTGAGAATTTGAGTTGCGGTACCTTATCCTTTTGTGTTTCGGCTATCTAGGTACGGTTCGACAACGACATCACCGCCGCTCATCTTCGCCACAGACGCGTCATCAACAACGACCACCTCGACTACATCTTGGTATTCGTGCCACCATTTTGACACCATACCGGAAGCAAGACCGGTAACCTCATCTTGGTATTGGACATATCATTCTTGCCATTACATTGATAGCCATCATAGCCTTACTCCTTTGCGTTGCTTACCCATCGAGACTAGCCATTGAGTATTGCCGGCAACGAGACTTTTGCACATTAGTAATCATACTTCCCATAGCATACACACATGACTGTTGCATATATTAGTATCATCTCTTATGTCACAAAGTTGTCATTGCATACTCATTTGCTATCTTGGTTCGTCAAGCATTGCATGCTAAAAGAGCTCAAACATCAAAGAGCCAAACAAGCTTTTAAGCAAAGAGAAAAGATAAGCAAAGAGCTTTTAAGCAAGAACCATAGCATCTTACAACATTTAGATTGTCATACTCGATCATCTTGGATCATATGATAGCAACACCTTCCATAGAACATATTTGGGATAGAAGTCGTTGCGTTTTTTGCTAAGTAGGTTGTGCACAAGTTCTTGTATCCGCCTATTGTGCAATCGTGCTAGCGTCTCTCTAGTGTTGTGCAACAAGAGCATTTTTGTGGATTCCACATTTTGGCTCACCCTTGGTTGCACAACCCCGCTTATCATTTTTGCGCGTGTGTTTCCGTGTACCTTATATGCTTGGTCTACTTGTTACATTGCATCTTGCAAATCTTTTCCAACATTATTGAAGCTCACTTACAATTGCATCAAATTTTGTGCCACCATCCTAACCAAGCTCCACCAAAAGCTTTTACTTGTGTAGGTGTGAGAAACCGACAAGAACTTGTACCAATTCTGCTATTTCCTTGTCCTACATTGGAGTGATTCTCGATCCACTTTCAACTTCGGTCAAGGTACATTTGGTACTCGTTCTTCTCTTTCTACCACTCACATTTTTCTTGGAATGATGGATAGGCCAAGTAGTTCTACAACGTGCTTTGCATCAAGAGCAACAAGCTATGAGTGAACGCATCGACAACCTTGCCGCCGACTTGCGACTTTCCGAGCAACGTAAAAGGGACTACTTCAACCACAAGCTCGACCATCACAAGCAAGAGAATGACGCAAGGATGGACGAAATTCGAGCTTTGTTGCTCAACCGCTCATCTTCCACTTCAAGAAGGAGCCGTTCAAGCCGCCACTCCGACTTCACCCTCTCCGGCTCTAGTACACCGACATCGAACACTCTTCGTCGAGCTGCGCGCACCGACCGTCAAGCAAGCCTCAATCCCCTTTCAGACACCGACTCTCAAGAGCGCCGACAACGTCAAACTCAAGAGGCCTTTGTGTTAGCACGAGAACGGCAACGACAACGCCAACATGAAGAGGAAGAGTGAGCGCGTCTACACCAAAATGCTCAAGATGCCGAGGCACAACGTCAAGAACAACAACTCCGTGATGCCCAAGCACTTGCGGTGCAACAAGCTCTACGCGTCTACACCAAAATGCTCAATTACTTGCCGATCGAAGTCGACAAGCCCATGAACAAGAGGAAGCACTTCACGAAGAAATTCAGGAACGAAGATTTCAAGCTTGCGTGCATCGTCAAGTTCCTCCTCGAGCTCGACAAGCTCCTCCACAAGCTTTCCAAGAACAACAAGTCAATCAAGAGCATGAAGACAATGGAGATCCTCCACGACAAGAACAACATGGCGATTACAAACCTCCGCGCCAAGAGCACCATGAGTTGATCAATCATCAACAACATGGGCGTCATCATCCCCGACCCCAACACAATGAAGAGCAATGTTATGAAAAACTCAAGTTCACCATGCCCAAGTTCAACGGAAGCAACGATCCCGAAGAGTACCTTTCATGGGCATTGAAGGTTGACAAGATCTTCCGTTTACACAAGTTTGAAGAAGAGAAGAAGATCGCAATGGCATCCCTTGAGTTCCAAGACTATGTCCTCATTTGGTGGGAACAAATCATAGAGCCCGAGAGGCAAGAGGTGAACCACCCATCACTACTTGGGCGCAAATGAAGGATGTCATGAGAGCACGCTTCGTACCTACCTACTACAACCGCGACCTCTTCAAGAAACTCCAACAACTCAAGCAAGGAACAAAGAGAGTTGAAGAATACTACAAGGAGATGGAGATTGCAATGATAAGAGCCAATGTCACGGAAGATGATGACCAAACAATGGCATGTTTCTTGAACGGACTCAATCACCCTATCAAGAAGATCGCCGACTTCCAACCATACTCAAATCTCATCGAGCTAGTGCACCAAGTTACCAAAGCAGAACGCCAAGTGCAAGATGATTTCAAGTATGCCAAGTTATCATCCAAGTCCTACGGCTTCTCCAATAACCAAGCTTCAACGACTCCAACACCGACTACAAGACCTTCTAGTTCCAACATCGACAAGTCGACTTCCAAGAAAGCTTCGTCACCTACAAGCCATCCTCCTACGAGCAACTTCAAGCCAGGAACTTCATCATCATCTACTCCAACTGACGAGACCGTCAACACGAGTTCCTTCAAGTGTTTCACTTGCGGAGGCCGAGGCCACAAGTCCTACGAGTGCACCAACAAGAGAACCATGGTCTTCAACGACGATGGCACTTATGACTCCATGAGCAAAGGCGAAATGGAAGCCCTCGAGCTAGTCGCCATGCACCGCCAAGTGAACAATAAAGAAGAACAAGTCCTTTGTGATGAAGACTCAAGTCCCCACTTGTTGTCTCCAAAGTCTTGACTGTCCAACATCACCAAGAAGAAGACCAACGATGCCACATATTCCACACCAAGGCCAGCTTCAATGGACGATCCGTCAAGGTCATCATCGATGGAGGGAGTTGTCATAATCTCGCAAGTGAAGAACTTTGCTCCAAGCTCCAATTGCCCAAGACAAATCATCCACATCCATACAAAGTGCAATGGCTTAGTGACTCCGGCACTATCCAAGTCGAGCACCGAGTACAAGTCTCCTTCAAGATCGGCGCCTACGAAGACACCTTGGAGTGCGACGTCGTTCCAATGACTGTTTGTCATCTTCTCCTTGGACAGCCATGGCAATTCGATAGAGGAGTCATACACAATGGCCGAACGAACCACTACATCTTCAAGATGAAGGGCAAGGAGTACGTTCTCCGTCCAATGTCGCCTAGTCAAGTGATCGCCGACAAACAAGCACCCATCGTGGAGATCATAGTGAGAGAGCGACAAAAGCCAAAATTGAGTGCCTCCACGATGAGAGAAAACAAAAATCTAGTTCTATTTGATACCAAACAAGAGATGAGAGAAGTGTGTGAGCACCCATCTAGTGTCCTACACTACGTCCTCGTGTGCAAGGACAATGCACCACAAACTAACACTTCTCACACTCTTCCTCTAGTGTTGTCTTCTCTTTTGCAGGAATTTCAAGATGCTTTTCCTGACGAGCTACCTCCGGGTCTACCTCCTCTATGAGGCATTAAGCACCGAATCAACCTCATCCCGGGAGCACCTCTTCGGAACAAAGCTCCATACCATGTCAATCCCGACGAAACAAAAGAAATACAAAGGCAAGTAAAGCATCACATAGACCATGGGCATGTGCGTTAAAGTTTGAGCCCTTGTGCCGTTACGGTCATTCTTGTGCCAAAACATGATGGTAGTTTTGGCATGTGCTCCGATTGTAGACCTATCAATGCTATCACCGTTCGCTATAGGTATCCCATTCCACGCCTAGATGATATGCTTGATGAGCTTAGCGGTGCCACTATATTTTCCAAAATTGATCTTAAGAATGGTTACTATCAAATCCGCATACAAGAGGGTGATGAATGGAAAACCGCCTTCAAAACCAAGTTTGGTTTGTATGAGTGGTTAGTCAGGCCTATGGGTCTTTTGGAAGCACCGGGCACTTTAATGCGCCTCATGAATCATGTCTTTCTCCCTTACATTGGTATATTTTTTGTGGTCGACTTTGATGACATTCTTGTGTTTAGCAAATCTATCAAAGAGCATGTCACCCATGGCCGCACCGTTTTGTAAACTCTTAGAAAAGAGCGCCTCTATGATAATATGGAGAAATGCCTTTTTGGTGTTGATAAGCTCGTTTTGTTGGGTTTTGTTGTTTCTTATAAGGGTGTTAAAGTTGATGAGTCCAAGATCAATGCTATTAAGACTTGGCCGCAACCAACGAACTTGCATCAAGTACGTAGTTATCTTGGCCTTGCATGTTTCTATCGTCGCTTTGTGAAGGATTTTAGCACCATTGCTTCGCCTTTGCATGCTTTGAGCAAGAAGAATGTGCCTTTTGTTTGGGGACCATCCCAAGATACCGCATTCAATGAGCTTAAGAATTTTCTTACTCATGCTCCTGTGCTTCCTTTACCCAACTTCGACAAACCTTTTGAAATTCATTGCGATGCTAGTGGTAATGGCATAGGAGTTGTGTTAACGCAAGAGAAGCGTCCCATAGCTTACTTTAGTGAGAAACTTTCTGGAGCACAACTCAATTATCCCATCTATGCCAAAGAGCTATATTCTTTAGTCCGCGTTTTGCATGAATGGGAACATTACCTTCGTCCCCATGAGTTTATCATTCATACCGATCATGAGACTCTCAAGTATCTTAAGGGACAAATAAATTTGAACAAGCGTCATGCTAAATGGAGTGAATTTATTGAGTCTTTTCCCTATGTAATCAAGTACATCAAGGGTAAAGAAAACATAGTAGAGGATGCTCTTTCCCGCATATGCATGCTTGTCACACAACTTGAGTTGGATGTCATCGGCTTTGAGCATATCAAATACTTGTATGAGCATGATGCAACTTCTGCTACTCCTTATGACAAATGTTTGTCAAATACATCTTGGGAACGCTATTACATTAAAGACAGCTACCTTATGAGAGCTAACAAACTTTGCATCCCCGAGTCGTCTCTTTGTTTGTTGCTTTTGCAGGAATCGCATGGAAGAGGCTTAATGGGACACTTCGGACGTGACAGGACGTTCGCCATGCTCTCGAAGAGCTACTTTTGGCCAAAGATGTTTCGGGACGTCAATCGTTTCACCAACCGGTGTTCTACATGTCACAAAGCTAAGTCAAAAGCTCAATATCATGGTCTCTATGTTCCTTTACCAATCCCATACCAACCATGGGAAGACATTAGCATGGACTTTGTACTTGGTTTGCCTAGAACTCGAAATGGGAAAGATTCCATATTGTCATTGTGGACCGTTTCTCAAAATGGCACATTTTATTCCTTGCCACAAGATAGACGATGCTTCACATGTTGCTAATCTCTTTTGTAGGGAAATTTTGCGTCTCCATGGTGTGCCAACGACCATCGTCTCGGACCGCGATGTCAAGTTCCTTAGCTACTTTTGGAAGACCCTATGCGCCAAGCTCGGAATCAAGCTACTCTTCTCCATGGCATACCATCCTCAAACCGACGACCAAACGGAGGTGACAAACTACACACTCTCCGCTCTACTTCAAGTACTCATCAAGAAGAACATCAAGGAGTGGGAGGAGTGTCTACCCATCGCCGAGTTCGCCTACAACCGAGCAAGAAACTCAACAACCGGCAAGTCCCCTTTCGAGGTCGTCTACGGATTCAACCCTTTGTCACCATTGGATATTCTACCTCTACCACTCCAAGAGCGAATCAATTTGGACGCAAGTGCACGAGCGACCCATCTCAAGAAGGTGCATGAAGATACAAGAAACACCATCGAGCGCCAAGTACAACGCCTTGCGACCAAGCTCAACGTCAACAAGCACCCTACGATATTCAACATTGGAGACCTCGTGTGGCTACACCTTCGCAAGGACCGCTTTCCCCAAGAATTCTCAAGCAAATTCTTCATCATGGGAAGGCATACACTATGCGTGGCACCAACATCTTAGAGCACCTCACCGAGCAACAAGGCATCTATTCCTACTGTGTACATGGCAATATGGTGTACGATCCGAGTTCGGATCTTTCCCAAGGGGGAGGGGATGATGCGGAGCATCCTATGGACATCACCATGTACACCTTCATAGCACATCAAGCTCCAAGTGGACCTATCGGACTTAAGGTGAACCCGCTCCTCTTCAAGATTTACACGATTATCTATTGGACTTGGTCGCTACCTCACCTTGGATCATTGTGCATCACTAGGTACGAGGACGACTGCCACCAAGCAGTTGGGGAGAATCCCGGAGGCAAAGGAGAAGGACCCCAAGGCCACAAGGAGGAAGGAGTGCAACAAGACCAACTCTGCACCTCCCAGGCGACCCCGTGCCCACGGGCCTGGAAGACCCCATGCGCATGGACTACACAGGGAGCTGGCGCTGGAGCACCCCATGCGCACGGGCCTGTACCGTGCCCACGGGACCCCCGTGTGCAGAGGCCCAACTTACCCCGTGTGCACGAGCCTCCCAGGATGGATGGCTGTGATCCCCAATCCGAGCCCATCTTCATCTACTTCGACCCCAAGACTATATAAACCGTACCTAAGGCTATGTTTAGCGTTAGCAAAGTATGAGATGAGATGTTTGTGAGCTTTGCTCCGTCTACCTTCCCACTTGTGGAATCAAGGCCCCTTTGGGAAGAATCCTAGTGGATTTCAAGACCTCCTCTAGGAGAAGTCTATCTTCAAGACCTCATCTCCTAGGAGTGGGAAAAACTTTGCCATTGTATCTTTCCTTTGATTGTGTTTGTGACTTGTGGATCTTATGTTGCTATCCTAGTGGATGTGTAATTGGGGAATTGTTTAAGTGATTTCTTCTTTGTGTTCTTGAGAGTTTTCCCTTTTCCCCCTCCATGTGTGAAAAGATCCCCCTCTAGGATTTCATCCTATATCATTTGGTATCATGAGCAAGGTTGATTCACATCATGGAGTCCCATCCCCCCATTTGCTAGCTTGATTTTGTTGTTTTTCGTCCAAATTTGAAAATCCCCACAAAAATAGCCCAAAGATTTTTTTCTTGCAATTTATTGGATCTTGTGAGATTTGGTTGTTTTGATCCACGAATTTGGAGTTTGGCAAGTGGATCTACCCATCTTCCTGCTTCCCCACCTTCCAAACCCTCGAAATTGCCTTACCATGGAAAATCCCCACGGATCCGGAGTTTTTCTTCCGCTCCCAGCACACCCCGTGCACACGGGCCCTCGAGACCCCATGCAAACGGGAACCCGTGCACACGGGCCTCACTTAACCCGTGCGCATGGACCATCTAGAAACTTTCGACCATCTTTTGTTTTGCACCATTTTGCTTCCATACCAACACTCATGTTCTTCCGCACTATTTCTCATGGTTGTTTGAGTTTCGGACCGCGGTTTCTCTTGTGTCCTAAGGTGTTTCGGCTACTTAGGCGCATTTGGACATCATCATCGCCGCCACTCGATCATCAACTCGGACACCACACCGGCTTCAACAACTTCATTCTTACCATAAGATCGGACAGTAACCGCGATGACATCTCACCCTTGCTTTTGCATTGATAACTCGGGACATTTCGCGTAGCTTAGCCATCGAGACTAGCAAGTTGAGAATTGCCGGGCCATGCTATTGTGCACCATAGTGATCTTGTTGCCATCATAGTGCCATATGTCTCTCCCGTGCATATCTTACATACTTGTCTCATATCATACTTGGCTCTAGCTTCAAAAAAACAAGCAAAGCTTTTAAGCAAAAGAGGAGCAACAAAGAGCTTGTAAGCAATAGCATCGAGCCATTTTTGCATAACATCTTTGACACCTCATACGTAGCATAGTTGGGATTGAAGACGACACGTTTCTCTTATAGGTTGGTGCACATGCGTATCTAGCCCATTTGAGCAATCGAGCTAGCGTCTCTCTAGTA
Organism: Triticum urartu; assembly: GCF_056163025.1. NCBI lineage: Eukaryota > Viridiplantae > Streptophyta > Magnoliopsida > Poales > Poaceae > Triticum > Triticum urartu. The sequence goes on from NC_141874.1 coordinate 321,013,254, forward strand.
TTCGCACAACAAGAGCATTTTCCGTGGTTGCACATTTTGAGCTCACCCCTTGGTTGTGCGGATCCCATCTATCTTCTGTGTGTGTGTTCCTAGTGATACCATTTGGTTTGATCTATTTGTTTTTACTTGCATTTTTGTGAATCTTCTCAACCTTATCGACATCTTGACTAATATTTGCTTGAAATTTTTGCCACCATCCTAACCGAGCTCCTCCATAAGCCTTTTACTTGTAGGTGTGAGAAACAATTCCCGGTACCAATTCCCCTATTAGAGCATCACGTGAGATCGTACTTTTTACATCCACAATCTTCGAAAAAGTTAACTTTGGTTTTGTTCTCTAATTTTTCCTACTAACCACCACTTTCTCAGGATGGATAGGCCGAGTTCTTCTACCAATCCACTCTTCCTAGAGCAAGATGGCGACATGACAAACTTCGTCACCAAGTCGCAACTCTTTGGCGCCCATCGAGCTTTGCATCAAGAACAACTTGCTTTGGGCGACCGCATAGACAATTTCGCCACCGACCTACGACAATCCGAGCAACGTACAAGGGACTACTTCGACACATCCTTGAGTTCCCTCAAAGACGATATCCGAACCATGATGGTCAATCGCTCTTCTACAACTTCATCCTCTTCACGGCGGAGATGCTCAAGTCGCAAGTCTTCGTTACGGCCATGCGATGCAAGTACCACGCGGCAGCGTCATCATCTTCGAGGCGACCGCCAAGACCATGAAGAGCGACCTTCGGGACGAGAGTTGGCTTCTCTTCCACCCCCGTGCACATGGGCCTTGGACCCCTGTGCACATGGGACCCCGTGCCCATGGCCTCCTGCACCCCCGTGCGCACAGGCTCTACAGAACAACACCATCGACCCCAAGGCTGCGGCTTCGACAACAACTTTGGCATCTTCGCCTTTGGACGTACCGCATCTTCGCCTACTTCCCACGAGTACGCCTACTTCGACATCATCAAGTCCAAGGCGATCACCTACGAGCGAAGGAGACACTTCCATCTTCGGAAGTCCCTCAACGGAGATGGTCGAGCATGGGAATTTCCCTTGGGTCATGGAGAAGAGCTACGAGGTGCCACATCATTTGGGCCTGCAACAACAAGACGGCGACAAGAAGGTCGAGGAAGTGCCATCCCCTTCGACCACAGCGACGAGCACGAACCTCTTCAACAACATGAAGACGGCGCCCATATTGGACTCATATTCTGAGTCAAGCTACGAGACCGCTGATAAAACCTTGTCTTTGGTCTTCGAGGACAATGATGATGTGCCATATTTGGCTTTCATCCATGGCTACGACCACGACATGATTGAGCATGGAGACATTTGCACCAACATCTCTCCGACAACGACATGTGACGAGATGCCCCAATTTCCATGTGAGGAGAGCCACCACCACATGAGTGAGTCCACCCTCCATGACATTGAGAGCATTTCCTATGGGAGGATGAGTGTGATCACCACTAGCCCCACACTTGAGGGCCTGCCTCACATCCTATGTGAGGTTGAGAGTCATTTGAGTGACTCTACCAACCATATGAGTGAGAGCATCCAAGAGGGAGTGAGTGAGTCACAACACTTAGTGAGTGAGGTAGTTGACACGGCTTGTGAGGCCACTATGATTTCTAATGACTTAACCTCTACTCCGAGTGTGTTTTCTTCTTTGGTGCTAGGTCTCCTACATGACGACGTGCCTATCCTCGACGAGTCCTGATGCAGAGCATCCCAAGATCATCCCCATGGACGCACCCACACCTCCAACGACACCACTTGGACCAATGACACGAGCCCGAGCCAAAGCTATCAAAGATAAGGTGAACTCACTACTCTCCGAACTTCCACTTTCTATGCATGAGACATGGCTACTACCTAAGTCCGAGATGTTGTGCATGATTAGGTACCAAGAGGGTCCTCCCGAAGATGCGCATGAAGACGGACAAGTCCCCAAGTCCATGGATGAGGAGAACCAACTGAAGGAGCCAAGAACATCTCCCAGGCCCCGGACATACGGCCAAGGCCCCGAACATCCGGCCAAGGCCCCGGACATCCGTTCGTTGGAGCACCTTCCTCTACAGCTGCTCAACCACCAAGTGCTTATAGGCCCCGGACATCTGACCCGCAAGCCCGGACATCCGGCCCTTCCCGAGGTCCCGGACATCCGGCCCCCCTGCCCGGAAATCCGAACTCCACCGAACCCGAGAGCAACATGGACAGCTTCTTTAGGGAAGAACATCAAGACCGCCTCACGGAGAAGAACCAGTTACCCTTTTGTATCGTCCCTAGTTGTCCGTGGACCGTGTATTGTTCTATGTATCCGAGAATCTAGCACATGTGTGACTTGTTCTTGTTAGTTTGAGTGTTCCTCTTGTGTTTCCCCTTGTGTTTTCCCTCATTTCCCCCCTCGTGTTCCTCGTGTTCTTCACGGGATCCGCTCCGTTCGTGAAAGATCGGGCGATTAGGGTTCTACCCTACATCATCTTGGTATCAGAGCCACGTTGATCATGATTTTGGAGCCTCCCCGTTGTGTTTCTAGCCTTGTTTTGTTGTTTTTCTTCCTAATTCGAAAATTCCCCACCAAAAATAGCCCCAATTTTTTTTGTGATTTGTTGGTGTGTTGAGATTTTGTTGGTTTGGATCCATTGATTTGCTTTGTTTTGAGTGGATCTAGCTTCCCATCCTTTTTCCCCCCAATTTCCATCCACAAATTCCTCCGAACTTCACCCGGATTTAACCTCCCCACTTGGTGTTCATCCCGTTCGTCCCCGGATCGAGAGCCCGGACATTCGGCCCCACCCGGACATCCGGCCTTCCACAAGGACATCCGGCCCCTGGCAGCCACATATCCATCCACCGCCCCAATTTCCACCAAATTTTGTTCCAGTGTTCACCATATACAATATATACTTCTGCATACCTCCACCACTTCCGCACAACCCAACCATTTTTTGACCGATTCGCTCTCCGACACAATTGCTACTTCGAGGTTTGAGAATTTGAGTTGCGGTACCTTATCCTTTTGTGTTTCGGCTATCTAGGTACGGTTCGACAACGACATCACCGCCGCTCATCTTCGCCACAGACGCGTCATCAACAACGACCACCTCGACTACATCTTGGTATTCGTGCCACCATTTTGACACCATACCGGAAGCAAGACCGGTAACCTCATCTTGGTATTGGACATATCATTCTTGCCATTACATTGATAGCCATCATAGCCTTACTCCTTTGCGTTGCTTACCCATCGAGACTAGCCATTGAGTATTGCCGGCAACGAGACTTTTGCACATTAGTAATCATACTTCCCATAGCATACACACATGACTGTTGCATATATTAGTATCATCTCTTATGTCACAAAGTTGTCATCGCATACTCATTTGCTATCTTGGTTCGTCAAGCATTGCATGCTAAAAGAGCTCAAACATCAAAGAGCCAAACAAGCTTTTAAGCAAAGAGAAAAGATAAGCAAAGAGCTTTTAAGCAAGAACCATAGCATCTTACAACATTTAGATTGTCATACTCGATCATCTTGGATCATATCATAGCAACACCTTGCATAGAACATATTTGGGATAGAAGTCGTTGCATTTTTTCTAAGTAGGTTGTGCACAAGTTCTTGTATCCGCCTATTATGCAATCGTGCTAGCGTCTCTCTAGTGTTGTGCACCAAGAGCATTTTTGTGGATTCCACATTTTGGCTCACCCTTGGTTGCACAGCCCCACTTATCTTTTTTGCGCATGTGTTTCGTGTACCTTATATGCTTGGTCTACTTGTTACATTGCATCTTGCGAATCTTTTCCAACATTATTGAAGCTCACTTACAATTGCATCAAATTTTGTGCCACCATCCTAACCAAGCTCCACCAAAAGCTTTTACTTGTGTAGGTGTGAGAAACCGACAAGAACTCATACCAATTGTGCTATTTCCTTGTCCTACATTGGAGTGATCCTCGATCCACTTTCAACTTTGGTCAAGGTACATTTGGTACTCGTTCTTCTCTTTCTACCACTCACATTTGTCTTGGAATGATGGATAGGCCAAGTACTTCTACCAACCCACTCTTCATGGAGCAAGACGACGACATGAACTCCTTTGTCACCAAGAGTCACCTCTTTGGTGCACAACATGCTTTGCATCAAGAGCAACAAGCTATGAGTGAATGCATCGACAACCTTGCCGCCGACTTGCGACTTTCCGAGCAACGTACAAGGGACTACTTCGACCACAAGCTCGACGATCACAAGCAAGAGAATGACGCAAGGATGGATGAAATTCGTGCTTTGTTGCTCAACCGCTCGTCTTCCACTTCAAGAAGGAGCCGTTCAAGCCGCCACTCCGACTTCACCTTCTCCGGCTCTAGTACACCGACATCGAACACTCTTCATCGAGCCGCGCACACCGACCGTCAAGCAAGCCTCAATCCCCGACGAGACACCGACTCTCAAGAGCGCCAACAACGTCAAACTCAAGAGGCCTTTGCGCTAGCACGAGAACGACAACGACAACGCCAACATGAAGAGGAAGAGCGAGTGCGTCTACACCAAAATGCTCAAGATGCCGAGGCACAACGTCAAGAAGAACAACTCCGTGATGCTAAAGCACTTGTGGCGCAACAAGCTCTACGCGATTCGAGTCGAGCTGTTGCCGATCGAAGCCAACAAGCCCGTGAACAAGAGGAAGCACTTCGCGAAGAATGTCAGTGTCAAAACCGGCGGATCACGGGTAGGGGGTCCCGAACTTTACGTCTAAGGCGTATGGTAACAGGAGGCAGGGAACACGATGTTTTACCCAGGTTCGGGCCCTCTGGATGGAGGTAAAACCCTACGTCCTGCTTGATTTATTCTTGATGATATGGGTATTACAAGAGTTGATGTACCACGAGATCGGAGAGGCTAAACCCTAGAAGCTAGCCTATGGTATGATTGTCTGTTGTCCTATGGACTAAAACCCTCCGGTTCATATAGACACCGGAGGGGGCTAGGGTTACACAAGGTGGGTTACAAAGGAGGAGATATACATATCCATATTTCCTAGCTTGCCTTGCACGCCAAGTAGAGTCCCATCCGGACACGAGACGAAGTCTTCAATCTTGTATCTTCATAGTCCAACAGTCCGGCCAAAGGATATAATCCGACTGTCCGGATACCCCCTAATCCAGGACTCCCTCAATAGCCCCCGAACTAGGCTTCAATGACAATGAGTCCGGCGCACAGTTGTCTTCGGCATTGCAAGGCGGGTTCTTCTCCATCTTCCAAACGTTTGTAAAGCAGTGTCTGGTCCCATAAATGTTTGGACCTCTTGGCTTCTCTGCCCAATAAGGGCTATCTCCCATGCGTCGAATGAATACGAGGTGCCAGGGCATTTTTACATTCACCCCTAGCCAGATAAATAAATTGTCTATTAAAGGGATGGGGATCCTTAGAACCAATCCATACCATCTTCCCCCAGCGAGAATCCATCAGAGAGCGTTTCGGGAAGATCCATTCTAGCATGGCCGACCTCCGCAGCTCCTCCTCCTGCCCCCGTAGCCCTAAGCCCGGTGATTGGGAGAGGTGTCTAGTCCCGCACAGTCGATTAGTCAAACTGCAGACTAAGGGATTTCTCCCTCTGGCGTATATGGTGCCCGTTCGAGCGAGGCTTGCCGCCTACAATGGCAGGGAGCAAGAGGAGAGCTTTCCCTGCCCCTCTATGGGGGAACGGGTTTGCCTTGTTCCCTATTTATTAAGAGGACTCGGATTTCCAATTCATCCGTTCCTCCGCAGGCTCCTGGAGTTCTACGGCCTCCAATTGCACAATTTCACCGCCGCCTCCATCCTACATATCGCCGGCTATGTTGCCCTCTGCGAGTTGTTCCTGGGATGCGAGGCTCACTTCAAGCTGTGGAAAAGGCTATTTGCCTCGTCCGTCGCACACAGAGGGGGTCACTTTATCAAGTGGGCGGAGCCGAAATATGGCGCATTGCCGATACCGGATACCTGTCCGGTACCCCGAAGAAGTCGTCCGAAGACTGGCCTTCAGAATGGTTTTATATGGAGGACGTTCCCCTTTCGGACCCTGTTCGGCGGGGTCTTCCTGGGTTCAACAATGCTCCTCTGAAGAAACGCCGAAGTTGGCGCCCACGGAGCCCCCAGGTGGAAGACAATGGAGAAGTCCTCTATCTGATGAACTGGATTAAAGCACTGGCTCGATCAGGACTGACAGTAATCAAAGTTATGTCGATTTGCATAATGCGGGGAGTGCAACCACTTCAATATCGTGGGCACCCCTTGTGGTGCTTTAACGGGGCGGATGATGCCACCCGCTGCGGGCGTAAGGGTCCGGACAATAACGCCGCTTTAGCGAAAATTCTGTCCGAGTTGTTAAAGGATGATGAAGAGGAGTTCACCCGCATCAAGCCACGAGATGGATTCACCATGTACAATCCTCCAAGCTGGATAAGTTATATCTTCCTACTCCCATTTCTCCCGCATTCTTTTTCGTAAGTATTCACCTTGCCAATTTGTGGCAGGAACTGCGAAAAGCCATAAAGGAGGTCAGCAGCCCTTCTCCACAACCAGAGGACCCTGACCAGGCCCTCGACTCCGGACTTGAAGAAGATCCGGTTATATTCGTGGAGCTGATAGACCGGCAGTTCTATCAGTTAAGCTGCGATGATGCCATGGTGGCCATTACGGCCGACTATCCCGGACTGCTCCCTGCATCACACGTAAGAAAAACCAAAAATCCCAACTCCAAAAACTAGGATCCCCTTTTAGACACTTCACCCACCATATACACATGGCATTTTTACAGGGAAGGCATTCAGGACGCCCTGCCGAACCCGCAGCAACTCGCCAACAAGAGGCACCGAGGCCGGGTAGGCCAAAAAGGAAGGCGGTCAGGACGGAGACGCCGATGCAAAGGTATGACAAAAAACCCCGCTCCGTGGTTGTCGCCTCTCTCGAAATATAATGACGCCCGTGTTTCTTTAACAGAAAAAATGCTCGCCGGAATATGTCCGGCGATGTTACTAATCACGCTTCCACCAGTCGGGCGCCAGGACCGGACATAGAGGCGGAAACCGATATGGGGCGGGCACCAGATAATCCCCCTACAGAGGATGCAGAAAGATTATCCTCTACAAACTCAAAAGTGGAAAGCGCCATGAATCATAGGCGCCGCCAGGCCGTACTCCGTGACACTTGTTTCTCACCAGAGGCATTTGATGCCTTCAATTCTGGAGAGCCGTACCTTCGAGCTGCTCAAGATGGTATAGCCAGAGCCACGGATCAGTATATAAAGGTTGTACGGGTAAGTAAATCTGATGATTCATATGTATCAGTAGCCCCTGAGACTTGAAACAGTTAGCAGAACTGATTTAAGGATCATCTTTATTGTGCAGGTTCTCACAGAGAAGAATACTAGGCTATCACACGAGCTAGAGAAATGCAAGACCCAACTGCGGGCCGCTGTTGCCGCATTGCAGGAACCGAAACAGTCACCCGCTGGTAACATTTACTTTAAAGAATGATGGTTACCATATAGTGTGCAGCGTGGCTGCAGATCTAACAATAGATGTTGCAGATGAATCTGGAGAAAATCCGGAGGACCAGCATGTTATGCGACAGCTAGAGGCTGGCAAACGCGTGCTGACTGAGGTTAGGCGGGAGAAAAACAATCTCCAAGACGCCAATATCAAGCTGAGCATGGAACTAAACGACGTTCGAGCCCAGCTTGCAGACTCCGAGAAGGAGAATAAGTGGCTTCGGCGCGGCATTTTCAGTAAGTGCTTGAACGAATCCTTTTAAAGGAGTTCGGCGAAGAAGCCGACTAACAACGTTATGTCTGTAGGTATGCTGACGGGTCGTCCCGCGGAGGAAATGCCCGAGTCTACGGGTGATCTTCTATCCGAGCTCTCACATCTGCACGAGCAAGTTCACTTGCATCGTCAAGTTCCTCCTCGAGCTCGACAAGCTCATCCACAAGCTTGCGAAGAACAACAAGTCAATCAAGAGCATGAAGACAATGGAGATCCTCCACGACAAGAACAACATGGCGATAACAACCCTCCGTGCCAAGAGCACCACGAGTTGATCAATCATCAACAACATGGGCGTCATCATCCCTGACCTCAACACAATGAAGAGCAACGTTATGGCAAACTCAAGTTCACCATGCCCAAGTTCAACGGAAGCAACAATCCCAAAGAGTACCTTTCATGGGCATTGAAGGTTGACAAGATCTTCCGTTTGCACAATTTTGAAGAAGAGAAGAAGATCGCAATGGCATCCCTTGAGTTCCAAGACTATGTCCTCATTTGGTGGGAACAAATCATAGAGCGTCGAGAGGCAAGAGGTGAACCACCCATCACTACTTGGGCGCAAATGAAGGATGTCATGAGAGCACGCTTCGTACCTACCTACTACAACCGCGACCTCTTCAAGAAACTCCAACAAATCAAGCAAGGAACAAAGAGCGTTGAAGAATACTATAAGGAGATGGAGATTGCAATGATAAGAGCCAATGTCACGGAAGATGATGAGCAAACAATGGCACGTTTCTTGAACGGACTCAATCACCCTATCAAGAAGATCGCCGACTTCCAACCATACTCAAATCTCATCGAGCTAGTGCACCAAGCTACCAAAGAAGAACGCCAAGTGCAAGATGATTTCAAGTATGCCAAGTTCTCATCCAAGTCCTACGGCTTCTCCAATAACCAAGCTTCAATGACTCCAACACCGACTACAAGACCTTCTAGTTCCAACATCGACAAGTCGACTTCCAAGAAACTTCGTCACCTACAAGCCATCCTCCTACGAGCAACTTCAAGCCAAGAGCTTCATCATCTACTCCAACCACCGAGACCGTCAACACGAGTTCCTTCAAGTGTTTCACTTTTGGAGGCCGAGGCCACAAGTCCTACGAGTGCACCAACAAGCAAACCATGGTCTTCAACGACGATGGGACTTATGACTCCATGAGCGAAGGCGAAATGGAAGCCCTCGAGCAAGTCTCCATGCACTGCCAAGTGAACAATGAAGAAGAACAAGTCTTTTGTGATGAAGACTCAAGTCCCGGACTTGTTGTCTCCAAAGTCTTGTCTCTCCAACATCACAAAGAAGAAGACCAACGATGCCACATATTCCACACCAAGGCCGGCGTCAACGGACCATCCGTCAAGGTCATCATCGATGGAGGGAGTTGTCATAATCTCGCAAGTGAAGAACTTTGCTCCAAGCTCCAATTGCCCAAGATGAAGCATCCACATCCATACAAAGTGCAATGGCTTAGTGACTCCGGCACTATCCAAGTCGAGCACCGAGTACAAGTCTCCTTCAAGATCGGCGCCTACGAAGACACCTTGGAGTGTGACGTCGTTCCAATGACCGTCTGTCATCTTCTCCTTGTACGGCCATGGCAATTCGATAGAGGAGTCGTACACAACGGCCGAACAAACCACTACATCTTCAAGATGAAGGGCAAGGAGTACATCCTCCGTCCAATGTCGCCTAGTCAAGTGATCGTCGACAAGCAAGCCACCCATCGTGGAGATCATAGTGAGAGAGCGCGCCACCAAAAAAGAGAGTGAGAGCCACAAGCCAAAATTGAGTGCCTACACGATGAGAGAAAACAAAAATCTAGTTCTATTTGCCACCAAACGTGAGATGAGAGAAGTGTGTGAGCACCCATATAGTGTCCTGCACTACGTCCTCGTGTGCGAGGACAATGCACCACAAACTAACACTTCTCACACTCTTCCTCTAGTGTTGTCTTCTCTTTTGAAGGAATTTCAAGATGTTTTTCCTGATGAGCTACCTCCAGGTCTACCTCCTCTACGAGGCATTGAGCACTGAATCGACCTCATCCCCGGAGCACCTCTTCCGAACAAAGCTCCATACCGTGTCAATCCCGACGAAACAAAAGAAATACAAAGGCAAGTAAAGCATCGCATAGACCATGGATATGTGCGTGAAAGTTTGAGCCCTTGTGCCGTTCCGGTCATTCTTGTGCCAAAACGTGATGGTAGTTTTCGCATGTGCTCCGATTGTAGACCTACCAATGCTATCACCATTCGCTATAGGTATCCCATTCCACGCCTAGATGATATGCTTGATGAGCTTAGTGGTGCCACTATATTTTCCAAAATTGATCTTAAGAGTTGTTACTATCAAATCCGCATACAAGAGGGTGATGAATGGAAAACCGCCTTCAAAACCAAGTTTGGTTTGTATGAGTGGTTAGTCATGCCTATGGGTATTTTGGAAGCACCATGCACTTTTATGCGCCTCATGAATCATGTCTTTCGCCCTTAGATTGGTATATTTATTGCGGTCTACTTTGATGACATTCTTGTGTTTAGCAAAATCTTAGAAAGAGCGCCTCTATGCTAATATGGAGAAATTCCTTTATGGTGTTGATAAGCTTGTTTTCTTGGGTTTTGTTGTTTCTTCTAAGGGTGTTCATGTTGATGAGTCCAAGATCAATGCTATTAAGACTTGGCCGCAACCAACCAACTTGCGTCAAGTACGTAGTTTTCTTGGCCTTGCGGGTTTCTATCGTCGCTTTGTGAAGGATTTTAGCACCATTTCTTCGCCTTTGCATGCTTTGAGCAAGAAGAATGCGCCTTTTGTTTGGGGACCATCCCAAGATACCGCATTCAATGAGCTTGAGAATTTGCTTACTCATGCTCACGTGCTCTTCACGAGATATGATAGCTCGTGCTCATGCCATCTTCGTCATGGGAAGGCATACACTATGCGTGGCACCAACATCTTAGAGCACCTCACCAAGCAACAAGGCATCTATTCCTACTGTGTACATGGCAATATGGTGTACGATCCGAGTTCGGATCTTTCCCAAGGGGGAGGGGATGATGCGGAGCATCCTACGGACATCACCATGTACACCTTCATAGCACATCAAGCTCCAAGTGGACCTATCGGACTTAAGGTGAACCCGCTCCTCTTCAAGATTTACACGATTATCTATTGGACTTGGTCGCTACCTCACCTTGGATCATTGTGCATCACTAGGTACGAGGATGACTGCCACCAAGCAGTTGGGGAGCATCCCGGAGGCAAAGGAGAAGGACCCCAAGGCCACAAGGAGGAAGGAGTGCAACAAGACCAACTCTGCACCTCCCAGGCGACCCCGTGCCCACGGGCTTGGAAGACCCCATGCGCACGGACTACACAGGGAGCTGGCGCTGGAGCACCCCATGTGCACGGGCCTGTACCGTGCCCACGGGACCCCCGTGTGCAGAGGCCCAACTTACCCCGTGCGCACGAGCCTCCCAGGATGGACGGCTGTGATCCCCAATCCGAGCCCCTCTTCATCTACTTCGACCCCAAGACTATATAAACCTTACCTAAGGCTATGTTTAGCGTTAGCAAAGTATGAGATGAAATGTTTCTGAGCTTTGCTCCGTCTACCTTCCCACTTGTGGAATCAAGGCCCCTTTGGGAAGAATCCTAGTGGATTTCAAGACCTCCTCTAGGAGAAGTCTATCTTCAAGACCTCATCTCCTAGGAGTGGGAAAAACTTTGCCATTGTATCTTTCCTTTGATTGTGTTTGTGACTTGTGGATCTTATGTTGCTATCCTAGTGGATGTGTAATTGGGGAATTGTTTAAGTGATTTCTTCTTTGTGTTCTTGAGAGTTTTCCCTTTTCCCCCTCCATGTGTGAAAAGATCCCCCTCTAGGATTTCATCCTATATCATTTGGTATCATGAGCAAGGTTGATTAACATCATGGAGTCCCATCCCCCCATTTGCTAGCTTGATTTTGTTGTTTTTCGTCCAAATTCGAAAATCCCCACAAAAATAGCCCAAAGATTTTTTTCTTGCAATTTATTGGATCTTGTGAGATTTGGTTGTTTTGATCCACGAATTTGGAGTTTGGCAAGTGGATCTACCCATCTTCCTGCTTCCCCACCTTCCAAACCCTCGAAATTGCCTTACCTTGGAAAATCCCCACGGATCCGGAGTTTTTCTTCCGCTCCCAGCACACCCTGTGCACACGGGCCCTCGAGACCCCATGCAAACGGGAACCCGTGCACACGGGCCTCACTTAACCCGTGCGCATGGACCATCTAGAAACTTTCGACCATCTTTTGTTTTGCACCATTTTGCTTCCATACCAACACTCATGTTCTTCCGCACTATTTCTCATGGTTGTTTGAGTTTCGGGCCGCGGTTTCTCTTGTGTCCTAAGGTGTTTCGGCTACTTAGGCGCATTTGGACATCATCATCGCCGCCACTCGATCATCAACTCGGACACCACACCGGCTTCAACAACTTCATTCTTACCGTAAGATCGGACAGTAACCGCGACGACATCTCACCCTTGCTTTTGCATTGATAACTCGGGACATTTCGCGTAGCTTAGCCATCGAGACTAGCAAGTTGAGAATTGCCGGGCCATGCTATTGTGCACCGTAGTGATCTTGTTGCCATCATAGTGCCATATGTCTCTCCCGTGCATATCTTACATACTTGTCTCATATCATACTTGGCTCTAGCTTCAAAAAAACAAGCAAAGCTTTTAAGCAAAAGAGGAACAACAAAGAGCTTGTAAGCAATAGCATCGAGCCATTTTTGCATAACATCTTTGACACCTCATACGTAGCATAGTTGGGATTGAAGACGACACGTTTCTCTTATAGGTTGGTGCACATGCGTATCTAGCCCATTTGAGCAATCGAGCTAGCGTCTCTCTAGTATTCGCACAACAAGAGCATTTTCCGTGGTTGCACATTTTGAGCTCACCCCTTGGTTGTGCGGATCCCATCTATCTTCCGTGTGTGTGTTCCTAGTGATACCATTTTGAGCTATCTTCGTCATGGGAAGGCATACATGTTGCACGGCACCAACATCTTAGAGCACCTCACCGAGCAACAAGGCATCTATTCCTACCGTGTACATGGAGATACGATTTACGATCCGAGTTCGGATCTTTCCCAAGGGGGAGGCGATGATGCGGAGCATCCTACGGACATCACCATGTACACCTTCATAGCACATCAAGCTCCAAGTGGACCTACCGGACTTAAGGTGAACCCGCTCCTCTTCAAGATTTACGTGATTATCTATTGGACTTGGTCGCTACCTCACCTTGGATCATTGTGCATCACTAGGTACGAGGACGACCGCCACCAAGTAGTTGGGGAGCATCCCGGAGGCCAAGGAGAAGGATCCCAAGGCCACAAGGAGGAAGAAGGAGTGCAACAAGACCAACTCTGCACCTCCCAGGCGACCCCGTGCCCACGGGCCTCGAAGACCCCATGCGCATGGACTACACAGGTAGCTAGCGCTGGAGCACCCCGTGTGCACGGGCCAGTACCGTGCCCACGGGACCCCCGTGCGCATGGGCCTCCCAGGATGGACGACTGTGATCCCCAATCCGAGCCCCTCTTCATCTACTTCGACCCCAAGACTATATAAACCGTACCTAGGGCTATGTTTAGGGTTAGCAAAGTCTGAGATGAAATGTTTGTGAGCTTTCCTCCTTCTACCTTCCCACCTGTGGAATCAAGGCCCCTTTGGGAATAATCCTAGTGGATTTCAGGACCTCCTCTAGGAGAAGACTATCTTCAAGACCTCATCTCCTAGGAGTGGGAAGAACTTTGCCATTGTATCTTTCCTTTGATTGTGTTTGTGACTTGTGGATCTTATGTTGCTATCCTAGTGGATGTGTAATTGGGGAATTGTTTGAGTGATTTCCTCTTTGTGTTCTTGAGAGTTTGCCCTTTTCCCCCTCCAAGTGTGAAAAGATCCCCCTCTAGGATTTCATCCTATATCAGTTTATATATGCCTTTGCCTGTACCTAGTGTTCCTTGGGACGATATATCTATGGACTTTGTTTTTGGTTTACCTCGAACAACGAAGGGCGGGGATAGCATATTTGTTGTCGTTGAAAGATTTTCGAAAATGGCACACTTTATACCATGTCATAAAAGCGATGATGATGTTAATGTTGCTGATTTGTTCTTTCGTGAAATTATTCACTTGCATGGTGTGCCAAATACTATTGTTTCAGATCGTGATACTAAATTTCTTAGCCACTGTTGGAGATGTTTATGGGCCAAGTTGGGGACTAAACTGCTTTTTAGTACTACTTGTCACCCCCAAACTGATTGACAAGCTGAAGTAGTCAATAGAACATTGTCTACTATGCTTAGGGTTGTTTTGAAGAATAATAAGAAAATGTGGGAAGAATGCTTCCTCATATTGAAATTGCTTATAAACGTTCATTGCATTCTACTACTAAGATGTGCCCTTTTGAAATTGTGTATGGTTTCCTACCTCGTCCACCTATTGATTTGTTGCCTCTTCCATCTTCAGAGAAGGTTAATGTTGATGCTAAAGAACGTGCTGAATTGATTTTAAAAATGCATGAGTTAACTAAGGAAAACATTGAGCGTATGAATGCTAAATATAAACTTGCTGGAGATAAGGGTAGAAAACATGTTGTGTTTGCACCTGGAGATCTTGTTTGGTTACATTTGCGTAAGGATAGATTTACTAATTTGCGCAAATCAAAGCTAATGCCACGTGGTGATGGTCCTTTTAAGGTGTTAGAGAAAAATACATGATAATGCATATAAACTTGAGCTGCCTGCAGATTTTGGGGTTAGTCCCACTTTTAACATTGCAGATTTGAAGCCTTATTTGGGTGAGGAAGATGAGCTTCCGTCGAGGACAACTTCATTTCAAGAAGGGGAGGATGATGAGGACATCAATACCATTGTTACACGCACAGCCCCTGTTGCTATACATACTGGACCAATTACTAGAGCTCGTGCACGCCAATTGAATTATCAGGTACTTTCGTTTCTTGGTAACGATTCTAATGTTCATGAGAATATGATGCTGCCTAAATTGGATACATTTGTTTTGCTTACAAATGAAGGGCCTAGCTTGGACAAGAAAGATGAACCTTGGAGAAAGTTCAAGCATGGAGATGATGGCATGCGCAAGGGGATCAAGAATGGATTTACAAGTGATGATTTCAGGACTTTGAAGCCACCATAAGGAGTGCATGAAGCCTTGGACGAAATATACAAGATGCCACTTCATAAACTTCGTCCAGAGGCTATTTTAGGTGTTGCGTCACCTTATTATAGGGCCAGGCCAATGTATTTTCGAAATACTTAAGTATAGGATGTTTTTAGAGTCCGTATGTGTGGGGAAACATGAGTTAGGGTTGGTTTCGGACCCCTCCTCCAAGGGCCACGAAATTCCCCCCTCTTCCTCCATATATACAGCCCTTAGGGCATCGTTTAGACTTTGGGTTTTGTTTAGATTAAAAGTTCAGCACAACTGCAACTTCACGTACTTCGTTTGTGTTCAACGACCAGACCAAGGCGTCACAGAGCCCCACCTTGATCAATAAAGTTTTCATCTTATATTCACAATATCCAGATTGCAATCTTAGTTTCTTGCTTGTTCTTCGTTTTCTCGTAGGAAACAGACCCTCGTGGCCAGGTTGATCGTGCTCCGGCATGGTCAATAACCCCTCGGAAGTTGGTTTAGCGATTGCTAAGGCGCGACGTCTCGCACGTTCGTAGTCGTATCATCAAGGTCGACTCCCTCAGAAAATGATAGCCACCATCTTATCGAAACATCAGGACACCTTCGCCTCTATCATTCTGGAAACGGGGGTACCCAGACTTGCCTACCTACGGCCCATGGGATGGCTCCATCGACGGCCTGGTATGGCCCACCTTCGGCATCAACAACTCAAGACCCTCGCGAGGGGCCAAGCCTCGCGAGGCTGACGACACCAAGACCTCCACGAGGAGCGGCCTCCTCAGGCTGGCTCCTGAGGAGCAGAGATTTCTATGCAAGCCTCTCCTCGCAAGGTTCAGATGACGCGAGCCATCACGACCAAGGCCAGGCGGGTGCCAGCGGGCGCAGTGCACCAGTTTCCTCTTGGTGCTAAGGAGGCAAGCGCAGGCGCAGAGTCCCGAGGAATCAGACAAAGGCTTCCATTTTCATGCAACAAGACCAAGACCGACAGGATGGCAGGACGGAGGTCATCACCGAGGCCACCACGGCGTCATGACCAGAGGCTTTTGTGGGCGAAGACTACTTTTGTCAGGATAGCATGTACTAGTTTTCCCCCTTCGAATTTGGCTGTTGTGGGATCCCTTCCCACCTTCATTTGGTAGGAGGACCAAGGCCACTATAAATAGGTCCTAACCACCACCATAGAGTGGGATCCGAATCCGGGAGATCATCCTCTCACCCACCAGCTCAAGAACACACCTCCTGAGGTTGTTCCCCCATTGTACTAGTTCATCCTCAGCCCCTCGAGGCCAATCCACCACAAAGCAGGAGTAGGGTTTTACACCGCAAGGTGTCCCGAACCTGGGTAAACTGTTATGTCCCGTTTCCTTCCTGTTCATCGAGCTAGGCCGTGAGATTGGCGAGTAGGCAGACTAGGGAGGTCGAGTTCTTCAGACGCACCCCAGAGTTCAAACCCCTCAAGGGTCTATGGAACCCGTAATCCGACAGATCCCAAGGACCCCCGGCTTCACAAGGTGAACAACACCAAGACCACCCGAGGAGTGGCTCCCCGAGCCAGCCTCCCGAGGAACGGAGATCTCTATGCAGGTATCGTGCCTCACAAGGCTCACGATGACGTGAGCCATGACGACCAAGGCCAGGCGGGCGCCAGCGGCGCATAGGAGGACAGTTTCCACTTTGGTGCTAAGGAGGCAAGGACGTATGCGGGTTCCCAAGGAATCCCCCAAAGGTTTCCATTCCGGTGCAACGGGACCAAGACCACGAGCTCGGCAAGACGGATGTCATCGCCGAGCCCACCTTTGCGTCACAACCAGAAGCTTTGCACGTGAAGACCACCTTTCGTCAGGATAAGATGTACTTGTTGTCCCCTTTGAAATTGGCCATTGTGAAATTCATTCCCGGCTAAGCTATGAGGGAAGAGGACCAATGCCACTATAAGTACAGGCTAGTCTCCACCGTAGAGAAATGTCGATCAATTCTCACCCTCTGAGCCCTCGCGAGGCAGCTCATGTACTGTACTTGTTCGTCCTCATCGTCCCCATGAGGCAATCCACCACAAAGCAGGAGTAGGGTTTTACACCGCAAGGTGGCCTGAACCTGGGTAAATCTCTGTGTCCATCCCATTCCCTGCTCGCACGAACTCGACGAGGCCAAGCCATGAGGTGATGAGCTTGAGGCTGAGTCTAGGGTTGATCTTCGTACATGCCACAGAGTTCGAACCTTATTTGGGTCCGCAGAGCCCCGATTACGACAGTAGATATATCACCCCATGGAACACTAGGTACAGGCAAAGGCATATATAAACCACGAGGATTGAGTCATGACTTAGCTTTTTTACATGTAGTACAACGAGCAACAAAACGCTCAACATCACATCTCATCTTTGGCAAGAAATATGTAGCAAGTATGTCCTCTGTCCTCTTCATGCCAAAATATCCCATTAATCCTCCTCCATGCGCCTCCTGCAACAATAAAATATGAAAGGAGCGAGCTAGAATGCATAACTTGTTAGCATGGAGTACAAATCCATCATTAATAACCAAATCGTTACACATTCCTCCTTTACAATTCTTCATCACATCTTTAAATTCAACATCATGCACATATTGTTCTCTGATGGTCTCCAAACCATATATTGTAAAGTTAACTATTGAAAGCATAGTATAACGATGAGACAATACATCAACAAAAACATTTTCTTTACCCTTCTTATGTTTAATGACATAAGGGAAAGTCTCAATGAATTAATCCCATGTAGCATGTCTACGGTTCAATTTTGCTTGACTTTTAATATGTCTCAAAGATTCATGATCAGAATGCATAACAAATTCTTTGGGCCATAAATAATGTTGCCATGTTTCCAAAGTCCGAACAAGAGCATATAATTCCTTATCATAAGTAAGAATAATTCAGACTAGGCCCACTTAATTTTTCAGAAAAGTACGCAACAAGTTTACCATCTTGTAATAACACACCTCCTAATCCAATTCCACTAGCACCACATTCAAGCTCAAAAGTCTTCTAAAATCAGGAAGTTCGAGTAAAGGAGCATGTGTCAACTTATGTTTCAATAGAGTGAAGGCTTCTTCCTGTGCGGTATCCCAAACAAAAGGCACATCCTTCTTTGTAAGCTCATTGAGAGGTGCAGCAATGGTGCTGAAATCCCTCACAAAACGTCTATTGAAACCAGCGAGTCCAGAAAAACTCCTCACTTGCGTGACCATTTTTTGGGCTGCAGACAACTCTTGATAGCTTCAATCTTGGCTTTATCAACTTCAATTCCCCGTGGAGTAACAACATAGCCAAGAAAAGATACTCGGTTGGTGCAAAAGGTGCACTTCCCAAGGTTACCAAACAAATGTGCATCACATAAAGCAATGAAAACATCATGTAAGTGTTCCAACTATTCCTTCGAAGATCTGCTATATCATCAAGATAGACTACCACAAATCGTCCAATGAAAGCACGTAAAACTTAGTTCATTTATCTCATGAAAGTGCTAGGTGCATTAGTTAACCCAAAAGGCATGACTAACCACTCATATAAGTCAAACTTTGTTTTAAATGTTGTTTTCCATTCATATCCCAATTTCATATGAATTTTATGGTATATCCACTATGCAGATCAACTTTGGAGAATATTGCAGATCCACTTAATTCATCAAGCATATCATCTAGCCGAGGAATTGGATGAGGATGACGAATAGTAATATTATTAATGGATCTATAACCAACAAACATATGTGATGTACCATTCTTTTTCGACACTAGAATTATAGGAACAACACAAGGATTAAGGGATTCACGTATATATCCTTTGTCGAGCAACTCCTGGACTTGACACATAATCTCCTTCATCTCCTCTGGATTGGTAAGCTATGCTGCACTGCTGGGCAGCAAAGCACCAGGAATTAAGTCAATCTGATGCTCAATCCCTTGAATATATGGTAATCCCGGTGGCACATCTTGTGGAAAGACGTCAGCAAACTCCTGCAAAATATTGGTGACAGTAGGGGGCAAAGAGGAAGGCACATCCTTGAATGAAAATAGTGCCTATTTGCACATAAAAGCATAACAAATAGATTTGCTAAAATCTAGATCATCAATATCATATTTGGTGGCAAGTAAACATCCACTTTTCAATTTAATTTCAGAGGCAACACTCGATGATGGTTTGTTATTAGGCTTCATTTGTTGCTCAAATTCTATTTGCCATAATCTGATTTTCACCCTTATGTTGCTCCTCTTTTCCTTTACTAGCTCTATTAATATCATCTTTCAAAATGTGTTCAGGAGACATAGGAAGCAAAGTAATATGATTATACTTATGAACAAGAGTATACTGTTTCTTCCTACCATGGTGTACATAATTTTTATCGAATTGCCATAGTCTACCATGTAATAGAGAGTATGCTTGCATGTGTACCACATCACAATCAACAAAATTAGCATATGTAGTGATACTAAAATGGACACGAACACTATGTGTTACCTTAACCTTGTCATTGTTGTTAAACCATTGTATGTAGTAAGGATGAGGATCTGGTCTAGTGGTGAGAGACAACTTCCTCACCATCTCCATGCTAGCTAAGTTCTTGCAACTCCCTCCATCGATGATGACGTGAACAGAACACTCCTTCACAACTCCCTTTGTATGGAACAAGTTGTGCCTTGGATTTTGCTCAGATTATGTTACCTGAACACTCAAAACACGTTGAGCAACTAAACTTTCATACCTGTCAGCGTCTTCAGCAGCCATGTATTGCGTCTCTTGTTCATAATAATCTCCACCATGTTCTTCACTTGCAATAAGAGCTAAAGTCTCCTCATCATAGTCACTAGTGGACTCATACCCACCATCCTCAGTAGCAATCATCACACGTAGAGATGGGCATTCGCTCGCATAGGGACCTCCACCCTTGCAACAATGACATATAACATCATGTGTTTGGCCTATTGGTGCCATGGATGAAGAAGAGCTCTGTGCGGGACCAGAAGCACTATCAAAAAAAGACACATCCGTGACATTACGACCGGAATGAAAACTTTCTCTGTCATGGTTATGACACTTCTATGATGATAATTGTGCAAAAACATGTATCATCATAGATGTGGTGGGCTCCTACTTCTATGTCAAATATGGGCTTTTCGTCCTGGGCCAACCGGAGACGGACCTGCATGACATTCTTTGGGCCATTCATGACGTAAAAAATCATGGTGGAAGCTAGAGCGCGGAAAATTTTGGGGAGTTCCTGGTTACGGTGGGTGGTCAGAGCTGAGCGATGCAGTGGTTTGTGTGTTTCTCTATTACATGTGATTGTGCGAGGCGCTCGCTAACTGAACCAAAGCGAGGCATTCACTTAGTGAATCCGAGCAATCGATCGATCCCACTATGTATCGAAGACAATCGATCCCTTCGCAGCTAACTGAACCCGAGCGATTCCTTCACTGGTGCTGCTAACTGAACCCGAGCGATCAATCACTGCTGCTGCATATACTGAAGCCGATCGATCCCCCATGCGAGACATAGCCACCCGGGGCGTTGGGTTGCCTCTCAATGAACAGTGCCCATTTCTGCCGCGTGCGTGATACATAGAATGAGTCGGGGTGTGTGGTGAGTCCATCGGTTGGTTGGTTGTGGATGAATAGTTCCCTGTGGGGGTTGGATATGAACAGGACCCCGCCCGTGTAGGTGATTGACGTTGGATGAACAGGAACCCGTGGTAGTAGGTGGTTGCTGCTGGATGAATAGGACCCCAAGGAGGCCATGTCGTAGTATGAGATACGTCTCCAACATGTCTATAATGTTTGATTGTTCCATGCTATTATATTATCTGTTTTGGATGTTTTATATGCATTAATATGTTATTTGATAGTATTTTTGGGACTAACCTGTTAACCTAGAGCCCAGTGCTAGTTTCTATTTTTCCTTGTTTTTGAGTTTTACAGAAAAGGAATACCATATGGAGACCAACCGGAATAAAACTTTCACGATGATTTTTCTTGGACTAGAAGACACCCGTAGTACTTGGAGAGGGGGTCAGAGGTGTCCCGAGGGGCCCATAAGCCCTCAGGGCATGCCCTAGGGAGGGGCGCCCCTGGCTTGTGGACACCTCGAGAGTCCCCCAACCCTAATATTTGCACTATAAATTCATAAATATTCAGAAACCACCAGAAGCGTCCACCAAAATACTTTTCCGCCGCTGCAAGCCTCTGTTCCCATGAGATCCCATCTTGAGGCCTTTTCCGGCACCCTTCCGGAGGAGGATTCGATCACGGAGGGCATGTACATCAAGCTTGCTCCCCTTCCAATGAAGCATGAGTAGTTTACCACAGACCTACTGGTCCATAGCTAGTAGCTAGATGGCTTCTTCTCTCTCTTTGATCTTCAATACAATGTTCTCCTTGATGTTCTTGGAGTTCTAT
Organism: Triticum urartu; assembly: GCF_056163025.1. Lineage (NCBI taxonomy): Eukaryota > Viridiplantae > Streptophyta > Magnoliopsida > Poales > Poaceae > Triticum > Triticum urartu. The sequence continues at coordinate 321,034,710 of NC_141874.1, forward strand.
CTGATGTAATATTCTTTTGTGGTGTGTTTATCGAGATCCAATTAATTGTGGATTTATGATCGAATATTATTTGAGTCTTTTCTGAACTCTTTTATGCATCATTAAATATCGTTGTATTTCTCTTCGAATTATCGGTTTGGTTGGGCCAACTAGATTGGTATTTCTTGCAATGGGAGAGGTGCTTAGTTTTGGGTTCAATCTTGCGATGTCCTCACCCAGTGACAAAGAAGGGGTAGCAAGGCACGTATTGTATTGTTTCCATCAAGGGTAAAAAGATGGGGTTTTCATCATATTGCTTGAGGTTATCCCTCTACATCATGTCATCTTACTTAAGGAGTTACTCCATTCTTATGAACTTAATACTCTAGATGCATGCTAGATAGCGGTCGATGTGTGGAGTAGTAGTAGTAGATGCAGGCACGAGTCGGTCTACTTGACATGGATGTGATGCCTATATTCATGGTCATTGCCTTGGATATCGTCATAACTTCACGCTTTTCTATCAATTGCTCTACAGTAATTTGTTTACCCACCGTATGTTTTCTTTCAAGAGAGAAGCTTCTAGTGAAACCTATGGCCCCGGGTCTATTTTCCATCATATATTTTCAGATCTATAAACCAAAAAACCCAAAAATACCTTGCTACAATTTATTTATATTTACTTTAGTTTGCTCTTTTGTCTATCTTTTATGCCAATCTCTATCAGATCTCACTCTTGTTCGTGACTGTTAAGGGATTGACAACCCTTTTTCGCGTTGTGTGTAAGTGTTTGTTAGTTTGTGCAGGTGCATAGACTGGAGACTTGCTTGTGCCACCTACTGGACTGATAACTTGGTTCTTAACTGAGGGAAATACTTATCTCTACTTTGTGCATCACCCTTTTCTCCTCAAGGGAAAAATCAATGCAAGCTCAAGAAGTAGCAGGAAGAATTTCTGGTGCCATTGCCGAGCAGGTTCTACATCAAGCCTACCAAGTACCCATCATAAACTCTCATCTCTTGCATTACATTATTTGCCATTTGCCTCTTGTTTTCCTCTCCCCCACTTCTAAAATGTTTTTAGAAAAACACAAAAACATTTGCCTTTTTATTCACCCTTCTTCCAGTCATCTTTTCGTTGGCTTTTTGGTTGCTTGTGTGCTAGATTGCTTGCTTTATCATGATGTCTCAAGAAAACACAAAATTTTGTGACTTTTCCAATACTACTAATAATGATTTTATTAGTACTTTGATTGCTCCCGCCACTAGTGCAAAATCTTATGAAATTAATGCCGCTTTGTTGAATCTTGTTATGAAAGAGCAATTTTCCGGCCTTACTAGTGAAGATATCGCATTCCATCTAAATACTTTCATTGAGTTGTGTGATATGCAAAAGGAAAAAAGATGTGGATAATGATATTGTTAACTTGAAGCTATTTCCGTTCTCTCTATGAGATCGCACTAAAACTTGGTTTTCATCTTTGCCTAAAAAAGTATGGATTCATGGAATAAGTGTAAAGACGCTTTTATTTCCAAGTATTTTCCTCCCACTAAGATCATCTCCCTTATGAACAATATAGTGAATTTTAAGCAACTTGATCATGAAAATATTGCACAATCTTGCGAGAGGATGAAATTGATGATAAGAAATTGTCCTACTCATGGTTTATGTTTATGGATGATCATACAATTTTTTTATGTCGGGTTGAATTTTGCATCTAGAAATCTTTCAGATTCCGCCGAGGGAGGTACTTTTATGGAAATTACATTAGGAGAAGCTACTAAACTCCAAGATAATATTATGGCTAATTACTCTCAATGGCATGCCGAAAGATCTTCTACTAGTAAGAAAGTGCACGCTATTGAAAAAATTAATACTTTGAGTGGAAAGATGGATGAACTTATGAAAATGATTTCTAGTAATAGTGCTCCTATTGATACTAATGATATGCCTTTGTCCACTTTGATTCAGAACAATAGTGAATCTATGGATGTGAATTCTATCAGTAGGAACAATTTTGGTAATAATGCTTATAGAGGTAATTTCAACCCTGGGCTGTTTCCTAGTGATTCCTCTAATAAATTTTGGTAATTCCTACAACAATTCTTATGGAAATTATAATAAAGTACCCTCTGACCTTGAGAACAATATTAAAGATTTCATTAATTCTCAAAAAGGTTTCAATGCTATGGTTGAAGAAAAATTGCTCAAGATTGATGATTTGGCTAGGAATGTTGATAGAATTTCTCTTGAGATTTATTCTTTAAAGATAACATCTATGCCACCCATGACTGATATTAATGAATCTCTAAAAGCTATTAAAATTTCTATTGACTAATTTAAAGAAAGAACCGCTAGAATGCGTGCTAAGCGAGATTGGTTTGTAAAAGTGTGTTCTTCTAGTTTTTGCAAAAATAATGATGAAGATCTTAAAGTGATTGGTGTGACTCCTATTGAATCTTTGTTTTCTAATATAAATATTGATAAAGATGGGACTATAGGTGAGTCAAATTTAGCTAGATGGCGTCCCAATGATTTAGAGTTTATAGATCTTAATGAATGTTATGATGAAATCTTTTGAAGAAAAACTTGAGTTGGATGTTTCTATCCCTAGAAATATTTATGATGAGTGGGGACCTACTATTAAGATTAAGATTGAAGATTATGAGTGCAATGCTCTGTGTGATTTGGGTGCTGGTGTTTCCACTATTCCAAAAACTTTATGTGATGTGCTAGGTTTCCATAAACATGATGATTGTTCTTTGAATTTGCATCTAGCGGATTCCACTATTAAGAAACCTATGGGAAGGATTAATGATGTTATTATTGTTGCAAATAGTAATTATGTGCCCGTTGATTTCATTGTGCTTGATATAGATTGCAATCCTACATGTCCTATTATTCTTGATAGACCTTTCATTAGAACGATCAGTGCAATTATTGATATGAAAGAAGGAAACATTAGATTTCAATTTCCATTAAGGAAGGGAATGGAACACTTTCCAAGAAAGAAAATTCAGTTCTTTATGAATCTATTATGAGGGCTACTTATGGACTTAATACCAAAGACGGCAATACCTAGATCTATGTTTTATGCCTAGCTAGGCGCGTTAAACAATAGCTCTTGTTGGGAGGCAACCCAATTTTATTTTTATGCTTCTTGTTTTTGGTTCTATTTTTCAATACATACACATTATTACCTCTATAGTAATTGTGTTTTGGTGTTTAAATTAGTGTTTGAGCCAAGCAAGACCTTTGTGATGGTCTATGGTGATAGTTGATTTGATCTTGCTGAAAAACAGAAACTTTTGCGCTCATTTCCGGAATTCTAAAATATCACAGAAGCGTGCTTTTGATCTAATTTTTTTAAACAAGATTAATATATAAATTTACCAGATTGTCCTGATGTTTCAGAATTTTTGGAGTTACATAAGTATACAATGGTTTCGGATTGCTACAAACTTTTCTGCTTTTGACAGATTCTATTTTCTATGTGTTGTTTGCTTATTTTGATGAACCTATGGGTTGTATCGGGGTGTATGAACCATGGAGAAGTTGTAATACAGTAGATATTACACCAATATAAATTTAGAATGAGTTCACAACAGTACCTAAAGTGATGATTTTTTTATTATACTAACAGATCTCATTAGTTTTTTGTTGTGAAGTTTTCACGCTTTGGGTAAAGATTTGATGGACTATGGAATAAGGAGAGGCAAGAGCCTAAGATTTGGGATGCCCAAGTCATCCCAAGGTAATATTAAAGGAAAACCAAGCATCTAGGCTTGGGGATGCCCCGGATGGTATCCCCTCTTTTGTCTTTGTTCCATCGTTAAATTTACTTAAGGCTATATTTTTATTCACCACATGATATGTGTTTTGCTTGGAGAGTCTTGTATGATATGAGTTTTTGATTTTTAGTTTGCCACAATTATCCTTGATGTACACACCTTTTGAGAGGGACATGCATGAATCATGAAATTATTAGAATATTCTATGTGCTTCACTTATATCTTTTGAGTTAGGCAGTTTGCTCTGGTACTTCACTTATATCTTTTTAGAGCACGACGGTGGTTTTATTTTATAGAAATTGTTGAACTCTCATGCTTCACTTATATTATTTTGAGAGTTTTAAATAGCATGATAATTTTCTTAGGTTATGAATTTAGTCTTAATATGATGGGCATCCAAGAGGGATATAATAAAAATTTCATATAAAGAGCGTTGAATACTATGAGAAGTTTGATTCCTTGCATATTGTTTTGAGATATAAAGATGGTGATATTAGAGTCATGCTAGTGAGTAATTGTCGATTGGTAGAAATACTTGTGTTAAAGTTTGTGATTCCCGTAGCATGCACGTATGGTGAACCGTTATGTGATGAAGTCAGAGCATGTTTATTTTTTGATTGTCTTCCTTATGAGTGGCGGTCGGGAACGAGCGATGCATATGCCACTTATATGATGATAATTGCGACAAAATCATGTATCATCATAGATGTGGTGGGCTCCTACATCTATGAGAAAAAATGGGCTTTTCGTCCTGGGCCAGCCGGAGACGGAACTGCATGACACTCTTTGGGCCATCCTTGATGTAAAAAACCATGGTGGAAGCGAGGTCAAGGAAAATTTCTGGGAGTTCCTGGTTATGGTGGGTGGTCAGAACTAAGCGATGTAGTGGTTTGCGCGTTTCTCTCATACGCGCGATTGTGCGAGGCGCTTTCTAACTTAACCCGAGCGAGGCATTCGCTTACTGAACCCGAGAGATCGATCGATCCCACTACGTACCAAAGTTGATCGATCCTTTCGCTGTGATGTAGGGTAGAACCCTAATCACCTGATCTTTCACGAAAGGAGCGGATCCCGCGAAGAACACGAGGAACACGAGGGGAAAACAAGGGAAATCACGAGGGGAAACATGAGAGAATCACTCAACTAACAAGAAATAGTCACACATATGCTAGATCCTCGAGTACATAAGAGATCACACGATCCACAATCAACAACGGACGATACACGGTAACCGGTCTTCTCCGTGAGGAGGTCTTGAAGTTCTTCTCCAAAAGGATATCTTGAATCCAAAGCGATCTTCTCCGTAGAGGCCGCGATCTCTCTCGTGGAGTAGATCCGATGTGGATGAGCATTGCTCTATCTCTAAAATGAGCTAAACCAATGCTAACCCTAGAAAGTTGTACGGGGTGGAGTATATATAGTCTAGGGGGAGAAGGAATACATGGGCCTCGGCCCATCACTATGCGCAGACAGGGGGGGGCGGATGTCCGGGCTGGAGTGGTGGCATTTGTTGCTCTCGGGTTCGGAGGGGTCGGATTTCCGGGCCGCTGGCCGGATATCCGGGGGCTCAGGAGAGGCGGATGTCCAGGCTGTCGGGGCCGGATATCCGGGGCCTATAGCTTCTGGCGGTTGTGCTGCTGTAGTGGATGACGCTCCAGGGGCCGAATGTCCGGGGCCTTGGCCGGATGTCCGGGGCCTGGGAGATGTTCTTGGCTCCTTCCATTGGTTCTCCTCATCCGTGGACATGGGGACTTGTACATGTTCATGCACATCTTCGGGAGGGCCCTCTTGGTGCCTAATCATGCACAACACCTCGGACTTAGGTAGTAGCCATGTCTCATGCATAGAAAGTGGGAGTTCACCTTATCTTCGATAGCCTTGGCTCGGGCTCGTGTCATAGGTCCAAGTGGTGTCGTTGGAGGTGTAGGTGCGTCCATGGTGATGATCTTGGGATGCTCCGCATCATCTCCCCTCCCTTGGGGAAGATCCGTCCTTGGATCGAAATCCTCATCACCATGGTAGGGCGAGAGATCTTTGATGTTGAAGATGTCGCTCATGGAGTACTTGTCACGAGGGATGTCGATCTTGTATGCGTTGTTGTTGTAGCATGCAAGCACCTTGAATGGCCCATCCGCGCGTGGTCGAAGTTCGGACTTGCGTTCTTGGGGAAAGCGGTCCTTGAGAAGGTGTAGCCACACGAGGTCTCCAATGTTGAATATCATAGGGTGCTTGTTGACGTTGACCTTGGTCGCAAGGCGTTGTACTTGGCGCTCGATGGTGTTTCTTGTATCTTCATGCACCTTCTTGAGATGGGTCGCTCATGCACTTGCGTCCAAATTGTTGCGTTCTTGGAGTGGTAGAGGGAGAATATCCAATGGTGACAAACGGTTGAATCCGTAGACGAACTCGAAAGGGGACTTGCTGGTTGTTGAGTGTCTTGCTCGGTTGTAGGCGAACTCGGCGCTGGGTAGACACTCCTCCCACTCCTTGATGTTCCTCGTGATGAGTACTCGAAGTAGAGCGGAGAGTGTGCGGTTTGTCACCTCCGTTTGGCCGTCGGTTTGAGGATGGTACACAGTGGAGAAGAGTAGCTTGATTCCGAGCTTGGCGCATAGGGTCTTCTAAAAGTAGTTAAGGAACTTGACGTCGCGGTCCAAGACGATAGTCTTTGGCACACCATGGAGACGCAATATTTCCCTACAAAAGAGATTAGCAACATGTGAAGCATCGTCTATCTTGTTGCAAGGAATAAAATGGGCCATTTTTGAGAAACGGTCCACAACGACAAATATGGAATCTTTCCCATTTCGAGTCCTAGGCAAACCAAGTACAAAGTCCATGCTAATGTCTTCCCATGGTTGGCATGGAATTGGTACAGGCATATAGAGGCCATGAGATTGAGCATTGGACTTAGCTTTCCGACATGTAGAGCATCGATTGATGAAACAATTGACGTCCCTAAACATCTTTGGCTAAAAGTAGTTCTTCGAGAGTGTGGCGAACGTCTTGTCGCGTCTGAAATGTCCCATTAAGCCTCCTCCATGAGATTCCTGCAAAAGCAACAAACGAAGAGAGGACTCGGGGATGCAAAGTTTGTTAGCTCTCATAAGATATCCATCTATGGTGTAATAACATTCCCAAGATGTATGCGACAAACACTTGGCATAAGGAGTAGCAAAAGTTGCATCATGCTCATACAAGTCTTTGATATGCTCGAATCCAATGACATCTAACTCAACTTGTGTAACAAGCATGCATATGCGGGAAAGAGAAACCGCTACAATGTTTTCTTTACCCTTGATGTACTTGAGGACATAAGGAAAAGACGCAATAAATTCACTCCATTTAGCATGACGCTTGTTCAACTTGGTTTGTCCCTTAAGATACTTGAGTCTCATGATCGATATGAATGATAAACTCATGGGGACGAAGGTAATGTTCCCATTCATGCAAAACGCGGACTAAAGCATATAGCTCTTTGTCATAGATGGGATAATTGAGTTGTGCTCCGGAAAGTTTCTCAGTAAAGTAAGCTATGGGGCGCTTCTCTTGCGTTAACACACCTCCTATGCCATTACCACTAGCATCGAAATGAATCTCAAAAGGCTTGTCGAAGTTGGGTAAAGCAAGCACGGGAGCATGAGTAAGCAAATTCTTAAGCTCATTGAATGTGGTATCTTGGGATGGTCCCCAAACAAAAGGCGCATTCTTCTTGCTCAAAGCATGCAAAGGCGAAGCAGTGGTGCTAAAATCCTTCACAAAGCGACGATATAAACCAGCAAGGCCAAGAAAACTACGCACTTGATGCAAGTTGGTTGGTTGCAGCCAAGTCTTAATAGCATTGATCTTGGACTGATCAACATGAACACCCTTAGAAGAAACAACAAAACCCAAGAAAACGAGCTTATCAACACCAAAAAGGCATTTCTCCATATTAGCATAGAGGCGCTCTTTTCTAAAAGTTTGCAAAACGGTGCGGACATGGGTGACATGCTCTTCGATAGATTTGCTAAACACAAGAATGTCATCAAAGTAAACGACAACAAATATACCAATGTAAGGGCAAAAGACATGATTCATAAGGCGCATAAAAGTGCCCGGTGCTTCCGAAAGACCCATAGGCATGACTAACCACTCATACAAACCAAACTTGGTTTTGAAGGCAGTTTTCCATTCATCACCCTCTTGTGTGCGGATTTGATAGTAACCACTCTTAAGATCAATTTTGGAAAATATAGTGGCACCACTAAGCTCATCAAGCATATCATCTAGGCGTGGAATGGGATACCTATAGTAAACAGTGATAGCATTGATAGGTCTACAATCGGAGCACATGCGAAAGCTACTGTCACGTTTTGGCACAAGAATGACCGGGACGGCACAAGGGCTCAAACCTTCATGCACATGTCCATGGTCGATGAGATGTTATACTTGCCTTTGTATTTCTTTGGTTTCTTCAGGGTTGACACGGTAGGGAGCTTTGTTCGGAAGAGGTGCTCCAGGGATGAGGTCGATTCAGTGCTCAATGCCTTGTAGAGGAGGTAGACCCAGAGGTAGCTCATAGGGGAAAACATCTTTAAATTCCTGCAAAAGAGAAGACACCACTAGAGGAAGAGTGTGAGAAGTGTTAGTTTGTGGTGCATTGTCCTTGCACACGAGGACGTAGTGTAGGACACTAGATGGGTTCTCACACACTTCTCTTATCTCATGTTTGGTGGCCAATAGAACTAGGTTCTTGTTTTCGCTCATTGTGGAGGCACTCGATTTGGGCTTGTGGCGCTCACTCTCTTTTTGGTGGCTCGCTCTCTCACTATAATCTCCACGATGGGTGGCTTGCTTTTTGGCAATTACTGGACTTGGCGACATTGGACGAAGGACGTACTCCTTGCCCTTCATCTTGAAGATGTAGTGGTTCATTCGGCCGTTCTGGACGACTCCTCTATCGAATTGCCATGGCCGTCCAAGGAGAAGATGACAAACGGTCATTGGAACATTGTCGCACTCCAAGGTGTCTTCGTAGGCACCGATTTTGAAGGACACTTGTACTCGGTGCTGGACTTGGATGGTGCCGGAGTCATTAAGCCATTGCACTTTGTATGGATGTGGATGCTTCATCTTGGGCAATTGGAGCTTGGAGCAAAGTTCTTCACTTGCGATATTATGACAACTCCCTCCATCGATGATGACCTTGACGGATCATCCATTGATGTCGGCCTTGGTGTGGAATATGTGGCATCGTTGGTCTTCTTCTTGGTGATGTTGGAGAGTCAAGACTTTGGAGACAACAAGTGCGGGACTTGAGTCTTCATCGCAAAAGACTTGTTCTTCTTCATTGTTCACTTGGCGGTGCATGGCGACTTGCTCAAGGGCTTCCATTTCGCTTGCACTCATGGAGTCATAGGTTCCATCGTCGTTGAAGACCATGGTTCACTTGTTGGTGCACTCATAGGACTTGTGGCCTCGGGCCTCCGCAAGTGAAACACTTGAAGGAACTTGTCTTGACGGTCTCATCGGTTGGGGTTGATGATGATGAAGCTCTCGGCTTGAAGTTGCTCGTAGGAGGATGGCTTGTAGTTGACGAAGCTTTCTTGGAAGTCGACTTGTCGATGTTGGTAGTAGAAGGCTTTGTAGTCGGTGTTGGAGTCGTTGAATCTTGGTTGTTGGAGAAGCTGTAGGACTTGGATGAGAAATTGGCATACTTGAAATCATCTTGCACTTGGCGTTCTGCTTTGGTAGCTTGGTGCACTAGCTCGATGAGATTTGAGTATGGTTGGAAGTCGGCGATCTTCTTGATGGTGAGATTTGAGTCCATTCAAGAAATGTGCCATTGTTTGCTCATTATCTTCCGTGACATTGGCTCTTATCATTGCAATCTCCATCTCCTTGTAGTATTCTTCAACGCTCTTTGTTCCTTGCTTGAGTTTTTGGAGTTTCTTGAAGAGGTCGCGGTTGTAGTAGGTAGGTACAAAGCGTGCTCTCATGACATCCTACGTTTGCGCCCAAGTAGTGATGGGTGGTTCACCTCTTGCCTCTCAGCGCTCTATGATTTGTTCCCACCAAATAAGGACATAGTCTTGGAACTCAAGGGATGACATCGCGATCTTCTTCTCTTCTTCATAATTGTGCAAACGGAAGATCTTGTCAACTTTCCATGCCCATGAAAGGTACTCTTCGGGATCGTTGCTTCCGTTGAACTTGGGCATGGTGAACTTGAGCTTGCGATAGCGTTGCTCTTTATTGTGTTGGGGTCAGGGATGATGACGCCCATGTTGTTGATGATTGTTCAACTCGTGGTGCTCTTGGCGCGGAGGGTTGTCATCGTCATGTTGTTCTTGTCGTGGAGGATCTCCAATGTCTTCATGCTATGGATTGACTTGTTGCTCTTGGAGAGCTTGTGGAGGAGCTTGTAGAGCTCGAGGAGGAACTTGATGATGCAAGCGAGCTTGAAATCTTCGTTCTTGAATATTTTCATGAAGTGCTTCCTCTTGTTCACGGGCTTGTCGGCTTCGGTCGGCTACGGCTCGACTTGAATCGCGTAGAGCTTGTTGCGCCGCAAGTGCTTGAGCATCACGGAGTTGTTGTTCTTGACGTTGTGCCTCGGCATTTTGAGCATTTTGGTGTAGACGCACTCGGCGAAGAGTGTTCAATGTCGGTGTACTTGAGCCGGAGAGGGTGAAGTCGGAGTGGCGGCTTGAACGACTCCTTCTTGAAGTGGAAGACGAGCGGTTGAGCAACAAAGCACGAATTTCATCCATCCTTGCATCATTCTCTTGTTTGTGATCGTCGAGCTTGTGGTCGAAGTAGTCCATTGTACGTTGCTCGGAAAGTCGCAAGTCGGCGGCAAGGTTGTCGATGCGTTCACTCATAGCTTGTTTCTCTTGACGCAAGGCACGTCGTGCACCAAAGAGGTGACTCTTGGTGACGAAGGAGTTCATGTCGTCGTCTTGCTCAATGAAGAGTGGGTTTGTAGAAGTACTTGGCCTATCCATCATTCCAAGACAAATGTGAGTGGTAGAAAGAGAAGAACGAGTACCAAATGTACCTTGACCGAAGTTGAAAGTGGATCGAGGATAACTCCAATGTAGGACAAGGAAATAGCACAATTGGTACTAGCTCTTGTTGGTTTCTCACACCTACACAAGTAAAAGCTTTTGGTGGAGCTTGGTTAGGATGGTGGCACAAAATTTGATGCAATTGTAAGTGACCTTCAAAAATATTGGAAAAGATTCTCAAGATACAATGTAACAAGTAGACCAAGCATATAAGGTACACGAAGACACACACGCAAAAAGATAAGTGGGGTTATGCAACCAAGGGTGAGCCAAAATGTGGAATCCACAAAAATGCTCTTGTTGCACAACACTAGAGAGACGCTAGCACGATTGCACAATAGGCGGATACAAGAACTTGTGCACAACCTACTTAGCAAAAATGCAATGACTTCTATCCCAAATATGTTCTATGCAAGGTGTTTCTATGATATGATCCAAGATGATCGAGTATGACAATCTTAATGTTGTAAGATGATGGTTCTTGCTTAAAAGATCTTTGCTTATATTTTCTCTTTGCTTAAAAGATTGTTTGGCTCTTTGATGTTTGAGCTCTTTTCTCATGCAATGCTTGACGAACCAAGATAGCAAATGAGTATGCGATGACATCTTTGTGACACAAGAGATGATACCAATATATGCAACAATGATGTATGTATTCTATGGGAAGTATGATCACTAATGTGCACAAGTCTCATTGCCGGCAATACTCAATGGCTAGTCTCGATGGGTAAGCAATCCAAAGGAGTAAGGCTATGATGGCTATCAATGTAATGGCATGAGTGATATGTCCAATACCAAGATGAGGTTACCGGTCTTGCGTCCGGTATGGCGTCAAAATGGTGGCACGAATACCAAGGTGTAGTCGAGGTGGTCGTTGTTGATGACGATGTAGGACGGCGGTGATGATGTAGGACGCGTCCGTGGTGAAGATGAGCAGTGGTGATGTCGAAGTTGAACCGTACCTAGATAGCCGAAACACAAAAGGATACGGTACCGCAACTCAAATTCTCAAACCTCGAAGTAGCAAATGTGTCGGAGAGCGAAACGGTCCAAAAATGGTTGGGTTATGCGGAAGTGGTGGATGTATGCGGAAGTATATACAGTATATGGTGGGTACCGGAAACAAAATTTGGTGAAAAATGGATGGAAAATGGGGCGGTGGATGGAGATGTCGCTGCCAGGGGTCGGATGTCTGGGTGGAAGGCCGGATGTCCGACCTTGACGTGCCGGATGTCCAGGCTCTGGATCCGGGGACGAACAGGATGAACACCGCATGGAGATGTCAAATCCGGGCGAAAATGGGAGGAATATGTGGATGGAAATTGGGGGAAAATGGATGGGAAGCTAGATCCACTCAAAACAAAGCAAATCCACGGATCCAAACCAACAAAATCTCAACACAACAACAAATCACCAAAAACAATTAGGGCTATTTTTGGGGGGGAATTTTCGAATTAGGATGAAAAACAACAAAACAAGGCTAGAAACACAACGGGGAGGCTCCGAAATCATGATCAACGTGGCTCTAGATACCAAGATGATGTAGGGTAGAACCCTAATCGCCCGATCTTTCACGAAAGGAACAGATCCCGTGAAGAACACGAGGGGAAAACAAGGGAAATCACGAGATGAAACACGAGAGAATCACTCAACCAACAAGAAATAGTCACACATATGCTAGATCCTCGAGTACATAAGAGATCACACGATCCACAATCAACAGCGGACGATACACGGTAACCGGTCTTCTCCGTGAGGAGGTCTTGAAGTTCTTCTCCAAAAGGAGGTCTTGAATCCAAAGAGATCTTCTCCGTAGAGGCCGCGGTCTCTCTCGTGGAGTAGATCCGATGTGGATGAGCAATGCTCTATCTCTAAAATGAGCTAAACCAATGCTAACCCTAGAAAGTTGTACGGGGTGGAGTATATATAGTCTAGGGGGGAGAAGGGATACACGGGCCTCGACCCTTCACTGTGCGCAGACAGGGGAGGCCGGATGTCCGGGCTGGTCGGGCCGGATGTCCGGGCTTTCAGGCGACGCCGGATGTCTGGGCTGGGGGGGCGGATGTCTGGGCTGGAGTGGTGGCATTTGTTTCTCAAGGGTTCGGAGGGGTCGGATTTCTAGGCCGGTGGCCGGATGTCGGGGGGCTCGGGAGAGGCCGGATGTCCGGGCTGTCGGGGCCGGATGTCTGGGGCGTGTAGCTTTTGGCGGTTGTGCTGCTGTAGTGGATGACGCTCCAGGGGCCGGATGTCCGGGGCCTGGGAGATGCTCTTGGCTCCTTCTGTTGGTTCTCCTCATCCGTGGAATTGGGGACTTGTACATCTTCATGCGCATGTTCGGGAGGGCCCTCTGGGTGCCTAATCATGCACAACACCTCGGACTTAGGTACTAGCCATGTCTCATGCAAAGAAAGTGGGAGTTCGGAGAGGAGTGAGTTCACCTTATCTTTGATAGCCTTGGCTCGGGCTCGTGTCATTGGTCCAAGTGGTGTCATTGGAGTTGTAGGTGCGTCCATGGGGATGATCTTGGGATGCTCCGCATCACGCTGCTAACTGAACCCGAGCGATTCGTTCACTGGTGGGGCTAATTGAACCCGAGCGATTGATCACTACTGCTGCTTATACTGAAGCTGATCGAGCGCCCGTGCGAGACGTAGCCACCCGGTGTGTTGGGCTGCTTCCCGATGAACGGTGCCCGTTGCTGCCGCGTGCGCGATACATAGAACAAGTTGGGACGTGTGGTGAGTCCATCGGTTGGTTGGCTGTGTATGAACAGTTCCCGATGGGGGTTGGATATGAATAGGACCACGCGCATGTAGGCGGTTGACGTGGGATGAATAAGAACCCGTGATAGTAGGCGGTTGTCACTGGATGAATAGGACCCCGAGGAGGCCGTGCCGCAATACATGATACATTTCCAACATATATTTTTTTATTGTTTTATATGCATTAATATGCTATTTTATATTATTTTTGGGACTGACCTATTAACCTAGAGCCTAGTGCTAGTGTCTGTTTTTCCTTGTTTTTGAGTTTTTTCGAAAAGGAATACCAAACGTAATAAAACTTTCGCTATGATTTTTCTTGCAGCAGAAGACACCCATAGGACTTGGAGAGGGGGTCAGAGGAGTCTCGAGGGGCCCACAAGCCCTCAGGTCATGCCCTAGGGGGGCACGCCTGGCTTGTGGACAACTCGGGTGTCCCCCAACCCTAATCTTTGGACTATAAATTCCCAAATATTCGCAAACCACGAGAAGCGTCCACCAAAATACTTTTCTACCGCCGCAAGCCTCTGTTCCCGTGAGATCCCATCTTGGGGCCTTTTCCGGCACCCTACCGGAGGGGGATTCGATCACGGAGGGCATCTACATCAACCTTGCCGCCCTTCCGATGAAGCGTGAGTAGTTTACCACAGACCTACTGGTCCATAGCTAGTAGCTAGATGGCTTCTTCTCCCTCTTTGATCTTCAATACAATGTTCTCCTTGATGTTCTTGGAGTTCTATCTGATATAATATTCTTTTGCAGTGTGTTTGTCGAGATCTGATGAATTATGGATTTATAATCAGATTATCTATGAATATTATTTGAGTCTTTTTTGAACTCTTTTATGTATGATTAAATATCTTTGTATTTCTCTTCGAATTTTTGGTTTGGTTTGGCCAACTAGATTGATATTTCTTGCAATGGGAGAGGTGCTTAGTTTTGGGTTCAATCTTGTGGTGTCCTAACCCAGTGACAAAGTAGGGGTAGCTAGGCACGTATTGTATTGTTGCCATCAAGGGTAAAAAGATGGGGTTTTCATCATATTGCTTGAGTTTATCGCTCTACATGATGTCATCTTACTTAAGGCGTTACTCCGTTCTTATGAACTTAATACTCTAGATGCATGCACAAAAAAATACACTTTCATGATGATACGTGTTTGTCATAGTAGGTCACGTTTTCTGTCATGCATGTACATCCATGACGATTTTCTGACAGAATCAAGATAGTCATACCTGTGATGTCATACAAGTGTTCCATAACATTACCAAAATTATCATCACGGAAGTGTCCACTTCCATGACGATAAATGGCGCGTCATGGAAGTGCTTTCGTCAAGGGTAACCGACACGTGGCATCCAACTTAATGAGTCACCACTAAGCTATCAGGTTCTGGTTTGGATCGGATAACACGTTATCAGCCCGGACCAATGGCGATTTTCCACGTGTAAAATTCTCATTCGCCGACGATCCATGTGTCAGCTCAGTGTTGGGACAGATGTCAACCGTCCATTGGAAAAAAATTGCCAATTAAACGTTGACACATGGGAAGGCCTCCCATATAGGTTTACAAGCTGACCCAGGAGCGGACCCACAAGATTTCGTCAGATCTAGTGGGTCGGCCCTTTAACAGCCTAACATTTTCTGGACCAAATTATGGACCACATCAGATAGGGGCCGTTTAAGGACTGCAATATTCTGGGCCAGTTTGCGGCCCATATCAGACCTGGCCCGTTAACAGCCTGCAAAAGTTTGGGCGAAATTACAGTCCATACCTGATATGGCCCGTTAACTGACTTTCATATCTTGGGCCAAATTACGGCCCATAATAGATATGACCCTTTAAGAGCTATTGTGCCATCAGGCCCATTGGGGGCCTAATTTGCTCTTCGGCCTCTTAATGGCCTAGTTAACAGTTCGGCCCGATATTAGGTTCGGCCTATCAGTGGCACTTTCTACATATGGGCCTCTTTCGGCCATTTAAAGGCCCAAGTTGCACCTCGGCCTAATTCTGGTCCATAGTTATTTTCGGCCTCTTAACGACCCATAGTCTTCGTGGATACATTCTAGCCCAAACTGCCTATCGGCCCATTAAAGGCCCTTGGAGTGTTGGGCCTACTTTTGGCCCGTTATACATCCGGCCTGCTTCCAGCTCGTCTTGTAATTGAGTCAGCCAAGGCCCAAAAACATTTCAGCCTGTTAATGTCCCGTCACACAAATGGGCCAATAATGGGCCTATGTATATCACAGCATGCTGTCGGCCCGTGATTTGTTTGCCACAATTAAGGCTCAATCTAGTTCTCAACCAGTTAAAAGCCTATTTAATTTTGTGGCCCAATTAAGGCAAGAGGTCTACTCAGCCTTTTAAAAGCTCAAAACTAATAGTGGGCCATATTAAGACTAGACCTAACTAATGGCCCCAGATTATTGTAGGCCCACGGCTCGGCCCGTACTAGCGGTTGGCGACCGACCAATTTTAGTACCGAAATTATTATTTTATAAACCTAACATATTGGCTCATTACACTCCTATCGAAGACTATGAGCTTTTCTCAGAGCAATGCATCATAAACAGCAAACAAATTACAACATCGTGACAAAGAATAAACTTAGACTAGACAACAAAGAAATTACAGCATATTACATCCCCTGGGCATCAAAGTTTGCCGCCAGTGATAATCAAGGGCAACCAGACATTAGATTCCATAAACTGGGCAGGTTGCCACCAGTGGAAGTAAACAGGCCAACAAAATAAAAGACAGAACCGACATCACTTGAACACAGTTCAAGAAAGGTTAGCCTGGCCCAGGAGCTGCAGCGCAAGCGGCTTAGCAACCTGATGAGACTGCGCTTGTTTGACGCTTATGTCCACCAATTTAAGCTGCATAGCATCAATAGACGTCCTGTACTTATGGTTAGTATCCCATAGAGATTGGAGTTCCAGTCGGATTTGAGCGGAAGCATGTCTTTCTGCTTGAATTTCATTTTGAAGAAGTTGAACAAATTCAGGCGGTGCCTTCATCGAGCTTGTGTCATTGAGTAAGTTCGACACTACATCAAGACATGACTTTGGGGTTGTATCCCTACCCTCAAGATGTGTTTCCTTCTTCTCTGGAATATATGTTAGAGGGACAAACAATGGGTTCGTCTCACTATCATTATGGTAGTTCTTCCTAGCATCAGTGCTGCCACCCTGAAAGATAAACAAGTAGATAGATAACAGGTTTTGCATGTATAAGCATCAGCGTTGTCGATTCATCTCATTTCTTTGTCAGAAATAAAGAGACATGGTTTAAATAGCATTAACATAACAGGCATTGTTCATAGTTAAGACAGCAGGAAATGGCATTGTGCAGGAGCGGCCGGCTTCACCATACCACTGGATTACAGATCAAGAACACAAGCATACATGTAGTGCTAAACGACGTATAAGCATGGATGGTGAGTGTACTATCAATTTACACCATTTCAGATTGGTAAATAAAGAGACATGATTTAAATAACATTAATATAATATGGCATTGTTCATGGTTGAGACATCGCAGGATATGACATTGTGTTGGACTTGGTAGTTTCACCACACCGCTAAAGTACAGATCAAGAACACAAGCATACACACAGTGCTATAGAAGATAACTTGCTATGTTTAGTTTAATTTACATGGTATGAATAAGGAACTAGGTTGTACAACTAAAGACTGAAATTGAGAAGGACAAACTTATGTTTATGTACTTTTTCGTTATAAACTTTGAACAAGCAATTTGATGCAGATGAAAAAAATAAACAACATTTGCACTCTTAGCTATCCAAATATACACAACAAAGTTTGAAGGCTCGAAGAGGAAAAACTTACATTAGTACTGAAGACCGGCTCTATGAAGCCCTTGTCCATATTGATGGGGGGATTCAAGAAGTTTACCACACACTCTTCTTCAAGTGCATTGCCTTTATTCTACATTTTGTTAAGAGTAAATTTAGATGTGAAAATATAGGAACAAATGGTGATTATTTAACCTAAGATGCAGAGTACAAATGTAAATACAACATATAGGCAAAAGGAAATGACAAGAGCAATGCAGAGCTAAACTTCTTCAATAACATTGGTTTCATTCAATATTTTGGCAAGAGTAAATGTACATCAGATGTGTAGAAAATGGAGGGCAAGGGAAAATAAGCTGCAAAGTGTACATGAAAAACTAGCTGACAATATAAGTATAGTGATGAAGGACAGCAGATACTTACAAGAACAATGTAGAACTAAATTTCTTCATAAGCATTGGGTTTATTCTACATTAATGTTAGCATTAATATAGATCTCATAATTTGGAGCGAACGGTGGATAAGCAAGCTATAATGCATAATGATGTCACATAATCCACCAGGTATGAATGTAAGTACAGTGATAGCACAATAGGTTCTCACAAGAGAAAAGCAGCGACCAGCATATGATGCGAAGCATCCTATGGACATCACCATGTCAAGAGTCCGTTTGGCAAGTGACACGGGTGACATCTACTTCACATACATAAAGGTGAATCATCTGCTTTTACACATGCTCACTTCATACCTTCGAGGATGGTATACTACTTGACACCCCTCTCGTATGCATGCATAGGTATTGTCGGAACACTACGGACGACGAGGAGGAGTGCAAGCGCCAAGGAACAACTACACCATCCGCGAGGGAAGCATGGAAGCGACGACGGAAGAAGACGGAGAGAGCTTCCAGGACCCGGACATCCGGCCCCTGGACGTGTCACCAGCAGCAAGGATCCACCGGCCATGTCTACAGGGCCCGGACATCCAGCGACCAGCCCAGACATCCAGCGCGTCCCGAGCCCCCGGACATCCGGCCTCCAGCCCGGAAATCCAGACCCGCCATTGCAGAGAGCAACAAGGTTGGACCCTGCCAGCCGGACATCCGGCCCCAGCGCCCGGACATCCGGCGTCTCGGGCAGGCCCGGAGATCCGGCCCGACAACCGGACATCCGTCCCCCCTGCCCGCGTGCAGCGCATCGGGGTCGTGGCACATGTACCCCTTCGCCCCTTAGACTATATATACCCCCCTCCACCTATGTTTTAGGGTCAGCGTTATGTTAGCTCATTTGTGAGATAGAGCTTCGCTCATCCATATCGGATCTACTCCTTGAGAGAGACCGCGGCCCTCTTCGAAGAAGATCCACCTTGGATTCAAGACCTCCTTGCGAAGAAGATCATCAAGACCCCCTCTTGGGCGGCCCCCTCAAGACCTCCTCACAGAGAAGACCGTTACCTCTTGTATCGTCCGTTGTTGACTTTGGATCTTGTATCACTCTTTGTGTTCATGGATCTAGCACATGTGTGACTATTTCTTGTTGGTTGAGTGATTCTCTCATGTTTCCCTCGTTTCCCCCCTCGTGTTCCTCGTGTTCTTCACGGGATCCGCTCCTTTCGTGAAAGATCGGGTGATTAGGGTTCTACCCTACATTATCTTGGTATCTAGAGCCACGTTGATCACGATTTCGGAGCCTCCCCATTGTGTTTCTAGCCTTGTTTTGTTGTTTTTCGTCCTAATTCGAAAATTCCCCACCAAAAATAGCCCCAATTTTTTTTGTGATTTGTTCGTTTGATGATGTTTTGTTGATTTTGATCCATGGATTCGCTGTGTCTTCAGTAGATCTATCTTTCCCCCAAGTTTCCCCACTTTCCATCGACGAAATCTCTCCAATTTTGCCTTTGGAATCATCCATTTCCGCCCCCAATTCGAAAATTTCCGCCCCAAACGAGATATGGATTCGTCGGGTCGGACATTCGGGCCAAAGGCCGGACATCCGGGTCCCCGGCCGGACATCCGACTCCTGGAGCGCCAAATTTGCACTGTTCTGGACATCAGGTCGAGGATTTCCGGCCCCGAGCCTGGATGTTCGGCCCCTGACATCTCAGCCACCCCCGTTTCACCGTTTTGTCCATAACTAATTCATCCGGAGTCCGATTTTCGCGTTCTTTAGCTCGTTGAAAAGCTCTTGACATGCCCATTCCCACAAAAATACCGCCATCACCATTTGAATCCATCAAATTTTTGGAACTTTGGCATATTTTCCTAGGGCTTCCACCACAACCTCCGCATAACCACCACCGACTTCCGCAACCTAACCAATTTGGTTCCCCATCGCATTAGTGGTTGCTAGAAGAGTGATTTGAGTATCCTAAGGTGTCTAGGCTACTTAGGGACGGTTGCTTCTTCATCAACCACCACCACCACTACCGCATAGGCTTGACCACCATACATTTCCACCACCCCGACTTAACCCAATTTTGTTAGTGTTGTGAGTTGTGTCTCCTAAGGTGTTTCGGCTACTTAGGGACCGTGCTTTCAACTCTGACACCGTGTATAGTACACCACATTACCCTCCACTTCCACTTTGCCTACTCGCTAAACCCATCATTGCATTTCCGAAATCCCATTGAGCTTCCGCAACCATCATCGCATCCCGCTACCACCATTTGACATTTGAGATTTTGAGTTCGTGGTTTTTCCGTTTCCTAAGGTGTTTCGGCTACTTAGGGAAGAGTCACCATCATCTTGATATCTCCATCAAGGTCACCGCCACTCATCATCGACAAGGACGGTAACCTCCATATCATCTCGGTCTCGGGGTATCCCTCCATTGTATATTCCCTTGCCATTGCATTGTTAACCCCTAGCCCATTTTGCGTTACTTACCTATCGAGACTAGCCATTTAAGTATTGCCGGCAACGTTACTTGTGCACATTAGTGATCTACACCATACATTGCATACATACCATATCATATTGGTATCATATCATCCCTTGTGCCTCAAGTTTGTTCCCGCATATACACAATAGCTATCTTGGTTTTTGCATTTCGCAAAGTGGCCATACAAAAAAAGAGAATAAAGCTTTTAAGCAAAGAAAAAGAGTGAACAAAGAGCTTGTAAGCAAGTACTATAGCATCATACCACATTGTCATATAAGATCATCTTGGATCATAACACCGGAACATCATATACATAGCATACTTGGGATAGAAGTCGTTGCATTTTTGTCTCCTATAGGTTGTGCACAAGTGTCGTATCCGCCTATTGAGCAATCGTGCTAGCGTCTCTCTAGAGTTGTGCAACAAGAGCATTTTCCGTGGATTCCACATTTTGAGCTCATCCCTTGGTTGCACGACCCCATTTATCTATCCGTGTGTGTGTTTCCCTGTGCCACATATTGCTATTGGTATACTTGTTACACTTGCGAATTTGTGAATCTCTTTCAACATTATTGACTCTTGCTAACATTTTACATCAAATTTTTGTGCCACTATCCTCATCGAGCTCCACCATAAGCCTTACTTGTGTAGGTGTGAGAAACCGGCAAGAATTGGTACCAATTGTGCTATTTCCTTGTCCACATTGGAGTGATCATTGATCCACTTTCAACTTAGGTCAAGGTACATTTGGTATTCGTTCTTCTCTTTCTACCACTCACATTTTTCTCTTGGAGTGATGGATAGGCAAGGCATTTCATCTTCCGTCTACAACAACAACGACGAGTTCGATGCCACGAACAACTCCAACGACGCCAAGATGCAAGCTCAAATGGACAAGATCAAAGCCCTCATCAAGTCCTACAAGCGATCTTCCTCATCTTTGAGAAGACGGTCAAGAGCACATGCCTCCGAGCTACCTTCTCCGGCAAGATCACATCGGCATCGAAACCATCACCAACAAGGACGTGAAGGTCAAGAGCTCAACACCAACAACCGCTCAACGACTTCACCATCCCCCTTGGCATCTTCGCCAAGCGACTTCAAGGCATCTTCTCCCACGGACATACGGCATCTTCGCCCACAAGCACCTCAAGAGAAGCTCCCCAAGCTCAAGTCCGCGACTTCCATGAGCTACTACAACCTCGACACCGACCATGAGATTCCTTTCTATGGGACTCTAGAACCCGAGGAGTATCCTGAGTGGGAGCGTTTGATGGACGACTACCTCAAGCTACATCAAGTTCCTCCCGAAGATCAAGTGAAGTGCGCCACAAGGAACTTCCATGACTATGCGTCCACATGGTGGCTTCACGCACCTTCGGAGACCTACGACATGAGTTGGCCCAATACGAAGAGCGCTTTGCGGCGAGAGTTCATGCCTCCAACCTACACGAAACAACTTCAACACCAATTGGAGAACACCAACCAAGGATCCATGTCCATCGACGAGTACTTCAAGGAGATGAAGATTGCCTTGCGACGAGCCGGCGTGGACAACCCCATTTCGATGAAGTTCCACTTCATGATGGGATTGCACAACGACATCTCCAAGACGATCTTCCTCGAGAACTACAAGTCCCTCCACGACAACTACATTGGTGCTCTCAAGGCGGAACAAGAACTCATGAAGGCCAAGGCTTCTCGATCCCAAGCACACTTCTCTAAGACCAAGCTCCAAGAAGGCGAGCATGAGGATAGTACCACCAAGATGTCCAAGCCCGTCGAGCTCCAAGAGGATGCTCCCAAGTTCGACTTCACCGCCATCCCTCTTTGTGGCATTGATGATGCCGAGTCCTCCACGACTCTTTTTCAAGATGGTGCGGCGACGACTACGACTACGGAGACCATCAAGGACCAAGCTTCGGAGGCGAGCGACATGGTGACGAGAAAGGATGATGCTTACATCTTAGGAGGCGAGAGTGATGATGTGCCATCTTCGGCCTTCATCCATGGCGATGACAACAAGATGGTTGAGCATGGGATTTTCCCTTCTATCACGGCGACGTATGATGACTTGAGTGACTTGTGCCACCATATTGAGAGTGAGAGTGACTTCACCACTAGCCCCATATATGTGTTGCCACAATTCCCATGTGAGGAGAGCCACAACCCCCACTACTTGAGTGAGATGAGTGACTCCACCATATGTGAGTTTGAGTGCACCTATTTGGAGGGAGTGAGTGAACCACCACATAGAGAGAGTGAGATAGTTGATAGGTCATGTGAGGCCACTTTCAACACTAACAACTTGACCTCTACCTCTATTGTGTCTTCGCATTTGGTGCTAGGTCCCATATATGATGATGTGCCAATTCGCGACGACTTCGTCCTCCCTTTGGACAAGACGATGGCCATGGTGGAATATGATGCACCCCCCACATGGTTCCATCAAGATGAACATGACCACCATTTGGTCTTTCCCACCTCACCTACACCACATGAGTGGAATGACAAAGGTAACATAGGTGAAGGTGATGCTCTAGTCCCACTAGTGGACATTCATGACATTGATTGCTTGCATGATGTTGATCCCCCTATTGACATGCTTCATGCTAGTATGATTTCCCCATGCGATGATTTACCCATTTACGATGAGTATGATGATTGCCATGTGGAGTCTTTTAGTTTTGATGCTATGTTACATAGGATTTCTTGTGCTAATTCTCTTGGTCACATCATGTTTGCCAATCTGCTTGACTTGTCATATGCTATGCATGAGACCGACCACATGTAATATTTGCAATCTCTTCATAGTATGCCATTAAGATTAACCCAATTTGCACTTATGGCATAGATGACAAGCCCATGGTTATTGGCATTTGTTTTTCTTGTGATGATATTGATATGCTCCCTTTGCATCATTTATCTCATATGCCATGCCATGAACACCTAGCTTCGGATATGCATTGTTTTGGATGTTGTCCTTTTTCTCCATATGATGTTTCCATTATTGCTCATAAGGAGACCCCCGTAGTTTTTCCTCATTCATTTTAGGAGATTTTGATTCATCCCATTCATTGCATGATCCCAATACTTATGTGCTCAATTTGCATCCCCATCGTATTATACACAATAACTATTCTTTCATGATGGATGACATGTTCTTATACCATGCATCAAATTTCTTTGAGCAACACTTATCTTGTGGTAAATTTCACGTGCACATACACATCATGATGGATGATGTGTACATTTACCACACACACAATTTCTTTCGTTTGTGTCTCTTTTGTGTAGGTACCCATGAATTCTTGTCAACCTCGCAATCCCACGAGTTGACAAAACGACCTCTAGAGAGCAATGATGACTTGGGATCCCATGGAGTGTCTTTCCCACCGCTCTCTTCACGCAAAGACTTCGCACATTTCTTCTACATGACCCTCACTTGGCTATGGGTTATTGTCCATTATATATCCTTTCCCATCTTCCATGTTCACTTTGCATGATATGTTCATTACTATGCCTTTGCCATGCATTCGTGACCCATGCTTTGCATTACACATGATGATTAATTCTAGTACTTGTATGTGTATTTGCAAGCTTGGTGGAGATATTGCTTGCTATTGCCATGATTGCTTTGTGCCCCATGTCTATGATGATACTATGATATTGCTTTGTGTTTGTGCTTGCGGTATGTCATGTGCATTGCCTTACCTATTATTTGCTCACATGACATGATTGCCATGATTTCCTCTAGTATGTTGCATCTTCGCACTACTAGCTTGCATGACTTGATTCCTACGATTGCTTATGTTGCATCACCGATGATTCATACTTGCTCATTTCATGCGGTTGATGACAACCATCTACATGCTTTGCACATGATTATTATTGCTTGCCGTCATATATCTCCATATGTTGCCTCTCTCAGCTAGAAGATTTGCCATGTATTAAGCACAACCATGATTTTTGTCTTGCTAATGAGATTGCCCCCATAGCATTCTCACATATGTTTGGAGATTTTGACATATTCCTTGTGAAGCATGCTTGTCTTACCTCTTTGCAGCATATACCTAGTGCCATGAATATAGCCATTATTGCATCATGTTATTCATGCACTTGTGCTTCTAATGGTTATGTGCAAGAGAAGAGAACCACCATCATGAATGATGTGTTTATCTACCATGCGCATATATTCTTTGCTTCCTTTTGTGCATGTGTAGGATACTTGGACCTTGTGTCGACTTTCGCTTCACATGAGTTGACCATTCGAGCTCTTGAGAGCGAGCCTCATACATTGAACCACGCCTCGCTTCTCCAACACCTTTCCTACCACTTCGGCATTGTGAAGAATGCACAAGGACACGCCTTCAAGGTGACATCTTTCTTGAGCATGGATATTGCGGATCATTCTACTTGTGTTGCTTGCACCATGAGACTTCTTGTTCATATTGGACCACTTGATTGCTTACATGTTAGAGATCTTGCTTCGACTTGTCATTTCCACCATTCCATGCATCATGATATATATGCCTTGTGTGTTGCATCCAATTCTTGGATTACTTGCTCCTCTCATATGTTTGGTTGCAACAATGTAATCACTTCACATATGCCATGTCCCACGGATTGCTACATGCTTGCCTTGATTGCCTCACACACGATGAACAATTGCTCTTTCCATTGTGTTGAGTTCCACACGATATTCACTACACCGCATGCACATTATGCTTGGATTGTCTTGCACTTGACCCATGTGTTTAGACACTTCATTTTATTTGGTGTTGTGAATGCTTCTTATGCCTACCATAGACCTTTCATTGAGCGCTTTTCCCATGCTTTCTATGACTTTGAGGTAGATGCTTGTTCTCTTGTTACACATATTTGCATTACTACCTCACATTTACATGCTTGTCCCCATGATATCTTTGATTGTGCTCAATTTATATGCTTATATGCCATGTCACAATCATTTGTCAAACCATATGATTTGCATGATGACGACACTTGTTTGGTGAATCACCTCTTGAATGCTTGGTTTTGCACTAACGCTAACCACATTTGTTTTTCCAAGTGTTTGTTGTCTTTTCTCCTTCTGAAGGAATCCCAAGATGGTGCGACATTGGAGAGTGCCCATTTCGAGCTTCCAGATGACTAGAACTTGGTGATCGACCACTCCTACACGGCGACGCCATCTCTTTCCCATGGTGATTTGGATTTCGATCCGACGTCGGATCTTTGCCAAGGGAGGGGAGATGATGCGGAGCATCCTATGGACATCACCATGTCAAGAGTCCGTTTGGAAAGTGACACGTGCGACATCTACTTCACATACATAAAGGTGAATCATCTCCTTTACACGTGCTCACTTGACCCCTTCGAGGATGGTATACTACTTGACACCCCTCTCGTGTGCATGCATAGGTATTGTCGGAACACTACGGACGACGAGGAGGAGTGCAAGCGCCAAGGAACAACTACACCATCTGCGAGGGAAGCATGGAAGCGACGACGGAAGAAGACGGAGACAGCTTCCTCGAACCGGACATCCGGCCCCTAGATGTGTCACCAGCAGCAAGGAGCTAGCGGCCAAGTCTACAGGGCCCGGACATCCGGCGACCAGCCCGAACATCCGGCGCGTCCCGAGCCCCCGGACATCTGGCCTCCAGCCCAGAAATCCGGACCCCGCCATTACAAAGAGCAACAGGGTTGGACCCTGCCAGCCCGGACATCCGGCCCCAGCGCCCGGACATCCCGCGTCTCGGGAAGGCCTGGACATCCGGCCCCCTGCCTGCGTGCAGCGCATCTGGGCCATGGCCCATGTACCCCTTCACCCCTTAGACTATATATACTCCCCCTCCACCTACGTTTTAGGGTCAGCGTTGTGTTAGCTCATTTGTGAGACACAGCTTCGCTCATCCATATCGGATCTACTCCTTGAGAGAGACCGCGACCCCTCTTCGGAGGAGATCCACCTTGGATTCAAGACCTCCTTGCGGAGAAGATCATCAAGACCCCCTCTTGGGTGGCCCCCTCAAGACCTCCTCACGGAGAAGACCGTTACCTCTTGTATCGTCCGTTGTTGACTTTGTATCTTGTATCTCTCCTTGTGTTCATGGATCTAGCACATGTGTGACTATTTCTTGTTGGTTGAGTGATTCTCTCGTGTTTCCCCTCGTGATTTCCCTCGTTTCCCCCTCGTGCTCCTCGTGTTCTTCGTGGGATCCACTCCTTTCATGAAAGATCGGGCAATTAGGGTTCTACCCTACATCAGCATAGTTGCGATATCCTAGGTTTTGTGGCACTGGTTCTATCGCTAATATATGTGGCGTGCTATCTGATTTTTCCGGCAGCACCACCTTTTTCAAGGACTTTGCTTGTACTCTTTCCGGTTCTGCAATCACCCTCTTCCTTTTGGATGACTGAAACACAAGAACAACATTTGAATGAAAAAACATGGTATGACGACAAATGGAATATGTATTGATAATGGATGGGCATGGCATCTTCACATATATCATGAGTAAACTAAGCAGATGGCGGTGCAATGAAGCAAACAAAATGCAAGACACCTTATGCAAGATATGTGCAACCAATAAAACCTTGCCAAATTAGAACAGGCACCTTATTGGGTGAATAGGATAGGCCATCTGCCTTTGACTCCTTGAGCTCAGAAAAGTCATTAGGATCATATTCTGAATACGAATCTATAGGTCAGGAGCATGTGGTTTTCATTGCACCCACAGTGGAGCTCAATCCCTTGATGCCAAGTTTGTTACCCATTAACTGTTCTGCAATATTCTTCCGATGTGCGCATTCTTATATTCATTGTGATTACATACAATATCTGCAAAGCACGAAAACAGAAATAGTAGTGAGATTATCTTTGTAATGCAGAGGATATTGTAATATAATAGGGGCTCCCTGTAACCATTGTGTGCTATAACTGGATTCTGATGAGAGAACCCAGGTGTGTTGTAATATAGTGAGTAGATTAATATAATCTAGCACAACTACACAAAAAATAGGCTCCCTGTTGGGAGCTCCAGGTGTAAGGATAGTTGGCAGATGATAGGTTCATAATATACAGTATAGAAAGTTTATTGCCAAACCATGATAACGAGAGCGCACAACTACTCGGAAGATCGTAGTGTAGATAAAAGGGGTACACCATAACCACCATAAATAAATCGGGAAAGGGGAACTTGCTGGAAAATACAGGGTTTTGCCGCTACGAATATGCAGCCTATCGATCACCTACAAGCAAGCTCTATTCATCTGAAGGCGCACTACTGTTACTATCAGTCTAGTCTATCAAAGACCGCGTGGCTCCCACCATTTTGGGGATATTATGGCAGACCAACTCGAAGTTTGAAATCATGTAGCAGAACCGGCCCAATAGAGCTGTCGACTGAAGATGTCCCTGCTCCCCTTCCTGAAAAGGAACATATTGTACTTACTAAAGAAGAACAGAAGAGGAACATGTTGAAGAATAGAAGGGGAAACATATTATTGAGATTCCCCTTCTTTCTATAGAATATTGGTTGCCCACCCATGATGAATCAGAGCGCCCAAAGAAATGTCATTCCATGATATCTCTCTATATGTGGCCACATGCATTTGGAAACTCAAGTGGGAGAATTAGTTAACCAATTAAATGTGTGTCTGTTAGCTAATGTCAATATCATATCACATTCATATTTGAAGGACCTTAGGACGTATGATTGGTGTGTTAATTAGCTTTAAAGGGTGGACAGCTACTAATAGGACACAAAGCACCTACGCAGATCATACTGTAGATATAATGTGAAACCCCCAAGCATCAAGAGTAAAATTTGTAAAGTTGAACTTGCTAGAAAATATGTGCTAGTATTGTCGGTACAGCTAGAAAGGCTTCGGATACCAGCTCTCTACAACTGAAGGTGCAGTACTGTTACTATCAGTCTAGCTATCAAAGGCGACACATACGACCGAATACGAAGAGTTGAAAGCATCCATGACAATCGACATGAAGACCACCACGAAGAGTTGAAAGCGTCCATGACAAGCAACCGAATAGACCAATACACTGCAAATGTCCCTGCTCCTCTTCACTACAAAGAATATATTGTACAACTATTGTACTCCCTTTGTTCCTAAATACAAGTCTTTGTACAAATTCCACTATGGATCACATACAGATGTATATAGATACATTGTAGAGTGTATATTCACTCATTTTGTTCTGTATGTAGTCCATGGAGGAATCTCTACAAAGACTTATATTTAGGTACGGAGAGAGTACTTACAAAAGAAGAACATAAGAGGAGCATGCTAAAGAAGAGCAAGCAGATTTTGGATAATAAAATGTTAGTTGGCCACACATGATGAACCAGAGCACATAAAGAATGCAACTCCCTGCTGTCCCTCGATATCTGCCACATGTGATTTTCGAAAGTAAAGTAGGAACATTAGCTGACCAATTAAACATTCACTGTTTTAGTACATATTAGCATCATATCAAATTCGTATTTTAGCAACTAAGTTTGGAATTATGAGTGGCATGTTGTTTAGCTTGATGGGTTGATGAGCACTGCTTGCACGTACGTCTCGAGGCACCTACGATGATGGTACCGAATATATGTAAATGTCTACATGCAAGTCACCTGACTTTCGTCATTTAGGTCAGTTGACCATTTCAGGTGGTTGGATAAAGATCCTACGTCTCCTAACCCTTCTTCTTCCTCGCCTCTTATTCTTCCCCTAAAGACCACCGCACGGGCCGCCAGCCGAACCACCGCCCCCACCCTACACTAAACCGCCCACCACCTCCGGTCTTCCGCCGCCCCTGGCCATCCCTCTAGCTAACCCCACCCCCACCCGTGTCGAGTTTTGCCTCTGGAGAGGCCCCACCATAGCCCGACGACAGCCCCCACAACCACTATCCCCACCTGAAACCCTAAGATAGATAATGGGGCAGCCCTTCGGCAAACCCCTTCCTTCCCTCCAGCGAACTCCCAAAAATGGACTGACCCCAATTTGAAATTCAGTCGAATGTCATTTAAGCTAATGTGGAATATAAAAGGGGAAAACCATAAGCATTGTGAGTATAGTGGTCGCGTACCATGGCGGATCTGAAGGTGCAAATCGGACAAAGGCAACTTCACAACCAATGTTTGGTTTCAACTAACAAGTAAGATTCTAAGTGCTGGACAAGAAATCATAGTAAAGTAGTGTCAATCTATTTTCTTGCTGAGATAAATAACTTGAGCAGATATGAAAGAGTACCACCTCTGGTGTGGCGCCGTATAAGCATCTGCTGAGGCGTTGAGGGTGTTGTGGTAGCGATGGATGTCGGCGGCGTGGAACCAGATCTAGGAGGGCGGACGATGGCGGCAAGGGTAATATCCTAGAGCAGTGGATGAGACGGTCGTACGAGCAGCCTTGACAAGGTGGATCACGGCACAGATGAAGCGAGAGGACGTGGTGCAAGGATCCTGGTCCGAAGTCGTGGATGAGAGAGGTCGATCTCTTGTAATTAACGACGGTGTTGGGGTATCAACTCCGGCATGGTGGAGGAGGACGATGATGGATGGGGTGGCGGACGATGGAGACTGTGGTGGAGATGGTGTTTTGGCGCACACGGAGTACGAATGGCGAAATGGAGGGAGAGAGGTAGGGGGAACCATATCTTTAGGGTGCGCCTGTCTCAAATGCGAGGAAATTTACAAACTTAGCCCCCGTTTAAAATTTCCTACATCACAACAATATTAGTTTGCTGGGGATAGGGCGGTAATCTCGCATACACCAAATATTTACCGACGGAGATTTCGACCGAGGAGAGTTTGTTTTGGCGCCCACCGTGTATGAATCAGGGAGGGAGGTAGAGGCGATTTCGGTCGAGGAGAACCTGTGTTTTGGCGCCCACCGTGTACGAATCCAGGGAAGTGAAAGGCGGAGGCGGTTATGTCACATTTGAGTGAAATTACAAGCCTACCCTATCGAAACCTATAGAAATCAAGCTGATAGGCTTTGCGTGTCAAGGATAGGCAGTAATTTCCATCTCGCAGATTTTGGTTTCGGGCAGTTACTACGAGTTTCCCCGCTTCATTCAATTTTTTGCAGAGAAAGAGTGCATGTTTACCGTGCCAACTCAATTCGAATCCAGTTTGTATTTTTTCCGGGAAGGATCCATTTTGTATTCGAATACAAATCTATATACATCATTTTTATATATACTATCAAAAGGACAACACCCTTTATACATAAGTATGGATTACAAATGGCATGATCTTAGATTCATAAGGCTGGATCATTCTTAATTTGGATTTTCAAATATTTGAAACCACTTTATGTTAAAATCTAATGTATGCATTCCTCGCTAACTGTCTCCAATTAATGTGTGTTTCATGTGGGTTTTTTACTTCTCAAACATGTATAATGTGTTTGACACATGCAAAATATAGTGTAATCCCGTTTAGACATTAATTGCATATAAACCATGCATTGTCTCTAATTAAAGAATCTATGGATCACTAATATTGATAAACTATATAACATTGCACGTGTCCCCAAATTCAAATGAATATGCATGTTTGATAGACCAATTTTCTTTATGATATTATCAATATCGTGATCTCTAGTTTCAATATTTGAATCCCCTTTAATCCAGATATTCATCTCATATAGCTATCACTCATACTTATATATCTCTATAGACCTATAGGCCTTCATTGTCTCTCGGGAATCTCTCGTGCTACTTGTATGTCGACTATGATCTTTTATTTTCGTAACACACTGACGGTACTCTCTCCCTCGATCTTCACTCTATTTCTCTCTAAGTATATCTCGCTCCCTGCTATTTTTCTCTAACTATGCTTTCTCTCACATAAACACAAACTTCGTCTCCCGGGGTCTCATTTCTCTCTACTATTCCCCTGTGTGCCGCTCGCACACCCCCTCTCACATAGAGATGTCTTGCGCTCCTTAGGTATGAGAAGCTACGACTCTCCCTCTTAAATATCTCTTTCTCACACACAAACACAAACTTTGTCTCCCACGGTCTCATATCTCTCCACCATTCCCGTGTATGCCGCACACACACACTCTGTCTCCCTAGGGATATCTCGCGTTCCCGGATATGTCTCCCTAGTTATCACTCTCCTTGTGAAATATCTTTCTCTCTTGCGAACACAAAACTCCATCTCCCAGGATCTCATTTCTCTCTGATATTTGTGTGTAGGTGACTCACATGCACCTGATACGGCTCCATCATATCTACTTTTCCAAAATCTTTTGCCCTTGTTTGGGACTATATTTTGCATGATTTGAATGGAACTAACCCAGACTGCTACTGTTTTCAGAAGAATTGCCTTGGTATTATTTTTATGCAGAAATAAAAGTTCTCGGAATGACCTAAAACTTCACGGAGAATATTTTTGGAATAAATAAAAAATATTGGCAAAAGAATCAACCAGAGGGGTTCCACCGGCTATCCACAAGGCTGGAGGCCGTGCCCCCCCTAGGGCATGCCCCCTGCCTTATGGGCCCCCCCGGACCTCCACCGGCCTCAACTCCAACTCTATATATTCACCTTCGGGGAGAAAAAAAATCAGAGAGAGGGATTCATCACGTTTTACGATATGGATCCACCACCACCTGATGTTCTTCATCGGGAGGGAAAATCTGGAGTCCGTTCGGTGCTCCGAAGAGGGGAATCCATCGCCATCATCATCACCAACCTTCCTCCGTCACCAATTTCATGATGCTCACCGCAGTGCGTGAGTAATTCCATCATAGGCTTCCTGGACGGTGATGGGTTAGATGATATTTATCATGTAATCGAGTTAATTTTCTTAGGGTTTGATCCCTAGTATCCACTATGTTCTTAGATTAATGTTGCTATGACTTTGCTATGCTTAGTGCTTGTCACTAGGGCCTGAGTGCCATGATTTCATATATAAACCTATTATGTTTTCATGAATATATTTGTGGTCTTGATCCTATCTTACAAGTTGTAGACACCTATTAAAGTTATAATCCGCATACCCCAAGGTGACAATAATTGGGATTCTTTCCGGTGATTATCGTAGTTTGAGGAGTTCATGTATTCATTAAGTTCTAATGCTTTGGTCTGGTTCTCTATTAAAATGAGGCCTTAATATGCCTTAGTTTCCATTAGGACCCCACTGCCATGGAAGGTTAGGAGAAAAGATGTCATGCAAGTTCATTTCCATAAGCACATATGACTATATTCGGAATACACGCCTACATTATATTGATTAATTGGAGATAGTTTTGTGTCACCCTAGGTTATAACTGTTGCATGATAATGCCATCCGACATAATTATCCATCATTGATCCATTGCCTACGAGCTTTTCACATATTGATCTTTCCTATGTTACTTTGATGTTGCCACTGTTACAATTGCTACGAAACTGGTACTGTTACTTTTATCATCGTTACCGTTACTTACATACTACTTTGCTACTAAATACTTTGCTGCAGATATAAAGTCTTTTATGTGTGGTTGAATTGACAACTCAGCAGCTAATACTTGAAAATATTCTTTGGCTCCCCTTGTGTAGAATCAATAAATTTGGGTTGAATACTCTACACTCGAAAACTGTTGTGATCCCTTATACTTGTGGGTTAACAAGACCTTTTTCCGGCGCCGTTGCCAGGGAGCATAGCTCTATTCTCTTTGTCACATGGGATTTATATTTGTTGATTAGTATGAGGAATTTGAAATATACTAGAACTGAGATTTTCCCCTCTACTACGAGGGGGGGTAAGGAACTGCCATCTAGATTTGCACTTGATTCACCTTCTGTTTTGAGTTAGCATGCGACACCTACACCTGCTATTGATTCTGATATGTCGCATGTTATTGATGATGCTACTTCTACTATGAATGATGCTTATGATGTTACTACTTTGCTTGATAAAACTGTGCCACTGGATGAATTACTTGATGAACATCTTGCTAGAGTTAGAACTATTGATTATGCTGAAGATGATGATATTTTTGAAACTGATGAAATTATTGAAACTAAAAACTTTGAGACACCTGATAAGACTAGCTCTCCTAGATATGAAATTCCTGTTATGCTTGAGGATTATGTTATGGATGCATAGGTAGCTATGGACTTTCTTGCTTGTCAGGATAGAGATGATCTTAAGAAATTATTATGCAAGTGGAAAGAAAAATCTTTGAATGCTAGAATGCAATATGATCCTAAGTTTGCTACTTCACCTATCTTTGTTACTGATAAGGATTATGAATTCTGTATCGATTCTGAGGTAATTACATTGGTTGAATCTAAACCTTTCCATGGTTATGAATCTGAAACTGTTGTGACACATCTTACTAAATTGAATGATATAGCCACCCTATTTGCTCGTGAGGAAATTTTTTCGCTATTACTATATTCTTAAGTTGTTTCCTTTCTCATTAAAGGGTGATGCTAAGTTATGGTTTAATTATCTTGCTCTTGGTTGTGTGCGTAGTCCCCAGCATATGTTTTATTACTTCTCTGAAAAATATTTCCCTGCTCATAAGAAACAAACTACTTTAAAGGAAATATTTAACTTTGTGCAATTTGAAGAAGGGAGTCTCCCACAAGATTGGGGGAGGCTTCTAAAATTACTTAATGCTTTGTCTGATCATCCTCTCAAAAAATGAAATACTTGATATCTTCTATAATGGACTAACCGATGCTTCTAGGGACCACCTAAATAGTTGTGCTGGTTGTGTTTTTAGGGAATGAACTATTGAGCAAGCTGAATTGCTATTGAATAATATATTGATTAATGATAATGATTGGACACTTCCTGAACCAACTCCTACCCCAACTCCAAAGAAAAGAGGTATTCTATTTCTCAGTCCTGAAGATATGCAAGAGGCAAAGAAATCTATGAAAGAAAAGGGTATTAAAGCTAAAGACATTAAGAATTTACCACCTATTGAAGAAATACATGGTCTTGATAACGCGACACGGGTAGTAGAGGTAAATTCTCTCTATAGATTTGATGAAGGTGATATTCCTCATAATAAGTCTGCTAGTCAATACTTGTATGGGTTTGATAATTGTACTGTTAAACAAGAAAACTTCAATGCTTATGTTAGTAGACAATTGAAACTTAATGCCTACATGCTCGATTGCTTGGGTGATTATATGAGTAGAACTATTAATGATCTTAAGCTTATTAGTAAGCTTCCATGGTTAAAACTCAAGTAGAACAAGTACTTAAGGCAGATGATGATTTGCTCAATGAGTTGAATGGTAAGAACAATGATAATGCAGGTAGAATTATGACTAGAGGTGGTAAAATGACCCAGGAACCTTTGTATCATGAGGGCCACCCTAAGAGAATTGAGCAAGATTCTTAGAGAATTAATACTAATGCACCTAGTCCTAGTAATAAAAATAAAAAGAAAACTGATAGGACTTTGCATGCTTCTAGTGAACCTGTTATAGACACACCTAAGAATCCCAATGATATTTCTATTTCTGATGCTGAGACACAATCTGGTAATGAACATGAACCTAGTGATAATGTTAATGATGATGTTCATGTTGATGCTCAACTGTAACATCCCAAATTTTCAATTTGGAATGTTATACACTAGATCATATGCATATCATATTTTCTTGCATTTTGGTTGATCCTAGAAATTTCACGCAACTCAAGGACCCTCGGAGAGAGTTGGAGATTCGTTATTTTCATATTTGAGAGTTTTCTCGAATTTTGAAAATAGGATCATTTGATTTATTTATTTTATCTTCAATAATTTTTCCGGTGTCAAAATATATGAGAGAGGGAATAATATGACTTTCCCAAATTTAGGAAAAAATGAAGATATAATAAATAGATCAATTTTTGTTTTCCGGTGTTTATTTGCAGTTTATTTGGATAGGGAAAAATGCGCGTTTTCGAAAATTGCATTTTAGGTCCGGAGAAAAGTTCATTTTGTTCGGCTCATTTTTAGGAATCGGGGAAAATTTACTTTAGATTTTTCGGAGTTCGTTTAGATCTCTTTTTGTTTGTTTTTTTTTCTGCGCGAGAACCAGTTAAAAAAAAAATCAAAGTCCAGCGCCTTGGGCCAAAGGCCCAGCCGGCCAAGGCTACGGCCAAGGCCACCGCCCCCAGGGAGCCGCGCGCGCCTAGCGCTGGCGCAGGAGGCCGCCGCCTCGCCTCTTGCTCTAAACCGAATCCTAGTAGGACTTTTGTCCTACTTCCGTATATTCCTTTTCTATTTCTAGATCTTTTCCTTTCCTTTTTTCTATTCCTATTCCTATTTTGTTCTTTCTTTGCAACCGGAGTTCTTAAGTTGAACTACTTGGTTCGTTCTCTTGTTCGAGTTTTACCTGTGCATTAGATGAGTATTTATTGTATGCTTGTTGTTTGTCTGCGATAGATTACCCGGATTGCGCTGCTTGTTACTTCGAAACCCTAGGACTCGCGGATCATCAGCAAGGCAAGTATCACTTTGATCATACCTTTTCTACAACCCAGTTTTATTGCGTTAGATCAATCCTCACACATTGCATGATTAGGATCTAATTAAATTGTGGGATGGGAAGTAGATGAGGTAGTACCTATTACCTGTATTATTATGAAACCTTTGGGAGTTACTCTACATTTGCTTATTATGCCATGCTATGCTAGTAGACGTGGATTGGGTGAGTGATATCCATGACAGATGTGAGATTGATAATTTTAATGGTTTATCTAAGGTGGCAACTTAAACACACATCTGGGTGGATTGAGGCACCTGATGTCTATCAGGACTTGCCTGTTTTTTTGGACCGCCACCCAGGCTCAAAGGGATCATAAGATCTTTCATGCTAAATACTTACGTGTGCAGCCACAAGCCACTATGGGCTCTGGCATAGTTGACTAAGTTGTGCGAACTCTTACGGGGTGGACTAGCAGATGTAGGGGATGTAGGTGTACCGGTCTACCCCACAAGTAAGGTGCTAGTGCTTCTGAAAGACTATGTCTCGGTCATCCGTTTCTCAAACACCATGTAGTGCGAGAAAACAAACGGAGGCGATCGAGTCATGTGGGGAAAAGTGCGCAAACCTCTGCAGAGTGTACAAACTAATCATGATTAGCCGTGTCCCCGGTTATGGACAACTTGAGTATCTAGTACTTGAATGTCATTGTGAATCTCAACATGTTACTCTAATTAATGTTGTTGGGTTTTAATTGTACTTTTAATTGGGATTGAGAATGCTGTCAACCATTCTCAATGTTTAACAACCACCATGATAGTTAAATAAATTTATTCCTTTGCAGTAGGGAAAAACTGGCTTTACGCAAAACTGTAACCATAGAGCTTTCCACCAGCCATATATGCATATAGTATAGCTGTTTCATTCCATTACTCTCTATGTGTTACTTTGCCAGCATATTCCATGTGCTGACCCATTTTCGGGCTGCAACGTTAATGTTGCAGACTTTTCAGACGACGATTGAGGTGTTTAGGTCGTGGCCCTATACTCAGTGATGTCGCTGGAGTTGATGGACCCATTTATCTTCCGAGTCTTCCGCTGTTATCGATATTAGATGGCCTTCAGCCATATTTATTGTAATAAGTTCTTTTGAGCCATCGATGTAATAAGTGTGTGATTGCAACTCTGCTATAAAACCTCGATGTACTGTGTGGTGTCAGCATTACTGATCCAGGGATGACACCGTAGCACAGTAGACGTGATCCATTCGGGTCAGGTCGCTACAGAGATGGTATCAGAGCACACGCTGACTGTAGGACACGACCACTAAGTTAAAGCCATAGATCACCATTCTATTCTCATTTTCTACTCCTCATCTTTTCTACTCTATTAGGATGACGCACGCGAAGATTAAGTACGCTCAACCGGATGAAGGCACACCTTTTGGATTTCACCTGAAGGAAGTCACCAAGTACCTGAACATTGGATTACCAAGCTTCACGGGAACCTTCAATGCCACTCTGCCTGAAGAGGAGTGCTGGAAGATTCAAGCTCACGTTCCGGGAAGAACATTCGCGCCAATCACGAAACCCATAGATAGTGTTTTCAATGCACCAACCTGGAGTCTAGGAAGGAGCATGGCAGCTCATATCACCATAGGACGCATTGGAGAAGTTTATCAAGAAGACCTCAAGGACACTATCTACCAGATTTGCGGACGCCGTAATGAACAATGGGAGTTAGTCAGCACCAAGAAGGATAGATCCATTGCATCTTTCATCCAGGAGTTAAACCAGCACATTCGACGCCACGAGAACCAGATGTGCAATGATATGGTAGAGTTGAAGAATGCGAAGGCAAGGATCATCGAGCTAGAAGGAGAACTGAAGTCTACACGCAAGGACTACATGGACGAGATCGTAGCTCTAGCAAGGCACAATTGCGATCTTAAGCAGGAGATTGAAGAACTCAAGAGCAAGTTAGCATCCCAGGAGGACGATGAGTACGTCACATGTCCGGACAACTACATCATCATCGACGACACCGATTCGGATCCAAGTGAACCCGACTTCGAAGACGAAGCTGGAGCAGATATCATGGAGTCTTCCACCGGTTCAAATTTCTATATGACCACCAGATAGTAGTAGTATTCCCCCATGTAAACACAATATAGTCGAGCACTTTTGCGATAGATAGACCGTTTGTAAGCCCTTGTTTGATTGATTGAAGTGATTTTGTGTGCATTTGCTCATGTGCATATGGGTAGTGTTATCCCTTTAGACCCCCTCTATTCTTATATCTCGTATTTTCTAAACCCTCAGATGCCTCCGAGACGTGACAATGGATTTCCACCGGAGCTCACTCAGTTGATCCAACAGCAGAATCAGTTGATGCAGATGTTAGTCCAGAACCAGCAGAACAACAACAACAACAACCCACCACCACCACCACCACCTGTTGACCACTTAGCCCGTTTCCTTAGGCTGAATCTGCCGGTGTTTTCCAGTAGCACCGAGCCAATAGTAGCAGACGATTGGCTCCGCAAGATAGGAAGGGAGTTGACCACTGCAGGATGCACGGATGGTGAGAAAGTGAAGTTTGCCGCTCACCAGCTTGACGGACCCACGGCAGCATGGTGGGAGAATTTCACAGCCACTTACCCAGTTGACACTGTCACATGGGATCAGTTTCAGCAAGCTTTCCGCACTGCCCATGTTTCAGCAGGAGCTATGGCCATAAAGAAGCGTGAGTTGCGCAACTTACGCCAAGGAGGAAGGACTCTTGGCCAGTATGTGGAGGAGTTTAGTAAGCTAGCCCGTTATGCCCCAGATGACGTTGCTACGGATGCAGCTAAGCAGGAGAAGTTTCTGGAAGGACTGAATGATGAGCTAAGCATGCAGTTGATGGTAGCGAGTTTCAACAACTACCAGGAGTTGGTAGATCGTGCCATCATGATTGAAGGGAAGCAACAGCAGATTGAGAACCGTAAGAGGAAGTATGGACATGGGAAGCATAACTCTGGAGCCCAGCAGAAGCCCCGTTTTACCCCTAAACCGGGATTTAAGTTTCAGCATACCCATGGAGGAGGTAGCTCGCACAACCATAATGGCCACAAGAATGGTAATGGGAATGGAGGAAGCAACGGCCAGAACCGGACCACCCCATCGACCCCAACCAAGAGAGACCTGAGTCAAGTCACCTGTTTCAAGTGTTCGAAGACCGGACATTATGCCAATGAATGTCCTGAAGGCCAGAATGGAAATGGCAATGGAAGCTCTGGGAAGAAGCCGAACCCTTTCAATAGGGGACAGGTGAACCACGTTAATGTGGAGGAGATTGAAGATCAGCCCGATGCAGTAATAGTATAGCCTGCCCACTAGGATTCTTAAAACACCTATGCTAGTAAGCTCGCCAGGAGCAGAATACATGGCCAGACAAGGATGTTTTCAAGTACCATTGAGTATAGGAAGGCATGTATTCCCAACGGATTTAATTATTCTGGAATCCCAAGGTCTGGATGTTATTCTTGGTATGGATTGGCTGTCGATGTATGGAGGAAACATCGATTGCGCCAGTAAGACAATTTTGCTTACCACACCAGAAGGAAGAAGGATCAAGTATGTATCCCGGCATCTGCCAAACAGGACACAAGTGAATTGCCTAACAGGAGTTGTGCAGGAGGAAGTACCAGTGGTAAAGGATTTTCCTGATGTATTTCCTGAGGAATTACCAGGCATGCCACCGGATAGAGACATTGAGTTTTTGATTGAGTTATTGCCAGGTACAGGCCCAATATCGAAGCGACCGTACCGGATGCCAGCAAAGGATTTGGTGGAAATTAAGAATCAGATTAAGGAGTTATTGGATAAAGGTTACATTCGCCCAAGTTCTTCGCCTTGGAGATCACCCGTACTTCTAGTGGAAAATAAGGATGGATCATTAAGGATGGTTGTAGATTATCGGGGATTGAATGAAGTAACCATCAAGAATAAGTACCCACTGCCAATGATCAACGATCTGTTTGATCGATTGCATGGAGCTAAAGTGTTTTCCAAGATCGATTTGCGATCAGGGTACCATCAGTTGAAGATTCGAGAGCAGGACATACCTAAGACAGCATTCACCACAAGATATGGACTGTATGAGTACACCGTTATGTCATTTGGATTGACTAACGCACCTGCCTATTTTATGAACCTGATGAACAAAGTGTTTATGGAGTTTTTGGATAAGTTCGTCGTAGTGTTCATTGATGACATCCTAGTTTATTCGAAGAATGAAGAGGAGCATAAGGAACATTTGCATTTGGTTTTGGAGAAACTAAGAGAACATCAGTTATATACCAAATTCAGCAAATGTGAGTTTTGGTTGAAGGAAGTTGGATTCCTCGGACACGTTATATCCGGAGAAGGTATAGCAGTTGACCCCACAAAGGTTGAGACCGTAACCGAATGGGAAGCACCAACAACAGTTGGAGAGATCCGGAGTTTTCTTGAACTCGCAGGATACTACCGGAGATTCATTGAGAACTTTTCAAAGATTGCAAAGCCTATGACTGAATTGTTGAAGAAGGATACTAAGTTCAAATGGACTGAGGAGTGTGAGGCTAGTTTCCAGGAGTTGAAGAAACGATTGGTTACCTCACCGGTATTGATTTTGCCAGATCAGACCAAGGATTATGAGGTGTATTGCGACGCTTCATGTCGAGGACTTGGAGCAGTGCTTATGCAGGAAGGGAGAGTTGTTTCGTATGCATCACGACAACTGAAGCCTCATGAGTTGAATTATGCCACGCATGATTTGGAGTTAGCAGCCGTAGTGCATGCATTGAAAACATGGAGACATTTCCTCATTAGAAATCATTGTGAGGTGTACACGGATCACAAGAGTTTGAAGTACATTTTCACGCAGAAGGAGTTGAACCTCAGACAAAGGAGATGGTTGGAGCTCATCAAGGATTATGACATGAGATTGCATTACCATCCCGGAAAGGCTAATGTAGTAGCTGACGCATTGAGCCGTAAGAGCCATGTCAATACGATAATGACGGGAAGTATACCCAAGGAGTTAGCAGAAAACCTTCGTGAACTAAGTTTAGAGATAGTTCCGAAAGGCTATGTAGCAGCATTGGAGATTCAGTCAACATTGATGGATAAGATCAGAGAGGCTCAGAAATCTGACAAGGAAATTGCTGCTATAAAAGAGAGAATGAGTAAAGGAAAAGCAAAGGGATTTCGTGAGGATGAGCACGATACTCTATGGTTTGAAGACCGTGTTTATGTGCCCAATGACCCGGAGATCAGGAAGTTGATTTTGCAAGAGGCACATGATTCACCATATTCGATTCACCCAGGGAATACCAAGATGTATTTGGATTTAAAGGAAACATTTTGGTGGACCGGAATGAAGAAGGATATTGCAGCATATGTAGCAGTTTGTGACGTATGTCAGAGAGTAAAGGCAGAGCATCAGAAGCCAGCCGGATTGTTACAACCATTGCCGATACCCGAATGGAAGTGGGATAAGATAGGCATGGATTTTATCATAGGACTACCCAGGACGAAAGCAGGGTATGACTCGATATGGGTAGTAGTTGATCGTTTGACGAAGGTAGCACATTTCATTCCAGTTAAGACCACTTACACCAGTGCTAAGTTGGCAAAGATATACATGACTAGGATCATTTGTTTGCATGGAGTGCCGAGGAGTATCGTATCAGATACCAGTTTCGTTCCATGACAATAGTTACGAAGTTGGAGACCGTCAGTTCTTTGGACCAGATTTGATTAAGGAGTCTGAACGGAAAGTTAAGTTGATTCGCGATAGGCTCAAGGTAGCCCAGTCCAGGCAGAAGAGCTACACAGATTCAAAACGCAAGGAGATAGTTTACGAAACCGGAGACAGAGTTTATCTCCGAGTATCCCCACTTCGAGGAGTTAAGCGCTTTGGAGTTAAGGGAAAGTTAGCACCGCGTTTCGTTGGACCATTTAAGATCTTGAAACGTATGGGAGAAGTCGCTTATAAGTTGGAATTACCAGAAGGACTGTCAGGAGTTCATGATGTATTCCATGTTTCTCAGCTGAAGAGATGTCACGCCGAGATGGCGGAGGTACCGCTAAGAGATACAGTGCCATTAGAAGCGATTCAGTTGAAGGACGACTTAACATATGAGGAGAAGCCAGTCAAGATTCTCGAGTTTGCCAGTAGAGTTACTCGCAGCAAGGTTATCAAGTTTTGCAAAGTTCAGTGGAACCACCACTCAGAGGATGAAGCCACCTGGGAAAGAGAAGAAGATTTGCTCAAGGACCACCCTCACCTATTTTCTAGCCAACCTGAATCTCGAGGGCGAGATTCATCTTAAGGGGGGTAGGTTTGTAACATCCCAAATTTTCAATTTGGAATGTTATACACTAGATCATATGCATATCATATTTTCTTGCATTTTGGTTGACCCTAGAAATTTCACGCAACTCAAGGACCCTCGGAGAGAGTTGGAGATTTCGTTATTTTCATATTTGAGAGTTTTCTCGAATTTTGAAAATAGGATCATTTGATTTATTTATTTTATCTTCAATAATTTTTCCGGTGTCAAAATATATGAGAGAGGGAATAATATGACTTTCCAAAATTTAGGAAAAAATGAAGATATAATAAATAGATCAATTTTTGTTTTCCGGTGTTTATTTGCAGTTTATTTGGATAGGGAAAAATGCGCGTTTTTGAAAATTGCATTTTAGGTCCGGAGAAAAGTTCATTTTGTTCGGCTCATTTTTAGGAGTCGGGGAAAATTTACTTTAGATTTTTCGGAGTTCGTTTAGATCTCTTTTTGTTTGTTTTTTTTTTCTGCGCGAGAACTAGTTAAAAAAAAATCAAAGTCCAGCGCCTTGGGCCAAAGGCCCAGCCGGCCAAGGCTACGGCCAAGGCCACCGCCCCCAGGGAGCCGCGCGCGCCTAGCGCTGGCACAGGAGGCCGCCGCCTCGCCTCTTGCTCTAAACCGAATCCTAGTAGGACTTTTGTCCTACTTCCGTATATTCCTTTTCTATTTCTAGATCTTTTCCTTTCCTTTTTTCTATTCCTATTCCTAGTCTAATTCTTGTCCCCTACCCCAAGTTTTGTCTCCTATCCCCAATATAAATACCCAAGCACCCCCCTCTAAATCATCAAACCCAAAGCCTAGAGCTCCACCAAACCCCGCGCCGCGCCGCCACCCCACACCCGCGCCGCCGCCG
Organism: Triticum urartu; assembly: GCF_056163025.1. Taxonomy (NCBI): domain Eukaryota; kingdom Viridiplantae; phylum Streptophyta; class Magnoliopsida; order Poales; family Poaceae; genus Triticum; species Triticum urartu. The sequence goes on from NC_141874.1 coordinate 321,077,659, forward strand.
CACCTTGCCCACGCCGCTGCCCCACGCCCACGCCGCCGGAGCCCCTCGCCGGAGACCTCGCTGGAGGTTGCCCCGCGTCTCTTTTTCTCGGATCGTTTTCTTCTAATCGTTCCGATTCTTTTCTTCTCTAAACCGTTCCGGTTTTCTAGATCGGTTTTTCGTTCGGTTTTCTTCTCCGAAACCCTAGATCGGATTCGTTTTCTTCTCCGATTTAATTGCCTTTGGACCGTTCGCCAGACCGTTCGTCCTAATGAACGTGATCACCGGATTCTTCTAGGTTAACGACGTCCGTTTGTTTAACCGTTCTTCTTTTTCTTCTCATCGGATTTATTCCGCGTCTTTTCCGCGATCGCGATCTCAGATCCGATCTTCTTTCTAGTCTTTCTTTTCGCTCGTTTACCGGAATCAGGTGATTCAAGCGCCTGGAGTTTCATCTCGAAACCGCCGTTCCGTCTAATCAACTTGAACAAGTTTTTGCTACAGTAAAATTTGACCTAGTTTCAACTTGCTAGAACCGAGTTGTTTTCTTCCGCCGTTTGTTTTTCTTTCTTTCTTTGCAACCGGAGTTCTTAAGTTGAACTACTTGGTTCGTTCTCTTGTTCGAGTTTTACCTGTGCATTAGATGAGTATTTATTGTATGCTTGTTGTTTGTCTGCGATAGATTACCCGGATTGCGCGCTTGTTACTTCGAAACCCTAGGACTCGCGGATCATCAGCAAGGCAAGTAACACTTTGATCATACCTTTTCTACAACCCAGTTTTATTGCGTTAGATCAATCCTCACACATTGCATGATTAGGATCTAATTAAATTGTGGGATGGGAAGTAGATGAGGTAGTACCTATTACCTGTATTATTATGAAACCTTTGGGAGTTACTCTACATTTGCTTATTATGCCATGCTATGCTAGTAGACGTGGATTGGGTGAGTGATATCCATGACAGATGTGAGATTGATAATTTTAATGGTTTATCTAAGGTGGCAACTTAAACACACATCTGGGTGGATTGAGGCACCTGATGTCTATCAGGACTTGCCTGTTTTTTTTGGACCGCCACCCAGGCTCAAAGGGATCATAAGATCTTTCATGCTAAATACTTACGTGTGCAGCCACAAGCCACTATGGGCTCTGGCATAGTTGACTAAGTTGTGCAAACTCTTACGGGGTGGACTAGCAGATGTAGGGGATGTAGGTGTACCGGTCTACCCCACAAGTAAGGTGCTAGTGCTTCTGAAAGACTATGTCTCGGTCATCCGTTTCTCAAACACCATGTAGTGCGAGAAAACAAACGAAGGCGATCGAGTCATGTGGGGAAAAGTGCGCAAACCTCTGCAGAGTGTACAAACTAATCATGATTAGCCGTGTCCCCGGTTATGGACAACTTGAGTATCTAGTACTTGAATGTCATTGTGAATCTCAACATGTTACTCTAATTAATGTTGTTGGGTTTTAATTGTACTTTTAATTGGGATTGAGAATGCTGTCAACCATTCTCAATGTTTAACAACCACCATGATAGTTAAATAAATTTATTCCTTTGCAGTAGGGAAAAACTGGCTTTACGCAAAACTGTAACCATAGAGCTTTCCACCAGCCATATATGCATATAATATAGCTGTTTCATTCCATTACTCTCTATGTGTTACTTTGCCAGCATATTCCATGTGCTGACCCGTTTTCAGGCTGCAACGTTAATGTTGCAGACTTTTCAAACGACGATTGAGGTGTTTAGGTCGTGGCCCTATACTCAGTGATGCCGCTGGAGTTGATGGACCCATTTATCTTCCGAGTCTTCCGCTGTTATTGATATTAGATGGCCTTCAGCCATATTTATTGTAATAAGTTCTTTTGAGCCATCGATGTAATAAGTGTGTGATTGCAACTCTGCTATAAAACCTCGATGTACTGTGTGGTGTCAGCATTACTGATTCAGGGATGACACCGTAGCACAGTAGACGTGATCCATTCAATGATAAAAGTAATTAATTAATTAATTAACTAATTAGTTAACTTATTTAATTCTGATTAAATTAACTAATTAAGGTTAATTAACCCAATGATTAATTAACCTAATTAACTACTGTTAATTAATCTAATCAATTAGTTAGGTTAATTAAACCCTAATTAACATAAACAGTGTATGACAGGTGGGTCCCACTGGACCCATTGGTCAGGTTGACCAAGTCAACAGAGTTGACTGCTGATGTCAGCATGACATCATGCTGATGTCATTAATCTGTTTTTCGAATTAATTTAAATAATTAATTAAATTCCAGAAATTAATAAAATCTTTAGAAAATCATATCTTTTAATCCGTAACTCAGATTAAAATATTTTCAACATGAAAATTGCTCAGAACGACGAGACGAATTCGGATACGCAGCCCGTTCGTCCGCCACGCATCCCTAACCTATCAAACTCGCAACTTTCCCCCTCCGGTTCACCGGTCCGAAAACGCGAAACACCGGGGATACTTTCCCGGATGTTATCCCCCTTCACCGGTATCACCTACTACCGCGTTAGGGCACCTCTAACGCCGTAACTTGTCTTGTCATGCATCACTATGCATATGCTTGCATTATATTTATTGTTTCTTCCCCCTCTTCTCTCTCTAGGCACCGAGACCGACGCCGCTGCTACCCCGTACGACTACGGAGTTGACGACCCCTCTCTCTTGCCAGAGCAACCAGGCAAGCCCCCCCCCCTTTGATCACCAGATATCGCCTACTCTTCTCTATACTGCTTGCATTAGAGTAGTGTAGCATGTTACTGCTTCCCGTTAATCCTATATTGATGCATAGCCTGTCCTTGCTACTACTGTTGTTACCTTTACCTGCAATCCTAATGCTTAGTATAGGATGCTAGCATTTTCATCAGTGGCCCTACATCCTTGTCCGTCTGCCATGCTATACTATCGGACCCTGATCACTCGGGAGTTGATCACGGGTATATACTATATGCTTTATACATGATACATGTGGTGACTAAAGACGGGTCGGCTTGTGGAGCACCCGCGAGTGATTCACGGATTGGGGGCTGAAAGGACCTTTGTCCCAACGGCCCTCTGTGTGGATCTTTGAGGCGGAGCGACAGGGCAGGTTCCGACCACCTAGGAGAGAGGTGGGCCTGGCCCTGGTCGACGTTCGCGGATACTTAACACGCTTAACGAGATCTGGGTATTTGATCTGAGTCTGGCCATTTGGTCTATACGCACTAACCATCTACGCGGGAGTAGTTATGGGTATCCCAGCGTCGTGGTATCAGCCGAAGCCTTCTTGACGTCAGCGACGGAGCGGCGCGCGCTGGATTGGACTGGAACGCCACTAGGCTAGGTCTGCTTTCGGCCGCCCACGCAACGTGCAGGTGTGCTAAGGGCGATGGGCCCAGACCCCTGGGCGCTTAGGTTTAGACCGGCGTGCTGACCTCTCTGTTGGTCTAGGTGGGGCTGCGACGTGTTGATCTTCCGAGGCCGGGCATGACCCAGGAAAGTGTGTCCGGCCAAATGGGATCGAGCGTGTTGGGGTATGTGGTGCACCCCTGCAGGGAAGTTAATCTATTCGAATAGCCGTGATCTTCGGTAACAGGACGACTTGGAGTTGTACCTTGACCTTATTACAACTAGAACCGGATACTTAATAAAACACACCCTTCCAAGTGCCAGATACAACCGGTGGTCGCTCTCTCACAGGGCGACGAGGGGAGGATCATCGGTTAGGATTATGCTATACGATGCTGCTTGGAGGACTTCAGTCTACTCTCTTCTACATGCTGCAAGACGGAGGCTGCCAGAAGCGTAGTCTTCGAAAGGACTAGCTATCCCCCTCTTATTCCGGCTTTCTGCAGTCCAGCCCACATATAATAGTCTTATTCCAGTTGATACCAATGCATACATATGTAGTGTAGCTCCTTGCTTGCGAGTACTTTGGATGAGTACTCACGGTTGCTTTCTCCCCCTTTTCCCCCCTTTCCTTTCTTCCTGGTTGTCGCAACCAGATGTTGGAGCCCAGGAGCCAGACGCCACCGTCGACGACGACTCCTATTACACCGGAGGTGCCTACTACTACGTGATGCCCGCTGACGACGACCAGGAGTAGTTAGGAGGATCCCAGGCAGGAGGCCTGCGCCTCTTTCGATCTGTATCCCAGTTTGTGCTAGCCTTCTTAAGGCAAAATTGTTTAACTTATGTCTGTACTCAGATATTGTTGCTTCCGCTGACTCGTCTATGATCGAGCTCTTGTATTCGAGCCCTCGAGGCCCCTGGCTTGTAATATGATGCTTGTATGACTTATTTTAATTGTAGAGTTGTGTTGTGATATCTTCCCGTGAGTCCTTGATCTTGATCGTACACATTTGCGTGCATGATTAGTGTACGGTCAAATCGGGGGCGTCACAATGCTCCATTAAAAGAAACTATGTTACAACTGCTTTATGTGATCTTGGAGCCGGTGTTAGTGTTATGACTTTCTCTTTGTATCATAGACTTGAATTGAATAATTTGACACCTACTAAAATCTCTTTGCAAATGGCTGATAAATCAACTGCCATACCCATCGGTATTTGTGAGGATGTGCCTGTTGTGTTTGCAAACGTTACTATCTTAACGGACTTTGTTATTCTTGATATTCCCGAGGACGACGTTATGTCAATTATCCTTGGTAGACCCTTTTTGAATACCGCAGGGATATTAATTGATTGCAACAAGGGCAATGTCACTTTTCGTGTTAATGGTAATGAGCGATACACTTTTCGAAGATACAACCTCAAGTTCATAGTATCAATTCTATTGCAAAAATTTCAACTATTACTATTGGAGGTTTTGAATTCCCTCTTCCTACTGTCAAAAAGAAATATGATATTCTTATTGTTGGGGACATGCATATCCCCATTGAGGTAACCTGGTGTTATTCGAAAGTTCTCTGGTTTCATCTCATTCGGAAGAAGTTTGTTAATAAGACATGATCAACCTTGTTAATGGATTCCTTTTTATGAGCATGAGATGGATGAATTTAGAAAGCACAACTTTCTGTACCTACTTTTTACTTTCTGTTATTTAGAATAAATAAAGCAAAAATAGTATTATCTGTCTGTTTTCTGAATTATCTGTGCAATAAAATATGTCCCAAAAATAGAAGTTCTCCAAATGCCTTGAAAATTTAGTATGATTTTTTATAGAATATTTTAGAATTTTTGGCACTGAACATGCACGAGGGGGCTGCACTAGTGGACCAGAAGGGTGCAGGGCACGTCCTACCCCTTGGGCGCGCCCCCTGATTTGTGGCTCCCATGTAGGCCCCCCTCACTATTTCAGCACCCATCCACTTCGTCTTCCTCTAGAAAAAATCTTCCCGTTGCTCAAACCCATGTTCTTGCTCGTCTTGCTGCCATTTTTCGATCTGCTTGTGCAAAGTTCCATTTACAGAACTGTTTTGGGGGATTGTTCTTTGGTATGTGACTCCTCCAATGGTCCAATTAGTTTTTGTTCTAGTGCTTTATTTATTGCAAATTTTTGCTTCTATGGTGACCTTGTTCTTGAGCTTGCATGTAAAATTTATATGGTCCAAAGTAGTTTTGATGCATGATATAGCCTCTAGGCACTTGTAGGAGTAGTTGCTATCAATCTTGTTGAGTTTTGTTCATTTTTATTTGAAGTCAGTAAAAATTTCAGAAATTTTCAGAGGAAGAAAATGATGAGGAGATTTTTAAGAGGCTCTTCAAGTCGGGGTTCTAAAGAAAAGGAAAATGAAGAGAAGAAGCCCAAGTACAACCTTCCTCGCACTGCGGAGGTTCGGCCGTGTGAATGGCCATGTGAGGCATTCTTGGAGGCGGCCGGAATTTATGATGATTTCTATTATTTGGCGGAGAATGTAGGCATCACCGACTTCCTCAACGGTAAGTGAGATCAGTACCTCCTACTCACTAATAATTTCGTGCAAAATTTCCACTTTCATGCTAGGAGATCACTGCCCATTGTAGAATTTTATTTATATAATGAGCATAAGGAGATGATGCTTTATGACTTTTGTGATGTTTGCTCGTTTTGAGGGCAGCATCGATGAACCACGTCCTAGAGATGTGGAAGATTTTATTGATGAAGTTACCGTAGGGGAAAGGAGAAAGGTGTCGGAAGTGAGAATGGCTAGTTTACATTTTCCTGTTTTGCGCTACTACTCATTATATCCTGGGAGATGTTTAATTGGTCGCGGGGAGAGTGGAGGCCTTAGTGCTCCTGGCCTTGCTATTTTGCACCATGCTTTACTTCGTGATAGAACTTTCAGTTTGGGCGCTATAGTTGCTCGACGGTTGTGTTTAAACCGTTCGAGGGGTCCTATCTTTTGAGGCATCTATGCCTCCCGCCTCGCTCAACGCTTTGAGATACCCATTAGGCATGAGGAGGAAGAGGAGATGATACTACCCACTATTTACCTAGACTATAACTGTATGGTCTTACATGATTTTATTAGCAACGATAAGGACAAGAGACTCATCTATATCCTGGTTTTCAGCCAGAAAACTTGTCAGATTATTACTTTTCCTGCACCTTCATTGTTTAATATTCATTCAGGCATGTACCTCATCATGCCCGAGGACATTTATTCATACTAGGAGCGGACATGATCCCCAGTTCACGAGCCAGAACTATCAATTGATTCGTATCAGGAGTCCATTTATCAGTGGGAGCCATAGGAGTTCGCTAACCAGTGGAACCCCCAGGATCCTCCTCAGTATATAGGACAGGGCTACTTTGATCCATGGGCATAGACCAACTTAGGCCAAAAGCCTAAGCTTGGGGGAGTACGTATTTCTCACTAACATTACATTCATGTTCACACACTCATTCTAGTTGTCGGTGTTCATACTTTTTCATTGTATTATCCATGTTAGTTTATTTGTTTTTCTCGCTTTCTTCTTGTGTGTTTGAAAAACTTTAAGAAAAAAATAGTTGTAGTTTCTTTCTAGTTTCCTTTCCATGTTTATTTAGTAGTAGTACTAAAAGAAAACCAAAACAGATTTCTTGTTCTTCTTTTGCTTGTTGGGAACTTTCCTGTTTAAATAGTTCTTCTCGTTCTTGCTTTACTTTATTTAGAAAAACAAAAACTCCAAAAACATTTCAGTGTGTTTCTTTGAAATTCTTTTTTCCTTTCTTTGGGTCGAGAGGAGAAGACCACGATGAAACTGTTGAGTGGCTCTCATATGCATTATTATTGATCTAACAAAGAGCCCATATTACCTCGTCTTCTCCTTTGAATAAATGTTTATAGATTCCAGCTTAGTCCAATGCACGTGCATTATTATTATTATTATCCACACCGTTCGGTCGTGCAAGTGAAAGGCAATAATGACGATATATGATGAAATGATTGAGATGAGGAAAAGCTGGTATGAACTCGACCTATCTTTTTTTGTAAATATGATTAGATCATCATTCCTGATTCGGCCCATTATGAATGAAACATGTTTGCAATGAAAATTAGATTATGTTACTGATGCCATGCTTAATTAGCTAGGATTTTATAATGGTTTACCTTGTGTGCCAACATGCTTTTAAAATGGTTGTGATGTAGTATGATAGGATGGTGTCCTCCTTTGAACGATTCAAGTGGCTTGACTTGGCACATGTTCACGCATGTAGTTGAAACAAAATCAACATAGCGTCCACAATATTTATGTTCATGGTGATTTATATCCTACTCATGCTTGCACTCAATGTTGGTTAATCACAATGCATGTTTATAACTGTTGTCGCTCTCTAGTTGGTTGCTCCTCATTCTCTTGCTAGCCTTCACTTGTACTAAGCGGGAATACTGCTTGTGCATCCACTTTCGTAAACCCAAAGTTGTTCCATATGAGTCCACCATACCTGCCTATATGCGGTATTTACCCGTCGTTCCAAGTAGATTTGCATGTGCCAAACTCTAAACCTTCAAATAATCTGTTTTGTATGCCTGAATCGCTCATGTAACGATTGGGGGCTGTCAGTATCATCCATGCTAGGTGGGTTATTCTCACGATGAGTGGACTCCGCTCGTCATTCACGAGAAAATGGCTGGTAATTGGGATGCCTAGTACCATGTTCAAATCATATCAAAATATAACTTCAAACAAAAGTCCCTGGGACTGTTGTTAGTTGGACGGTACCCCTTGTTTCGGACCAGCCGTGGAATATGCTTGTTGGTGGAGGGGGAGTATAAACTTTACCATCCTGTTTGGGAACCTCCTATAATGTATCTAGCATGGAAAATACCGAGATCTCTCGGTCGTTATGTTGACAATGAAAGCATGCCGCTCAAAATTATATTCATCTTTGTTTCAAAAAGCTCGAGCTCTCGCACCTCTGCAAATCCCCGCTTCCCTCTACGAAGGGTCTATCTATTTAGTTTTATTGTTGAGTCATCATCCTCTTATAAAAAGCACCAGTTAGAGAGCACCACTTTCATTTGTATGTGTTGTTATTAATTGATATTGACTATGACTGGATCTCTTTTGCCATGAATTCAATGTCTAGTCAGTCCTTGATCTTCAGGGGTGATGTGCATTTATGTTTTGTAGTCACAGAAAGGGCTAGCGAGATACCCTCTAGTTATATCATATCATGATTGTTTTGAAAAAGTGTTGTCATCCGAGATTTATTATTATTTCTTGCTAGTTGATTATGCCATTGATATGAGTAAATGTCAGACCTAAATGTTATTGTGTATATGGTTAGTTCATAATCTTTGCTGAAAACCTGAATGCTGGCTTTACATATTTGCAACAACAAGATCAAACAGAGTTTGTAAAAGTTTTTCTTTATCACTTTCAGTTTGTCAACTGAATTGCTTGAGCACAAGCAATGGGTTAAGCTTGGGGGAGTTGATACGTCTCCATTGTATCTACTTTTACAAACTCTTTTGCCCTTGTTTTGGACTCTAATTTGCATGATTTGAATAAAACTAACCCGGACTGATGCTGTTTTCAGCAGAACTATCTTCATGTTATTTTTGTATAGAAATAAAAATTCTTAGAATGACTTGAAACTTCACGGAGAATATTTTTGGAATGAATAAAAAATATTGACGAAAGAATCAACCAGAGGGGACACATCGTCTATCCACAAGCATGGAGGGCGCGCCCTGATACGTCTCCAACGTATCTATAATTTTTTATTGCTCCATGCTATATTATCTACTGTTTTGAATGTTTATGGGCTTTATTATACACTTTTATATCATTTTTGGGACTAACCTATTAACCCAGAGCCCAGTGCCAGTTTCTGTTTTTTGCCTGTTTTAGTGTTTCGAAGAAAAGGAAAATCAAACAGAGTCCAAATGACCTGAAACTTCATGGAACTTATTTTTGTATCAGAAGAAGCACAGAATACTTGGAGTCTACGTAAAGGAAGCTTCGAGGAGGTCACGAGGTAGGGGGGCGCCCCCCTGGGTGCGCCCTCCACCCTCGTGGGCCCCTCGTGGCCCCCCTGACGTACTTCTTCCGCCTATATATCTCCATATACCCTAAAAACATCCGTGAGCAAAATAGTTCGGGAGTTCCGCCGCCAGAAGCCTCCGTAGCCACCGAAAACCAATCTAGACCCGTTCCGACACCCTGCCGGAGGGGGAATCCCTCTCTGGTGACCATCTGCATCATCCCGGTGCTCTCCATGACGAGGAGGGAGTAGTTCTCCCTCGGGGCTGAGGGTATGTACTAGTAGCTATGTGTTTGATCTATCTCTCTCGTGTTCTTGAGGTGTTACGATCTTGATGTATCGCGAGCTTTGCTATTATAGTTGGATCCTATGATGTTTTCAACCCCTCTATTCTCTTGTAATGAATTGAGTTTCCCCTTTGAAGTTATCTTATCGGATTGAGTCTTTAAAGATTTGAGAACACTTGATGTATGTCTTGTCATGGATATCTGTGGTGACAATGGGATATCACGTGATTCACTTGATGTATGTTTTGGTGACCAACTTGCGGGTTCCGCCCATGAACCTATGCATAGGGGTTGGCACACGTTTTCGTCGTGATTCTCCAGTAGAACTTTGGGGCACTCTTTGAGGTCCTTTGTGTTGGTTGAATAGATGAATCTGAGATTGTGTGATGCATATCGTATAATCATACCCACGGATACTTGAGGTGACATTGGAGTATCTAGGTGACATTAGGGTTTTGGTTGATTTGTATCTTAAGGTGTTATTCTAGTACGAACTCTAGGGCTGTTTGTGACACTTATAGGAATAGCCCAATGGATTGATTGGAAAGAATAACTTTGAGGTGGTTTCGTACCCTACCATAATCTCTTCGTTCGTTCTCCACTATTAGTGACTTTGGAGTGACTCTTTGTTGCATGTTGAGGGATAGTTCTATGATCCAATTGTGTTAGTATTGTTGAGAGGACTTACACTAGTGAAAGTATGAACCCTAGGCCTTATTTCCTAGCATTGCAATACCGTTTACGCTCACTTTTATCATTTGTTACCTTGCTGTTTTTATATTTTCAGATTACAAAAACCTTTATCTACTATCCATATACCACTTGTATCACCATCTCTTCACCGAACTAGTGCACCTATACAATTTACCATTGTATTGGGTGTGTTGGGGACACAAGAGACTCTTTGTTATTTGGTTGCAGGGTTGCTTGAGAGAGACCATCTTCATCCTACGCCTCCTACGGATTGATAAACCTTAGGTCATCCACTTGAGGGAAATTTGCTACTGTCCTACAAACCTCTGCACTTGGAGGCCCAACAACGTCTACAAGAAGAAGGTTGTGTAGTAGACATCAAGCTCTTTTCTGGCACCGTTGCTGGGGAAGTGAGTGATTGAAGGTATATCTTTAGATCTTGCAATCGATTCTTTTAGTTTCTTGTTTTATCACTAGTTTAGTTTATAAAAGAAAATTACAAAAAATGGAATTGAGTTTGTCTCATACACTTCACCTTTTTAATATCTTTCGTGAGTATGATGGAAAGGAAAATTGTCCTCAAATACTAGAAGAAGAATTACATAGAATTCTTGGAACTAAATATTTGAATGATCAGCATGATTGCAATGTTGTTAGTATGAATTCCTTGAATATCTATGATGCTAATGATATTGAAAGCCACAAGCTTGGGGAAGCTATGTTTGATGAAGATGATATTTTTTGTCCCCCAAGTTTTGATGAGAAAATTTATTATGATGAAAGCATGCCTCCTATCTATGATGACTATTGTAATGACACGTATGCTTTAAAGAATAATGATAACAATGAAACTTGTCATCTTGATTTCAATTTTCAATCCCATGATAGTTACTTTGTTGAGTTTGCTCCCACTATTATTCATGAGAAGAATTTTGCTTATGTGGAGAGTAGTAAATTTTCTATGCTTGTAGATCATGAAAGGAATGCTTTAGGTGTTGGTTATATTGTTGAATTCATTCATGATGGTACTGAAAATTATTATGAGGGAGGAACATATGCTTGTAGGAATTGCAATAATATCAAGTTTCCTCTCTATGTGCTTAAAATTTCGAAGTTATGCTTGTTTTGCCCTCCTATGCTAGTTGATTATTGTTCCCAAAGTTGTTTGCTCACAAAATCCCTATGCATAGTAATTATGTTAGACTTAAATGTGTTAGTCATATTCTTCATGATTCTCTCTTTATGTTACAATTCTTATCTTTTATGTGAGCATCGTTGAAATCATCATGCCTAGCTAGGGGCGTTAAACGATAGCGCTTGTTGGGAGGCAACCCAATTTTATTTTAGTTACTTGCCTTTCGTTCCTGTTTAGTAATAAATAATTCATCTAGACTCTGTTTATATGTGGTTTTATGATTTTAATTAGTGTTTGTGCCAAGTAGAACCTTTGGGAAGACTTGGGAGAAGTCTTGTTGATCATGCTGTAAAAAACAGAAACTTTAGCACTTACGAGAAATGATGCCATGTTTATTTGGAGAGTGATATTTAGTTAATTCTTTTTTAATATGATTAATAGATAAATTCCTCAGGTCCAGCAATTTATTTGAGAATTTATGAGTTCCATAAGTATACGTTTGATCCATATTACTACAGACTGTTCTGTTTTTGACAGATTCTGTTTTCCGTGTGTTGTTTGCTTATTTCGATGAATCTATGGCTAGTAAAATAGTTTATAAACCATAGAGAAGTTGGAATACAGTAGGTTTAACACTAATATATATAAAGAATGAGTTCATTACAGTACCTTGAAGTGGTCTTTTGTTTTCTTTCGCTAACGGAGCTTACGAGTTTTCTGTTAAGTTTTGTGTTGTGAAGTTTTCAAGTTTTGGGTAAGGATTCGATGGACTATGGAATAAGGAGTGGAAAGAGCCTAAGATTGGGGATTCCCAAGGCACCCCAAGGTAATATTCAAGTATAGCCAAGAGCCTAAGCTTGAGGATGCCCCAAAAGGCATCCCCTCTTTCGTCTTCGTTCATCGGTAACTTTACTTGGAGCTACATTTTTATTCACCACATGATATGTGTTTTTCTTGGAGCGTCAATTTATTTAGTTAGGATTTTCTTTCTGTTATTTAGAACAATGTTTTTCATCTTTTATTTCAATAAAAGTGGCATTGATAGCCTTTACTATGCCTATGTTACAAGTGTACATGTTGCTGTTTGAAAACAGAAAGTTTACCGCTGTTGCAATAATTCCCTAGAAAATTCAGAATGAGATAAAATGTTGAAACCTTTTGCATATTAAGCTCTGATAAATTTACTACATTGGTAATTTTATTTCATAATTTTTGGATCTAGCGAAGTATGGATGTTTCTGCATTCTTTGCAGACTATCCTGTTTAGGCAGATTGCTGTTATGTTTGCATTGTTTGCATATGTTTGCTTCTTTAATGATTCTATTTGAGGATAGGACTATTAAATATGCAGAGGCATTTAGTATGCAATTTTGAATAATAATTTTAGTGATTTTCTACAATAGATTATGATAAGGTTTTGGCAATGGTTTATACTAACTTATCTCACGAGTCCTTGTTGAGTTTTGTGTGGATGAAGCTTTTGAGATTTAGGGAGACCGTGATATGAGAGGAATTAAGGAGACACAAAAGCTCAAGCTTGGGGATGCCCAAGGAATCCCAAGATAATATTTCAATAAGTCTCAAGCGTCTAAGCTTGGGGATGCCCCGGTTGGCATCCCACCTTTCTTCTTCAGCAACTATCGGTTAGTATCGGTTGATCCTAAGTTTTTGTTTCTTCACATGATGTTTGCCATTCTTAGAATGTCATTTTATTTTGCTTTGCTTGCTGTTTGAATAGAATACCAAGATCGGAAATTATTAAATTTTAGAGAGTCTTCACATAGTTGCATAATTATTCGACTACTCATTGATCTTCACTTATATCTTTCGGAGTAGTTTGTCGTTTGCTCTAGTGCTTCACTTATATCTTTTTAGAGCACGGTGGTGGTATTATAGAAATAGATGAACTCTCATGCTTCACTTATATTATTTTGATAGTCTTAAATAGCATGGTAATTTTCTTAAATAATCCTAATATGCTAGGTATACAAGATTAATAATAAAATTCTCTTATGAGTGTGTTGAATACTATGAGAAGTTTGATACTTGATAATTGTTTTGAGATATGGAGATGGTGATATTAGAGTAATGCTAGTTGAGTAGTTGTGAAATTGAGAAATGCTTGTGTTGAAGATTGCTAGACCCGTAGCATACACGTATGGTAAACGTTGTGTAACAAATTTGAAACATGAGGTGTTATTGGATTGTCCTCCTTATGAGTGGCGGTCGGGGACGAACGATGGTCTTTTCCTACCAATCTATCCCCCTAGGAGCATGCGCGTAGTGCCGAGGTTTTTGATGACTTGTAGATTTTTGTAATAAGTATGTGAGTTCTTTATGACTAATGTTGAGTCCATGGATTATACGCACTCTCATCCTTCCATCCTTGCTAGCCTCTTTCGGTACCGTGCATTGCCCTTTCTCACATTAAGAGTTGGCGCAAACTTCGCCGGTGCATCCAAACCCCGTGATATGATACGCTCTTTCACACATAAACCTCCTTATATCTTCCTCAAAACAGCCACCATACCTACCTATTATGGCATTTCCATAGCCATTCCGAGATATATTGCCATGCAACTTTCCATCATTCCGTTCATCATGACACATTCATCATTGTCATATTGCTTAGCATGATCATGTAGTTGACATAGTATTTGTGGCAAAGCCACCGTTCATAATTCTTTCATACATGCCACTCTTGGTTCATTGCATATCCCGGTACACCGCCGGAGGCATCCATATAGAGTCATACTTTGTTCTAGTATCGAGTTGTAATCATTGAGTTGTAAATAAATAGAAGTGGGATGATCATCATTCAATAGAGCATTGTCCCAAAAAAAGAGAAAGGCCAAAGAAAAAAAAGAAGGCCCCAAAAAAGAGAAAATAAATAAAAAGGGGCAATGCTACTATCCTTTTTTCCACACTTGTGCTTCAAAGTAGCGCCATGTTCTTCATATAGAGAGTCTCTTGAGTTATCACTTTCATATACTAGTGGGAATTTTCATTATAGAACTTGGCTTGTATATTCCAACAACTGGCCTCCTCAAGTGCCCTAGGTCTTCGTGAGCAAGCAAGTTGGATGCACACCCACTAGTTTCTTTTGTTGAGCTTTCATACATTTATAGCTCTAGTGCATCCGTTGCATGGCAATCCCTACTCCTTGCATTAACATCAATCGGTGGGCATCTCCATAGCCCATTGATTAGCATCGTTGATGTGAGACTTTCTCCTTTTTTGTCTTCTCCACATAACCCCCTCATTATATTCTATTCCACCCATAGTGCTATGTCCATGGCTCGCGCTCATGTATTGCGTGAAAGTTTATAGGTTTGAGATTACTAAAGTATGAAACAATTGCTTGGCTTTTCATCAGGGTCGTGCATGATGAGAGCATTCTTGTGTGACAAAAATGGAGCATGACTAAACTATATGATTTGGGAGGGATGAACTTTCTTTAGCCATGTTATTTTGCGAAGACATAATTGCTTAGTTAGTATGCTTGAAGTATTATCATTTTTATGTCAATATGAACTTTTGTCTTGAATCTTATGGATCTGAATATTCATGCCACAATTAAGAATAATTACATTGAAATTATGCCAAGTAGCATTGCGCATCAAAAATTCTGTTTTTATCATTTACCTACTCGAGGACGAGCAGGAATTAAGCTTGGGGATGCTGATACATCTCCAACAAATCTATAATTTTTTATTACTCCATGCTATATTATCTACTGTTTTGAATGTTTATGGGCTTTATTATACACTTTTATATCATTTTTGGGACTAGCCTATTAACCCAGAGCCCACAGCCAGTTTCTGTTTTTTGCCTGTTATAGGGTTTCGAAGAAAAGGAAAATCAAACGGAGTCCAAATGACCTGAGACTTCACGGAACTTATTTTTGGAACAGAAGAAGCCCAGAAGCTTGGAATCTACGTAAGGGAAGCTTCAAGGAGGCCACGAGGTAGGGTGGGGCGCCCACCCCCCTAGGCGCGCCCTCCACCCTCATGGCCCCCTTGATGTACCTCTTCCGCCTATATATCTCCATATACCCTAAAAACATCCGAGAGCACAATAGATCAGGAGTTCCGCCGCCAGAAGCCTCCGTAGCCACCGAAAACCAATCTAGACCCGTTCCGGCACCCTGTCGGAGGGGGAATCCCTCTCCGGTTGCCATCTTCATCATCCCGGTGCTCTCCATGACGAGGAGGGAGTAGTTCTCCCTCGGGGCTAAGGGTATGTACCAGTAGCTATGTGTTTGATCTCTCTCTCTCTCTCGTGTTCTTGAGGTGATACGATCTTGATGTATCGCGAGCTTTGCTATTATAGTTGGATCCTATGATGTTTTCTCCCCCCTCTACTCTCTTGTAATGAATTGAGTTTCCCCTTTGAAATTATCTTATCGGATTGGGTCTTTAAAGATTTCAGAACACTTGATGTATGTCTTGCCGTGGATATCTGTGGTGACAATGGGATATCACGTGATTCACTTGATGTATGTTTTGGTGACCAACTTGCGGGTTCCGCCTATGAACCTATGCATAGGGGTTGGCACACATTTTCATCGTGATTCTCCGGTAGAACTTTGGGGCACTCTGTGAGGTCCTTTGTGTTGGTTGAATAGATGAATCTGAGATTGTGTGATGCATATCGTATAATCATGCCCACGGATACTTGAGGTGACATTGGAGTATCTAGGTGACATTAGGGTTTTGGTTGATTTGTATCTTAAGGTGTTATTCTAGTACGAACTCTAGGGCTGTTTGTGACACTTATAGGAATAGCCCAACGGATTGATTGGAAAGAATAACTTTGAGGTGGTTTCGTACCCTACCATAATCTCTTCGTTCGTTCTCCGCTATTAGTGACTTTGGAGTGACTCTTTGTTGCATGTTGAGGGATAGTTTTATGATCCAATTATGTTAGTATTGTTGAGAGGACTTACACTAGTGAAAGTATGAATCCTAGGCCTTATTTCCTAGCATTGCAATACCATTTACGCTCACTTTTATCATTTGTTACCTTGCTATTTTTATATTTTCAGATTACAAAAACCTTTATCTACTATCCATATACCACTTGTATCACCATCTCTTCGCCGAACTAGTGCACCTATACAATTTACCATTGTATTGGGTGTGTTGGGGACACAAGAGACTCTTTGTTATTTGGTTGCAGGGTTGCTTGAGAGAGACCATCTTCATCCTACGCCTCCTACGAATTGATAAACCTTAGGTCATCCACTTGAGGGAAGTTTGCTACTGTCCTAAAAACCTCTGCACTTGGAGGCCCAACAACGTCTACAAGAAGAAGGTTGTGTAGTAGTCATCACGCCCCCTGCCTTGTGGGTCCCCTGGACCTCCACTGACCTCAACTCCAACTCCATATGTTCACCTTCAGAGAGAAAAAAATCACAGAGAAGGATTCATCGTGTTTTACGACACGGAGCCGCCGCCACCTCCTGTTCTTCATCGGGAGGGCAGATCTAGAGTCCGTTCGGGGCTCCAGAGAGGGGAATCTGTCGCCATCATCATCACCGACCTTCTTCCATCACCAATTTCATGATGCTCACCGCCGTGCGTGAGTAATTGCATCGTAGGCTTGCTGGACGGTGATGGGTTTGATGATATTTATCATGTAATCGAGTTAGTTTTGTTAGGGTTTGACCCCTAGTATCCACTATGTTCTGAGATTGATGTTGTTATGAATTTGCTATGCTTAATGCTTGTCACTAGGGCCCGAGTGCCATGATTTTTGATTTGAAATTATTATGTTTTCATGAATATATTTGTGTCTTGATACTATCTTGCAAGTTGTAGACACCTATTATGAGTTATGATCCACATACCCCAAGGTGATAATAATTGGGATTCTTTCCGGTGATTACCGTAGTGTGAGGAGTTCATGTATTCACTAAGTGCTAATGCTTTGGTCTGGTTCTCTATTAAAAGGATGCCTTAATATCCCTTAGTTTCCATTAGGACCCCGCTGCCACGAGGGGGTTGGACAAAAGATGTCATGCAAGTCCTTTTCCATAAGCACGTATGACTATATGCAGAATGCATGCCTACATTTTATTGATTAATTAGAGCTAGTTTTGTGTCACCCTAGGTTATAACTGTTGCATGATGAATGCCATCCGACATAATTATCCATCATTGATCCATTGCCCACGAGCTTTTCACATATTGATCTTTGCTACGTTACTTTGCCGTTGCCACTGTTACAATTGCTATGAAACTGGTACTGTTACTTTTATCATCGTTACGGTTACTTCCATACTACTTTGCTACCAAATATTTTGCTATAGATATTAAGTCTTTTAGGTGTGGTTGAATTGACAACTTAGCTGCTAATACTTGAGAATATTCTTTGGCTCCCATTGTGTCGAATTAGTAAATATGGATTGAATACTCTACCCTCGAAAACGGTTGCCATCCCCTATACTTGTGGGTTATCAACACCCTCTCTCTATCTCTCTCAGAGCGACACACATAACTCAGCCTTCTAATCCACTCGACTCTTATCTCTAACACACACACTAGCTAGCCGATGTCTCTCTAGCTAGCATCTTTATCTTTCTATTTATATGTTTCTCCATCAACCTTCTTTCTTGCCCTCACTCTTGCTTCCTATCAAGCACACTATATATGTTTCTCTCTACATGCAGTCATGCGCCCTCTTTTTATCTTTCTCTCACACACACGTAACTTCACCTCTCTGAACCACTCGGCGGTCACCTCTACACACAAACTAGCCGATGCCCCTCTAGCTAGCATCTCTATCTCTCTATCTATCTGCAGTTTCTCCATCAACCTTTCTTTCTCTCACGCACACTATATCTGTCTCTTTATACATCCATCTATGGGTTGATCTCTTTTGCACAATCGTTGTGTCTCGCTCTCTCTGCTCGCCATAGATGCATGCTCCAACCCATGCCACTATCTCTTAAAGACAAAAACACATGCCCAATTATCGGGTCTTCTTCCCTCCACTCTCACATGCATGCATATTTTCATACTGATCCGTTTCTCCCATGTCGTTTATCTTATGACTTATGTCTTCTTTCCTTTATCTCAATCATGCGCGCACGGACACACACACACCCACATCCCACGTATACATGTATACTGTCACATCCCTAGTTCTGGTAATGCCTAGTGCTAGCATCTAGTGTTGCATCATGTTTACTTTTCATAGAAAGTTGAAATGGGGATGACAAAACCCCCAGCACCCCCTGAAACCAACTAGGGTTTACTAAAGTTATTTTCAATGAACCTGAAATGCCATTCTAAAATGTTCATCATCTTTGCTTTGGTCTTAAACCTCTGACAAGAATGGTGCACATATTTCTAGGACATCATAGGTTCACTAAATTAAATCATACTCTATTTGCATTTGGGCATTTAAATGATATAAAATATTTTAAATGTCCAAATAATCCTAAACTGAAATGTTCCATGTTGGTTATATGCTAAACAGTGGGCATGAACAGTTTGGTGATTTTTGAAAGTGCCTAAGCATTTTTTTAGAAAAGCCACAAACCTACAGAAATAAAAAGAAAACAGAAAAGAAAAGGAGAGCAAACTTACCTGGCCTCACCTGTGCATCCCACCAGAGAGCTGGCGCAGCTGCGCTGGCCCAACCCACCTCCACGGCTCCCTGTCGTCTTCCTCCCCGCGCCAATAGGCAGAGCGCATGGTCACTGCGCGCCGGCCACCTCCTGCCTGCTTGCTCGCTGCTGGAGATGGGCCCAAGTGCCACGACACCCCCTAGACCCCCTCGACCTTTCTCCTCACTCCCTGGTTCTCTCTCCCTCTCTGGTTCTCTCCCCGCAGCCGCCCGAGAACGCCGCCGTCGCGCTGACGAGCACCACCGCGGCCATCGTGCACCCCTCATCCTTCCGCCGAGTCCACAAGCACCGCCGAATCCTCCTTGTCCTCCCAATCGTCATTGCAGTCATCTTCAACCTCGGGCACCCGAGCCCCTCGCCGTCGATTCGCGCCATCAAGGACATCCCCGAGCCCACTGACCTACTGCGCCGCCTCCCTGTGAGCTCCTGCTCCCAACCCCTCTCTCCCCACCGTCGAATCCCTCCTATAGCCCCCCTGGCCACCGCACCTGAAGCTCGCCGCCGTCGTGGCTAGAGCCGCTATTGCTCGAAGCCAAGCACACCACTGTGCTCAACGCAGCTCCAGGAGCCGGCCCAGCCTCTCACCGAGCTTGCTAGCCAAGCGTAGCCCGCGCCCACGCATAGCCGTGCTCCGGCCGCCGCTGTCGCCTTTGCCATCGTCGCTGTAGCCCGTCTTGGCACCGCCCACGGCCACCAGCCGATGCGCCTCGACGCGTTGTATCCGTAGAGCCCAGCCGCGCGAGCTCTCGTCGCCTGAGATGGCCGGACGAGGAGAGCCGTCGCGTCCTGCTTAGCACCGATGGCTAATCGTCAGTTAGGTGGCGTGACGAATTAGTTTAGCCACTAACCCCGTGGTTAGTTTAACAAGGTGACACTGACAGTGGGCCCGACCCTGTTAATCATTAGATTAGGTTTATTTTAAAACCTATTAGTTAACTGAGCCAATGACATGTGGGCCCACGGGTCAGGTTTGACCAAGACCGACATGTTGACCAGCTGACGTTAGCATGACCTAGAGCTGACGCAGTAAGCATTTTCTGGAATATTTATAATTCAAAAATGATTTGCAAATTTCAGAAAATGTTGCAAATTTTGAAAAATCATAGAAATTCAACGTAACTCCAAATGAAATAAGTTATATATGAAAAATGATCAGAAAAATCCAGAGAATCTGTTATATCATTTTCATGCATGTTTGGACAACTTATACCTGCTGATCAGGTCAAACCAATTAAATGGCATTTGAATAATCACATATGGAATTTGAATTTGAATCTTGTATTCAAACCAACTCCATTTAAATTGTTGCTAGCTGCACTAGCCAAATCATAGCATGTTGCCTTGTCATTATCATGCATTATATTGTTGCATTGCATTGATTGTGTTCTCTCTTGTTTGCCGGTGTTCTCCCTCAGTAGATCTTGTTTCAGCAATGTGATCGATGACACCGATGAAGAGCTATACTATCTTCAGAAGTCTCAGGCAAGCAAAACCCCCTTGTTCATTCCAATACCATCCCACTCTCTCGCTCCTGCTCTCTTTTACTGCATTAGGACAACAACGATTCAACTGTTACATGCTGTGGTATTTGAACCCCTATTCCTCTGCATGACCTATCATTGCCATAGTAAATAGATGAAACCCACTAGCATGAGTAGAGTTGTTTGAGCCTTGATGTGCCTACTCATTCATGCTTGTTTGTCATGCCTGCTATTGCTTAGAGTTGAGTCAGGTCTAATTCATCGGGGATGAATTGGAATGGTGATGAACATGTCCTACTGTGTGTGAGCTAAGTGTGTGAACACGATTTGGTAAAGGTAGCGGTGAGAGGCCATGTAGGAGTACATGGTGGGTTGTCTCATTGAAACCGTCCTCAGGAACCGAGTTCTGTGTTTGTGATCCATGAACAGCTACTACCACACATTGGGCCGTGAAATATGACCCCGCTCGACTTATTAACCGTCCCTGTCCTCTGTCCAGGAGTTGCAACTAGTTTCTGGTGTTTGTAGGATATGTGTTGGAGCCCGTGCGTAGTGCTGACCCTAGGGGTGGGCTATGATTTTTTGGGGAACGTAGTAATTTCAAAAGTTTTCCTACGCACACGCAAGATCATGGTGATGCATTGCAACGAGAGGGGAGAGTGTTGTCTACGTACCCTCATAGACCGAAAGCGGAAGCGTTATGACAACGCGGTTGATGTAGTCGTACGTCTTCACGGCCCGAACGATCAAGCACCGAAACTACGGCACCTCCGAGTTTTAGCACACGTTCAGCTCGATGACGATCCCCGGACTCCTATCCAGCAAAGTGTCGGGGAAGAGTTCCGTCAGCACGACGGCGTGGTGACGATCTTGATGTTCTACCCTCGCAGGGCTTCGCCTAAGCACCGCTACAATATTATCGAGGAGTATGGTGGAAGGGGGCACCGCACACGGCTAAGAAAATGATCACGAGGATCAACTTGTGTGTCTAGAGGTGCCCCCTGCCCCCATATATAAAGGAGCAAGGGGGAGGCCGGCCGGCCCTAGGGCGCGCCAAGGAGGAGTCCTCCTCCTAGTAGGAGTAGGACTCCCCTCTTTCCTACTACTAGGAGGGGGAAAGGAAGGAGGAGAGGGAGAAGGAAAGGGGGGTGCCGCCCCCCCCTCTCCTAGTCCAATTCGGACCAGAGGGGGAGGGGGCGCGCGGCCCACCCTGGCTTCCCTTCTCTCTCTCTACTAGGGCCCATCAGGCCCGTTACTTCTCCCGGGGGGGTTCCGGTAACCCTCCGGCACTCCGATTTTCTCCGAAATCACCCAGAACACTTCCGGTGTCCGAATATAGCCGTCCAATATATCAATCTTTATGTCTCTACCATTTCGAGACTCCTCGTCATGTCCGTGATCACATCCTGGACTCCGAACAAACTTCGGTACATCAAAATATATAAACTCATAATGAAACTGTCATCATAACGTTAAGCGTGCGGACCCTACGGGTTCGAGAACAATGTAGACATGACCGAGACATGTCTCCGGTAAATAACCAATAGAGGAACCTGGATGCTCATATTGGCTCCCACATATTCTACGAAGATCTTTATCGGTCAGACCGCATAACAACATACTTTGTTCCCTTTGTCACTGGTATGTTACTTGCCCGAGATTCGATCGTCGGTATCTCAATACCTAGTTCAATCTCATTACCGGCAAGTCTCTTTACTCGTTTCGTAATACATCATCTCGCAACTAACTCATTATTTGCAATGCTTGCAAGGCTTATGTGATGTGCATTACCGAGAGGGCCCAGAGATACCTCTCCGACAATCGGAGTGACAAATCCTAATCTCGAAATACGCCAACCCAACATGTACCTTTGGAGACACATGTAGAGCTCCTTTATAATCACCCAGTTACGTTGTGACGTTTGGTAGCACGCAAAGTGTTCCTCCGGCAAACAGGAGTTGCATAATCTCATAGTCATAGGAACATGTATAAGTCATGAAGAAAGCAATAGCAACATACTAAACGATCGGGTGCTAAGCTAATGGAATGGGTCATGTCAATCACATCATTCTCCTAATGATGTGATCCCGTTAATCAAAGGACAACACATGTCTATGGTTAGGAAACATAACCATCTTCGATTAACGAGATAGTAAAGTAGAGGCATACTAGTGACGTTTAGTTTGTCTATGTATTCACACAAGTATTATGTTTCCGGATAATACAATTCTAGCATGAATAATAAACTTTTATCATGATACAAGGAAATAGATAATAACTTTATTATTGCCTCTAGGGCATATTTCCTTCAATGATGCGGTAGATACACCATGGCACGGTGTACCGGGTGCCAGTTTGGTGTCTCGGGAACCCTGGACACATCGTTTGGGGCTGTGAGCGAAACCCCGGCCAGATCTCCTCGTGGATGGAACCCGAATAGGCGATAAACCTGGACTAGAGACTTGTGTGGTTAGTCAGGTCGTGGTCTACACCCACGTTGGCTTTCGCTTGAAGTCTGCCGAGCACATGTCGTGTGCAGACGCTAAGTGGTGGAAACATGTGTGAAGAAGTACACCCCTGCAGGGTTATAAATGATCTATTGGAATAGCCGCGTCCGTGGTAAAGAACTTCTGGGTTTCCTATACAGTTCATAGATAACTTGAAGTGGATACTCTAAAACTCGCAAGATAAGCGTGAGTGCTATGGATGGCCTTCTCGTAGGGAGACGGGAGCGGATCCATAGTGGTGTATTGTTATGGTGAATATGTGGACTCATGTGCGCCACCTCAAAAGAGTTACTTGCAGTCGTAGTTTAGGATAGCCATCGAGTCAAAGCTGGCTTGCTACAGTTAAACTCAACCACCCCCTTTGTTGATACTAATGCATATGTAGCTAGTTCTGATGTCAGTCTTGCTGGGTACATTTGTACTCACGTTTTCTCAATTTATGTTTTTGTAGAGAGACTTCAGTCTCGTAGTAGTTCCGCGTTGAATTCGACGTTTAGCTTGTTATCTCAGCTACGATCTTGTGCCCTCGGCAGGGTCTTGTAGATAGTCAGGCTTCTCAGCCTTTTCATTTGTAGTTGTCCGTACTCAGACAAGTTAAGCTTCCGCTTCTGCTTGTTGCTTGTATGCTCTGTATGTGGGGTAATGAGACCCATGTTTGTAATATCTGGCTCTTCGGAGCCAAATGAATAAATACTTTGAGTTGTAGAGTTTTGTTGTGATGCCATGTTGTATTTACACATATCGGGCATATTGTGCGTATGATTGAAATGCTTGGTATGTGTGGGATCCGACGACCTAGTTGTTTATCCTTATTAGCCTCTCTTATGGGGAAATGTAGTCTAGTGCTTCTACTGAGCCATGGTAGTCTACTACAGCCCGGTTTACCGGAGTCCTGCTAGCCCACTTACTACTGCTCCGGAACACCTAGACTGGCCGGCATGTGTCCCACTTCGTTTCTATGTCTATCCCTTCGAGGAAATGTCATGCGGTGACTTCCGGAGTCCTGCTAGCCTGCTACAGCCCGGTTCCCGGAGTTCTATTTGCCCAGTTACTACAGCCCGGATTCACACGCTGATGACCGACACGTTCGATGCTGGTTCATGTATGCCTGTCTCTGTAAGTTAGTGCCACTTTGGGTTCACAACTAGTCATGTTGGCCCAGGTTCTTTGTGATATGGATGCTAGCGACACTATCATATACGTGAGCCAAAAGGCGCAAACGGTCCCCGGGCTAAGTAAGGTGGCACCCGTGGGAATACCGTGCATGAGGCCACAAAGTGATATGAGGTGTTACATGCTAGAACGGTGTGACTTAGGATCGGGGTCCCGACAGCTTTGGTATCAGAGCCTGACTACCTGTAGGATTACTAAGAAAAACTTTTCGAAGTTGAGTCTAGAAATGCTTTAGTTATATAAGGGAATTGATTGTGGATGGGAACGTAAGGCTCTTTTTACTCCTTATACCTTATGCCCTTCTGATCCGAGTCATCCTATCTTTCCTATGAGGTTAAGAAACTAGGCTTTCTCATCTATCCATCAGGATCACGTGTTACTAATCCATAGACTTATAGGATTGATGGATTCAAGTCTCAGTTCAGTTTCTACTACTTCCGTATGTTCATAGTTGATCTCGGAACCTTGATCTTGTGATGTTGAGTGGCTATGCCACCATTTTACAGGATGTCCCAAATATTTTTGAGCAATTACAGCCTTTGTGCTGTCTGAGTCATCCCAGGTTTCTAAATAGTCTGATGCATTTGCAAATCCCTTCTTTCTGTTCCTGATGTTCTTTTGGGCCAGATTAACCACACTAACCAGTGTGTTGAGGTACTTCATTACCTCGGTATATATGTTGGAACTATTATTATGACCCTAGGAGTCTTAGAGGATCACCTGGTAATCTAGCCATGATTTGTGTTCCCGGTGTGATGATTCTGGCCATCATTCTCAAAAGCATCCTGTGATGCCACTTAGTTAATTAGTAGGCATTCTATTCGTGGGTTCTTGAACCCGAGATTCACTCTACTCATTCATGTTGATAGTGTTTGCTAGTTCCTTTAGGATATTAGTAACCTTTGCGATAGTCCTCGAGGTCCGTGGTATATCCTTCTTCCAAATACCATGAACCATTAAGGTAGAAGTTCTTTGAACCAAAAGATCACAATCAGAGTACACTTGAGGAGTTCTCCGTTCATAATTGTGACTCTGCCAGTTCTACCTTCTCTGCATGGGTTATCCAGAAGAAACCTGTTGAACTTGGTTCGACATACTAATCTATGCATCCACAACTCAGAAAGTTATATGCTCCTTTGAGTTGTCCCTCTTTAGTTGTATTCTGACCCTCTTCTATCAATTGATAGTCAAGAGTATGTGTGCATTCGTTCATCGATACCTATTACTCTTGTGATCCGTCAAGCCATTCTATTTCAGAATGACTAGGAGAAACAAACTCCAGTACCTCATCCATATCCAGGGTTGGGTCAAAATAGTTGTGTATCGCAGATCAAAATGCCAATCCAGCTTCTTATTCTATTCTACCCTGAAGTATTGCCCTCTTGATGTCAGAAATGTCATGAGAATTGCACAAACTCTTATAATTCTTGATGCAGTGATACTTCTCGCCATCATCATTCGTTCCTCGGTTCCGTGTTGTTGCAACCAGAATACCGACAAGTGAACCATGATGTGTGAAATCAATACTCCTAGCAACCCCGTTGCTTGGTGGTTAATGGACGATAATTTCATTCTTAGCGTGTTGGTTATTGAATCATCATCCTAAGATTGATCGTGCTACCTAGTCCATATTTCCTAGTGCACTCTCCGATCAATGAGTTTGGATTATGTTAATTCCTCGCTCTTTTGATCCTATTGTCTTGCCTGAAGAGCAAGATTGTTCTCGAGATTAATAACATATCAGTGGTTCGTGATTTTCTGATTATCTTCTCGGAAGTATCACCAGGTTGTCCCCTGACTGTTATGTTGAGCTCGTGATCAAGTTGGTTTTCTTATAAATCACCCCTTCTCCAAGAATCTGTGTTGGATATCCCTGAGCTAGTTGGTTGAGCTAGACAACTACTTGGAGAGTGGGAAGGTAAAAGCTTTGCTTAACTTAGTTCATCTCTAAGGGATATCCCATGTGTGTGTGTAGCGACCCGACCCGAATGGATCAAGTCTCTGTGCTTAAGTGTCATCCCTAGATCGGTATGCTGACACACACAGTACTCGAAGGATTTATAACAGAGGTAAATCACATGTATAAAGTAACGTAAATACTATTACCTCAATCCATATAGCGGAAGCAACAAGGTTGTGGATTCCCATCAACACCAACGGCAAAGTTGAGTGTAGAAATCGTAACCCTAACGTATCACTTACTCGTCGTAAGATAATCCTGCAACATGAGACGTTGCAGCCCGAAACGGGTCAGTACATTGAATGTACTGGCAAATTCACACCATAGAGAATGATGAACAATGGCTATCAGTACATGCATATATGGCTGGTGGAAAAGCTCTATGGTTATAAGGTTTTGTGTAAAGCCAATTTTTCCCTACTGCAAAGGAATAAATTTTATTTAACTATCAGGGTGGTTGTTGAATGTTGAGAATGGTTGACAGCATTCTCAGTCCCAATTAAGCATCATCATTAAAACCCAACAATATTCATTTAAATAACGTGATGAGATCAACATGATAATCCAAGAACTAGATACTCAAGATGTCCATAACCGGGGACACGGCTAATCATGATTAGTTTATACACTCTGCAGAGGTTTGCGCACTTTTCCCCACAAGACTCGATCGCCTCCGTTGGATTTCTCGCACTACATGGTGTTTGAGAAACGGATGACCGAGACATAGTCTTTCGGAAGCGCTAGCACCTTACGATTGGGTAGACCGTACCACCTACATCCCCTACATCTGCTAGTCTACCACTGTAAGAGTTCGCACAACTTAATCAACTATGCCAGAGCCCATAATGGCTTGTGGCTGCACACGGAAGTTTCTAGTATGAATAATCTCATGATCCCTTTGAGCCTGGGTGGCGGTCCAAAATAAAAACAGGCAAGTCCCGATAGACATCAGGTGCCTCAATCCACCCAGATGTGTATTTAAGTTGCCACCTTAAGTAAACCATTAAAATTAACAAACTCACATCTGTCATGGATATCACTCACCCAATCCACGTCTACTAGCATAGCATGGCATAATAAGCAAACGTAGAAGTAACTCCCAAAGGTTTCATAATAATACAGGTAATAGGTACTACCTCCTCTACTTCCCATCCCACAGTTTAATTAGATCCTAATCATGCAATGTTTGAGGATTGATCTAATGCAATAAAACTGGGTTGTAGAAAATGTATGATCAAAGTGTGAACTTGCCTGCAATGTTGATGAAGATGATTCGCACTCAAAACTCTTGATAGATCTACTCGTCACACTCTGGTCAATCTATCGTAAGCAAGCAATAGCAACCACACATAAGCAATCACTTAAAAGATCAGAAAGATCGAAGAAGACGATTCGGAAACATCAAAACCAAGCAAATAACTCTTGCAACTTAAAACAATTTCTAACAGTACCAAAATTATGTGAATTTGGCCTTATTAGAATGTTTAGGTCAAGAGCTTCGATTTGCAAAAAGAATCAACTCAAACGGAGTTACGAAACTCAAGTTATGATCAAACGAAGTTTGAATTCAGATCTGATCTAATTCAAATTTTAAACTTTTCAAAAACATGTTTGAGTTGGATTACTGGATAGAGGAGATCATAACGAAGACGTGGGTGTTGGTTTCGTTGAATTTGGACTAACGAGTAAAAAGTAATGATCGTTTGAAGTTCAGGGACTAATCTATGAAGAAAGTATTCACATCTAGGTCCCTGGCTGAAAAATAATAGAAAAAGAAAAAGACTAAAAGGTGAACGTTCGTTTTCTATACCTAACCAGCGAACGTTCTCTAAATAGATCAATCTAAAAAATACTAAACAGTTTTTTTAAACGAAACCCGAAATAAAAGGAAATAAACCGGACCGGGGCGGTTTTATACCGGTTCGGGGCGGTTTTTTCTTAGAAAACCGGCGGCGGCGGTGTTCTCTGGCGAGCGAGGCGATGCACCTCCGGCGAGCGCGGCGGGGCAGGGTAGTGCGGGGCGGCGGTGGCGAGCAGCAGAGGCGGGGCAGCGCGCGGCGAGGCAGCATAGGCGGCAGCGAGGCAAGGCGGCGCGCGGCGAGCAGCGAGGCGGGGCGGCGGACTAGGCGGCGGGGCAGCTTGCTTGCGGCGGCGGCGGTTGGAGCAGGTGGCGACGGCGGCGAGCTGCGGGAAGGGCGGCGATGTGGCGAGGAGGAGAGGAGAGAGGGGGTCCGGCTCCTTTTAAAGGGCCCTCGGGTGCGGCGCCTTGCGCGAGGGGGCAGCGACGGCGTGGCGGCGCCGGACTCCGGGAGGAGTCCCGGTCGCGCACGGGAGGAGGGAGGCGGCGGCGACTTGGGCCGGCTGGGCTGGGCGCGGCCCAGTTCGGTCGGCACGTTTTTTTTATATAAAAGATTTTCTTTTCTTTTTTTTCAGACAAACAAAACAAATAAAAACAAACAGAAATAAAAATATTATATAGGCCTATAATATATCGAAGTTTTCAGAAAAATATTTTCTTCAACATGGACATTTTTCTAGCATTAAATAAAATACACACAAATTCTAATAATTCAAAGAGTGCTACTGGTCTATTAAAATTCAACAAAAATCATTTTAAAAATACCAAAATGATTTCAAATTAATTTTACTCCAATTTTCTAATGTAGGGAATCATGTTACTCTAATTTCCATATATTTTATTTTTGGAGAAAAATAATTTGAATAAAACTCAAATAACTCCAAATTGAAAATAAATTCAAAAGAACTTTGAATTTAATTCTTTGAACTCCCAACTCATATTTCATATAATTTGAAGAAGTCATTTTATCTTCTCTCATGAAAATCATTGAGTTGCATAAAGTTTCAGAAGTGGAAATATTTTCCAAATGAAATTCAAATATTTTGAACACTCCCTTGTCATTTAAATAAATGGAAGAAGTCATGTCATCTTCTCTCGAGGGTTTTGTATTTGAAAAGGATTTGAATTCATGGAGATCAGAAAGCAAATATGAAAGTTTGGGAAAGTCCTTTTATTCCCTCTCATTTAACTTTCAAAAAGTTTCGAATTCACTCACTTTCAGACAATCAAACAATCAATCAAATCTATCTATTTATTATAACATTCCAAAATTTAGAATTTTGGGATGTTACAAACCTACCACCCTTAAATGAATCTCGTCCTCGAGATTCGGAGAGGCTAGCAAGAAAAGGTTAGGGTTTGGGGGTCTCCTCAAAAATCCATCAATCGTCTCCGGGGTCTGGGGTGCTACCACCCTTAGAAGCATGGTTACAGCTCCATCGAAACTCATATACTTCATCCATATTGTTAACAGTGTCGGTCTTCTCAAATCCTCGGAAAATTCCTTCTCTGGCCCTTCCGGTAGTGACATAACCTTTTCCTCAATTCTTCTGTCCTTTCCTCTTGGTAAGGTTATTCCGAGATTGGGTCTTCTTAGCTGACGGGTCGGGCGCCAAAACTAAACAACTATCGATATCTCATGGTGGTCAACAATTTATGGTTCCTCCTGCAGGAAATGGGTCTGGGTTGATCCTCATCGTATAACCTACGGTTGGCAAAAAGCTGTCGTGTACAAGGGAAAAATTCTTATACCATTCTAAGGTTTACCAAGGTTTAATATCGTCGTCTCTCTACTATAGGCAAGTCACTCAGATTTACCATCCCATATAGCAAGGCGAATAATAAGAGTAAGTCGGTATGGTGATCAATCCATCCCGCACCCAAATCATTACCTTGTGTACAGTTTAGCGAATCTCGCATTCTAACACTCGGTCATCCTCACAAGCATTGCAGAATTTCTCTCGTCGACGAACCAAGTTCGGAATAATCCATTGATTCTGCAAGCCAGACAAACATCTATCATTCCTTCACAACTCTCAGGTTTTGCGTAAACTCCTATAAAATCGTCTGTGGACAAAGGTATATCCACTTCCAGGTTTTTTCCTTCAGCAAGAATGTGCATTGCTTCTTGGTAGGTCTTGGGGCCTGTGGGTTATGGCCCATCTCATCACTTGTGCTCCTTGAACTCATCATCTGGGCAACTGATCATTATTCCAACATCCAACATCCAACTTCCAGCTTCCTAGCATACTTACAATCCATCCAATTGTAATGTCTTCCTTCCTTCTATTTGCTCCAAACTAAAACGTGATTACTCAAACTCATCATGGAATTTCCATTGATCCATATTTCCAACATCATACCTCCTTTATATCCAATGGTAACTCATCTCTTCATCCGCGTGGGGTATCCCTCATACCGAGATAAAAACTTATACTTATGAAGTCCATATTCCACTTCGTGGAACATCATTATCCTTTCCAGGGTCAAGCGTCCTTACAAGGGAATATTGGCCATCTCTGCATGGCACTTCTTCAACTGGGAAACGTGAAACACATCTTGAACTCCTGACAGTCCTTCGGGTAACTCAAACTTGTAGGCCACTTCTCTCATACGCTCCAAAACTCGGTATGGTCCTACAAATCTCGGGGCTAACTTTTACCTTAACTCCAATTCGTTTAACTCCTCGCAGAGGGAACACATGAAGACATGCTCTGTCTCCAATTTCATAGACTACCTCCTTGAGTTTTTGAGTCTACATAACTCTTCTGCCTGGACTGAGCTACCTTCAGTCTATCACGAATCAACTTAACATTCTCTTCTGACTCCTTTGATCACCTTTGGTCCAAACAACTGACGGTCTCCAACTTCATCCCACATACTCTTGGGGCACACACATATCGAGACAAAACTCGTATTCATTTTTGTCCGAAATCCACTCAGTGGAGTATCCTTATCTTTTCCAGGGGTCAATGGTTCTTACAGGGTACTACCACCCTTAAAAT
This sequence comes from Triticum urartu, assembly GCF_056163025.1. Classification (NCBI taxonomy): domain Eukaryota; kingdom Viridiplantae; phylum Streptophyta; class Magnoliopsida; order Poales; family Poaceae; genus Triticum; species Triticum urartu. Next base: position 321,108,799 of record NC_141874.1, read on the forward strand.
GCACAAACCTTCCATAGACCATATTTCTCTTATCCTCAAAAATGGTCAAAATCCTTCTTCATAGAGTAACAACTCATAAAATCCATATCAGTACCAACGATGCTACTTTATTCATTCTCAAATGATTTCAATCTCTCGCTTCTCCATTACATGTCTCAACTCAACACCTCAATATAAAAGAAAATGTTCTCACTTCTACTACTCCATTTCTTTTGTTGCAAACTCAACTATCTAGCGCAAGTTTCCTTCTCCTTGGGGCATTCTCCGGCAAAGTGCCCTGCTCCATTACAACTAAAACATATTACTTCTGACAAGTATCGAGGTTTCCTTTTTGGGCAACTGTTGAGGTAGTGCCCTGACTCCTTGCACCTGTAACAGGTGATATGACTCAGGTCCTTCCTGGAATCCAATCGGTTTCTCTTCCTGGACTTTTCCATTCCAATCAGGGCTTCTATTTCCTATGGGTCATACTCTATTTCCTCCGTCGGGAATTCTACTAGATCCCCATTCATACAATTCTGGGAGATGTGTCCTTCTTCTCCACATGAATAGCAAGACTTGGTGCAGGGTTTACTTAGTTCTTCTTTGGGTGTGTCCTCCACCCCTTCCTTCATCACAGTTTCTTCTAAAATTCCCATAAGAGCTCCTTTCATTGCTTCTTTCTTCTGTTGGATGGTTCTTTGTACCAAGGGGTAAATGTGACACTGAGCAGGGTAGTGGGTAGTCCCTTCACACAAGAAACAAGTAATCTGCCTAGTTGGGTATTCTTCAACTGGGTGACTTCCTTCACCATTAGGGAACTCATCCTTGTGTTCTTTATGGGTGTGTCCGATTTCTCCACAAATCTTGCATGCACAAGGTTTCTTCATATCATTTCCATAAGGCTCCAATTTCTGGGACACAAACTGAGACTTTAGCAAAGTCAACTTAAAATCTTTCCAAGTGGTTACTCCTTGCCATCCATTTATGGTTTGGTACATCCTCCACCAAGTAGCAGCACCTCTTTCAAAGCATTGAAGGGCATGCTGGGCCATATCCTTTCCGACTATAGGGTTATTCTCCATGTGATCCTCCATGTTCTGAATCCATTGGTCCGTCTCCAATTGACTCATCGGTCCAGAAAATATAAGCTCATCTTCATTCATCCTCTATTGGGTCCATGGGTTTGGGGTGAGATAAGAGAGATAGAGAGGGATGCACACAATACAAACAATGGTTTTGAAAAGACAGATTTTATTTGTGGCTATAGGGAAAAACATCAAACAATTGACAGCTCACAAACATCGCATCTAACGTAGGTATATAACAGGGGTTTGGTCTGCAAAGGTCAACGTCGCCAAACTCTTCAAGTCTTGGTCATGTCTCCAATGGCTTCTTCCGATCGTGTTTGTCCTTCTCAATTTCTTCTTCCAGATCCTCTCTGTTGACAAAAAGTTTCTCGTGACGTCTTTTAATATTTCTGGAGTGGCATTCCAAACTTCTGGGTTTCAACATTGGCATGAACCATGGTACTACTGCCCTTCAGTTCTTGACAATTCTCCGGTATCTCGAGGTTGTAGCTCCTCCAGCTTGGCTACTCTCATCTTCAGGATCTTGAGTTCCTCATGAAATACTTCCTTGTCTAATACGACTTCCTGAAGCTCCATTTTAACTTCTTGATGTACTACTTCAGACCCTGGTGATATACCGGCTAGGGCTAAAACTTCATCTTATGCTAGGTGCTCCATCAGCCTTCTTCCATCAAATCCATTCTGAAGACTTGCATCCTTAACTCAGCACGGTGACAATAGCATTAGCGGGTGATGACATCACGGATAACCGTGTTTCTGCCCTTGTCATTGCCATGAGCTATCTTCCATAATTGATATCCCCTGCCTTAGGGTCTTCTTTGACAAAACATCGAGTTCTCATGCTCCTTGTTTCAGTATTTCTCCGATACACCTTGATCTCGGGTATTGACAACTTCCATAGTCTGCCAAGTTCCATAAGGGTAGCCTTCCTAGGTCATACAAATCTGGAAACTCTTCAGAGCCTTCCAATTCTACTTGTCTTCGGCCTTCAACCGTTGTAGTTTCCATTATTCTGAAGTGGTCTCGGTTGTCCGATATCTTGTACATCTTGGAGTAGTCTCATCAGTCGAATCTTTGTGTGGTCAAAAGGGAGAAGGGGTATGGTCTCACTAAAAAAAGAATTTTTGAATAAGCTCAGAAGAGAAGAGAGGTAAAAGATCTTTTTGAAAGGGAAAGTTGTAGAGAAAAGTCTTTGCTATGGGCTTGCCAGTTTCAAGGGTCACGTCCTACAGTCAACATGTGCTCTGATACCATCTTGTAGCGACCCGACCCGAATGGATCAAGTCTCTGTGCTTAAGTGTCATCCCTGGATCGGTATGCTGACACACACAGTACTCGAAGGATTTATAACAGAGGTAAATCACATGTATAAAGTAACGTAAATACTATTACCTCAATCCATATAGCGGAAGCAACAAGGTTGTGGATTCCCATCAACACCAACGGCAAAGTTGAGTGTAGAAATCGTAACCCTAACGTATCACTTACTCGTCGTAAGATAATCCTGCAACATGAGACGTTGCAGCCCGAAACGGGTCAGTACATTAAATGTACTGGCAAATTCACACCATAGAGAATGATGAACAATGGCTATCACTACATGCATATATGGCTGGTGGAAAAGCTCTATGGTTATAAGGTTTTGCGTAAAGCCAATTTTTCCCTACTGCAAAGGAATAAATTTTATTTAACTATCAGGGTGGTTGTTGAACATTGAGAATGGTTGACAGCATTCTCAATCCCAATTAAGCATCATCATTAAAACCCAACAATATCCATTTAAAGTAACGTGATGAGATCAACAGGATAATCCAAGAACTAGATACTCAAGATGTCCATAACCGGGGACACGGCTAATCATGATTAGTTTATACACTCTGCAGAGGTTTGCGCACTTTTCCCCACAAGACTCGATCGCCTCCGTTGGATTTCTCGCACTACATGGTGTTTGAGAAACGGATGACCGAGACATAGTCTTTCGGAAGCGCTAGCACCTTACGATTGGGTAGACCGTACCACCTACATCCCCTACATCTGCTAGTCTACCACTGTAAGAGTTCGCACAACTTAATCAACTATGCCAGAGCCCATAATGGCTTGTGGCTGCACACGGAAGTTTCTAGTATGAATAATCTCATGATCCCTTTGAGCCTGGGTGGCGGTCCAAAATAAAAACAGGCAAGTCCCGATAGACATCAGGTGCCTCAATCCACCCAGATGTGTATTTAAGTTGCCACCTTAAGTAAACCATTAAAATTAACAAACTCACATCTGTCATGGATATCACTCACCCAATCCACGTCTACTAGCATAGCATGGCATAATAAGCAAACGTAGAAGTAACTCCCAAAGGTTTCATAATAATACAGGTAATAGGTACTACCTCCTCTACTTCCCATCCCACAGTTTAATTAGATCCTAATCATGCAATGTTTGAGGATTGATCTAATGCAATAAAACTGGGTTGTAGAAAATGTATGATCAAAGTGTGAACTTGCCTGCAATGTTGATGAAGATGATTCGCACTCAAAACTCTTGATAGATCTACTCGTCACACTCTGGTCAATCTATCGTAAGCAAGCAATAGCAACCACACATAAGCAATCACTCAAAAGATCAGAAAGATCGAAGAAGACGATTCGGAAACATCAAAACCAAGCAAATAACTCTTGCAACTTAAAACAATTTCTAACAGTACCAAAATTATGTGAATTTGGCCTTATTAGAATGTTTAGGTCAAGAGCTTCGATTTGCAAAAAGAATCAACTCAAACGGAGTTACGAAACTCAAGTTATGATCAAACGAAGTTTGAATTCAGATCTGATCTAATTAAATTTTAAACTTTTCAAAAACATGTTTGAGTTGGATTACTGGATAGAGGAGATCATAACAAAGACGTGGGTGTTGGTTTCGTTGAATTTGGACTAACGAGTAAAAAGTAATGATCGTTTGAAGTTCAGGGACTAATCTGTGAAGAAAGTATTCACATCTAGGTCCCTGGCCAAAAATAAGCCGGACCGGGGCGGTTTTATACCGGTTCGGGGTGGTTTTTTCTTAGAAAACCGGCGGCGGCGGTGTTCTCTGGCGAGCGAGGCGAGGCAGCTCCGGCGAGCGCGGCGGGGCAGGGTAGTGCGGGGCGGCGGTGGCGAGCAGCAGAGGCGGGGCGGCGCGCGGCGAGGCAGCATAGGCGGCAGCGAGGCAAGGCGGCGCGCGGCGAGCAGCGAGGCGGGGCGGCGGACTAGGCGGCGGGGCAGCTTGCTTGCGGCGGCGGCGGTTGGAGCAGGTGGCGACGGCGGCGAGCTGCGGGAAGGGCGGCGATGTGGCGAGGAGGAGAGGAGAGAGGGGGTCCGACTCCTTTTAAAGGGCCCTCGGGTGCGGCGCCTTGCGCGAGGGGGCAGCGATGGCGTGGCGGCGCCGGACTCCGGGAGGAGTCCCGGTCGCGCACGGGAGGAGGGAGGCGGCGGCGACTTGGGCCGGCTGGGCTGGGCGCGGCCCAGTTCGGTCGGCACGTTTTTTTTATATAAAAGATTTTTTTTCTTTTTTTTTCAGACAAACAAAACAAATAAAAACAAACAGAAATAAAAATATTATATAGGCCTATAATATATCGAAATTTTCAAAAAAAGATTTTCTTCAACATGGACATTTTTCTAGCATTAAATAAAATACACACAAATTCTAATAATTCAAAGAGTGCTACTGGTCTATTAAAATTCAACAAAAATCATTTTAAAAATACCAAAATGATTTCAAATTAATTTTACTCCAATTTTCTAATGTAGGGAATCATGTTACCCTAATTTCCATATATTTTATTTTTGGAGAAAAATAATTTGAATGAAACTCAAATAACTCCAAATTGAAAATAAATTCAAAAGAACTTTGAATTTAATTCTTTGAACTCCCAACTCATATTTCATATAATTTGAAGAAGTCATTTTATCTTCTCTCATGAAAATCATTGAGTTGCATAAAGTTTCAGAAGTGGAAATATTTTCCAAATGAAATTCAAATATTTTGAACACTCCCTTGTCATTTAAATAAATGGAAGAAGTCATGTCATCTTCTCTCGAGGGTTTTGTATTTGAAAAGGATTTGAATTCATGGAGATCAGAAAGCAAATATGAAAGTTTGGGAAAGTCCTTTTATTCCCTCTCATTTAACTTTCAAAAAGTTTCGAATTCACTCACTTTCAGACAATCAAACAATCAATCAAATCTATCTATTTATTATAACATTCCAAAATTTAGAATTTTGGGATGTTACAGTGTGTTGAATAAAGATGATATCTTCAACGATTGATCCTCGTGATCAATTGTCGATGCTATTGTCGTACCAATCTTTGATTTGAGTATGGGCTAACGTCAAATCAAATGAGAACCAACGATATTCGTAATGTTGTCTTACTCGTGGTTGATCCCTCGAGCATACACCATTACATCTTTTGGTTTGACTAATGCCATCACCTTGTTCACATAGTCGTGGAATTCCATCTTATGGAACTCTTGATAAATTGTTGTTGAGCCCATTGACAACATCCTTATCTTCTCCATGATTTTGTCGGACATCAAGCTAGTGTTGGAAACTTGGGTAAGCATTTCTTCGTGTTTCATTCATGAAGCATATGTTTGGATGAAAGAAGTGAATACCTCTGATTCACGTGCATTTGGTGAAAGTTGCCGCCGTGAATTCGAGGAAGTTAGTCTTACTTCCTATGGAATCATCCCAAGTCAGTCATGCATATGTGCGAAGTATTATGTGGTTTGGAGACTTGCAACCTTCATTCCATATGTATTCCCTAGCACCCCAAGCCACTGATTGATTTGCTCAAGGAAAAGGAGTTTGTTGTGTTAATTCTAGATCATGCACAAGACTCTGATATCCTCGATGATGGTTCCCAGCCAGAACTCGGTAGTGTTTTGTTGTAAGACTACTATGTGGTCATGCTTGTCTGGGACATCGTGTTCACATGTGTATAGCAGAACCGGCTCATGTTTTGGAGCTTTCTATCGTAGTTCATTCATCGAGAATCTTGCAACGCCATCTCATCGATTTGTCTTGCAAACTTTCCTTATTCTTTCTAGACCTGATGAGTCTGGAATATCCTGACACCAACCAGATCTGAATCTCAGGGAGATATGATGGTTGGAACATTCTCGACATTTGCATTTTGTTCCCAGCTTACACCGCCATTGTGCCAATTTCCCATGGTCTGCCTTCTCAGTAGTTGTTGTCCAAGATCATTTTCAAAAGTGGACTTACCATGGGTCCCATCCATTTTCGATGATAGGCAAAAATCATCCATTGCATTGTCTTCAGCAAGGTAGTCCACATCATCCATCCTAGTCTGAGTATGTCAATTCTTCGAACTCTCCAAAACGATCAATTGTGATTTTCCCTAGGCTGGTATGAAAAGTTTCAATGATCTAGATATCAAAAGTAATTCTTTTTGCCACTTAAGGGAATAATTCTATGAGTCACCTCCCCTAAGGTGTCCCGTTATGGAATCATGGCAATTATCTCCTCGCTACTTGACCCCATTCACCATCTTCTCAAGCGTGGAATTGTTGCCTACCAAATTGAGCCCCGTCATCTGTTCTTCCATCCCTTCCGAGGTGTATTTGAATGTCTCAGCTCGAGAGATGTTGCTATGTCTCACTCCGTGAGTTGATCCTAAGTTGTTCGATCTTCGAGAAGACCAATCCTTCTAGAGTTTCCTTTACCTCTCGTTGCCATGTTGACTGGAGTTCTCAGAGCAAGACGACGAGACAAAGATGGTGACGAATCAACGTTCTTACAAAGAGCAACCTGAATCGTGAAGACTGTGTTAGTTTGCGTTTCCCCTTCATCTTACCCTACGCTTGAATCTCGGGACGAGATTCTAGTTTAGTTGGGGTGAGTTGTCACATCCCTAGTTCTGGTAATGCCTAGTGCTAGCATCTGGTGTTGCATCATGTTTACTTTTCACAGAAAGTTCAAATGGGGATGACAGAACCCCCAGCACCCCCTGAAACCAACTAGGGTTTACTAAAATTATTTTCAATGAACGTGAAATGCCCTTCTAAAATGTTCATCATCTTTGCCTTGGTCTTAAACCTCTGACAAAAATGGTGCACATATTTCTAGGACATCATAGGGTCACTGAATTAAATCATACTCTATTTGCATTTGGGCATTTAAATGCTATAAAAAAATTTAAATGCCCAAATAATCCTAAACTGAAATGTTCCATGTTGGTTATATGCTAAAAAGTGGGCATGAGCAGTTTGGTGATTTTTGAAAGTGCCTAAGGATTTTTAGAAAAGCCACAAACCTGCAGAAATAAAAAGAAAACAGAAAAGAATAGGAGAGCAAACTTACCTGGCCTCACCTGTGCAGCCCACCAGAGAGCTGGCCCAGCTGCGCTGGCCCAACCCACCTCCACGGCTCCCTGTTGTCTTCCTCCCCGCGCCAATAGGCAGAGCGCGTGGTCGCTGCGCGCCGACCACCTCCTGCCTGCTTGCTCATTGCTGGAGACAGGCCCGAGCGCCATGACACCCCCTGGACCCCCTCGACCTTTTCCCTCACTCCCTGATTCTCTCTCCCTCTCTGGTTCTCTCCTCGCAGCCGCCCGAGAATGCCGTCGTCGCGCCAACGAGCACCACCGTGGCCATCGTACACCCCTCACCCTTCCGCCGAGTCCAAAAGCACCGCCAAAACCTCCTTGTCCTCCCAATCGAGCTACCAGACGCCAGGAGGCCCTGCTTCATCGTCATCGCGGTCATCTTCAACCTCGGGCACCCGAGCCCCTCGCCGTCGATTCGTGCCATCAAGGACGTCCCTGAGCCCACTGACCTACTGCGCCGCCTCCCTGTGAGCTCCTGCTCCCATCCCCTCTCTCCCCACCATCGAATCCCTCCTTAAACACCCCTAGCCACTGCGGCCGAAGCTCGCCGCCACCGTGCCTCCTCACCGTCGTGGCTAGAGCCACTATTGCTCGAAGCCACGCACACCACTGCGCTCAATGCAGCTCCAGGAGCCGACCCAGCCTCTCAGCGAGCTTGCTAGCCAAGCGTAGCCTGCGCTCAAGCATAGCCGTGCTCTGGCCGCCGCCGTCGCCTTTGCCGTCGCCACTGTAGCCTGTCCTGGCACCGGCCACGGCCACCACCCGATGCGCCTCGACGCACTGCATCCATAGATCCTAGCCGCGTGAGCTCTCGTCGCCGGAGATGGCCGGATGAGGAGCGCCACCGCATCCTGCTTAACACCGGCGGCTAATCGCCGATTAGGTGACATGGCAGATTAGTTTAGCCACTAACCCCGCGGTTAGTTTAACCAGGTCATACTGATAGTGGGCCCAACCCTGTTAATCATTAGATTAGGTTTTTTTTAAAGTTGTTAGCTAACTGAGCCAATGACATGTGGGGCCCACGGGTCAGGTTTGACCAGGACTGACCCCGTTGACCAGCTGAGTCAGCATGACCTAGAGCTGACGCAGTAAGCATTTTCTGGAATTTCTAATTAAAAATGATTTGGAATTTCAGAAAATGTTGCAAACTTTGAAAAAGCATAGAAATTCAACCGTAACTCCAAATGAAATAAGTTATATATGAAAAATGATCAAAAAAATCCAGGGAATCTATTTATATCATTTTCATGCATGTTTGAACAACTTATACCTGCTGATCAGGTCAAACCAATTAAATGGCATTTGAATAATCACATATGGAGTTTGAATTTGAATCTTGTATTCAAACCAACTCCATTTAAATTGTTGCTAGTTGCATTAGACAAATCACAACATGTTGCCTTGTCATGATCATGCATCATATTGTTGCATTGCATTGATTGTGTTCTCTCTTGTTTGCCGGTGTTCTCCCTTAGTAGATGTTGTTTCGACGATGTGATCGATGACACTGATGAAGAGCTATACTATCTTCAGAAGTGCCACGCAAGCAAAACCCCCTTGTTCATTCCGATACAATCCCACTCTCTCGCTCCTACTCTCTTTTACTGCATTAGGACAACAAGGATTCAACTGTTACATGCTGCGGTAGTTGAAACCCTTTTCCTCTGCATGACCTTTCATTGCCACAGTAAATAGATGAAACCCACTAGCATGAGTAGGAGTTGTTTGAGCCCTGATGTGCCTACTCATTCATGCTTGTTTGTCATGCCTGCTACTGCTTAGAGTTGAGTCAGGTCTGATTCATCGAGGATGAATTGGAATGGTGATGAACATGTCTGACTGTGTGTGAGCTAAGTGTGTGAACACGATTTGGTAAAGGTAGCGGTGAGAGGCCATGTAGGAGTACATGGTGGGTTGTCTCATTGAAATCGTCCTCATGAACTGAGTTCTGTGTTTGTGATCCATAAACAACTACTACCACACGTTGGGCCCTGAAATATGACCTCGCTCGACTTATTAACTGCCCCTGTCCTCTGTCCAGGAGTTGCAACTAGTTTCTAGTGTTTGTAGGATATGTGTTGGAGGCCGTGCATAGTGCTGACATCGTGGCACGGTGTACCGGGTGCTCGTTTGGTGTCTCGGGAACCCTGCACACATCGTTTGGGGCTGTGAGCGAAACCCTGACCGGATCTCCTCGCGGATGGAACCCGAATTGGCGATAAACCTAGACTAGAGACTTGTGTGGTTAGTCATGTCGTGGTCTACACCAACGTCGGCTTTCGCTTGAAGTCTGCTGAGCACATGTCGTGTGCAGACGCTAAGTGGTGGAAACATGTGTGAAGAAGTACACCCCTGCAGGGTTATAAATGATCTATTCGAATAGTCGCGTCTGCGGTAAAGCACTTCTGGGTTGCCTATACAGTTCATAGATAACTTGAAGTGGATACTCTAAAACTCGCAAGGTAAGCGTGAGTGCTATGGATGGCCTTCTTGTAGGGAGACGGGAGCGGATCCATAGTGGTGTATTGTTATGGTGAATATGTGGACTCATGTGCGCCACCTCAAAAGAGTTACTTGCAGTCATAGTTTAGGATAGCCACCGAGTCAAAGCTGGCTTGCTGCAGTTAAACTCCACCACCCCCTTTGTTGATACTGATGCATATGTAGCTAGTTCTGATGTAAGCCTTGCTGGGTACATTTGTACTCACCTTTGCTCAATTTATGTTTTTGCAAAGAGACTTTAGTCTCGCTAGTAGTTCCGCGTGGACTTCAACGTTTAACTTGTTATCTCAGCTATGATCTTGTGCCCTCAGCAGGGTCTTGTAGATAGTCAGGCTTCTCAGCCTTTTCATTTGTAGTTGTCTGTACTCAGAAAAATTAAGCTTCCGATTATGCTTGTTGCTTGTATGCTCTGTATGTGGGGTCATGAGACCCATGTTTGTAATATCTGGCTCTTCGGAGCCTAATTAATAAATACTTTGAGTTGTAGAGTTTTGTTGTGATGCCATGTTGTATTTACACATATCGGGCATATTGTGTGTATGATTGAAATGCTTGGTATGTGTGGGATCCGACAACCTAGTTGTTTATCCTTGGTAGCCTCTCTTATGGGGAAATGTAGTCTAGTGCTTCCACTGAGCCATGGTAGTCTGCTACAGTCCGGTTACCGGAGTCCTGCTAGCCCAGTTACTACTACTCTGGAACACCTAGATTGGCCGGCATGTGTCCCACTTCGTTCCTGTGTCTGTCCGGGTTCCTGCTAGCCTGCTACAGACCGGGTTCCCGGAGTCCTGTTAGCCCAGTTGCTACAGCTCGGATTCACACGCTGATGACCGACACGTTCGATGCTAGTTCATGTATGCCTGTCCCTGTAAGTTAGTCCCACTTTGGGTTCACGACTAGTCATGTCGGCCTGGGTTCTTTGTCATATGGATGCTAGCGACACTATTGTATATGGGAGCCAAAAGGCGCAAACTGTCCCGGGCCAGCTAAGGTGGCACCCGTGGGAATACCGTGCGTGAGGCCGCAAAGTGATATGAGGTGTTACATGCTAGATCAGTGTGACTTAGGATCGGGGTCCCGACATATACCTCTCGCACATGCACGTTCAAGGTCTCCTATGTCTCCATACATAGTTAATTACCATCATCCCTAACCCCACATCGAATCATTCTCTTCTTGTGTGCACATGACTTCCGCCTAGATGGGTGTCTTCACTAAAACACACACTCACACTTAACAATGTCCTTCTAGCTACCCCCTCCCACTCTTCCCCTATATCCCCGAAACCAATAAGACCATCCCTTCATTTAATTCCCGCCTACATGCACCATCGATATATAGTAGTTTTCCTCGGTGTCTCCCGAACAAACACATTATCTCGATGTCGACTCCTCTCACGGGCACACGCCTGCTCTTCCCTCTTTACGGGCCTCTTATCTCTTGCACCCCCTTGTTGGTGGCCTGTGCCATACACATCACCTCTCTACGATGAAGCCACACACACTTAAATTTTTTTCGCCACCGAAGACTCTGCTTCACACACACACACACACACACACACACACTAAGACTCCATCTCACACACACATGCTCTAGGTGGAGCATTTGTTCCTACCACCCTTCGTCCAACCTTACCCGTATGATAAGTAATCACCTTAATTTACTTATATAACATGGACAAATTCCACTTTATTTTAGCAGTTAGCAAACTTCTCATAATTATATAAGGGAAATCATGAGCTGGAAGTGACATTTTTTACACAACCACGTTAACATGGCCGCGTAAATCACAAGCTAAAGTGTAATACCATTATACTTATATCCTGATGCAAAATGTGGAGTACATGTCCGAAGAGTAGAGTTGCACACACGCACTCTGTCTCTCAGAATCTCACACACATACTAGTTGTGTGACGCCCCCTAAGCAGACTCGTATGTTAAAATTTGTGCACCCGCGGGTACACGTGATGGTGCGCATTTATTTAAGCCCGATGGTGAACCCAAATAGTAGTTGCATTCATTCCCCTCCCACCACCTCTTCTCTGGTCGCCGTCACCCGATACCCATGGCCCGGGCAAAGGTAACAACATACACCATGCTCCCGCCGGAGCGGTGCTTTGATGTGGAGGCGGTGCGAAGCCCGCATCGCAACCGCCTTGCCTCCGGAGTTCGGACTAGCCGGAGCCAGACGAGGAGGCGTTCTAGGCGGAGCAGCACGTGGAGCCAGAGGAGGAGAACGATGACGCGGAGGCGGAACAGGAGGACGATGACGCGGGCCAAGCAGAGCCGGAGGAGGATGATGATTTGCATTATACTCAAACTTAAAGGGTTTTGAGTTCGATGCCTCATTTATTTCATAGAGCTAAGAGAAAGGAAATTTTAGTGGTCATGGATGCATCTTTTTGTGCTAGCACTCCTATATAAGGGTTGACCGGTCGCTTCCCGCAGACGTGCGTGGGCAGTGGAAGAGGAAGGAGAAGGGAAGCAGGCTGTGGAGTACGCCAGTTGCAGCACGAGCTCCAAGGAACATTCGCGCCAAACAATGAATAGTGGTACAGATAGTCTAGCGGAGTATGAATTGGCCTTTAGGTTGCGTGTGGATGACATGGCTGCAACATGCAGGCTCCAGTTCGACAGCCTACCACTCTGCTTCGCATGGTTTGGTCACGCAAGATTTGCATGCACACATGTCACACACGTACTTGTCGAAGGCGTGCTAAAAGAAGGGCGACCAGGTCCGCTAGTCCGCGTTGGTCCATGCGCCAAGAAAACAACTAATTCCAGTCACTGTAAATGTCGTGCGTGCTTTAATTCCGGGCTAGTGGATGGACGCGAGCCTGACGTACACAAAATCGCCCACGAGCTCCCTAATCTGTATCTCTACTCTTATAATAATAATCTACTCTTATAAAAAACATAGTTGGTGTTGATGCTGTGCCTGCCATCCTGCAATACAGGCCATCCGATTTATATCTAACGGATAGGAAGGAAACTATGGCAATTTGCAAAAACATACCCACACCCTCTCCACATTTGCAAATAAGGCCTTCCCTCGTTCATCCTTTTCTCTCACAAGATAAACTACTCATACAAATGCATCTTGATGTTACGTGCAACGCACAAACATCTTGCTAGTAATAAATAAAATAAATATAAAAAACAAAGTTGGTGATGATGGTGTGCCTGCCATCCTGAAATATAGACCGTCTGATTTATATCTAATGGATATAAAGCAAACTATGGTAATTTTACAAAAAGATACATGCACCCCTCTCCACATTTGCAGATAAGGCCTTCCCTCGTTCGTCTTCATTTCCCACAAGATAAAATAGCTCATATAAATGCATCTTGATGTTTCATGCAACGCATGGGCCTCTGGCTAGTCACAAATATAAACTACACTAGTGTGCGCCCGCAGAACATCCTTTCTGAAGGGACAAAGCCCTGCAGTTACCATCTCCTCTCGTGTAAACCTGCTCCACAAGGGACAAGGCAGTTGGCTGCCATTGCCATGGATTTGCAAGGCGGTGGTTCTTCTCGTCCTCGTCGAGGATTGGAGACCTTGGACGATGATCCTTCGGGACAAATCATAAGTCGCTCAGACTTCCTCACATCCGCAAGACTTAGTGGTAAATGCACTAAATATTTTAAGAGGGTGTGTAAATATGCGTGGGAGAAGGCCATGCTAGTTGGTCTACCATGCGTCCTTGAGGACGAGGATGTTTCCTTGGGGGTCTCTCTAGCGCGGCGTGTCTGTAGTTGCAAGTTGACGCCCCTTGAGATTCCGACATTGAGGGGCACTCGGATTTTGTCCGATGAGCAGGTAAGTGATGAGTTTGATCAATAGTAAATGCATTATAAAGACTACTTCCGTGTCCATTTCGTAATTCCCCCGCTACCCAATGTTTCACATGTTAGGCTTGGTGCCAGTGGAGATTGGCTTGCATATGTACGGGAGGGTACCAACATCAATTTGCACAACATCTACAACGGTGACACCGTTCCCTTAGGACCTTTGTCCAACATTAGGATCAGCCATGCAATGGGCCACTGGCTGAATTGGTACGATGGAAACACGATGAGATTGATGAAGATAGCAATCCTGGAAGCCCCAATAAGGTCATCCGCCAACCAAAATTACACTCTCATCGCGGTGTTTGACATCGCGATTGCTTTCACTAACACTGCACATGATAGTCAAAGGTGGTCCATGCTGTCTGTGTTGATTTGTTGCCGTACGAGTACGGAGGCGCTGTGCTCCTTTCTAACCGCATCTTCGCGGTTACAAACCAAGGGACTTGTTTCATATGGGACACATCCTACGGTATATTCCCTGTCTTCCAGTTTATTTGTTTTGAATTTTTTCGTTTTATAAGTTTCAAATTCAAATTTAGAGCTCCCCTCACATGTTGAGATTACAATGTGCATTAAATTGTTGCGTGAATGTCGTAATTTTTTATTGGTCATTTATATTGGTCACGCATGCATGGATTGCAAGTAACATTTTTACCGCAATTTTTAGGAAATTGAGTGCAATAATTGAGTACTTTGGCAAACTACTAGTACTACACCTGCAACAGTACAAATCAATACCACCACCACGCTCGCGTCTGACCGTCCTGGCCGACCCAAACCCCCTCCCTTGCTGGCGCACGCTTCCCGCCTGAAATGGTCAGCGTGCCCCATTGCGTTAGTGCCGCATTAATGCCCGGCCAGATTGGAGGCAACCTCTCACTAGCGCCGGCTTTGAAGCAGTGCGACAGCCGAGAGAGCGCTGCTTCCCGGTGCACGTGACTGCTTCACGTCAAGGCTGGCTATAGTGGTGGTAACTTAGCTGGTACTTACACTCGATAATAGCAGACATGGTGATGTGGCAGAGAATTAAAGAAGAGACAAGGGGTCATGCATGGCAATAAATATGATCATCTATGCTACTACTCTATGATACTATGCACTATAAAAGTAGTCTATCATACACTAGTATCATGTACTAGTATATTGTATATGTACTCCCCACTATGAGTAGCCTCAAACGACACCACGGCTAGCCGTCATCCGTGTGGCACCCACATTATAGTTGCAACTTGTTTAGAGTAGGTTTTACTCCGGTTTGTATGAAAATTGTAATGTATCTCATCCGATTTATATGAGAAGTCTTCGAAATGTAATGATTTTCGTTTAGTTTCTATGAATTCCGCCTTGTTTGAACGATTATGTAGGGCAAAGTCATCCCCCGATCAAAATCAGATCGCCAATCGTGGATGTGCATGGGGAATTTGGTCTAACTTGGAACCTTGTAGCTGATGACACCCAGTTGGGACATACTATCTTAGTAGTTGTTACCCATGGTACGATTGAAGGGCAACAAAGTGCCACGATCTATCTCGATCGGACGTAGATCATCTACCCAGGTAATCCCTTCTCTCTAATCCAAGAGTAGTAGAGCCAGGAACTAGCCAGTTGTATAAACTATAAAGGACTTAACAATTTCAATTCCTGTAGTACTAGCTAGGTAACCATAATCCCATGAAAGAAAACTACTCCTACAATAATTAATGTACATGGCCCAGGTAACACTCTCAAATTGTTTGTCATCGCCCGTGCCGCAGCTGGTCTATACATTGCTTCCGTTCCCCCTCATAGAAATAAGTAATATAAAGTATTTTATTTTAATCCGTATCCCATGCTTACGTCACCTTATTATACTACATGGACCATAACCATGCACGTCAGCATGTATCCAGGTTTGAGATGCCAGGTGTACTAAATGGATGGCGGCATGTTCGACCCCCGTGATGCTACCTGGTTGTGGGTGAACACACTTGAAGAGTACTCGATTTTCATTGGGGACAACTACCCCATAGTCCAAACGATGCCACCTTCCATGCATGACGCCGATGACCTTCCGTTCATGAAGAGCATGTGCGTTTTCATTGCGCACCGACTTATTCATATCTTGAATGCCACTATCCCTGATCTACGCCGCTTCAGTTTGGATGAGTCTTCATCATGGGGAGCAACACTAAGAAGCTACGATGATATGGACTCTCGTTGCCCACCATTATGGATCGTTCCATCTATGAAGAACACATGGGACTAGAACTACGAGACGGACATGTACCCAGGGATGTACGAACCTGAGTAATGTAGCACGGTAAGTGAAGTAGAAAGACATAAATAGTATGAACATGCATGGCATATAGGCATTTGTCTCTTACTACCACTAAATGTTGTACGTGCAATGCAGGGTGATATTTTGATGTATGTGCCTAAGTACTCTACTATATTAATTGGAGGCACATATTAGGTTTTATATTTGTTTATGTGTATGTCCTGAGACCTTCCAACTAGATGTGTCTTTCTCTCCGGTCGCACTTTGTATCATTACATGCTACTAGTAGTACGTGTGGTCTCTGACCTAGAAGTGGAAGAAGTGGAGACACCCTACCACGCTGTTCATGTCCCACTCCTTTCACTGACATGTGGGACATACAGCACATGCCGTGTTTGGTACTCCTTTGTCCTAAGACTTGAAACACTAGCTTTCATCAAAAATAAAAAATAAATATAAATGAGCAGTGATACTATACCACGCGGTTTCCTTGCTCCTCGATATCGGAAAGAATACTTCCGTTCGCCGACATGTGGGACGTCGACCATCCTGGTCCACTTGCCATGCACGCAGAACTCCAAGGGAGAGTCACCCCAGTTGTCGGGCCTCAGTAATAATGACTAATGAGCCATCAAATCCCAGGCCCAACCTTTCCCACTTTAAGTTGCTCGGACGAAGGAACCATCATGACTTCGTTGAGTTCCGCTTCTTGAAGAAAAATATTGTACCAACAATGCTGCTAGGTACAGTAGTATTGTACTCCAGCTGAAATTTTACAGGAATTTGAAAATCATAGGAAGTGAGACGACATGCATCTCAATTCCTATAGAGAAAGAGATACCATTTCATGCGTAGGATAGGAATATTTCCATTGAGTCTAGGCTAATGTACTGGTAATTTGCTCTAAAAACTACAGTAGTAACTAGTACTGTTACATGCTGGTAATTAATTAACAAACGTACGGGCGACACAGACACACACACACACACACACTAACTAACTAACTACTAGTACTACTACTTCTCACATGCTGGCCAGACACCGTCGTTCTCCTACCCGGCTTTGTCGGCGACACCCCACCGTGCTTGGATCTCCTCCGAGCTCTCCGCAGCAACGTGTGCATCCATTTCTTTCTTGCGGTGGCGGGCCTCTCTTTTCTTGAGTGCTTTCCGCCTTTTCCGCTCCTTCTGTGCGGCTTTGGTCGCCTCTTTCTCTACCGCCCATTCGGCCTTGGTAGCTTCAAAGTCTGCCCACGTAGGTGTGAGGTCGCGAGCGGTGATGAACTCGGCACGACGGGATGCCATTGCTTCCCTACCATTTTGTGTGCGGTCGTGGGCGACGAGGAACTCGGCGTGGCAGGATGCCATTGCTTCCTTACTGGTTAGTGTGCGCCGTGGTGGCATGAACGACGCTTGGTGAGCTCTCTGGGGCGGAGTGGCTGGACAACCGTATAGTGCATTGGTTTGTCAAGAGCTCAAGGATAGACGGCGGAGGAAATTTGGATTCCCCTTCAATCTTGGTCAATTATTACCAATTAAAATGCATTGGCAGTCATCAAACTTGTCTTGATAGCTCACTTTGATCATTGTACTTAAGAATACGGTCATTATTTATGAGATATGGTGATTATACTGTCACTGGCTCAACATATAGCTCCGTATTTGTCTAGTTGACCAGTCAAACAGTCCACATGAGCCTCATCAGGTCGTGTTCTGTATCTATCTATCTATGCATGCCTACCTGTCAGTGGAGAAAGAAATAAAAACCAAAATTATGCGTATGTGAGGAATCAAACCACAGACTCATCGCTACAACGCACACTCATCGGCCAAATGAAAATAAAATACTTTGTGTTAAATGCACAAACCAATTTTTTATATTATGCGTGATGCACACATTAGCTGGTGTAGGGTGGAACCCTAAGTGGAGATCTTTCACGAATTGGAGGGGGAATCCCCAAGAACAAGATGAACACAAGAGGGAAAAACAAGAGGAACACTCAAGAACAAGTCCAATCACACATCCACTAGACAATCAAACACTCAGGATCCACAAGGTACATGAACAATCAAAGGGAAATAAGATACATGGTAGAGTTCATCCCAAATCCTATGAAGGAGATAAGGGCTTGATGATCTAGATAGATCCTTCCCTCAAGAGGGGTCTTCATCCACTAGGGATCTTCTCCAATGGATGCCTTGAACTCCAATGGAATGTCTCTCTCTCAAGAGGAATCCCGCAAGGGGAGATACATGAGCTAAACTCTAGTGTTTAGATCTATTCTTAGCTAAGTCTAAATGGAGGAGATGAAGGAGTATATATAGGTCCAAGGGATGAAGGGGTAAGCAGGGGCGAAATGGGGATTACATGGGCAAAGCACGCAGCAACACATAGGGGGCCCCGTGTGCACGGGGTAAGTGGAGCCCGTGCGCACGGGGTATCCAGAGACCTGACGCAAGGGCCCGTGCGCACGGGGTCCCCCGTGGACATGGGGGTCCCGTGGGCACGGTACACGCCCGTGCTCACAGGGGCTTCAGGACCGCCCGCCTGGGAGGCCCGTGGGCACGGGGTCGGAGGGGCCCGTGCGCACGGGGTTGCCTGGGAGCTGCTGCCTTCTTCTTGGCGCTTCCTTCTCCGCTTCCAGGCTTCCCTCTTGGATGGTGTAGATGTTCTCTTCTTCTTAGACTCCTCCTTGATGAATGTGTAGCTCCACTCACACCTATGTATGCATACGAGAGAGGGGTCAAGTAGTATACCATCGTCGAGAGGTACAAGCGGACACATGTAAAGGAGATGATTCACCTTTGTATGTATGAAGTAGATGTGGCACGTGTCACTTGCCAAATGGACTCTTGACATGGTGATGTCCATAGGATGCTCCGCATCATCCCCTCCCCCTTGGGAAAGATCCGACCTCGGATCGAAATCCAAATCACCATGGGAAAGAGATGATGTTGTCGTGTAGTAGTGGACGATCACCAAGCATTCATCATCTTGTAGTTCCAAATGGGCACTCTCTGATGTCGTGCCGTCTTGTAATTCCTTCAAAAGGAGAAAATATAACAAGCACTTGCAAAAACAAATGTGGTTGGCGTAAGAGCAAAACCAAGCATTCAAGAGGTGATTCACCCAACAAGTGTTGTCATCAAGCATAGCATATGGTTTGACAAAGAAGTGTGGCATGGCATTTAAGCATATAAGGTGAGCATAATCAAGGACATCATGGAAACAAGTATGCAAATGGGAGGTAAAGATGCTAATATGTGTGACAAGTGAACTAGCATCAACCTCAAGATCATAGCAAGAATGCGCAATGTGCTCAACAAAAGGTCTATGGTAAGCATAGGAATCATTCACAACACCAAGTAGAATGAGGTGTCTAAACACATGGGTCAAGTGCAAGACAATCCAAGCATAATGTGCATAGGGTGTAGTGAATATAGTGTGGCACTCAACACAATAGAAAGAGAAATTGTTCATCATGTGTGAGGCAATCAAGGCAAACAAGTAGCAATCAATGAGACATGGCTTATGTGAAGAAATGATATTGTTGAAACCAAGCATGTGATAGGAGCAAATAAGCCAAGAATTGGATGCAACACACAAGGCATAAATATCATGATGCATGGAACGGTGAAAATGACAAGTTGAAACAAGATCTCTAACATGTGTGCAATCAAGTCTCATGGTGCAAGCAACACAAGTAGTATGATCCGCAGTATCCATGCTCATGGTTTGGGGGTTCTCAAAAGATAAGGATGTCACCTTGAAAGCATGTCCTTGTCCGTCCTTCACAATGTCGAAGAACAAGCAAGTATGATGTAGAAGCTCCATGGTAGAAGGTGGTTCGTTCTCAAGAGCTCGGATTGTCAACTCACGTGACGTGGAAGTTGACACGAAGTCCAAGTTTCCTACACATGCACAAAACAAAGCAAAGAATGTATGCGCATGGTAGATAAACACATCATCCATCATGATGGTTCTCTTCTCTTGCACATAACCATTAGAAGCACAAATGCATGAATAATATGATGCAACAATGGCTATATTCATGGCACTAGGTATATGATGCAAAGAGGTAAGACAAGCATGCTTCACAAGGAATATGTCAAAATCTCCAAATAGATGTGAGAATGCTATGGGGGCAATCTCATGAGCAAGGCGAAATGCATCGTTGCACTCAATCCATGTCAAATCATCTAGCATGAGAGAGGCAACATATGGAGAGATATGACAAGAAGCAATAACAATCATGTCGTGCAAACTACTGGAGCGAAGATGCAACACACTAGATGAAATCATGGCAATGATGTCATGTGAGTAAACAATAGGCATAGGCAATGCACATGACATATCGTAATCACAAACACAAAGCAAGATCATAGTATAATCATAGGCATGGGGCACAAAGCAAACTTGGCAATAATAAGTGATATCTCCACCAAGCTTGCAAATACACATAGAAGTTCTAGAATCAATCATCATGTGTAATGCACAGCATGGGTCACAAATGCATGGAAAAGGAATAGGAATGAGCATATCATGCAAAGTGAACATGGCAAGATGGGCATATAATATGTAATGGACAATAACCCATAGCGAAGTGAGGGTCATGTAGAAGAAATGTGCGAAGTCTTTGCACGAAGAGAGCGGTGGGAAAGACAATCCATGGGATCCCAAGTCATCATTGCTCTCTAGAGCTCGTTTTGTCGACTCGTGGGATTGCGAGGTTGACAAGTATTCATGGGTACCTACACAAAAGAGACACAAACCAAAGAAATTGTGCGCGTGGTAAATGTACACATCATCCATCATGATGTGCACGTTCTTGTGTTGGTTAGCACAAAATATCCAATGCTCAAATAGATGAGTTGCATGATATAGAAACATGTCATACATCATGAAATAGTAGTTATTGTGTATAACATGATGGGGATGCAAATTGAGCATACAAGTATATGGCACGTCAATAGCATGTTTATTCATGGGAAGCATATTGTGCACATAAGTATTGGGATCATGCAATGGATGGGAGTGATCAAAATCTCCTAAAATGTATGAGGAAACTATGGGGGTCTCCTCACGAGCAATAATGGAAACATCATATGGAGAAAATGGACAACATCCAAAACAATGCATATCCGAAGCTAGGTGTTCATGGCATGGCATATGAGATAAAGCATGCAAAGGGGGCATATCAATATCATCACAAGAAAACCAAATGCCAATAACCATGGGCTTGTCATCTATGCCATAAGTGCAAATTGGGTTAATCTTAATGGCATATGCATAGTCACTATGAAAAGATTGCAAATATGACATGTGGTGGATCTCATGCATAGCATATGACAAGTCAAGCGGATTGGCAAACATGATGTGACCGAGAGAATTAGCACAAGAAATCCTATGTAACATGGCATCACAACTAATAGACTCCACATGGAAATCATCATACTCATCATAAATGGGTAAATCATCGCATTGGGAAGGCACACTAGCATGAAGCATGGAAATAGGTTGATCAACATCATGCAAGTAATCAACGTCAAGAATGTCCACTAGTGGGACTAGAGCATCACCTTCACCTATGTTACCTTTGTCATTCCACCCATGTGGTGTGGGTGAGGTGGGAAAGACCAAATGGTGGTCATCTTCATCTTGATGGAACCATGTGGGGGGTGCATCACATTCCACCCATGTGGTGTAGGTGAGGTGGGAAAGACCAAATGGTGGTCATCTTCATCTTGATGGAACCATGTGGGGGTGCATCACATTCCACCATGGCCATCGTCTTGTCCAAAGGTAGGACGAAGTCGTCGAGAATCGGCGCGTCATCATATAAGGGACCTAGCACCAAATGAGGAGACACAATAGAGGTAGAGGTCAAGTGGTTAGAAATCATAGTGGCCTCACATGACCTATCAACTACCTCACTCTCTCTATGTGGTGGTTCACTCACTCCCTCAAAATAGGTGCACTCAAACTCACATATGGTGGAGTCACTCATCTCACTCAGGAGGTGGGGGTTGTGGCTCTCCTCACATGGGAATAGTGGAAACACGTCATATATGGGGCTAGTGGTGAAATCACTCTCACTTCAATATGGTGGCTAAAATCACTTAAGTCATCATACGTCGCCGTGGCCGAAGGGAAAATCCCATGCTCAACCGTCTCATAGTCGTCGTCGTGGATGAAGGCGGAAGATGGCACAACATCACTCTCGCCGTGGATGAAGGCCGAAGATGGCACATCATCACTCTCGCCTCCTAAGATGGAAGCATCATCCTTGCTCGCCATCGTGTCGCTCGCCTCCAAAGCTTGGTCATTGAAGGTCTCCGTAGTTCAACTCGTCGCCGCACCGTCTTGAAAAAGAGTCGTAGGAGACTCGGCATTATCAATGCCACAAAGAGGGATGGCGGTGAAGTCGAACTTGGGAGCATCGTCGTGGAGCTCGTCGGGCTTGGACATCGTGGTGGTACTAGCCTCATGCTCGTCGTGTTGGAGTTTGGTCTTCGAGAAATGTGCTTGGGGTGGAGAAGGCTTGGCCGTCATGAGTTCTTGTTCCGCCTTGAGAGCACCAATGTAGTTGTCGTCGAGGGACTTGTAGTTCTCGAGGAAGATAGGCTTGGAGATGTCGTTGTTCAATCCCATCATGAAGTGGAACTTCATTGACATGGGCTCATCCACGCCGGCATGTCGCAAGGCATGCTTCATCTCCTTGAAGTGCTCGTCGATGGACTTGGATCCTTGGATGGTGTTCTCCAATTGGCGTAGAAGTTGTTCCGTGTAGGTTGGAGGCACGAACTCTCGGCGCAAAACTCTCTTTGTCTTGGGCCAACTCATGTCGTAGCTCTCCGAAGGTGTGTGAAGCCACCATGTGGACGTGTAGTCGTGGAAGTTTCTTGAGGCGCACTTCACTTGATCTTCCGGAGGGACTTGATGTAGCTTGAGGTAGTCGTCCATCAAATGCTCCCACTCGAGATACTCCTCAGGTTCTAGAGTCCCATAGAAAGGAATCTCGTGGTTGGTGTTGAGGTCGTAGTAGCTCGAGGGAGTAGTGGACTTGAGCTCATGGAGTAGGCGAAGATGTCGTACGTCCGAAGGCGATGATGCCTTGAAGTCACTTGGCGAAGATGCCAAAGGTGTTGAAGAAGCCGTAGCCTTGTAGTCGATGTTAGTATACTGTATGGCCCGTGCACATGGGGGTGCTGGAGGCTGTGTACACGGGGTCCTGTGTGCATGGGGGTCGAGGGCCCGTGTGCACGGGGGTGGCAGAGAAGCCAACCCTCGTCTAGTAGGTCGCTCTTCATGGTCTTGTCAATGTCGATGCTTGTGTGTACTTGCCGGAGATGGTAGCACGGAAGTCTTTGCACTTGAGCGTCTTCTCGAAGATGAGGAAGACCGCTTGCGGTTCTTGATGAGGGCCTTGAGCTCCTCCATTTGCTTGTCCATCTTGGCGACGATGACGTTCTTCATAACATCGAACTTGTTGTCATGGTTGTAGACTGGAGGTGAAATGTCTTGCCTATCCATCACAAAACTCGAGCAAAGGTGAGTAGGAAATGAGATAAACAATACCAAGCTACCTTTTCCCAAAGTTGAGGATGTATCTCGTATCACTCAATGTAAGATGAAAGAATAGTGGAATTGGTACCGGACTTGTTCACTCACACCTATCAAGTAAAGCTTTATGGTGGAGCTCGGTGAGGATAGTGGCACAAAAATTTAATGCAAAATGTTAGCAAGAGTCAATAATGTTGGAAAAGATTCACAAATTCGCATGTGAAACAAGTAGACCAATAGCAATATGTGGAACACGGAAACACACACACGGATAGATAAATGGGGTCGTGCAACCAAGGAATGAGCACAAAATGTGGAATCCCCGGAAAACACTCGTGTTGCACAACTCAAGAGAGACGCTAGCACGATTGCTCAATAGGCGGATACGACACTTGTGCACAACCTATAAGATGCAAAATGTATGAGCTTTCTATCCCAAGTATGCTATGTGTATGATGTTCCCGTTGTTCTTCTCAAGGTGATCCAAGATGATCGGATACGACAATCTTATGCGCAATATGGTATGATGCTATGGCACTTGCTTACAAGCTCTTTGCTCTCTTTTCTTTTGCTTAAAAGCTTATTCTCTTTTTTTTTGATATGGCCACTATGCGAAATGCACAAAACAAGATAGCAATTGTGTATATGCGGGAACAATCTTGTGACACAAGAGATGATATGATGATACGAATATGATATGGTATGTATGCAATGGAAGGTGTAGATCACTAATGTGCACAAGTAAGGAGTGCCGGCAATACTCAAATGGCTAGTCTCGATAGGCAAGTGACGCAAAAGGGGCTTGGGGTTATCAATGCAATTTCAAGGGGAATGTACAATGGTGTCGTCGAGGTTACTGTCCTTGAAGATGGTGAGTGGCGGTGTCCTTGATGTAGATACCAAGATGATGGAGACTCGTCCCTAAGTAGGCGAAACACCTTAGGAAACGGTAAAAAACCGCGAACTCAAAATCTCACGGACAAAAGTCAAATGGTGGTAGCGGAGATGGCAATGCGGAAGTGGTGGTGGTGGTTGAAGAAGAAGCAACCGTCCCTAAGTAGCCGAAACACCTTAGGAGACACAAGTCACCACTCAAACAACCACAAATGCTAAATGGAGCAAAATGTGTTAGGTTGCGGAAGGCTATGTAGGGTTTTGCGGATGATATGGTGGAAGGCCTATGCAAAGATGCCAAAATGTGAATATTTTGATGGAGTAAAATGGTGATGGAGCCTATCTAGGTGGACGAGGGATGTCAATAGCTACTCAACAAGTAAAGAACGCGACAATCGGACTCCGGATGTGGAAGTTATGGCCGAAATGGTGAAATGCACGCGGATGCTGAAGGGGGGCCGTGCGCACGGGGTCTAGGGCCCGTGGGCACGGGGTGCCGTGCGCACGGTACACACACCGAGGGCACGGGGTCACCTAGGACATGCGGGTTTGGCGGATTTCTTCCCGATTTGGGCTCCAAATGGATGGATCTCATTGCTGGGGTTTAGCTGGGGGTATGGGGTGGTATGGGAGGGTGGGAGGTTGAAGGGACAGCGGCCGAAGCGCACTGGAAGGGTCGTGCGCACGGGGTCTGTCTGGCCCGTGTGCACGTGGTCCCGATGGCCCGTGTGCACGGGGTGCTCTGTGAGCGGATGAACTGCTCCAGATCCGTGGGTAATCTTGAAATTGGGGTCAAAATCGAAGGATGGAAGGTAGGGGAAGGTGGAGGAAAGCTAGATCCACTTGAAACCAAGCAAATCCATGGATCAAATCCAACAAAACATCATCAAAACCAACAAATCACAAAAAATGGGGCTATTTTTGGTGGGGATTTTCGAATTTAGGACGAAATCAACAAAACTAGGCTAGAAAACAAAGAGGGGGCTCCAATTTCATGAGAAACCATGGCTCATGATACTAAAATGGTGTAGGGTGGAACCCTAATTGGAGATCTTTCACGAATTGGAGGGGGAATCCCCAAGAACAAGATGAACACAAGAGGGAAAACAAGAGGAACACTCAAGAACAAGTCCAACCACACATCGACTAGACAATCAAACACACAAGATCCACAAGGTACATGAACTATCAAAGGGAAATAAGATGCATGGTAGAGTTCATCCCAAATCCTATGAAGGAGATGAGGGCTTGATTATCTAGATAGATCCTTCCCTCAAGAGGGGTCTTCATCCACTAGGGATCTTCTCCAATGGAGGCCTTGAACTCCAATGGAGTGTCTCTCTCTCAAGACGAATCCCACAAGGGGAGATACATGAGCTAAGCTCTAGTGTTTAGATCTATTCTTAGCTAAGTCCAAATGGAGGAGATGAAGGAGTATATATAGGTCCAAGGGATGAAGGGGTAAGCAGGGGCGAAATGGGGATTACATGGTCAAAGCCCGTAGCAACACACAGGGGGCCCCGTGTGCACGGGGTAAGTGGAGACCGTGCGCATGGGGTATCTAGAGACCTGACGCAAGGGCCCGTGCGCACGGGGTCCGTTGGGCCCATGGACATGGGGGTCCCGTGGGCACGGTACACGCCCATGCGCACGGGGGCTTCAGGACCTCCAGCCTGGGAGGCCCGTGGGCACGGGGTCGGAGGGGCCCGTGCACACGGGGTTTCCTAGGAGCTGTTTCCTTCTTCTTGCCGCTTCCTTCTCCGCTTCCAGGCTTCCCTCTTGGATGGTGTATATGTTCTCTTCTTCTTGGACTCCTCCTCGATGAATGTGTAGCTCCGCTCACACCTATGTATGCATATGAGAGAGGGGTCAAGTAGTATACCATCCTCGAGAGGTACAAGTGGACACGTGTAAAGGAGATGATTCACCTTTGTATGTATGAAGTAGATGTGGCACGTGTCACTTGCCAAATGGACTCTTGACATGGCAATGTCCATAGGATGCTCCGCATCATTAGCGCACACCGTCCACAAATGGAAGTAGCATGTACGCTTGCAGACACTCACTCTCACGCTGTCAAACCATGGTAATGCATGCACGTCGCCCTCTCAATAAAAGTCCTACTCATGGCGCAACACAAATGGCGAGCCTGTCACCTGCATGCCCCAGCGGTGCCTGACATTACTGTTTAGGCATTTGCTGGCGGCCTCCGCGAACATCGAGCATGTATTCACCTGGCAACACCAAGGTCATACTCTTTCTTGGGCACTGAGCTGCTCAACATTAGCCTTGGCTCCGCAAACAATGCCACCACATGACTCGGCACCTTGCTCATGTATATCATCCATCACAATGACAATCTATAACAGCCTAGCTAGAAAGGGTACTATGGTACCTATATATGTATCATGAGCGACCGATCATAGTTTCTCTACACACGAGTGTGTGTTTGATTGATTCACCCATTATTCGTAAGTTATGCATAGTTGTGTGTGTCTAATGGTGGTCGTCGTAGGCTAGCTGGCGACAAGAGCGGTTGCATGGACGCCTGGTTGTCTATACGTACCGCATACGCTTCAAAGGCTTGTCATCCATGAGTTCACATAATTTCTTTCAGTACAATCATAAGCGTAACTGTGTAAGTGCATTCGCGTGCATGCTAGTATGTGCTACCTCTTGAGCACTGCGTTGGTTTTCCCTTGAAGAGGAAAGGGTGATGCAGACAAGTAGCGCAAGTATTTCCCTCAGTTTTTGAGAACCAAGGTATCAATCCAGTAGGATGCCACGCTCAAGCCCCTTGCACCTACACAAACAAATAAGAACCTTGCAACCAACACGATAAAGGGGTTGTCAATCCCTTCACGGCCACTTGCAAAAGTGATATCTGATAGAGAAGATAAGATAATATTTTTGATATTTTTATGATAAAGATAAAAGTAAAGAAAGCAAAATAAACGGCGCAAGAAATAGCTTGTTGACGGGAGATTAATATGACGGAAAATAGACCCGAGGGGCATAGGTTTCACTAGTGGCTTCTCTCAAGATAGCATAAGTATTGATAAGGACTAAAAGTAAATAAAGCAAAATAAACGGCGCAAGAAATAGCTTGTTGACGGGAGATTAATATGACGGAAAATAGACCCGGGGGGCATAGGTTTCATTAGTGGCTTCTCTCAAGATAACATAAGTATTACGGTGCGTAAACAAATTACTGTCGAGCAATTGATAGAATTGAGCATAGTTATGAGAATATCTAGGTATGATCATGTATATAGGCATCACGTCCGTGACAAGTAGACCGACTCCTGCCTGCATCTACTACTATTACTCCACACATCGACCGTTATCCAGCATGCATCTAGAGTATTAAGTTCATAAGAACGGAGTAACGCTTTAAACAAGATGACATGATGAAGAGGGATAAACTCATGCAATATGATATAAACCCCATCTTTTTAACCTCGATGGAAACAATACAATATGTGTCGTTTCCCATACTGTCACTGGGATCGACCACCGCAAGATTGAACCCAAAGCTAAGCACTTCTCCCATTGCAAGAAAGATCAATCTAGTAGGCCAAACCAAACTGATAATTCGAAGAGACTTGCAAAGATAACCAGTCATACATAAAATAATTCAGAGAAGATTCAAATATTGTTCATAGATAATCTTGATCATAAACCCACAATTCATCGGATCTCGACAAACACATCACAAAAGAAGATTACATCGAATAGATCTCCAAGAGAATCGAGGAGAACTTTGTATTGAGATCCAAAGAGAGAGAAGAAGCCAGCTAGCTAATAACTATGGACCCGAAGGTCTGAGGTAAACTACTCACACATCATCGGAGAGGCTATGGTGTTGATGTAGAAGCCCTCCGTGATCAATGCCCCCTCCGGCGGAGCGCCGAAAAAGGCCCCAAGATACGATCTTACGGGTACAGAAGGTTGCGGCGGTGGAATTAGGTTTTTGTGATGCTCCTCGATGGTTTGGGGGTACGTAGGTATATATAGGAGGAAGAAGTAGGTCGGTGGAGCCACAAGGGGCACATGAGGGTGGAGGGCACGCCTAGGGGGGTAAGCGCGCCCCTGCCTCATGGCCTCCTTGTTGATTGCTTGACATCCACTCCCAGTCCTCTGGATCACGTTTGTTCCAAAAATCAGGCTCCCGGAGGTTTCATTCTGTTTGGACTCCATTTGATATTCTTTTTCTGTGAAACACTGAAATAGGCAAAAAACAGCAATTTGGGCCAGGCCTTCGGTTAATAGGTTAGTCCCAAAAATAATATAAAAGTGTATAAATAAGCCCATTAAACGTCCAAAACAGAATATATAATAGCATGGAACAATCAAAAATTATAGATACGTTGGAGAGGTATCAAGCATCCCCAAGCTTAATTCATGCTCGTCCTCGAGTAGGTAAATGATAAAAACATAATTTTTGATGTGGAATGCTTCTTAGCATAATTTTCAATGCAATTCTTTTTATTGTGGCATGAATATTTAGATCCAAAAGATTCAAGATAAAAGTTTAATGTTGACATAAAAACAATAATACTTCAAACATGCTAACCAAGCAATTATGTCTTATCAAAATAACATAGCCAAAGAAAGCTTATCCCTACAAAATAATATAGTTAGGCTATGTTTCAATTTCGTCACACAAAACATTCTCATCATGCATAACCCCGATGACAAGCCGAGCAATTGGTTCATAGTTTTTAATGCGCTTCAGCCTTTTCAACCCTTACGCAATACATGAGCGCAAGCCATGCATATAGCACTATGGGTGGAATAAAGTATAATGATGGGGGTTATGAGAAGACAAAAAGTTAGAAAGTCTCACATTGACGCGGCTAATCAATAGTCTATAGAGATGCCCATCAATTGATGTCAATGAGAGGAGTAGGGATTGCCATGCAACGGATGCACTAGAGCTATAAATGTATGAAAGCTCAACAAAAGAAACTAAGTGGGTGTGCATCCAACTTGCTTCCTCACGAAGACCTAGGCCATTGTGGGGAAGCCCATCATTGGAATATACAAGCCAAGTTCTATAATGAAAAATTCCCACTAGTATATGAAAGTGACAACATAGGAGACTCTCTATCATGAAGATCACGGTGCTACTTTGAAGCACAAGTGTGGAAAAGGATAGTAACATTATCCCTTCTCTCTTTTCCTCCCATTTTTTTCTTGGGCCTTCTCTTTTTTGGCCTCTTTTTTTTATTTACTCCGGAATCTCATCCCGACTTGTGGGGGAATCATAGTCTCCATCACTGTTCAAGATATCTTCCAATATTCCGATAAATCGACAGATTTATCACTTACCGTTGTCTGACCAATAAGATAAATCAGCCGATAAATTAGCCAATATGGCGATAATTCAGTTGATATGCCGATAAACTGAACGATTTACCCCTTATCTTGGGTCGGCCGATAAGTTCCCGATAAGCGATATCCCCAACATTGGTCTCCATCATCCTTTCCTCACATGGGACAATGCTCTAATAATGATGATCATCACACTTTTATTACTTACAACTCAAGAATTACAACTCAATACTTAGAACAAAATATGACTCTATGTGAATGACGTCGGCGGTGTACCGGGATATGCAATGAATCAAGAGTGACATGTATGAAAAATTATGAATGGTGGCTTTGCCACAAATACGATGTCAACTACATGATTATGCAAAGCAATATGACAATGATGGAGCATGTCATAATAAACGGAACGGTCGAAAGTTGCATGGAAATATATCTCAGAATGGCTATGGAAATGCCATGATAGGTAGGTATGGTGGCTGTTTTGAGGAAGATATAAGGAGGTTTATGTGTGATGGAGTGTATCATATCACAGGGTTTGGATGCACCAGTGAAGTTTGCACCAACTCTCAAGGCAAGAAAGGGCAATGCACGGTACCATAGAGGCTAGAAAATTTTGGAAGGTTGAGAGTGCGTATAATCCATGGACTCACATTAGGCATAAAGAACTCATATACTTATTGCAAAAGTTTATTAGCCCTCGAAGCAAAGTACTACTACACATGCCCCTAGAGGGATAGATTGGTTGGAAAAGACCATCGCTCGTCCCCGACCGCCACTCATAAGGAAAGCAATAAAAGAACACCTTATGTGTCAAAATTGACACACAACTTTTACCATACGTGCATGCTACAGGACTTGCCAACCTTAAGACAAGTATTTCTCAATTTCACAATTACTC
This sequence comes from Triticum urartu, assembly GCF_056163025.1. Lineage (NCBI taxonomy): Eukaryota > Viridiplantae > Streptophyta > Magnoliopsida > Poales > Poaceae > Triticum > Triticum urartu. The sequence continues at coordinate 321,139,563 of NC_141874.1, forward strand.
AACTAGCACACTCTAATATTACCACCTTTATATCTCAAAACACTTATCAAGTATCAAACTTCTCATGATATTCAATGAACTCAATATGGAAGTTTTTATTATTCTCATCTTAGATGCCTATCACCTTCAGATTAACTTCACAATGAAAGCAAATTACCATGCTGTTTAAGACTCTCAAAATAATATAAGTGAAGCACTAGAGCAAAAACTATATAGCTCAAAAGATAAAAGTGAAGCACATAGAGTATTCTAACAAATTCTGAATCATGTGTGTCTCTCTCAAAGGTGTGTACAGCAAGGATGATTGTGATAAACTAGAAATCAAAGACTCAAATCATACAAGACACTCCTAGCAAAACACATATCATGTGGTGAATAAAAATATAGTCCCAAGTAAAGTTACCGATAGACGAAGACGAAAGAGGGGATGCCTTCTGGGGCATCCCCAAGCTTAAGCTTTTGGTTGTCCTTGGATTTTACCTTGGGGTGCCTTTGGAATCCCCAAGCTTAGGCCCTTGCGAATCCTTGTTCCATAATCCAACAAATCTTTACCCAAAACTTGAAAACTTCACAACACAAAACATAAAAGAAAATCTCGTGAGCTCCGTTAGTAAAAGAAAACAAACCACCACTTCAAGGTACTGAAATTAACTCTTTCTTTATTTATATTGGTGTTAAACCTAATGTATTCCAACTTTTCTATGGTTCATAAACTCTATTACTAGCCATAGATTCATCAAAATAAGCAAACAACACACGAAAAACAGAATCTGTCAAAAACAGAATAGTTTATAGTAATCTGTAGTGTTCGAATACTTCTGTAACCCCAAAAATTCTAAAATAAATTTATGGACGTGAGGAATTTATATATTAATCATATGCAAAAATAATTAACTAAGTATCGCTCTCCAATAAAAAATGGAAGAAATTCTTGCGAGCGCTAAAGTTTCTGTTTTTACAGCAAGATCAAAAAGACTTCCCACAAGACTTCCCAACGGTTCTACTTGGCACAAACGCTAATTAAACACAAAAAACACAACCAAAACAGAGTCTAGATAAATTATTTATTGAATAAAATCAAGGAAAAATATTGGGTTGTCACCCAACAAGCGGTTTTCTTTAAAGCCTTATAGCCAGGCATAATATTTCAATGATGCTCACATGAAAGACAAGAATTGTAGCACAAAGAGAGAATCATAAAACACGTGACAAACACATATAAGTCTAACATACTTCCTATGCTTAGGCATCTTATAGGAAAACAAATTATCAAGGCAAGAAAAAACTAGCATATGCAAGAAAGCGGAAAGAAACAATAGCAATCTCAACATAACGAGAGGAAATTTAGTAACATGAAAATTTCTACCACCATATTTTCGTCTCTCATAATAATTACATGTAGGATCATAGAAAATTCAACAAAATAGCTATCACATAAAATATTTTCAACATGATCCACATGCATGCAAAGTTGACACTCTTCCAAAATAGTGGGATTAACATTAACTAAAGTCATGACCTTTCCAAACCCAGTTTTATCAAAAATTTCATAAGATTGAACCTTCTCCAAATATGTGGGATCTCAAGTTGACACTCTTCCAAACCCACTTTAAATAATATTGCAAACACTATAATCAATCTCATATTCATCATGGGGCTTAAATAAATTTTCAATGATCATAAGAAAAATCACCCCAATCATGATCATTGCAACAAGTAGAGGACATAGAAAAACTAGAATCCCCAAGCTTAGGGTTTTGCATATTATTAGCACAATTTACATAAATAGAATTTATAATAAAATCATTGCAACGATGCTTTTTATTCAAATATCTATCATGAATCGCTTCATAAAGTAATTCATCACACTTTTCAGATTCACGAATTTCAAGCAAAACCTCATAAAGATAATCTAGTGCACAAAACTCACTAGCACTTGGTTCATCATAATTGGATCTATTAAAAAGATTAGCAAGCGGATGAGGATCCATAGATCTTAGGTTCTCTGTTTAACAATAAATAAACAACTATTCCAACCAAACAAGCAAACGAGCCAAGTAAGACATCAAAGCAAATGGAAAGACGAACAGAAGAAGGGCGAATAAAACGGCAAGGGTGAAGTGGGGGAGAGGAAAACGAGAGGCAAATGGCAAATAATGTAATGCGAGGGGTAAGTGTTTGTGATGGGTACTTGTTATGTCTTGACTTGTGCATAGACTTCCCGGCAACAGTGCCAGAAATCCTTCTTGCTACCTCTTGAGCACTTTATTGGTTTTCCCTTGAAGAGGAAAGGGTGATGCAACAAAGTAGCGTATGTATTTCCCTCAGTTTTTGAGAACCAAGGTATCAATCCAGTAGGAGGCCACACTCAAGTCCCTTGCACCTACACAAACAAATAAGAACCTTGCAACCAACGCGATAAAGGGGTTGTCAATCCCTTCATGACGACTTGCAAAAGTGAGATCTGATAGAGAAGATAAGATAATATTTTTGCTATTTTCATGATAAAGACTAAAAGTAAAGAAAGCAAAATAAATGACGCAAGAAATAGCTTGTTGACAGGAGATTAATATGGTGGAAAATAGACCCGGGGGCCATAGGTTTCACTAGTGGCTTCTCTCAAGATAGCATAAGTATTATGGTGGGTAAACAAATTACTGTCGAGCAATTGATAGAATTGAGCATAGTTATGAGAATATCTAGGTATGATCATGTATATAGGCATCACGTCCGTGACAAGTAGACCGACTCCTGCCTGCATCTACTACTATTACTCCACACATCGACCACTATCCAGCATGCATCTAGAGTATTAAGTTCATAAGAATGGAGTAACGCTTTAAGCAAGATGACATGATGTAGAGGGATAAACTCATGCAATATGATATAAACCCCATCTTTTTATCCTCGATGGCAACAATACAATACGTGTCGTTTCCCCTACTGTCACTAGGATCGAGCACCGCAAGATTGAAACCAAAGCTAAGCACTTCTCCCATTGCAAGAAAGATCAATCTAGTAGGCCAAACCAAAATGATAATTCGAAGAGACTTGCAAAGATAACTAGTCATACATAAAAGAATTCAGAGAAGATTCAAATATTGTTCATAGATAATCTTGATCATAAACCCACAATTCATCGGATCTCGACAAACTCACCGCAAAAGAAGATTACATCGAATAGATCTCCAAGAGAATCGAGGAGAACTTTGTATTGAGATCCAAAGAGAGAGAAGAAGCCATCGAGCTAATAACTATGGACCCAAAGGTCTGAGGTAAACTACTCACATATCAGCGGAGAGGCTTTGGTGTTGATGTAGAAGCCCTCCATGATCAATGCCCCCTCCGGCGGAGCGCCGGGAAAGGCCCCAAGATGGGATCTCATGGGTACAGAAGGGTGAGGCGGTGGAATTAGGTTTTTGTGGTGCTCCTCGATGGTTTGGGGGTACATATAGGAGGAAGAAGTAGGTCGGTGGAGCCAGGAGGGGCACACGAGCGTGGAGGGCGCGCCCCCTGCCTCGTGGCCTCCTCGTTGATTGCTTGACATCCACTCCAAGTCCTCTGGATCACGTTTGTTCCAAAAAACACACTCCCGAAGGTTTCATTCCGTTTGGACTCCGTTTGATATTCTTTTTCTGCGAAACACTGAAATAGGCAAAAAACAGCAATTTGGGTTGGGTCTCCGGTTAATAGGTTAGTCCCTAAAATAATATAGAAGTGTATAAATAAGCCCATTAAACTTCCAAAACAGAATATATAATAGCATGGAACAATAAAAAATTATAGATACGTTGGAGACGTATCAGTATGTATTGTGTGTGTGCGCGTGCGTACTGCGTGTGTGCGGGTCATCCGCATGCATGCATGTGCGTCGCGTTTGCTCCTTGCAAAAATACCTCATTTGGTTAGCTCGTTTGGCTTTACAGGAGAGGTTCGGGGTTAATTCCCCACCCATGCAATTCATAATTTAGCTTTTCTAATTTATTTATTTTTGACCCATTGATGGGTGGTGCCGTAGAACCTGGGTGAGCCACACGTGGACTGTTTGACCGGTAAACTAGACAAAATACAAAGCTATACGCTAATCCAGCGAGTGTATAATCATCTTAAGTCATATATAGTGACCGTATTGATCGTATTCTTAAGTACATTGACCAAAGTGAGCTATCGAAACAAGTTCGATGACTGCTAGTTCATTTTACTGTTTATTACCGCAGATGGTTACTTTCTGTTGCCTGGGGAAACTATGTGCGTCGACCCTATTGTGGGTTGCTTTCTGATTGGCTGCCACCCCAGCCACACAAATCTTGTGCGTGCACCGTGATCGAACGGCATTACTTGTCGCTATCATCACACTCGTGTAGCTATAGCTGGGATTTGTTGTTTCTGCACCTCCGTCCGTGTTGATGCATGTAACTACAAATAATATCACTAGAAATTATGTTTATTAGTAAGGTACACATGCATTGCACGCATGAGATTTGGAAACCAAATTATGAATAAATACCACACTATAACATGTAAGCTTTGAGTCATATATGCATGATGTAGTTATAGTACTAGTACATTTCTACAAAATGCACATAATGGCCTAAATATGGTAAATGAACCCGGAGAAGTGCCAAATTTGAACACGATGCTTTGTATGGTGTATGTTGATCGTAGCAAAAAAAGTGAACTGCCACATTAGTTGAGTACTTTTGCAAACTACAAAAGCAATATACCACCACGCCAGCGTCTGACCGCCCTGGTCAGCCGAAACCCCTTCCATAGCTAGCACACGCTTCCCTCCTGAAACGGTCACCTTCGCTCCAGAAAGTCCATGCCGCATTTATGCCCGATGTGACCTCTCACTGGCGTCGACATTGTAGCATCGCGATGGCCTAGAGATCACCACCCGAGTGGCATCCCGGTGCAAGAGACTGCTCTGTGTTAATGACCCCACGACCATCTGTCCGTCCGCCACCCACATTAATGACACGTGGCTGCCGACGAACCCACTCCGGCGCCAGCCATCCATCCGTCTGCCATGGCTCATTGCCATTCGCCCGCTATATTAACTTCAGCCCCAGCCCCTAGCCATAGCCAAAGACCCACAATCATTCTCCTCTGGTCCCTTCCTTCTATCGGCACCACTCCAACCATGGCCGCCTCGCGCTCCAAAGCTCTCTTGGCTGTACAGTCACAGGATAAGACAAAGGACATCACCGGCTCTGCTCTGGGCATGCTCCAAAGCTCTCCTAGACGTACTGCCGCAGGAGCAGACAAAGGACATCGCTGCCCCCCCCGGCCGCCCTCGGCCGCCACGACCACAAAGCCGGTGCGTGTGTGCGGGCACAGCCGACAGCAATGAAGAGTAGTACATGGTAGGTCACTGCCGCTCTTGTCCCAGGAAGGCCATCGCTCCTCCACTCAGTCGACGCCAAGATTGGTGGGGTAAACATCGGCGGCCTATTAGCCGCTTGATGGCGACGTGGAGGCGGAAATCTTCAAAACCTTGTGCTCCGGAGGAAGAGGTTCTCGAGGCGGAGCTGGAAAAAGCTGAGGCGGATGAGGAGGAGGCAAGGACAATAGCCGGATCGTCAGTTCTCGGGGCTCATGGCCGGACATGGTGATCGGGCACTAGCGATCGTTTAGATTAGGTTTACAGTAGGTTTAGTACGGTTTGTGCGAAATATGCAATGATTTTCGTCCAGTTTATAGGAAAAGTTTTCGAAATGTAATGAATTTCATCTGGTTAATTTGAAATTTGCATTGTTTGCACGAATTTCGTCCAGTTAGTTCATATAGTTGTCAAAAGGTATGCGGGCAACAATGGACGACATCCTCTGGCATCAGTGTCCTCGGACAGATGCCGGTGTAAATTTTTGGGTCAGCGCTGGAGATGTCCTAACTATCATGCTATAATCGCTAACAGTGCTCCATCATTTTGCAGGGAATAGTTATCCCTCGATCAAAATCAGATCTGCCGTGTTTCGCACTCCTCCCACGTAAGAGTAGAGACGCTTGCTAACATAAAAAATGGAGCAAGTGGACGACACTGTAGCATGTCATATCACTCAAACCCACTAGGCCAAACTAGCCCGCCTAACGCGCGGGAAAGCCCCACCCTCATCATTTTGTTCTAGATTTCTATCCATTGATCGCACGAAAATGTTACACTTTGCAAGTTCAAAAGGAAAAGGCGGCACACTTAAAGCACGCCTGTCGCATTCGCGGCGCACCCCCGACAGTCCGTCTCACACGCCGCTCACCAAAGGGGACACGCGTTGTCTTGCATTTTCACTGACATGTGGGACTACAATTGAATAAACCATCGATATCCTAAATCTAATCGCTCGGCGGGCGCTGGCTGAGAAGAGAGAGACAGGGGAGGGAGAAGAGACTGCAAGAAATATGGTGATATTGTGAGGTGGGCCATGCGGGAGTCTGGACCGCTTCCAATCCCGCTTCTGGCCGCCTGGCCCACCAAAAAACTCCTCCCCCATCCCGCGCACGCTCCCCCAGGCACCAGCTGCCGCATTCATAGTGATTACAATATTGGGCTATAAGCCCGCTTATGTGGAGGAGAGAGGCATCGAAAAAGTGAAGGAGTGGGCTCTGCAAGAGTCCGTCTCAAAACATGCTCCTAGGTATAAAAACAATTGTATCTAAAAAAAGAAGGTAAAAAACATTTAAGAGGAAATAGATGGAGAAAAGGTGAGAAATAGTTGTAACCTTATCGCCAACCTTATAGTCAACACTATGGTACATGAGGAAGGAGGGAGTTGTGCACATGCCAAGTTCACTAGGCTGCCGTGTTTCACACTCCTTCGTCGTAATGGTGGAGACAATAGACAATGAACACCCCTTGCTCGTCCTCAATATCAGAAAGAATAATTTCATTTGCCGACATGTGGGACGTCGACCATCCCGGTCCACTTGCCATGCACAAAATTATCCTCGTCCACCCCAGTCGTAGCACAGGCCCAACCTTTCCCACTATAAGTTGGTCGGACGAAGGAACTATCATGACTTCGTTGAATCCGCTTCTTCAAGAAAACTTACAGTACCCGCAATACCGCTACCATATGCGAAGACTGAACGGCACTGTAGCACATCATATCGCTGAAATCCACTAGGCCAAACTAGCCTGCCTAGGATTTGTACGTCTTCGTACTGCTATGATTTTATGTTCTCAAAAAATATCATTTGTCAATCTAACAACTGGGAGTAGAAAGAAATGGAGGCCTCCTTTGGTTCATAGGATAGGAATTTTATAGGAATAGGGAAATCATAGGAAGTGAGATGACATGCATCTCAATTCCTATAGAGAAAGAGATGTTATTTGGTGCATAGGATAGGAATTTTTCCATTGAGTCTAGGCTAAATATTTTCCTCCGAAATGTGAAGGATTGATTCCTATCCTATATAGGAATAGGAATCCGTTCCTATAAACTAAAGGGCTTCAAAGGAATTTTTCCTTTGCAAATCCTATCCTATAGAGTTCCATCAAAATTCCTACAAACCAAAGGAGGCCGGAGGGTCTTTCTCTCTCTCTCTAGATCTCTCTCCATCCCACAACCCCTCTAGCACACGTACACACTCTTTGTAGCCACTCTGAACGTACGACATCGCTACACATTCACGCTTCCAACAAAAAAATTACACATTCACGCATGTTACAAGTACGTGCCAATTTTTATGGCTATTAATGTGAATGTATCTGTGAACAAACTCTTTGAGTTTGATATGAATTAATGTATAATCATGGACTATTGTCTGATCGATTGCTAAGCCTACAATTTTAGGAGCTTGGGCTATTGGCCGATCAACGACGGATCAGACCTATAAGCGTACCACGAGCTCATCAGCCCCAGCGTTTCTCTTCGGTGAGTGTTTGCAAGTACTATAGCTCGCACAGTAGCTAGCCTACTAAGACCAAGAATCATCAAACAAGACCTGCTGATATGATAAACAGTTCAAACTTACATCTAAGCATGCCATATATTACATCAAAAGCTGGTGAGGATACATCTGCTTCCATAACTCGAAGAGGGTTCACATGATTCACTATCAAACAAAAGTAGCAAGTACCGCCCACAAAAGATAGTGCACTAGCCCTATGATGGTTTGATAACACACATTGTTCTGGTAATTAATCACAATGCAAACTACCTTGAAGGATTAGCGCAGCAACTATTTCTTGTCATCGATCTCTCGAGCAATGACCACAACACGGACAACGGCATGGGAATAGATCTCTAGGGCTATGTCCGCAGGACGGACCGCGACATCGGAATCGATCTCTGGGGCGATGTCCATGGGACGAATAGCGGCATCGGAATCTATCTCTGAGGTGACGTCCAGAGGATGGACCGTGACATCGAAAATGATCTCTGGGGCGACGTCCACGAGACGGACTGCGACATCGGAATCGTCAAGGACATGCACCGGCACCTACACAACCCTAACATATTAGCAAGCACATTGCAAATAATCAAAACCACAACTATGGTAAGCCATTTTTTACATTGTGTAGCTCACCGGGGGATCCCATCCCTCCAGGAGCCATCTCCTCGATGGGGGACATTGCCTTGCCAGGGAAATATTGCTTCTGAACGGCGACTATCTCCTCAAACTCGTCCTTGAGCCTCTCATAGGTGGCCATTAGAGTTTCTGGGGTAGGCACGGTGGGGCCCTTCCTATTCTTCCAGCTTTCTTTGAGGAGTTCGTCTGCCAACGTTGTCAACTCTTTGGCCAGTGCTTTTTTCATAGAGTTCTTCATCTCCATGGGTTGGCCCGCCAACATGGCCAACTCGTTGGTCAGTGCTCGCTTCCTGGAGATCTCTGTCTCGAGTGGGTTGTCTGCCAGCAACTCTTTGCCTAGTGCTCCAGGATCCATCAATAAATTGACAAACAAAAATCAATCGGAAGGAAACCACAATCGCAATGAAAACGGGAAAAGAATAGGCAGTGAGAATTGGTCGGTGCTTCGTAAAAAGAAGATTCTTGGAATGAAAATATAGTAGCATCACTGATCCGCCCACTTTTCCTTCATTGCTACAAAATAAAAATGGCAGAAGTGAGTAGCCCGGAGTGAGGTTGTCTTCAAGATAGGGGAGAAAGGGCTTCAACGAGCGTTCCAGTGAAATGATGGTTGCTTCGTCCAGTCCAACTTCAAGGCCACTTTACCACTCCTGGTAAAGGTGTGGTTTTTTTGATATAACGGGTCATGACGGCCACACTGGGGTGGCTGGTGAGTCTCGACTATAGCACCTCACTGTGATTTGGTGGATAGCACGCGGGCCCGGATGCTTGATGTCCCGCATGTAATAAAGCAGCTAGTCATATAGTAGTTTGGATGATAGACGAGGAGCTCCGTCTTGGTTTATTGGTCCATATGATAATTTGTGCCAAATTTTGACTATAAATTTAAGTAACCAAATGTTCATGCATGTCACAAAAAATTACATCATTGAAAACTATGTTCAAATAAGAATCCAAGGATATAATTTTTGTTAACATGCACTAACATTTTGTCAGTTAAATCTTTGGTCAAAATTTAGCACAAATTACAAAGGGGCCCAATAAAGATTGTACTCTCACATTTTGTTTTGAGGATACTCCCACATAGGAAATATAAATAATAATTCATGTTGGTGCATCCCACATTTCTGAAAAGTTTAGCCATGGGCTTGTTCACAATTTTGATGAGGCGGTGGTTGTTCACTTAATGGAGGGTCTTGTACCATAATTGAACGATACAAAGTGCGACCTGACACACTATAACACCACTTGGAATATGCAGGAGCCTCTGCGCTTGCTTGCTAGGGTTGCTCTATTCACACACTCTCATCCTCTCCAGATCCAAACAAGATAGTAGTGGTAACACTGTCTTTCTATCCTCACCGCTGCTTACAGATCCGGACGTATCCCCCTCCGCCGGTGAAGGGGGGTAGGGGCAGCGTTTAGGCTATCGTCAACAGTGAGGGATGAGACCCACTGCCAGCCGCACCATTATCTCTGGTCGGGCGCTGGGGCGGGAGGTCCTCCGATCCCTTCATCGCCGCCCCAGTGTGGGCAGATCCGGCCTCCTGCCACCCACCTATCGACACCCCGACGACCTTCAAGTATATCTTCCTTCGAAACCAGCCTAGCTCTACTTCCCCAGCTTGCTACGTCGCTGCATGTGCATCATTTTCTACCTCTTAGCCCCCTTGTATCTAGGCTCGACCGGATGGTCCAAGTCACCTAATTTTTTTTCTATTGTTAGAGGTAAAGCTACTACATGGATTCGAATCTTGTACTTGGTTCAAATAAGAAATAAAGGGTGAAAATTTAGTATGTACATCGGACTTGGTACAAACAGGAAAGAAAGGGGGTGAAAGTAGTACAGACTGGTCATCCAACCGGTCTCTTGGTCGAAAAGGGAAATATAGGGGAAACGTTGTACACAGTGGTATGACCAACACTAGAATTGCTATCAACACATGGGAATAGGTGGCTAGAGTGAAAAAAATGGGACCAACCCAAATATGTTTCTTGGATGTTTGTTTCTCGGGGCAACAAACTCTGAATTACCACTTTATGCCCTGGTTTAGGTACATGGTGTTGGACTGCTGGTGCACCTACTGTCCCATGACCTTATAGCAAACATTTAGATGTTCTTAATCTAATGCCCATGGTAAAATGAAGCCATGCCACTGTTATAAGTCATGACCAGTTTAACCAATTTTTTGCCAGTAATTGTTTCATACTCTGACTATTTCCTCTGTAGCTTTTTGTGCAAACAGGGATATCCATTTCACCTTGTTGCTATTGCAACCTTTTGGTGCACTTCACAAAACACATCTTAAAAGAAGTGACTTTTGTGTAGTTTAACTGGAATGTCAAAATGGAACCATTGGTTCATTTCGGTGGAACTCCACAAGGGGAGATCTGTGTTCTAATCTTCATCGTCCATATTGGCAGCATAACCTTCCTTTAGGCAAGAATGATATTTAATGCATGTGTTCACCTCTATTTTGCGACTGCCATGAGAAAATAATGCTATTGTTTAGTAGTACATTTGTACTCCCTCATTGACGAAACCAATTATGGAATAGAAGGCCAATCATGTACTTGGTTACACCAACTGGTGAGGAGAGAGAGAAACTGGCCATGAAGAGGAAGACGAAGAAGAAGAAGACGAAGAAGAAGAATAAGAAGAAGAAGAAGAAGAAGAAGAAGAGGGAGTAAATGAAGAAGATCACATGATGGTACCGTCCTATGTTAACCTGACATCTTGCTAGTGGTATTGTATTGTTGTGTTGCTACTAGTCTTAATTTACTTGAACGACTAACAAGATGCCCGTGCGTTGCACGTAACATCAAGATGCATTTGTATAAGTAGTTTATCTTGTGAGAGAAAAGGATGAATGAGGGAAGGCCTTATTTGCAAATGTGGAGAGGGGTGTGGGTATCTTTTTGCAAAATTGTCATAGTTTCCTTCCTATCCATCAGGTATAAATCGGATGGCCTATATTGCAGGATGGCAGGCACACTATCATCACCAAATCTATTTTTTATAAGAGTAGAGATAGATAGAGAAATGCAGCAGAGTAGTACTTGGCTTGAAGACACATAATACTAATTAACTGGATTCTGGATGCATGGGTGACCCAGCTCTACATGATCAACAGTGCCAAGGTGATCTTGCTGAAGCCGAGGCCTTAGTCGAGGCCATTCAAGTGCTCTGGCAATGTCTCCCTTACATCCGAGACGATCCTCTAGGAGCCCTTCCACTTCGGCTGTCTCTCCTGCAAGGTCACTTAATTAATTTGGACTATTTAAGTAGCACTAATTAGTTGCTACCTAATTTTCTTGTCGGAGTTAAACAAATCTTTAGTAGCACCCTATGCTGAATCATGTACGCGTGTATGTCTCTCTATGGAGGTGAATCATGTGGTGGAGCAGGGAGGGAATCTTGGTAGTGTCATGACATAATAATGTTATTGTTTTGCATGTCAATTTATTGCCACTGTTTCAATGAGGCAATGTTTTGCGTATCGTCCATCATGAATTTGATGCTACTGTTAAAGTGATATGATAACGTCTTTCGACCCTTTCTCACTAAGCTAATGAAGGTTTCACCTTGTTCCTACTTGTGCAAACAGGGATCATGTTGTGCCAATCGTACATTTTAGTGGAACTACACAAGAGAATACAACGAACTGTATCCCAGCCAGTGCTTTAACTCTGTCGGAAGTTCTTGATAATCTTTCGATATAATCTCACCACTGGTAAACAAGAGTGATGTCAACCATACATTTGAAGTGCACAAAAATATATACTATTGAGTGATTCCAGTGAATGCTTTATCATCTCTTTTGGGACTACTTGAGTAAGCTTTTTTGCCAAGGTTGGTACCGGCCTAAGGCCTTCATCCATATTAGTTTGTTGTCATCTCTATTTTTATCGTGCTACTGTGTTGGTACTATCATGAGAAACTCCTTTATCTTTGCCCATTAAAGTTCTGCGACCTATGATACATGGCAATGCTTTGAGTGTTGAGCTAATTTTCACTGATTAAATAAACTAATACATCTCTTTAAGAAAGACTACTATGTTGCTAACTTTACCCATTAAGATAATGTGGGTGCTTCTATTTGTTAGTGTATGTTTCATCAACTAGTCCCACAATTATAGTAATATAAGTCTCTCAATATATGTGCCAACAGGGATGCTTGGTTTTGGTGCAACTACACAAAAACTTTGGGTCCTTCATTGCCTCGACTGCATCCTTCCTTTCCTGTCAGTCGCTTATCTCGGCTTCCAGTCAAAGGAAATAGTAATTGATATGCTTCCTCACACAAGTTGGTATCGGCATTTATCCTGATTGTTGTGCTTGTCATATGTATTGGTAATTTGGTATTGTGCTACTCTTTGCCGATTTCGTAAAGGAGTAACTTGGAGCCTAAACTCGCAAGCAAATCATTACATTGGGCGATTTTAGTAGAACTGCACAAAAAGATCAGATGGACATATACTTATGCTACTGCTATGTACTCCAAAGTTCACTCAGACAAGCATTGATGTTGATAAGAAGAAGTGCCAGAGTGAACGCCAACAATATTGCTTGGCGCATAGCCCAGAAAAACATAGTCCACTCTTGGTCCCAACTTGTGCCTTTTGGTTATCGGCACATATGGTAGCGAACTATATGGCATGGAGTCTAAAGATTCCAGACAAGTTGGTTGATGCATATAATCATCTGGCACTTAATCAGTCTGCATGCCAGTGATGCTCCATTTCAGTTGAACTGCACAAAAAATTTGGGTGGTTCGTTTTATTGACCGCCTCCTTTCTTGTCTACAATGTAGAATTTTGTGAGCTACATGACCAAGATGAGCCAGTAAACTAGTTGAACGAAAGTAGTGGACAATTTGCTCAAACCTCCCTTGGTATCAAGGCCACTATCTCGAGGATAAACCTACAAGCACGGTTCAGATTGTCTGTGCTGCCTTTTATGTACTCGAAAGTTTACTTGTACAAGCATTAATTTTAGCAAGAAGTACCACTGAGTGAACACCATTTACCAGTCTGTACCCTAGGTAATTAAAGTTTGACCGTGGATGATATTGGTTGTTATCTCAATCATTTGGATGCATAAACATGCTGAACATGTGTATATCTGAATCTTTTTGTGAATTATCTATGAATATTGTCTTGTGATCTATCAATCATTTGGATGCATAAACATGTCGAACTTGTGTATATATGAATATTTTGAGTTGTTGATTGTGAATGTTGGGTATGAATATGAACGTGTCCTGTGAACCTGAGTTTGATACAAATCTTTACCTTTTCTGTTGTACTTGTGTGTTAACTTGTTAGAATGTCTACTGTGGGATTGTGACGTGTGAGTGTCAACGAGACACCTTCTTCCCGAGAAGAATTTCACCTGCTTGTTAGGGTAGCAATGGTGCAACAACTCTTTTTTTTATCTTTTTGCTCTGTCTCCCCCTTCCCCCGCTCAACCCTTGCCGTAATGTTTTCGGCGTCAAAACAAACATAGCACTACGTTGTTTTTGGGCCTTGATGAAAAATCAATTGCTGCTTTCTGTAGGTTGCCCCACCCAGCAAATGGGTTGCGTCCACCATGCACTGGGAGACTAAAAATACAAGTTGTATGGTGCAAAGGCAAGTAAAAAAACGCCATCGAGAGCCATCCACTGAAAAAATCGCGTTTGATGTGGTTCTACAATCCCGCCGCCGGACCCCTCTTTAATCCAGTTCGCTCCATTCCTCAATCGGCAGCACGGGACGGAAGTTTATTTCCCCTCACGCAGCCAAGGGATTGAAGAAGTGTGGCATCGAATCCGACACCGGCGATGGTTGCTTGTCCAAATGATTTTTAGATAAGAAAATGCATGTTTCAGAGGCAGAACATTTAAATCAACATGCACTTTTGAAACATGGATAACAGAATGTTCAAAATCTTATTCATGGTAAAAGTGGAACTAACAACAAGTTAACATCATGCTGATCAACATTCATGTATAGCATATCTTCATATGATGCAAAGTCAAAAAGATATGCTATTTTCAAAATGGCAAGACAATGTTGAGTGTGTGAAAAATTGGGTAAACTAGGGACGAAATTTTCACAAGTGTTAGTTATTTTTCAACTTCACCAGTTGGAATCGAACCCGGGCAATACAGCTTTTAGGTGAGAGGGCTGTAGCCATCGGGCTAGTGCGGTATGTTCCAAAGAATGAAGAAGTGTTCCACGGCACAGGTTCTTTCCCGTCTATGTGTGCTCGCCATGGCACCGCCGTATGCCGTTGTCAACATGCTCAACAAACGAGAGGAATCCGGAGAGGACTGTACACCGGGATGCTGACAGTGGGGACCCACCAGGTCCAAGCCATACGCAAGAAAGTGCCTCATTGGAAAAAGCTTCCTCCTAATTGTATACTGATGTTGGGGCCCACGGGTTTATCAACCTAGTCAATAAACGAAATAAATTTCCAATGATGGCTATTATCGGGGAGCTTTTTTTCAGGGGTATCGGGGATCTTTTGTTTTGGTTGTGGGAAAGGGGTATCGGGGATCTAGCTGGTTTCATTATTTTCAGAGGGCGAACAAGTATCATCTAGGCCTAGGTTTTGTTTTTTAACATGTGTAGCCCACGACATATCGAGACAGTGGTTTCAACTTAATTTTTGAGGTCTATCATGTACGTACCGGCCAATGGGCCTCCCAGTGTAGGTTTTACTTTTGAAACATCGGCAACCCAATGTATTTTTTCAATAAAATGCAGATCTCCGTTCTATTTATCTATATATAAGAATAATAATGCAGTGTCCAATTTATGTTTTCCCTTCTAACCACATTAGATATATTTATATTATTACTATTATCGTATATTTAATATATACTTATATATACAATACAAAAACATCCCATGTCTTATTAACTTATAAAAGTAAATGTTTAACAGAAGTTGGCAAGGAAAATCCTGGTTGTTTTTGACTTATAGGCAAGGAAAATCCCGGTGATTGCATACAAAAGTTTGCGAAGATTTTAAGGACCAATGTAATAATAACACACTCATTTTTGTTTTGAGCAATAACTCGCTAATTTGTTAATTTTATATACAATAAAATGTGTAGCTCCAGTTTATTTTTTGATATTAATTGCTCCTTCTAACCTAACATTAAAAATAAAACAAGCCCAGCTAATTCGTGTATTTCAAGAAAGTGCAAATGGGCTGGGATTTCTTAGAATATATTAAATGGGCCACATTGACGCGAAATTATTTGTTCACCTAGCCCAGAAAATGGATTGTAAATTCTAGAAAACATGGGTTAAATATATGCCACATTTTTGTAGGCTGACATGTGGGCCAATAGGTCGAAGCCTACACAAGGCGTTGTCAACTTACTCAACAGATGATTCTAACATGGACAGCCATTGGATTTGCATCCAACGGCCGGCATGCATCTTCAATCTCGCATCTTCTTCCTCCAGCATCGTCGGGACCACCTGCTTCGGCCTCCGGCGGTAGCGGCTCTCCTTAGCATGCATCGCCGCGAAGCGCTACCCCACCGCCGACCAGGCTATCCTTCCACCCCTCCACACCTCCTATTATTCTCCAGTGACTGCAGCCCCACCCTGCACTAGAACTGGTTATAACCCTTGTACTCCTCTCAATCTGCGACTCCACTTCAATGTCTTCCCATCTCCGGGTCATTCCTGTCCAGGGCCTCGCCGTCCTCCACCGCCTTGCTGCGCTGGGTGCGATGTGGTCAACCAATGAGAGTCATCGGAAGAGGAATATATGCGGAGAGCCTGACAGCTGGGACCCATGAGGTCCATGGTCGCATGCAAGGAAAGTTCCTCCTTATTAAGCTGAAAAAATGTTTCCTCCCCCTGAAAGCTAGGACCCACCGATTGTATCTTCGCACGGAAGAAAGTGCCTCCTTGTTATGCAAAAAAAAAACTATTCCTCCCGATGATAGCTGGGACCTGGAAGATTTGGTGGTTGATTTGTCGGCCTACTAAGCTGACGCGTATGCAGGGCTTTGTCAACTTAATCAAAAAATGATTCTAGCAGCTAGACTGTTGGATGTTAATCCAATGGCCGTGCTACTTCTTCAACCTCTGTTCTTGCTCATGTCTCCTGTGGGCGGCAGTGCTTCCGCGCACCCGAACCAGTCAAGTATCCTACTCCTCTCCATCTACGACTCCACTGCCACGCCTTCCCCATCTCTGGGTCGTTCCAGTCTGGGGCCTCGCCCTCATCCACCGGCCTTGATGCGCTCGGCATGGTGTGGTCAACATGGTCAACAAACGAGAGTCATCGAAAGATGACTGTGTGTGAGAAGGTAATAGTGGGGACACACCACACCCGTGGACGCATGCATGCAATTACATCATTTTTACCCTGAAAAATAATGTTTTCTCCCTGACAACTAGGACCCACCAGCTACATCTTTGCACGCAAGGAAGTACGTCCTTATTACGGGAAAACAAATGATGCCTCTCCCTAATAGCTGGGACCCAGCAGCTATATCTTCGCATGCAAGGAAGTGCGTCCTTATCTTTCCTGATAGCTGGGACCCACCCGGTCGAAGCGTATGTAGCATTGTCTGTCTTGTCGTGAACGTGTACGTACATACTGGTCGATCGGTCGCTATCGGGGGAGGATTCAGTTTTTTACGCGTAATAAGGAGGCACTTCCTTGCATGCAAAGATGTAGCTGGTGGTTCCAGCTATCAGCCTCATCGGGTACAGTCCTCTTCTGATGGCTACATTCATATACCATGTTGACCACGTCGTGGGAACAACACCTAGGCGGTGGTTGACGACGAGGCCCAGGAAGGGAATGACGTGAAGCCTGGGAAGACACGAAGGGGAGTACGAGGGTTGACTGGTTCGACTGCGGTGTGAGGCTACCATCGCTATAGAATAACAGGGGGTGGGTGACTATAGGAGGGGGCGGTGAGGCCTACGCGGCAGCACAGCTGACCACGAGAGGCAAGAACACGCGGTCTCGTCGACACTGGTTTGGACAGCTGGAGCAAGAAAATCAGAGGTTGAAGAAGCAGCACGACCGTTGGATTAACATCCAACGGTCACCGTTGTAGAATCCTTTGTTGACTATGTTGACAAAGCCATGCGTACACGTCTACTTAGTAGGGCCACAAGTCAGCCTCCAAATCTGGTGGGCCCAGTGGTCATGGGGAGCAATTGTTATTTTTGCTTAATAAGGAGGCACTTCCTTCCGTGTGAAGATATAATTGGTGGGTCCCAACTGTCATGGGGAGGATTCAGTTTTTTCACGTAATAAGGAGGGACTTGATTGTGTGCAGCTATGGACCATGTGGGTCCCCACTATCAGCCTCTCCACGTACATCCCTCTTCCGATGTTGTCGTTTTTTGATAATGCTGACCACGCTGTGTCAAGAACACCAACGCGGTGGACGACGGCGAGACCCAAGAAGGGAATGTCCCGGAGGCGGCGAAGCCACAACAATAGAGGGATGTGGGTGAGTAGAGGGATGGCCTGGTCAATTGTGGGAGTAGGAGGGGGTAGTGAGGCATGCGCAGCAGCACAACCGGTCACGAAAGGCGGGAGTAGGTGGTCCCGCCGGCGCTGGATTTTGCGGCTAGAGCAAGAAGATCAGAGATTGAAGAAGCACGACGGCCGTCAGATTAACATCTAACGATCACTTCTACTAGAACCGTTTGTTGACTAATATATAATAAGTAAAAAAATTCTTGCATATGCTTCAACTTAATAGGCCCACAAGTCAACCCATTTGCTATTTTTTTAAATAATTTACACCTCATTTGCAAATTCTTATGCAATTTATTGCAGTCCATTTTCTTTTTGTTGGCCAAGGCCAGGGTTAAAAAATTAAACAGAATTTCGCATATTTCGGTGGGGTCCAAACTATTTTTAGTAGTGAAATGTTGATCCAGATTTAAAGTATTTTCAAAATATATTTAAATTAGGTTAAAACCCAATGAAATTAGAAATTTGAAAATGTCAAAAATTCGGAAATTTGAAAGTAATTGCCAATTTTTCATGTTTTTTATATTTACAACGCATTTCATATTACTTTTAAGATTTGCACCCCAGCAGGGCGGAGAAAAATAAGTTGGGCTGGGTTGGGTTGGCCTAAATTGGGTATTCTTCGGAAAAATAAACTGGGCTTGCCATTTTCACAAAGAAAAAAAGTAGCTAGACTGGTCATGTGGTGAACGCAAGATAGAAGCCTGGCTAGATGGGCCACAACCCAGTTGAAACCCTGCTCCATCTCAACAATAACAAAAAAAAACTACTCGAGTAGCTACGTCCTAGGTGTCAGCCGCTCTTGTGCAGTTCTTTTTTTATTGACTATACACTGACAATGTCGTGGGTCCCAGATGTCAGCAAACCACTAGGAGGAAGCATTTTTTTTCTTGTATATAACAATGAGGAACTTAGTTGCGTACGACCATGGAAATGGTGGGTCCCTATTGTCATCCTCTCCATGTACAGTCTTCTCCCGATTCCTCTCGTTTGTTGATCATGTTGACAAGCGAGAGGCGGCGCCGTGGCGAGCGCACCAAGGCGCTAAGGACGATGGCGAGGCCTCAGACGGGAGCATACATGAGTCAGGGAAGATGCAAAAGTGAAGTCATTGATAGGGGCAAAGGTGTCCCGTCTTTCGATGAGATGGTGGCTATCATTTTAGAGGAAGTCGACTTTGACGATCCGACTACGAACGTGCGAGGACGTCGCGCCTTAGCAATCGCTAAACCAACTCCGAGGGGTTGTTGACCACGTCGGAGCACGATCAACCTGACCACGAGGGCCTGTTTCCTGCGAGCAAACGAAGAACAAGCAAGAAACTGAGATTGGAATCTGGATATTGCGAATATAAGATGACAGCTTTATTGATCAAGGTGGGGTTCTATGACGTCTTGGTCTGGTCGCTGGACACAAACAAAGTATGCGAAGTTGCAGCTATGGCGAACTTTTAATCTAAAGAAAAACCCAAAGTCTAAATGATGCCCTAAGGGCTGTATATATGGAGGAAGAGGGGGGGGGATTTTGTGGCCCTTGGAGGAGGGGTCCGAAACCAACCCTAACTCTTGTTTCCCCACACATTCGGACTCTAAAAACAGCCTATACTTAAGTATTTCGAAAATACATGGGCCTGGCCCAATTATAAGGTGACGCAGCACCTAGAATAGCCTCTGGACGAAATTGATGAAGTGGCATCTTGCATATTTCATCCAAGGCGTCATGCACTCCTTATGGTGGCTTCAAAGTCCTGAAATCATCACTTGTAACTCCGTTCTTGATCTACTTGCACATGCCATCATCTCCATGCTTGAACTTGCTCCAAGGTTCATCTTTCTTGTCCAAGCTAGGCCCTTCATTTGTAAGCAAAACAAATGTATCCAATTTAGGCAGCATCATATTCTCATGAACATTAGAATCATTACCAAGAAACGAAAGTACCTGATAATTCAATTGGCGTGCGCGAGCTCTAGTAATTGGTCCAGTATGTATAGCAGCAGGGGTTGTGGATTTAACAATGGTATTGATGTCCTCATAAGACATGGGTGAAGGGGAGTATGAGGGTTGACTGGTTCGGGTGCGGGGTGGGTTTGACATCGGCATTAACGATTTACGAGATGGTGGGGCGGCGATAAATGCGCTGAGGCATAGCCACCCGTGGGAGGCAGGAGTAGGTGGCCCCACTAACGCTAGTTTGGTTTTGGCGGCTAAAGGAAGACGAGACTGAAGAAACATGACAAACTATTAAAGCAGCAGGAGTACTTAACAACCTTAACTGAAAGCAGCAGGATCACTTAACAACCATATATGAAAGAAGTATGAGTACTTCTACAGGTTAAAACGTATAAAGCATGCCTCGAACAGTGCTACTTTGCCTACAGTTAACCAAGGATGAGGCCACCAACCCCAGGACAAGGCCCAGGCGCCACCCCATGCCTCCACAACTTTATGAAAGCGACTTCATCTCACAATGTGGTCAATAAATAGGATATTCGCTTCAAAGCAATGGAAAAGCATACACATAGCCTTCTGTCCTATTCTCCAAGATCGACGTGCCTTCATGATTTGAGACCACCCATGAATAAGTATCTTTTAACTTCTAAGGGAAATGGAGTAGGTCGACATAAACATCATGTTGTTATCAAGCACAAGTCTAACTCGACCATGGTCAGGCATCTGTATAGGAGCAATAAAACTGGGCAGATTCTATTTCAAGAAGTTCAAAGTTGTAAAACTGTGTATAAGCATAACAACATATATAACAGAAAACCACTCGTACCATCAGTTTCTTGACATAGTTGGACCTGTTCAACATGTGCACCAGTGGCACATATATCCCATGTGGCTTTCCACCATTGAAATGGCCCACGAGGTCCTCAAGACGATTAATAAAGTGTAGGAAATGGTGGATGTCATCCCAGTCAACTTCAGTGCCATCAGTAACAATCGAGTTCTTATAAAATAACAAGTGACTAGTGTCCTACACTTTCTAATAGCCTACGCGTGCCACCAATTATACGATATATTAGTTAGAAGTAGCATCTTCATGAGAGAAGGGAATGACATTGCTACTTCTAAAGTCAAATTGTGATTTGTTAGACATAATAGGTGGATTAAGAAGTAACCGAGGCAACATGAAAGAACCAGATACAAAACTTACATGGATTAACTACTAGAACTATGTTGGGGTGGAAGGTCACACGGAAGATGAGACTAGGTTCTACTATTTCCATCAACATTCATGTGCCAACTTTCAGTCCGTAACACTTGAGAAAGTTTATCCAAGTTCGGGCATAAAAAAGAGTGATGTTCTTGGTTAATGAACTCAACTATGAACTTATATGTATGGTGTGTCTCCAATGTGACCATTAAACTGGTGTATTCAGTTATGGCGAGGCCGACTTTCTTGACTACATGTGTTCTGCCAGAGCAAGGGATATACTGCAGGAAAAATAATATAAGAACACAATTTATTCGCTATCCGAATCTAGAAATAATTTCCTATTTCACGTCAGTGTTGACCATGGTACTAGTACCTATTATCCAAATATAGAAACCAAAATTTCCAAATTAGTCGACAACATGTTCAAAAAACCCAACTGTCGAGGGAAACCATGGCCACCTATGGGACCAAGAGCCCCTTTCTGGTTCGGTGGGGGGATGGCACGTTGCACAAAGAGCAAAGGAGCATGGAACAGCATGACAGATCACATGAGCAGTTTTTACCCAGTTTCAGGCCACCGTGAAGCGTAAAACCCTACTCCTGCTTTGGTGGATTGATGGTGCAAAAATGATGTTGAACGTACCTCACTTGTCCGGCAGGGTTGCCTCGGGGCAAGAACATCTATGCGCGTATGAGTGTGTGAGGGAATGGATTAGCCAATCAAACGACCAACCCTTTCTACGGTTGCCTTGGGCCTCCTTTTATAGGTAAAGGGGTCACCATAGTGGCAAATCAGTCATTATGCACTAATTAGATAGCAAATAGTGCTATCATACCTAACTATGCAGGCTGACAGAGTGCATTAAATGCGCCGCTCAACGCCACATCATAGCTTGCTCGGCAGACCTTGCCGGGCCATTTTTCCAGCTTCGCGCCTACTTGCTCGACGCGTCGCAGGACGGGTGTTGCTTGGAGGCATTTTCTATAGGAAGTAGCCTCCATGTGGCAAATAGCAGCCACTCATCACTTTGGAGCTTGACACCGCCTCGATCATCGACATGTGTCATGATGAGGTGGTGTGGTGAGGTAGTTCTGTTTTCGTAAGCACCGGTGGGCTTACCGGGATGACCAGAAGGCTTGCTTCCGGGGGTAACCCCATCTTTTCTAGGCTCGCCCGCCCGACAAGGGAGGCTTTTCCCTTAGTAGTATCTTGCTTCTCTGGATAGTCTTGGTCCTCTTGTGTTGCGTGTTGGTCCTTTGAAGAACAGATCCTTTGTGCTTCAATCCGACCGTGGTGCTGCAATCTTGTTCTCGTGCATGTGCACAGTATGGGCAACGTACCCAGGGTTTGTTGCACCGAAAGAAGCCCCCGGGCCTGCCCCGACACGCTGTCGGGCATCATCAGGGTAGGCCCTAACAAGTGCATGGGCAGGGGCATGGAAGCGGCTGGCCCCTTGAGATCTTCTTTGCTTCTTCATTAGTCTTGTATCCGGATCAGTTTCCGGTTTTCTCGTGCACTGTGTGCAACGTTATGGAAAAGCTCGGATCATGGCCCACGGGTTACCCACGCCCCATGATCACGGGGCAGAAACTACCATGCCACTTGCTCCCTGCTTCATGCGGATCTGCCATGTGTACTTCATGCATTGGGTAGGGTAGGTGGTGGATGCGGAGAGCGCGGGGATGGGCGCCATGGCAGAAAACGAGGCGTTGTTTGTTGGAGCTGAGATTCGGCCCTGATGAGGGAGTCCTGGATTAAGGGGTCCTTGGGTGTTGAACCTGTGTGTTATGGGCCGGACTGATGGGCTGTGAAGATACAAGGTAGAAGGCCTTCCCCCATGTCCGGATGGGATTCTTCTTTGCGTGGATGGCAAGGTTGGCATTCGGATGTGCAGTTTCCTTCATCTGTAAGCCAGCTCTGTACAACCCTAGGCCCCTCCGGTGTCTATATAAACCGGAGGGTTTAGTCCGTAGAGATTATCATAATTCATATAGGCTAGACATCCAGGGTTTAGCCATTACGATCTCAAAGTAGGTCGACTCTTGTAACCCCTATACTCGTCAAATACAATCAACAAGGACGTAGGATTTTACCTCCATTGAGAGGGCCTGAAACTGGGTAAAACATTATGTTCCATGTGCCCCGTGTTACCTTCGATCCTCAGACACACAGCTCGGGACCCCCTACCCGAGATCGGCCGGTTTTGACACCGACATTGGTGCTTTCATTGAGAGTTCCACTATGTCGTCAACAGAAGGTTTGATGGCTCATTCGATCATCAACAACAATGATGTTTCTGGGGAAATCTTCCTGATAGAGGCGAGGGTGTCCCGATCTTTTGATGAGATGATAACTATCAATTTGGTGGAGTCGACTTTGACAATCCGACTACAAACGTGCACGACGTTGCGCCTTAGCAATCGCTAAACCAATCTCCCGAGGTTACTGACGGTGCCAGAAGCACGGTCAGCCTGACCACGAAGGTCTATTCCTGCAAGCAATCGAAGAATGAGCAAGAATATGATAAAGCAATCTGAATATTGCGGATATATATGAAGCATTGATAATGGTGGGGATCCATAAGAGGTCTTGGTCTGGTCATTGGACACAAACGAAGTACACGAAGTTGCAATGGCTAACTTTTAACTAAACAAATCCCAAGGAAAAAGCTAATAGATGGATCTACTTATATAGGAGCAAGGGGTGGCGGCCAAGGAGGTGGAAGGACGTCCCAAGGCAACCTAAAACTAACCCTAGGTCGTACAAGGCTCATGGGCCCAAGTGGAGGTGGTGCAACACCTTTGGACTTGTTGTTTGACTCGGATTCTGCTGCAGCGTCAGATTGTTTCGTCAATATCTCAATGCTCCAGACGAATTTGAAGGTGATTCCAATTGGGTTGGAAAGAGCACGAAATCTACTTTCCAACAAAAAACAATCACCCAATTCGGAGTTCGTATGAAAAATTGTTGACGTTTTGAGTCAGGTATGTTTGTGAAGTCCGAATCTGAATCCAGAACGTGAGAGACTTGGACTCTATCTTCTCTTGGCCCAAAAGTGACGTGAGAGGACTTTTTGAACAGAACCTAAACTTATCCTTTTCCCTTATCTTTATATGTGGATTTTTACAAATGTCTCATACACCTGACAAATATGCATGTATGCAATATTTTTGGTCATATCCAAGGTAGTCATGTCCTCATCATCCTCCCCTTCTTGAAAACAAAGCCGTCCTCGGCATTGCTTAATCTCAAATGTGGCTAACAAAAGAGACAAGATGTACATGTTGTATATGTATATGTCATCCATTTTTACTTCCCTTGATTTTTGCACATATGACACATGTATACATGAGTAACTTTCATAGTTCATAAAATCTAAAGCCAATAAATTATCACAAGAAGTAGAAGGCATGAAAATATTGCAACTCAGTTTGCACATATAAGTGAAGCTGTTATTCATTTCAAAAGATTGACAATGTTCATCATTAAACCATCCCAACATTGGTGAATAAACCTTACTTGCATCAAATTTACAAGCTACAACATGCTTAAATAAGCAAACATGCAAAGTCATTGGACATAGAATCATCACCAAGATTTGAGGCCATATCAAAATGATTAAACATCGGTTCTTTTGCATCAACAGTTAATAAAGGTGCACTCAAAATTGTCGGTGTTTCCATTATTTGATCACATGACGCATTCATGACAGTAACAAGATTCTCTAAAATAGGTGGTGTGCTCAAATCAACAGGTAAATCAACACAAGATGCATTCAAGTTAGCTAGGCATGCATCATTCTCATGTGAAGTTATATCATCAATACCTTTATTCTTACCTTGTCGCAAAGACGTAGTTGATGTAGGTACGGACGTTGATACTCTACCATACTCTTGAGATGATGTCGCGCTCACAATTCGAGGTGGGGCTGCTCTAGTAGGTGCAACGGTGGAGGAACCAACCGGCGATGGTGAGCATGAACTGGAATAGTAGTTCTTGTAGTCACCCAATGCATCCTCATGTATCTGTCTCTCAAAGGTACAAGCACGAACATACATACCAGTAATGCAACGAGCAATATACTGAAATCTTGCCTGAATATCATGGTTCAAACCACCAAAAAATCTTTTCATTGTATCATCCTCAGATTCTTCTATGTCACAATGATGCATATAAGATTTGAACTCTTGGTAGTAAGCATGAACAGTGTTGTTGCCTTGTTTAAATTGTTCAAATTTGCTAAGCAATTCACGACAATAGTAAGGAGGGAAAAATTGTTGTCTCATTACATATTTCAAATCTTTCCAAGTTGTGGGTTGGTTATCAATGTTTTTCTTACAATGCACACTCCACCAAACAGAAGCAAAACCAGTAAATGCTCTAGTGATAGCTCGTACTCTCTCAAGTTCAAAAAAATCATGGTGAGTAAAAACTTCTTCTACTTCAAGCTCCCAAGCTAGATAAATAGCAGTATTAAATCTACCCTCAAATGATGGTAAAGAGATAACCTGACCATATGCTTGTGTGTGTTGTCCCAACTCTCGCGATGGTGAAGATGTGTCCGTCGTCCAAGAACTTCTATGTCCGGAACCTGTCATGATTAGTAGAAACAAGAAACAAAATTCGAGAATAATGTTCCTATGAACTACTAGGATGTGGTTGTAAAGTGCTCACAGTAAAGCAAATATCAATATCTTACAAGTTCTTACCATGCGGCAGGTGGTGACAGGCAACCAGCGGTGTCAAATAACTCTGAAAATTGTGTAAAGCGATAGCCAGGGGAACGTATGTGTACACGGTGTATAAATATGTGGAGCTGGGTTGGCTATATGTGGTAGCAAAAGATTAGCAATAATCAATTCAGAGATGCAATGTTGAATAAACGCTCAACGACGGTACTGTGCTGGTCCTAGGCTAGACCGGACTAGAGACGCGAGCCTAGAACACTAATGAGGTCACGATGTAGCACAACTAGCATCAATGAAGAATACTAAATAGCTTTGGACTGCAAGATATAAGTGAAAATCACAACGGCAGTAAAGATAATGATGAAAACAACTACCAAGCAGGATATATCAATAACTTTCTCTCCAACTTTCCTCTGGAAAAGTTTGTGCCAATTTTTTGATATTTTTTTCAAGAATTGTATTGACTCCAGATTTCAAACCCAAAAGGAATCACTCAATTCCGAGTTGATATGAGGAGTCAAAAAATTCTAAAACTAGCCTGAAAAACTGGAATAAGCTGTGTTTGTGAACTTCGGAGGGCAAAAAGACCTATTTAGAAGCCGATTTTGAGGTGCCAAATACTGAACATGCTTCTGCAACTATTTAGATGCAGTTTGTCGCTACCTTTCATTTGAGTACTCGCGTTGCCAAAACAGAGTTAGTATGAGAAAATTATGCCTGTTTTACTGAACAGTGCACAAAACAGATTCCAATCCGAATTTAACTACGAGATTGAGTCTAGATAGATTCGAATTTTTTTCTCCTCACACTTTTTTCTTTTTCTTTTTCTTTCTCTCTTTTTTTCTCTGACTTTTTTTTTACTTTTTTTTGTTTTTTCTCTCTCCCTCTTTCGAAAACAAACTAGATAAGATGCATATTGGATCAGGCAAAGATGTGAACAATCTCAACTATGATTACGACAATGAACGATGGGTGGCATGTGGTGGAAATTGATGGATGGGTGATGGACAGCAGAAGGGATATCGATGCAGCGGCGGCGTGACTAATGTGAACAGAACTCGAAACTCTAAACAAACTAGACACTAAGACCAGCAACTCGACACGACGATGCAACCGATAATTCAACTATGCAAGCAATGAAATGAAAATTGCAAAGGCTCAGACTGGCTTGGACAAAGAATGAATAGAACTAACTTTTTTGTGGCTTTTTCTTGAACAATAGGTAAGAAAATAAATCTAATCTAGGAACAACTGGAAATTCTCACCGAGCAACCAGAAAACTGATACACTTGATAGAGGCGAGGGTGTCCCGATCATTCGATTATATGATAACTATCGATTTGGTGGAGTCGACTTTGACGATCCGACTACAAACGTGCACGAAGTTGCGCCTTAGCAATCGCTAAACCAATCTCCCGAGGTTACTGACGATGCCGGAAGCACGGTCAGCCTGGCCATGAAGGTCTAGGGGCTGTTTGGATTGAGCCCAATCTTGCCCTACCAAATAATTGGCATCACCAATTCCAGGGCATGACCAAAAAATTGGCAAGTCATGGCTGTTTGGATTGTAGCCATTAGTACTTGCCAATTTTTTGGCAAAACCATTAGATGTCATTTGGTTTGAAGCCAAATATTTGGCACATTTGACTGGCATGTGTTTGGTTTGGTTTCAAAATTTGAAAATTGCATGCCAGCCAAATAAAAGAACGCTTGTGTGTAAACAAGCAGTCACATATCACATGCTACAAAAAAATAAAAATTTGAAATAACCAACACACATACGCACACAAACTCTGCATTTTCAGAACTTCAGAATTAAACTCATACATTAAGTAGCTCATATATTTTCTGATACATGATAGACGGAATAAGGTTCACATCCTTTACCATAGCATCTAGGACATAAACAGCCAGCCATGCACCAAATGCACTCCATACAAACAGTACATGATGCACCCAAGTTTGCTGTATATAGACAAAATATGCATGATGATGTTATCCATGCTCCCACTACGTGTTAAAGCGTTCCTAGCCATATAAACAAAAGGTTGCCACAAACTCTATCTAACCATGTGGCAATTCAGTGAGCAGCCGCAGATCCATAATTGCCACCTTCATGAAACTGAGGCTCAAAGTAGCTAATGACCCACTCTCGAAGAATTGTTTCATCGGCATAGTTAAGATAACTACGAAAGATATCTTGGTCTGGCTTGGATAGATAGGCAACAATCTCAAGTTTATCCTTAGCTGGGATGGTAAGTGCATTGATCCGCTTCCAAAGATTTGCATAAGGATCTGCAGGTGGCATTGGTTGCATAGACACAATAGGGGATGCAAGGGATTCAGCTAGCTTCTTGATACTGGTTACCATATCATCATTAGATACCTTGCCCTTCTTGTTTGCTTTGCCCTTGGTTGGCTTCTTGGAAGGTGATGATGATGCACACTTGCGCTTCTTGTTTAATGGATTGCCATCCAAGTCGACTTTAGGACTGCGACGATCAATAGTGTCAGAGTCAGCTTCATCACTTTCTGCTGGAATTAGATTTCCCTCAAGTTCCCTCACATCCTCGCTGTCATCACTACCATCATCCGCATTGACAGTGGTTTGGTCAACTGCGAGTGAGCCATCAGCATGAGATTGATCCGAGAATAACTCTTCCAATTGATGAAAGAACCTAATGGGTCTGGTAAGATAATTGACTGCAGTTTTCTGCACACAAGGTAAGGTAAAAAGAGTAAAATAATGATGTTATGAACACAAAACATGAGAGAAGTTGCAGGTATAAAAAAACACAACAAGAGATAGTGAATATGAAGCATACATATATATAGACAATAGCAGCTATCCACTCATTTTAAAATCAGCCATGATATAAATAAGAGAAAAAACTACTAAGAACTTACATTGAGTCTTTGCTTTTCTGACTCAGAAAGTGTGAATGTGAAAGTGGTTCTGTCAAGGCCATTTCCACTATTGGCCATGGCAGGACGCACCCAGCCCCACTTCTCCTTGCATTGACGATAGTGTCGATCCACTTGGGTTTGAGTGACACCAAGCGAAAACTTGCCATTTAGAGCATCAGCACATTGCAAGTGGTGTTGTTTCTTGAACTTGAAAGTTGCAGGTTTGTCCTTACGAAGGTCGATATACCATTCAAGCATAAACCTTGTCCGCCTCGTCAGTCCAGGTTATGTACTTATCACGAGGATTGGAGTCCTCCTCGGTCTTCAGAGTGAGCTTATGCTTCCCCATGACCTACAGATAGGTCACCATTGCAAACAACTAGTTATTAAGAAAGTGAGTTGGAAGCAAAAACCCTCAAAAAAATGTCAGCATACGAACATGAAACATCACAGATCCAACTTACAGCAGGACAGAACTAAACTTATTTAATAGGACAGAGAGACCAGATTAAATTGAAATAAGTCAAACAATATTACGAGGATACAATAATTTACACAAAGTCATTAGAATAGAAACACTACATCGTTCAATTTTTCCCTCGCATGGAAATACATCAAAGGTACAGTACATCCTTCAAATGTTCCCTCACATGGAAATACATCAAAGGTACAGTACATCCTTCAAATGTTCCCTCACATGGAAATACATCAAAGGTACAGTACATCCTTCAAATGTTCCCTCACATGGAAATACATCAAAGATACTAAGCTGGGATAGCATCAGCCTCATTGTAACGTGCACTCTCTCTATCTGTCCACATTTGCTGAGCGATTAAATCTCGCTTGGCAGCCCACTCACGTATGTCAGCCTCTTGATCATGAACCCGCCCAGTACTCCTAGGGAGATTGGCATACCATGTCGCCTCATCCACAACATAATCATCTGGACCATTTTCTAATATCCAATTGTGCAAAGCACAACAAGCAACTACCACTTTAATCTGAGATTTCAAAGGTATGAAGGGCCTTTGAGTAAGAATCTTGAAGCGACTCTTAAGAGTCCCAAATGCCTGTTCAACTGTGGTCCTAAGTGACGAATGGCGGTGGTTGAACAATTCTTTTGGGGTAGTTGGGTCACGGTCTCCAGCAAATTCGTTTAGGTGGTAGCGCACACCACGATAAGGAGGCAATATCCCTGGCCTCGCAGCATACCCAACATCAGCCAAGAAATATTTCCCTACAGCCATGTTGTATTAACAATGAGTTAAAGTCAAGTTGGCACAACACAGTGACAAACATGTATGTTACGTTGTATATGTACCTTCGGGTATTTTTAATCCCCCTGGATGTGTGAGGGCATCTTTTAGCACAAGAGAATCATGGGCAGAGCCCTCCCAACCAGCTAGAACATATGTGAATCGAAGGTCGAAGTCAACAACTGCTAGCACATTTTGGGAGGGGTATGACTTGCAGCCCCTAAACTTGTCGACCATGTGGGCAGGAACACAAGCCTTAACATGAGTGCCATCTAGTGCCCCTATGCATCCCTATGAATATGAGAAAGGGGAGTTCATGTCAAGCTTGGGTTAGGTCGATCTTGTATAATCAGTAATAAATCTACGGTCTAAGGGTTACCTCAAAATACGGGTAGAATCTGTCCGGGCTGCTAGTGATTTTTGTGTGTGTGTCCGTTGATCTAATGTAAATGAGATCACGAGCTAACTCCCCCATCGCACGAAGAACAATATTGAAATATCTGCTCACTGTTTCACTAGATCGCCAGAACCAAAATCCAATGGATGAATTTGTGTGATGCTGACCGATCATGTATAGGAACATTGCTACTTGTTCCTCTACTGAAACATGTAGTGTATCAATTAACAACTTTTTCTGCCTGAGCCTAATGCATAGCTTGTAAAACACAGCTCGAGACATCCGCAGTTGCTTGATACTTATTGCATCGGATGTGTCAATTAGCCTAACCAGGACATTAGTCCTGTAGATGTCTCTCTCAACTAGTGGACCATACTTTCTTCCTCCACTTCTAAATTTTCTACCATCTTTGTTTCTATACCAAAGAGCCAAGAGAAGAACAATGACAGACAGAGTTCTCCACCATAACATGGTGAGATAATAATATTTTTGCTGATCCAAGTCCATCTGGGTCAATATAACAAGTACATTAATATGAATGATCTAAATCATATTTACATTGTACAAAATCAGAGCTGCTTATAACTAATAATAGTGATGAGTAACTTATAAAAAGATCCACCTAAATCATTAACAAAAAATACAGATATGTGCTTGACTATTTGTGAATCAGAAATAAGAGACAGAGATAATAAGTCCCAATCAACAATTAAGCATATATGTCCAGCCGGCTCCTAAGAAATTTATGGACAACAATGTTCTAAAAACAGAGGTCATATGGACTCATAACTAGCTCTGTGTCAAATATCCTTCTCATGTCTAATTTCTAGTGTCTTGGCTGCCTTATAACTTCACGGATGCTGCATATGGAGATCTTAGACTGGGAGCAGGGGCAAAGGGCATGGATTTGGCAGGCAAGTACTTAGATCTGGCAAGTATATACGTACGTGCAGCATATCACCAATTAAAAAGGTCGGATTGAAGCAAATCATGCCAAGAGAAAAGGGGATCGGGGTGGGATTGAAGGGGAGTTGAGCTGCTGACCGTGGG
This sequence comes from Triticum urartu, assembly GCF_056163025.1. Lineage (NCBI taxonomy): Eukaryota > Viridiplantae > Streptophyta > Magnoliopsida > Poales > Poaceae > Triticum > Triticum urartu. The sequence continues at coordinate 321,171,067 of NC_141874.1, forward strand.
TGTATTGAGAGATGAGAACGAGAGACAGAGGAACGCCGGCGGCGGCCAGAGAAGCTCGTATTGTCGCAGGAATCCGGCGGCCTTGGCGATAGCTGCAGATCTTGCCCCCACTCGCTCCTGTGTGTTTGCCTGGGATGAAAGAAGAGGAAAGTGAAGGAACCGACGAGGAAATTTCGCTGCCTACCTTTTATACTCGACGCCCAGTTCGCACGCTGCCAATTTTTTGGCGGCCGATTTCCGCGCCGCCGTTTCGCCCGCGATTTGGCGAAAATGGGCGCGGGCGTGCTGGGGCGAGCCAAAATTGGTCGTGATCTAGGTGGAGGCCAAAAGGGTCGGGCGTGACCAATATTTTGGTAAGGCAACTATTGGTAGTCATCCAAACAGCCCCCTATTCCTGCAAGCAATCAAAGAACGAGCGAGAATATGATAAAGCAATCTGAATATTGCGGATATATATGAAGCATTGATAATGGTGGGGATCCATAAGAGGTCTTGGTCTGGTCGTTGGACACAAACGAAGTACACGAAGTTGCAATGGCTAATTTTTAACTAAACAAATCCCAAGGAAAAAGCTACTAGATGGATCTACTTATATAGGAGCAAGGGGTGGCGGCCAAGGAGGTGGAAGGACGTCCCAAGGCAACCTAAAACTAACCCTAGGTCGTACAAGGCTCATGGGCCCAAGTGGAGGTGGTGCAACACCTTTGGACTTGTTGTTTGACTCGGATTCTGCTATAGTGTCAGATTGTTTCGTCGATATCTCAATGCTCCGGACGAATTTGCAGGTGATTCCAATTGGGTTGGAAAGAGCACGAAATCTACTTTCCAACAAAAAAATCACCCAATTCGGAGTACGTATGAAAAAGTTGTTGACGTTTTGAGTCAGGTATGTCTGTGTAGTCCGAATCTGAATCCAGAATGTGAGAGACTTGGACTCTACCTTCTCTTGGCCCAAAAGTGACGTGAGAGGACTTTTTGAATAGAACCTAAACTTATCCTTTTCCCTTATCTTCATATGTGGATTGTACAAATGTCTCATACACTTGACAAATATGCATGTATGCAATATTTTTGGTCGTATCCAAGGTAGTCATGTCCTCATCACTTCCTCCCTGGTCAGCTTTTCATGTTCGGTGGCTTCGCTCTGCGTGCCAATTCAGTTGGTCACCTTGAACAGATCGACAGCTACGCCTCTGGTCATCAGATCAGACTCGGGAGCCTAAATTACGTCGCCGATATCCGAGAAGACTTGATCTTCGAAGGGTTCACGACCTCGACCACTATTCCCCATCTCCAAAAAGGAAATTCATCAGGTCCGTCATCAGGCACTGCTCAAAGACCAACTATCATCCCTGCCCCGGCGTTAGATCCAGAGCAGATCACTTCATCCGGAGATGGGTGCCTGAAACCCACCGAACTCTCTCCTTCTGTGGAGCTCTTTTCCGAAGACCCAGAGGCAACTATGTCTTCGGCGAACATGGAGTTAAGCAGGACTCTCCCTGTCATCGGAGAGCCGAACTCGCCTCTAGATGCCAACTCTGAACTCTCAAGGCCTGCGTCTAGTGAGCACAACCTGGTAGAACCTGCCATGCCTAGCCCCGCAGGTCCTCGGTTCCCTGTTCGACCTTCACTCTTAAGCGAGGCCTTGGACTTAATGTGATCCCTTGCCATTACAGAACCATCACTTCCGAACCTCGCCCCGCACGAACAAGGGGCTGAGCACAAGGAATTTTGCATCCCACCCACCACCCACTTTGTAGCCACTGTCGAAGACTTAACCAACATGCTCTACTACGCCTCTAAAGACATCGACGGCATGGACGATGACGACGGAGGCAAACTAGGCCAAGACCTGCCCTTTACCGGGCATTGGACGGCCACCTCCACTTATGATGTGCATATGGTGGATACACCCCAAAAGGATAACAACAACGGCAGGAAGGATCCAAGCGAAGACAAGCCCGTCAAGGCACCAAAAATACATCGACGTCAGTGGCGCCGCTCAAAATCGCGTCGTGAAAAAGAAAGCAATACTGTCACCGGCGATAATAACACTCTGGACGATGCCGAAGATCCCGAAGACTCGGTCGAGCCTGCATCCGAGCAAGATGAATGGGAGGAGGGACAAGTTAACCCCGACGAGCCAGTCGGGAACGAGGATTCAGAAGATAGTAACTATCTACCAATCTCCGAGGAGGATGTCAGCCTCCGCAAGCAAGATTTCATCGTGCCAGAGGAACCCCTTGAACAAGAACGCTTCAAGCGACAGCTCATCACAACTGCAAGGAGCCAAAAAAATAAACAGCAACAGCTTCAGGACGAACAGGATACTCTCAGTGACAGATGGACCCAGGTCCTAGCTGTCGAAGAATATGGCCTTGAGTGCCCAACAAAGAGTTATCCAAAGCATCGGCTACTGCCACAATTCGACGACCAGGCCCTTGAGCCAATAGCATCAAGATATGACCGCACTGATGAACTAGACCGACCACCACGCGGGCGAGACACAGCGGCTTCTTACGCTGAATACCAACCCGCACCACCTCATCATAGAGGCAAAGAGGCGGCAGTTCCGGGATACACCTGCGACTTAGGCTAGGACCTGGACAATAGAGCCAGTCAAACCAGATCAATCTATGGGTCAAGGGGGCGCGCCCCGACGTGAGAAGACGGCCATCAAGCCTGGTGCGATAGGCATAACCTCACCTGGGCTTAAAACCGAACGCAGATGTCATCCGAACTCCGTCGTGACGTTGCTCGGTACAGAGGCGCCGCACACCCCTTATGCTTTACCAACAGGTAATACAACACCAGTTTCCAGAAGGGTTTAAACCCGTAAACATTGAATCATATGATGGAACAACAGATCTCGTGATATGGATTGAGGACTTTCTTCTCCATATTCATATGGCTCGCGGTGACGATCTCCACGCAATCAAATACCTCCCTTTAAAGCTGAAAGGACCGGCACGGCACAGGTTAAATAGCCTCCTAGAAAACTCCGTTGGTAGCTGGGAAGATTTGGAAGATGCCTTTAGAGACAACTTCCAAGGTACCTATGTCCGACCTCCGGACGCCGATGACCTTAGTCATATAGTCCAGCAACCCAGAGAGTCAGCTGCAAACTCTGGAATCGGTTCTTAATTAAAAAGAACCAAATCGTCGATTTTTCGGACACCAAAGCCCTCCCGGCCATTAAACATAGCGTCCATGATGAATGGCTAGCCCGACACCTCGGCCAGGAAAAACTGAAGTGTATGGCAGCTCTTACCGCACTCATGACCCACTTCTCCGCGAGAGAGGACAAATGGTTGGCCCGTAGAAGCAATAATACCAGTGACCCTGGCACCTCCAAAGCTAGGGATGGCAATGGTAGACCATGATGCAACAAAAATAAGCATCGAAACAACAATGAAGAAACTGAAGACACAACGGTTAACGCCGGATTCAATGGCTCTAAATCCGGTCAGCGGAAGAAGCCATTCAAAGGAAACAAAGATGGTCCATCCAATTTGGACAAAATACTCAATCGGCCTTGCCAGATTCATGGCACCCCCGACAAGCCTGCCAATCATTCCAACAGAAACTGTTGGGTCTTCAAATAGGATGGTAAGTTAAATACCGAGCATAAGGGGAAAGGGCCGCCAAGCGAGGATGATGAGGAGCCCCGCCCACCAAATACAAGGGGACAAAAGAAATTTCCCCCTGAGGTGAAAATAGCGAATATGATCTATGTCACACATATACCCAAAAGGGAGCGTAAGCGCATGCTAAGGGACGTCTACGCCGTAGAGCCGGTTGCCCCTAAATTCAACCCGTGGTCGGCTTGCTCGGTCACCTTTGATCGCAGGGACCACCCGACCAGTCTCAGTCACAGAGGTTTGGCAACTCTGGTCCTCGACCCAATCATCAACGGATACCATCTCACCCGGGTCCTTATGGACGGCGGCAGCAGTCTCAACCTGATCTATCAAGACACTGTCCGTAAAATGGGTATTAACCCATCAAGAATCAAGCGTAGTAACACCACCTTTAAAGGAGTGATACCCGGTGTCGAGGCTCGCTACACGGGCTCGTTAACATTGGAAGTAGTCTTCAGTTCACCGGATAACTTTCGGAGCAAAGACTTGATCTTTGACATCGTCCCCTTCCGCAGTGGCTACCACACACTACTGGGACGAACCACCTTCGCCCGCTTCAATGCAATCCAGCATTATGCTTACTTAAAGCTCAAGATACTCGAACCGCATGCTGTTATCATAGTCAATGGAAACATGGAGCGCTCCCTCTGTACTAAAGAACACACCGCGGCCCTGGCGGCCGAGGTACAAAGCGGCCTCGTCAAGCCGAACACTTCATCGGCCATCAAGCCTCCGGACATAGTTAAACGCATCCCGCCCACCCTGCAGAACGATAGCCTGATCAATCCAGAGCTGGATTAGCAGTTCTGCCTTGGTCGATCGCCCGATTTAACCGCGGCATATGTATCACGTGCACATAACTACGCACTCAAAATACCTTGGGCAACGGCGGAGGCACATTTCGCACGAGATCCATAGTGCGGTTCAACCCTATTTGGACCTTAATCCTTCTTTCCTTCCCTTTTTCTTCTTATATTACAGGTTTGTTAAAACATAATAACTTTACGGTCCTACAAGGGCCCCTTTCATAGGCCCCTTTTACATAGACGATCGTCGATTACTCCTCTCAAAGGATCTCACACTAAGGCAAAAAGCGGCGCAGACATGCGGCAGGCCGTCCAAGGGATCTTCAAGCCTATCTTTATCTTCTTAGGCCCTGTATACAACTTTCCCTTCTTTACAAATTCTCGACATGTAAAGTAGCCTGATGATTATGGCATTATCTGTAATATCACCATTTGACGTATCAAACAGATTATAATGGAAACCATTTTATTTCACCAACCCTTGTTCGGCATCGGTTTATTTCATAATTTTTATTCCTCCTTTGTGCTAAGATTGCCATACACATATTTTGGTATGGCCTAAACGCCAGGGGCTCTATTCGGCCACACATATATTTTCAAAAGGCCCGAACACTTTCAAGTATACTTTGGCGTCCCGAATTTTTCATTATATGCATCAGCTCCGAATCATGTCTTTGGTTAATAGTTGGGTTGCCCGGCTCCTGTGATTACTACCTTATGTTCCGCTTGTTCGTCTAGGGTAACAAAGGGAGAACTACTACGATTGTGTTTCTGGTTTGTCCGGTCAAAACCTCAGTAGAGAAAGCCGAAAACTGACTGTCATGATAAGGCGAGAGCTGCTCAGTGATTCGGCGACCTACTCCAAATCTTTTGTGATTTCTTCCATATTACACGAAAGGCTGGCCTTCGTCTAGTCGCGTGCCTATGACATCCCAGTTCGGATAGCCGCATACGCACCAGGGGCTAGTTCCTAGTCCCATTGTCAAACTCTTATGGCTAAGTGAAAGTGATAAAGCCGCATAGTCTGATTGCCTAGTTCTCCATGTAGACACCTCCTTTACGCACCAAGACAATGGGTCAAGTGTGATCTTGCGCTATTCCGAACACCCCCGTAGCATCTACGTGGGGGCTGAAGCTGATGACTGGTAAACTCTCATAATTAAAAACAACAGCACATGAGGAAAGTAATTTCAAATAAAGGCATAAATATATTACAAAGCGTTGGTTCACAAAACAAGGTCTGGACAACCCGGATACATCTACTTGGACACGAGCATTAGCCCTCTACTATCCGGGCACCCTCCAGGACATTGTCGAAATATCGCTCCGGCTTGCGGTGGTCCTTGCCTTCCGGTGGTCCTTGCCTTCGGGTGGGCCCTCGGTCGCCACGACGGTGGAATTCATCTTTGCCCAGTGCATCTTGACACAGGCAAAGGCCATCCGCGCACCCTCTATGCACGCTGATGGAGTCCTGGATTAGGGGGTGTCCGAATGGCCGTACTATACCTTCAGCCGGACTCCTAGACTATGAAGATACAAGATTGAATACTTCGTCCCGTGTCCGGAAGGGACTTTCCTTGGCGTGGAAGGCAAGCTTGGCGATACGGATATGTAGATCTCCTACCATTGTAACCGACTCTGTGTAACCCTAGACCTCTCCGGTGTCTATATAAACCGGAGAGTTTTAGTCCGTAGGACGAACAACAATCATACCATAGGCTAGCTTCTAGGGTTTAGCCTCTCTGATCTCATGGTAGATCTACTCTTGTACTACCCATATCATCAATATTAATCAAGCAGGACGTAGGGTTTTACCTCCATCAAGAGGGCCCAAACCTGGGTAAAACATCGTGTCCCCTGCCTCCTATTACCATCCAACCTAGACGCACAGTTCGGGACCCCCTACCCGAGATCCGCCGGTTTTGACACCGACATTGGTGCTTTCATTGAGAGTTCCTCTGTGTCGTCACTTTTAGGCCCGATGGCTTCTCCGATCATCAACAGCGATGCGATCCAGGGTGAGACTTTTCTCCCCGGACAGATCTTCGTATTCGGCGGCTTTGCACTGCGGGCCAATTCGCTTGGTCATCTGGAGCAGATCGAAAGATACGCCCCTGGCCATCAGGTCAGATTTGGAGGTTTGAACTACACGGACGACATCCGCGGAGACTTGATCTTCGACGGATTCAAGCCACAGCCGAGCGCGCCGCACTGTCACGATGGGCATGATTTAGCTCTGCCGCCGAACAGTACCCTGGAGGCCGCGCCTGTGTCTGCTCCGACCCCTAGCTCGGAGCCGATCACACCAACCAAGGATGGGTGCTTAGACACCACCTCGGGGGCTGCAATTTCTACGGCGATCGAGCCGAACACCAGCCCTATTCTATGCGAAGCCCGTGACTCCAAGGAGCCAGACTCCTCTCCAAACTCTGAGCCCTCCGCACCCCGACCGATTGAACCCGATTGGGCGCCGATCATGGAGTTCACCGCCGCGGACATCTTTCAGCACTCGCCCTTCGGCGATATTCTGAAGTCACTAAAGTCTCTCTCTTTGTCAGGAGATCCCTGGCCGGACTATGGTCGGCAAGGTTGGGATGCGGATAATGAAGAAATTCAAAGCCCACCCACCACCCACTTCGTAGCCACTGTCGATTATTTAACCGACATGCTCGACTTCGACTCCGAAGACATCGACGGTATGGATGCCGATGCAGGAGACGATCAAGAACCAGCGCCTATAGGGCACTGGAAATCCACCTCGTCGTATGATATATACATGGTGGACACCCCAAAAGAAGGCAATGGCGATGGAACAGCGGAGGATGACCCCTCCAAGAAGCAGCCTAAGCGTCGGCGTCAGCGGCGCCGCTCTAAATCCTGCCAAAACAAAAACGGTGATTCCAGCATGGGGGATAATAACACCCCGGACAGTGTCGAAGACAATCACCTCCAGCAAGATTCAGCACAGGAGGATAGAGAAGCCAACCCTCATGAGAGAGCGGCAGACAGAGAGGTCGAGGACGATAATTACATGCCTCCCTCCGAAGACGAGGCAAGCCTCGACGATGATGAATTTGTCGTGCCGGAGGATCCCGTCGAACAAGAGCGTTTCAAACACAGGCTTATGGCCACGGCGAGCAGCCTCAAGAAAAAACAGCAACAGCTTAGAGCTGATCAAGATTTGCTAGCCGACAGATGGACTGAAGTCCTTGCGGCCGAAGAGTATGAACTCGAACGCCCCTCCAAGAGCTACCCAAAGCGCAGGTTGCTACCCCAATTAGAGGAGGAAGCACCTAAACCTACATCAACAACGCATGATGTGGCCGACCGGCCACCCCGTGGCCGCGACAGAGAGGCCTCTCGGCCCTCCAATCAAGCCGCACCCCAGCGCCGCTCAAAAACTACCAAGGCATGGGAAAATGCGCTAGACCTACAAGATATATTGGAGGACAAGGCAAGGCAAACAAGATCGATCTATGGATCACGTGGGCGCCCCATGGCACGAGACAGTACTCGTCATGCTGGATACAGTAAATCCGGCCGGGCCGAACACAGTTGACAAAGCTCGTTTGAGCTGCGTCGTGATGTAGCCCAATACAGAGGCGCCGCACACCCACTATGCTTCATAGATGAAGTAATGGATCATCAAATCCCCGAGGGTTTCAAACCCATGAACATCGACTCATACGATGGCAAAACAGATCCTGCGGTATGGATCGAGGACTATCTCCTTCATATCCACATGGCCCGCGGTGATGACCTACACGGCATCAAATACCTCCCACTCAAGCTTAAAGGACCAGCCCGGCATTGGCTTAACAGCTGACCAGTAGAATCAATTGGTTCTTGGGAGGACCTGGAAGCTGCATTCCTCGACAATTTCCAGGGCACTTATGTGCAACCACCAGACGCCGATGACCTAAGCCACATAATTCAGCAGCCAGAGGAATCGGCCAGACAATTCTGGACACGGTTCCTAACCAAGAAAAATCATCGACTGTCCGAACGCAGGGGCCCTAGCAGCCTTCAAGCGTAACATCCGTGACAAGTGGCTTGCATAGCACCTAGGACAGGAAAAGCCGAAATCTATGGCAGCCCTCACGACACTTATAACCCGCTTTTGCGCGGGAGAAGACAGCTGGCTAGCTCGCAGCAATAACATGACCAAGAGCCCTGGTAATTCGGATACCAAGGACAGCAGTGGCAGGTCGCGTCGCAACAAGCAAAAACGCCGCATTAACGGCGACAATGCTGAGGATACGGCAGTTAATGCCGGATTCAAAGGCTCTAAACCCGGTCAGCGGAAAAAGCCATTCAAAAGAAATACTCCGGGCCCGTCCAGTTTGGACCGAATACTCGACCGCTCATGCCAGATACATGGCACCCCTGAAAAACCAGCCAATCACACCAACAGGGATTGTTGGGTGTTCAAGCAGGCATGCAAGTTAAATGCCGAAAGTAGAGATAGGGGGTTGCATAGCGATGACGAGGAGGAGCCCCGGCTGCCGAACAACAGCGGACAGAAAGGTTTTCCCCCACAAGTGTGGACGGTGAACATGATATACGCAACCCACGTCCCCTAGAGGGAACGGAAGCGTGTGCTAAGGGACGTATACGCGATGGAGCCAGTCGCCCCAATGTTCAACCCATGGTCTTCCTGCCCGATCACATTTGATCGAAGGGACCACCCCACTAGCATCCGTCATGGCGGATTCGCCGCATTGGTTCTAGACCTAATTATTGACGGATTTCACCTCACTAGAGTCCTTATGGACGGGGCAGCAGCCCGAACCTGCTTTATCAGGATACAGTGCGGAAAATGGGCATCGATCCCTCGAGGATTAAACCCACCAGAACGACCTTTAAAGGAGTCATACCAGGTGTAGAAGCCAACTGTACAGGCTCAGTTACACTTGAAGTGGTCTTCGGATCTCCGAATAATTTTCGAAGCGGGGAGTTAATCTTGGACATAGTCCCGTTCCGCAGTGGCTATCACGCACTTCTCGGGCGAACCGCATTTGCCAAGTTCAATGCGATGCCACACTATGCATACCTCAAGCTCAAGATGCCAGGCCCTCGAGGCGTCATCATTGTCAATGGAAACACCGAACGCTCTCTCCGAATGGAGGAGCATACGGCGGCTATCGCAGCGGAAGTACAAAGAAGCCTCTCAAGGCAATTCTCCAGTCCGGCCATTAAACGTCCGGACACCGTCAAGTGCGCCCGGAGTAACCTACAACAAGACCGCCTGGCACGTTCCGAGCAAGCGTAGTAATGCGGCCCCAACCCCAGCCCTCGTGAACTTTCGAAACCAGTTTTGCGCGTACATAACTACGTTCTAGAAATACCATGGGCACAGGGGGAGGGGCACCATCACGACACGCCTGAAACGCGGCTTAAACCACACTAGGGGCTGCCAATTTCTTAATTTTCTCTTATTTTCAGGACTCCATTCTTCGGAAGGCTTGTCCGGCAGTACAATTGCCGCACAAACGATACAACCAGGGAAGCAGAAAGATACGCCGCACTACGGAACTCTAAGGTGGTCTCTATAACGAGCAGTATACCTGTTTCGCATAACATTCCGCAGCTCGCCCCTGGAAAGGACATATTTGATAGTCCCATCTTTTGCTTATCACACTATTTGTATTGTTCTGCTTTGATCGCAGCTTTTTTAAATAAACAATGCATAGCTTCCGTCTATTATCGCATTACCTCTTTTTACAAATATATGTTCATTAATGACATGTTGCACCCGTACACTTTGGTACGGCCAATACGCCAGGGGCTTAAGTACCCCACAACATGGTGTGAGAAGTCCGAACACTTTCACAAGTGCGGCACCCCGAACTTATAGCATTATATGCATCGGCTCCGAATCATGTCTTGGGTCAATAGTTGGGTTTGCCCGACTCCTATGTTTTGGTACCTTACGTTCCGTCATATCGGCTAAGGTAGCACTAGGAGAACTACTATGATTGTGCCCCAGTTGAGCTGGGCTAAACACCTCAGTAGAGAAAGCTAAAACTGGCCGTCATGATGAGGCAAGAGCTAGTCACTGTGCGAGAGGTTTTCGAGTCCCTAAAGACTTATGCCGCTTAGAGCAAGGAGTCGGCTTTGTCCGGCCTAGGCGTGGATAGCGCCCAGAACTCGGTCTTCCGAACACTAGGGGCTTTGCCGAAATTTAAAATTATAGAATTCTATGGCTAAGTGAGAGTATTCAAGCATTATAGTCCGATTGCCTTGTTCGTTGTGTTGAGCACCTCCCTCGAAGGACCCAAGAATGGGAAAAAGAGCGCTCATGTTTATCCCGAACACCCCAGCACTCGTGGCATGGGGGCAGAAGCCGACGACTCGCCATCTCTCAAATTTGATAAATGGCCGCATAGAAGGTAATATTTTAAATTCAAAAGCGTTGCTTAGCGCATATGAACAAGTTTTCAGCGTACAGGATCACAAATGCGAGTTTACTCAAAAATTACATCTTTGGAGCATTCATCCGCTATAAGGCGGGCACCCTTCAGGACGCCCTCATAATACACTTCCGGGACGCGATGCTCCTTGCCCGGCGGTGGCCCGTCCTTCACCAGCTTCTCCGCATCCATCTTGCCCCAGTGCACTTTAGCATGGGCAAGCGCCCTACGGGCACCTTCGATGCAGACGGAGCACTTGATTACTTCAAGCCGTGGACAGGCATCCACCAGCTGCCTCACCAGCCTGAAGTAGCTCCCAGGCAGAGCCTCTCCAGGCCACAGCCGAACTATGAGGCCCTTTACGGCCTGTTCGGCAACCTTGTGGAGCTCGATCATCTGCTTCAGCTGGTCACTCAAAGGCACCAGGTGTCCGGCCTCAGCATACTGAGACCAGAACACCTTCTCCGACGAGCTCCCCTCCTCGGCTCGGTAGGCGGCGGCATCAGACGCATTGTGGGGCAAATCTGCGAATGCTCCTGGAGAGCTCCGGACTCGGGTAAGTAACAAATAATTCACTTTCACGTGCTTGCTTTGCATAATGAATGCCTTACCCGCCGCTATCTTCTTCATTGCGTCAATTTCTTTGAGGGCTTTCTGGGCTTCGGCCTTGGCAGACTTCGCACTTTTGAGGGCTGCCGCAATCTCGGACGCTTCCATCTTTGAGTCAAGCTCCAAACTCTCGTGTTTTTTCACGAGAGCCTGGAGCTCTTTCTGCAGCTCTTCCACCCGCGCCTCCTGCTTCTCTCTCTCCGTGCGCTCCGCGGCCGCCCTGTTTTTGGCCTCGGACAGCGCTTGCTTAAGGGTTGCCACCTCGGCCGTGGCCCCTATAATAGCACGTTGATCTTGACATTTTTTGCAACCACATCTTCTCTATATAATTGCGCAGGTATTACTTACCTTCCTTCTCCTCGAGTTGCCTCTTGGCATGGCCGAGCTCGTTCTCGGACCGCGCGAGGTTCTGCTTCAGCGTATCCACCTCCGTAGTCAGTGCGGCGGAGGCTAGCAGCGAAGCCTGCATACGCATATTGACTTGATTATGTTAGACTCCTGCGGTTATTAGATCCTCTATTCGGCTTTTCTTTCCGAACGCCGAACAGAGCATCAGGGGCTACTGTCTATGCGGTAATATTTTTACATATTCTTTACCTACCTCAAAGCCTGTTAGAAGGCTGGCACAGGTTTCTCTGGATCACCGCACTCATAATAGTGTGGTGCTCCTCATCGATGGAGGCGCCGTTAAGCGTCTCCAGCAAATTGTCCGGTGCCTCCGGTTGGACGGAGGTCATCGGCTCGGTAGGCTCGCTCCTCTTGGAAGGAGGCCACCTACTGGAGTCTGGAACCATTGATGGTTCCGGCACGGTGTCCGGCTCAAGGCCGGACTCGGAGCCCTTGGGGGTTTTATCCCCTTTGCGCCTGGAGTCCGGGAGGTCCTTGCGGCGCCTCCAGGACCACCTCCTCCTGGCTTGGAACCTGTTGGGACAGCACCTCGGCGTCGTTCGTAGGGTAGGGGGACGTAGCCGTCGGAAGCGAATTCACATCCGACGAATCCAGGGAACCGCTCGACGACACGTCGAGCCGGTCTTTGGGTGGACTGCATAAACATGTTCGACATAAGGAAAAGTTGTGCAATGGAAGAATACTATGAATCACTCTGGTATCCGGACACTTACGATCTCGCCAGGGGCTTGGCCCTGTGCAGTCACTCCTCTTCGCCATCGTCGGCGTTGATGGAGCCGTCCGGAGGAAGGGTTTTCCCCTTCTTGGACCCTTCGTCCTCCCCAGTTGGGGCGGCCTTCCTTTTCTTCTCTCCCCCCGCTGGAGGGGGAGAGGTCTCTTCTTCCTCATCCTTGTCTTCACGGGAGGAGTGCGTCTTGGAGTCGCCGGATGATGAATCCGACACCCCCAGGCGCCAGGCACTCTTCCGAGTCCCCGTGGCATTCTTCTTGGCCTTGTTCTCCGGCACCACATAGGGTGCCAGAACCAGCAGCTTCGCCAAGCGAGCGTCCGCTGGGCCTTCGGGCAAAGGAGCCGGACAGTTGATCTGTCCGGACGTCTCCTGCCAATCTTGTCAAAGGTAAGGGAGCTTAAGATCCCGCATGGAGTCAAACTATGAAAAACTAATACCCTGTAAAAGGTAAAAACAGCTTACCCCACGAGCGCGACGCTGCGTGCTGCATCCGCGATCCTCAGTAGCAGATGCGGGGGCCTCGGCGCCGTTGAAAAGCACCTTCCAGGCATCTTCGTACGTTGTGTCAAAGAGCCTGCTTAGAGTTCGGTGCTGTGCTGGGTCGAACTCCCACAGGTTGAAAGCCCATTTTTGACACGGGAGGATCCGGCGGATGAACATAACCTGGACTACGTTGACAAGTTTGAGCTTCTTGTCCACCAGGGTTTGGACGCATGTTTGGAGTCCGTTCAGCTCTCCTTCTTTACCCCACGACAGGCCCGTCTCTTTCCAGGAGGTGAGCCACGTAGGGGGTCTGGATCGGAACTCCGGGGCTGCGACCCATTCAGGGTCGCGCGGATCGGTGATGTAATACCACTCCGATTGCCACCCCTTTAGGGACTCCACGAAGGAGCCCTCGGGCCATAGGACGTTGGGCATCTTGCCCACCATGGCGCCTCCACACTCCACCCGAGTGCCGCGCACCACCTTCGGCTTGACATTGAAAGTCTTGAGCCATAGGCCGAAATGGGGGTGGATGCAGAAGAAAGCCTCGCACATGACGATAAACGCAGAGATATTGAGGACAAAGTTCGGGGCCAGATCATGGAAATCCAGGCCATAGTAGAACATGAGCCCCCGGACAAATGGGTGGAGAGGGAAGCCCAGTCCGCGGAGGAAATGGGGGAGGAACACCACCCTCTCATGGGGACTGGGGGTGGGGATGAGTTTCCCCTCTTCGGGAAGCCGGTGTGCAATGTCGTTAGACAAGTATCCGGCCTTCCTCAGTTTTTTGATGTGTCCCTCCGTGATGGAGGAGACCATCCACTTGCCTCCCGCTCCGGACATGGCTGGAGAAGGTTGAGGTGGGGTGTGCGGACTTGGGTGCTAGAGCTCGAGTGCGCGAAAATGGATAGGCAAAGGAGGAAGAAGGCGTGGATGAAAAGGTGGGTCCTTATCCCCTTATATGGGCGGACGCGACTATGCGCCCCCACCAGCCTGGTAAAACTCGCTTATCTCCCAAGCGCCGTAGTCAATGGTGCAGTTGGGTTACCCACACCAGTATTGATGAGAATCCCGGAATAAGGGGACACGATCTCTGCTTTAACAAGACGTGCCGAGGAAACCGCCTCGCTAAACGCGCTGAGGTGGGACAATAAAACGATTCGAATAAAGACTTGGCCGTGGTGTGATGTCACGCTACGGAATACGTCAGCAGATTAGATTTGTGTAAATATTATTCTCTCTATGGCAATATGTGGAAACTTATTTTGCAGAGCCGGACACTACCTTAGAGTTCAAAATCTTCTATGAAGTACTTGGAGGAGGAACCCGCCTTGCAATGCCGAAGACAATCTGCGCGCCAGACTCGTCGTCATTGAAGCCTGGTTCAGGGGCTACTGAGGGAGTCCTGGATTAGGGGGGTGTCCGGATGGACAGACTATACCTTTGGCCGGACTCCAGGACTATGAAGATGCACGACTGAAGACTTCGTCCCGTGTCCGGAAGCGACTTTCCTTAGCGTGTGACATCTACTTCATGCTTACAAAGGTGAATCGTCTCATTTACACGTGTCCACTTGTACCCTTCGAGGATGGTATACTACTTGACCCCTCTCTCGTTTGCATGCATAGGTGTGAGCGGAGCTACACGTTCTTCGAGGAGGAACCCAATCGGAAGAGTACAACTACACCATCCACGAGGAGAACGCACGAAAGAAGGAAGCTCTCCAAGTCCAATGAGAAGGACGGGAAGACCACAAGGAAGACGGAGGCGAGAAGATGGAAGAAGAAGCACAGTACAGAGGACCCCGTGCGCACGGGCCTTTTGGACCCCGTGCGCACGGCCTATCCAGAGAGTTTCTGGATACCCCGTGCGCACTGGCCCCAAGAGACCCCGTGCACACGGGACCGCCCTTGCCCACGAGGCTGACTTAGCCCATGCGCATAGGCCTACCTGCGAGTTGGCCGGGAGATGCCCCTTTTGCCCCTCCACTCGTCCCTCACCTCCAGCCACCTATATATTTCGTCCCTAGGTCATTTGTTAGGGTTAGCAAAGGATATGACATGATCTATGTGAGCTTTGCTCCTTGTACCACTCCTCCTCTTGAGAGAGAGAAAGAGACCTCTCCCTTGGAGATCAAGACCTCCTATGGAGAAGATCCCTAGTGGATAGATCAAGACCTCCTATGGAGAAGATCCCTAGTGGATAAATCCCCATCATAGGATCACCAAGACCTCATTCCTCATAGGATTGGGATGAACTAGCACCTTGTATCTTTCATTTGTTGTCTTTGAATCATTGTATCTCTCTTTGTGTGATTGGATCTAGCATATGTGTGATTGGATCTAGTCAATTGAGTGTTTTCCCTCTTGTGTTAATCTTATTCTTGGGGATTCCCCCTCCAATTCGTGAAAGATCTCCACTTAGGGTTCCACCCTACACCATTTTTGTATCATGAGCCATGGTTTCTCACGAAATTGGAGCCCCCCTCTTTGTTTTCTAGCCTAGTTTTGTTGTGTTCTTTCCCAATTTCGAAAATCCCCACCAAAAATAGCCCAATTTTTTTTGTGATTTGTTGGTTTTGATGATGTTTTGTTGGATTTGATCCATGGATTTTCTTGGTTTCAAGTGGATCTAGCTTTCCTCCACCTTCCCCTACCTTCCATCCCCAAAATCTCCCCAATTTTGCCCAAGAAATCTCCATTTTCCGCCATGAAATCGCAAAATTTCCGCCCATCCCGTGCCCATGGACCCAGACCCCGTGCGCACGGGCCCCCGAAAACTCTCTGGACACCCCGTGCCCACGGACTTGTACCGTGCGCACGGGACCCCGTGACCACGGGCTGCTACCCCTGTGCACACGACCCCCCCCCCCAAGACAGCCACGAGTGCTTCACCGTTTTGCCCATAACATCAACATCCGGAGTCCGATTTTCGTGTTCTTTAGCTCGTTGAGTAGCTATTGACATCCCCCATCCACCTAGATAGGATCCAACACCATTTGACTCCATAAAAGTTTTGAAATTTTGGCTTCTTTAACTAGGCCTTCCACCATATCATCCGCAAAACCCAACATAGCCTTCCGCAACCTAACCCATTTTGCTCCATTTAGCATTTGTGGTTGTTTGAGTGGTGACTTGAGTCTCCTAAGATGTTTCAGCTACTTAGGGATGGTTCCTTCTTCATCATCCATCACCACCACTTCCACATTGCCATCTCCGCTACCACCATTTGACATTTGTCCGTGAGATTTTGTGTTCGCGGTTTTTCCGTTTCCTTAGGTGTTTTGGCTACTTAGGGACGAGTCTCCATCATCTTGGCATCTACATCAAGAACACCGCCACTCATCATCTTCAAGGACGGTAACCTAGACGACACCATTGTACTTTCCCCTTGCAATTGCATTGATAATCCCTAGCCCTTTTGCGTCACTTGCCTATCGAGACTAGCCATTTGAGTATTGTCGGCAACGTTACTTGTGCACATTAGTGATCTACACCTCCCATTGCATACATACCATATCATATTGGTATCACATCATCTCTTGTGTCACAAGATTGTTCCCGCATATACACAATTGCTATATTGGTTTGTGCATTTCGCATAGTGTCCATATAAAAAAATAAGCTTTTAAGAAAAAGAAGAGAAAGAGCAAAGAGCTTGTAAGCAAGTGCCATAGCATCATACCACATTGCACATAAGATTGTCATATCCGATCATCTTGGATCATATTGATAAGAACAACGAGAACATCATATATATAGCATACTTGGGATAGTAAGCTCATACATTTTGCATCTTATAGGTTGTGCACAAGTGTCGTATCTTCCTATTGAGCAATCGTGCTAGCATCTCTCTTGAGTTGTGCAACATGAGCGTTTTCCGTGGATTCCACATTTTGTGCTCATTCCTTGGTTGCACGACCCCATTTATCTATCCGTGTGTGTGTTTCCGTGTGCCACATATTGCTATTGGTCTATTTGTTTCACTTGCGAATTTTTGCATCTTTTCCAACATTATTGACTCTTGCTAACATTTTGCATCAAATTTTTGTGCCACTATCCTCACCAAGCTCCACCATAAGCCTTATTTGTGTAGGTGTGAGAATTGACAAGATCCGGTACCAATTGTGATATTTCCTTGATACATTATTGAGTGATCATTGATTCATCTTCAACATTGGATAAGGTACATTGGTCTAGTTCTTTCCTTTCTTCCACTCATATTTGCTCGAGTCTTGTGATGGATAGGCAAGGCATTTCTTCTCCATTCTTTGACAACAACGACGGCGGGAACAACTACATCACCAAAATGTCCATCTTCAGACTACAACACGAAATGCAAGGCGCACAATCTACCTTGCGAGAGTGCCTCGACAAACATGCCATCGACATACACCACTCCGAAGCAAGGAAAAGGGACTACATCGACACCAAGTTGGGCGAGCTAAAGGATCAACTACGAGACTTGGTGGCCAACTACAAGTATTCTTCGCCTTCATCATCCTCAAGGCGGCGGCGAGCAAGTCGATCATCTTCGGAGCACAAACAAGATGCAAGCGCAAGTTGTCCATGTCCACATCTCCATGGCGACCATCGCCAACATCATCATGAAGGGCAAGACACCTCCAAGCATCATGTGCACAACGACGACGAACAACATCTACTATGAGCTCAAGCACGACAACGACATCATCAACATGAAGATGCTCAACAAGCGCAAACATACAAGTCCGAACAAGCCCTACTTCACGCCAAGTCCAAGCTTCATGAGCATAAGAGAAGACTGCGAGACGAGCACCACCAAGATGGAGCTACGGCTACAACAACCACTTCGGCATCTTGGCCAAGTGCTATCAAGGCATCTTCGCCTTTGGACGTACGACATCTTCGCCTACTTCCCACGAGTACGCCTACATTGACTTCATCAAGTCCAAGGCGACCACCTACACGTGAGGGCGACACATCAATCTTTGGAAGCCCCTCAAGGAAGATGGCTGAGCATGGGAATTTCCCTTCGGTCATGGAGACGAGCTATGAGGTGCCACATCATATGGACCTCCTACAACAAGATGGCGACAAGAAGGTCGAGCTAGGGCCATCTCCTTCGACCACGGCGACGAGCATGAACCTCTTCAACAACATGAAGACGGCGCCCATATTGGACTGATACTCCGAGTCAAGCTACGAGACCGCACATGAGACCTTATCTTTGGTCTTGGAGGAGAGTGATGATGTGCCATCTTCGGCCTTCATCAACGGCTACGACCACGACATGATTGAGCATGGAGACATTTGCACCTACATCTCTCCGACACCCACATATAAAGATATGCCTCAATTCCCATGTGAGGAGAGCCACCCCACCATGAGTGATATGAGTGACTCCACCATATGTGACATTGAGTGCATTTCCTATGAGAGGATGAGTGTGACCACCACTAGCCCCACACATGAGAGCATGCCACACATCCTATGTGAGGTTGAGAGCCATTTGAGTGACTCCACTAACCATATGAGTGAGAGCATCCAAGAGGGAGTGCGTGAGACACAACACTTAGTGAGTGAGGTAGTTGACACGGCATGTGAGGCCACTTTGATTTCTAACGACTTACCCTCTACTCCTAGTGTGTTTTCTTCTTTGGTGCTAGGTCTCCGACATGACGGCACGCCTATCCTCGACGAGTCCATGCCTCCAATGGAGACAATGATGGCCATGGTGGACGATGATGCACCCCCTACATGGTTCCATCAAGATGAAGATGACCACGACTCGGTCTTCGACACCTCACCTACAACACATGAGCGATGCTCCAAAGGTAACATAGGTGACGGTGCTTCTCTTGTCCCACTAGTGGACTATTTTACGAATGATTGCTTGCATGATGTTGACACACCTATACCCATGCTTCATGCTAGTGCGACTTTTTCATGTCATGACTTACCTATTTATGATAAATATGATGATGAGCATGTTGAGTTGCCTAGTTGTGATGCTATGCTACATAGGATATCATGTGAAAATTCTTTTTGTCACATCATGTTTGACAATCCATTAACCTTGTCATATGCTATGAGTGAGATCTCCCATATTTCATCTTTTCAATCTCAACATAGTAACTATGCATGCCCCATTAAAATCAATCCCATTTGCACTTATGGCATATATGACGAGATGATGGTCATTAGCTTTTGTTTTTCATGTGATAATATTGCCATGCTTCCTTTACATGATTTGCGCAATTCATCTACTATGCCATGCCATGATCACATTGCTCCAAATATGCATTGTTTTGAATGTTGTCAATATTCTGCATGTGATGTTTCCATTAATGCTCATGAGGAGACCCCCATAGTTTCCTCATACATATTAAGGGATTTTGATGCATTCCATACTTTTCATGATTCTCATAATTGCTTGCACCATATGCATTCCATGAATAACAATGCTCTACATATATATCATGATGCATTGCACAATTTGAGTCTCCATTATGCTATACATAACAACAAACCTATCATGATGGATGACATGTTTCTATATCACGCATCTCATTTATTTGAGCATTGGCTATTTTGTGCTAACCAACACAAGCACGTGCGCATCATAATGGATGATGTGTACATCTACCACGCACACACAATTTTTCCTTTGTCTTTGTTTTGTGTAGGTACTCACGTATACTCGTCAACCTCTCAATCCCAAGAGTTGACGAAACGAGCTCTTGAGAGCAAAGATGACTTGGGATCCCGTTAACTATCCTTACCACCGTTCCTTTCGTGCAACGACTACGCGCATCTCTCTCACATGGCTCTCGCACGGCTATGGGCTATATATCACTCTCTTGCTCATTTTACCATGTTCACTTTGCATGTTATGCTTGCTTCTATGCCTTTGCCATGCAATTGTGACCCTTTCTTGCATCTACCCATGATTCACAATTATGTTACTCCTATGTGTATTTGCATGCTTGGTGGAGATCCTTGTTGCTATTGCCATGTTTATCATGTGCCTCATGCTATTGATGCTATTTTGCTCATATCCTCCTTTCATGCTTGTGATATGTCTTGTGCATTATTCATGCCCACCATTTTCACACATGACATACTTGACATGATTCTTTCTAGTATGTTGCATCTTCGCAATACTAGCTTTCTTACCTTGATTCCCATGATTGCTTGCTTTGTCGCATCACCCATGTTCCATTCTTCTTTGCTTTCTTGGGTTGATGACGTATATGTTCATGCCTCTCACATGATATATTTTGTTCATTGTCGCTTGCCTCCAATTGTTGCTTCTATGCTTATTGATCATGGAGACTTGGACACTTTACTTGTGATGCATGCTTGCTTGATTGAGCCTATTGTATTTGGTTGTCCTCGCATCATCATATGCCTCCATACTATGAAATGGTCCCTTGTACTTTCTTATGATGAGCATGATGCATCCACTTGTTGGGTATTTTACCACATGAATGATAGGTTTTGCATCTCCGCTAACCTCATTTGTTTTTCCGAGTGTTTGTCATGTTATTTCATGTTGAAGGATTCACAAGGCGATACCGTCATGAGACAATTTGATCATGTGAAGGCATACACGATGTGCAACACCAACATTTGCGAGAATCTCCTAAAGGTGAACTCCTTCCCTTTGAGCCATCCTCAAATATGCATATTGGATGGGTCACTCTTTCATTGTTGTTTCCTTCTTCTTGTCTAAATGTTACATCTATTGGATGCAGGACCGACATTGGAGATGGAACCCATGAACCTTCAAGTTGAGGAGCGCTCGGACTTATTGGATGCACCTTCGAACCTCCACTCATGCCATGACATCGAGCATTGTATACCAACACCTCCATATTTGTTGATTTTGTTCACACATTTCATGCTCGATGGACATATCTTACACATGACAAATTTGCATCTTATGCATGGATTGACTCATATTACGATTGCCTTGTTGCATTATTGGATGGGTCACTCTTTCATTGTTGTTTCCTTCTTCTTGTCTAAATGTTACATCTATTGGATGCAGGACCGACATTGGAGATGGAACCCATGAACCTTCAAGTTGAGGAGCGCTCGGACTTATTGGATGCACCTTCGAACCTCCACTCATGCCATGACATCGAGCATTGTATACCAACACCTCCATATTTGTTGATTTTGTTCACACATTTCATGCTCGATGGACATATCTTACACATGACAAATTTGCATCTTATGCATGGATTGACTCATATTACGATTGCCTTGTTGCATCTTGTCTTTCTATGTCATCCATGATATATGAGCTTGTGCATTTCATTAGCAAATTTGTTGTGATCTTTCTTGATGGCATATTCATACATCATGATCATATTGCTTACCATCACTTGCATGATAACTCATTCATATTGAGCATCCATTACCATATTCATGTTATTGATAAACCGTCTCACTATGACATCATTTTGCACCATGGTTGCATTGATCACATTCACAATACATTTGTGTGCACAATGAATGCTTTTCCTCCCATGAATGCTCTACATGTCATTTTACATCATCTTGATAAGCTTCATGCGCTTTGTCACGATCAATCTTGCCGCAAGGACTTATGCTCATTTGATGGACGCTTTGTGTGCGCTAACCATTGTATTTCCGAGTGTCACTTGTGTTTGCTCTTTTTGCATGTATACCACTCCGGAGACACCTTGGAGTACTTGGATTGAGCCATGTCTTTAATTCCGTCCAACTACAAGTCCGTCCACGACAATCGTTTCCATGGTGATGACGATCATGATATGAGGTCGGATCTTTCCCAAGGGGGAGGAGATGATGCGGAGCATCCTATGGACATCACCATGTCAAGAGCCACTTCGTCAAGTGACACGTGTGACATCTACTTCATGCTTACAAAGGTGAATCGTCTCCTTTACACGTGTCCACTTGTACCCTTCGAGGATGGTATACTACTCGACCCCTCTCTCGTGTGCATGCATAGGTGTGAGCGGACCTACATGTTCTTCAAGGAGGAACCCAATCGGAAGAGTACAGCTACACCATCCACGAGGAGAACGCACAAAAGAAGGAAGCTCGCCGAGTCCAAGGAGAAGGACGGGAAGACCGCAAGGAAGACGGAGGCGAGAAGATGGAAGAAGAAGCACGGTTCAGAGGACCCCGTGCGCACGGGCCTTTTGGACCCCGTGTGCACGGCCTATCCAGAGAGTTTCTGGATACCGCGTGCGCACGGGCCCGAAATGACCCCATGCCCACGGGACCCCCGTGCCCACAGGACCCCCGTACCCACGGGGCTGACTTAGCCCGTGCGCACGGGCCTACCCGCGAGTTGGACAGGAGATGCCCCTTTTGCCCCTCCACTCGTCCCTCACCTCCAGCCACCTATATATTTCGTCCCTAGGTCATTTGTTAGGGTTAGCAAAGGATATGACATGACCTATGTGAGCTTTGCTCCTTCTACCACTCCTCCTCTTGAGAGAGAGAGACCTCTCCCTTGGAGATCAAGACCTCCTATGGAGAAGATCCCTAGTGGATAGATCAAGACCTCCTATGGAGAATATCCCTAGAGGATAGATCCCCATCATAGGATCACCAAGACCTCATTCCTCATAGGATTGGGATGAACTAGCACCTTGTATCTTTCCTTTGTTGTCTTTGAATCATTGTATCTCTCTTTGTGTGATTGGATCTAGCATATGTGTGATTGGATCTAGTCAATTGAGTGTTTTCCCTCTTGTGTTCATCTTATTCTTGGGGATTCCCCCTCCAATTCGTGAAAGATCTCCACTTAGAGTTCCACCCTACACCAAATATTACATCACATACCTCAAAGCTTGTTAGCACGCTGGTGAAGGCTTCGTTCAGCCCGCTCTTAGAGGACTGAACCTTCTCAATCACCACACCCATCAGGGTGCGGTGCTCCTCCATGATGGAAGCACGTTGCAGTGCCTCCAACAGAGTGTTCGGTGCCTCCGGATTAGTGGAGGTCGCCGCCGTAGTTGGTGCTCCCCCCTCCTTCAAAGGGGGTTGCTCCCTTGATTCCAGAGCCCCATGGGTCTCCGGAATGGTGTTCGGCTGGGTGCCGGACTGGTCAGGGCCCCCGTCATTAGTCTCCATGTGGGTTGTGCCCCCCATGTTTTCAGCAGCCGAGGCATTACCATCTGGCACCATCTTGGCAGCCTCCTACACCTCTCCGTGGCCCGAAGAAGCCCTTCGAGACAACACCTCAGTGTTATCCACTGTGGTTGGTGGAGAGGCTCGCGGAGGTGTCTTACTCTCCACCATCTCCGGTGCCACCGAGTTCCCCTCAGATGATGATGGCTGGGGGAGGTCGCGCGCTGGACTAAAACGCAGTATATAATATGTTATATTAGAATCATAAAAGACCAAATGTCGGTAAGGTGTCCTTTGGCACTTCCGATGTGGCTATGGGCTTTTCCCTAGGGTGCCTCTTGGGGGAGTGTTCGGCATGCGTGTCCGAATCATCCAAGAGGGTTATCTTCCCCCTATTTGACGCCCCCGCCTTCGGGTCTATGGAGGCGGCCCATTTCTTCTTCTTCCCCTTAAGGGGAGAATTGCTTTCTGCCTCCTCCTCCTCTTCGTCTTCATCTTCCTCGTGGGAGGAGAGAACTTCAGTATCTCCGGACACAGCGTGTGAAGTACCTTTATGGTGGAGACCACCCTTGGCCTCCTTGCTCTTCTTCTTGGCCTTCTTTTCGGCGCCTGATACAGCCCCGGGACCAGCATCCTCGTTAACAGAGGAATTACTGGGTCTTCAAGTAGTGGAGCCAGACACTTTATCTGGTCCGCCTTCGTTGTCCAACCCTGAATGAGGAATGCAAAACTCAGTATACCCTTTGATTTTTGAACCGAAGTTATGTTTGGAATGAAAATACTTACCGGAGTGGCCGGATTCGCACTGTCAAGGCCGATGTCGTCGGTCTTCTTCGGCCATGTCTTTTTGGCCTTGAAGAGCAGCTTCCAGATCTCTTCGTGCATTGTGCTGAAGAATTGCTACAGGGTCCGCGGCCCTTCCGGATTAAACTCCCACATATGGAGAGGCCGGCGCTGGCAGGGGAGGGTCCGGTGGAAAAGCATCACCTGAATCACGTCAGCGAGACTGGTGTTCATGCCTATCATATTTTTGACGCGCTTTTGCAGCATCATCACTTCGTCGGTCGACCCCCAGTCCAGACACTTGTTGGTCCACAACGTGAGCCGCATAGGGGTCCGTATCTGAACTCAGGAGTGGCCTTCCAACCGGCACCGTGAGGTTTGGTGATGTAGAACCACTCCTGCTGCCATACCTTGACGGTCTCCATGAAGGCTCCTTTGGGCCAGGTAGTGTTGGGGAGATTTCTCACCATGGCACCCCCGCAGTCCGTGTGCTACCCGTCGACCACCTTCGGCTTCACGTTGAAGACCTTGAGCTATAGGCCGAAGTGTGGGGAATGCGGAGAAGCGCCTCGCACACGATGATAAACTCCGAGATGTCGAGGAACGAATTTGGGGCTAGATCATGGAAATCTAGCCCGTAGTAGAACATGAGGCCGCGGACAAAGGGGTGGAGGGGAAACCCTAGTCCGCGGAAGAAGTGGGGGATAAAAACCACTCTTTCGCTGGGCTCCAGACTGGGGATGACTTGCTTTTTGGCAGGAAGCCTGTGCACGATGTCCGCAGTCAGGTACCCCGCCTCCTGGAGCTCCTTGACATCCTTCTCCAAGACGGATGAGGTCATCCTCTTGCCCTATGAGCTGGGTCCGAACATGGCTGGAGAAGTTGGTGGCGGTGGGAAATATGAAAGCTTGGGCACTGTAGCTTGAGGATGGGTACGGAGAGGAAGGAAGAAGGCATGGGGTAAAAAGAAGGGATCTTTATCGACTTATATAGGCGGTGAATATCAAGCGCCCCCCTCATGCCTTAAAACTCGCATGTTCCCAAGGGGTTGTGCGAATGGCACAGTTGGATTAGCGAAACCCGTATTGATGGGGATCCCGCAACAAGCAGACACAATCTCTACTTTGACAAGACGTGACATTAGAGGTTGCACCTCAAAACGCGAAGCGGGAGGCCAAAAAATGGTTCGAAATGATAAAGAGGCCAGACGTGGCGTTTCGCCGAAAAAAGTTGTCAATTTACAAACCTTACTTTGATTAAGTATTTTGCCTTCGTGGTTGAGGGTTGTGACTGTTATACAGAGTAGGATACATCTCTTTTATTCATAAGATTGCTTTGAAGTATTCGGAGGAAGAACCCGCCTTGCAATGTCGAAGACAACCTGCGCGCCGGACATATCGTCATTGAAGACTGGTTCAGGGCCTACTGAGGGAGTCTTGGATTAAGGGGTCCTCGGGTGTTTGGCCTGTGTGTGATGGGCCAGACTGATGGTCCGTGAAGATACAAGGTAGAAGGTCTTCCCCCGTGTCCGGATGGGATTCTCCTTTGCGTGGATGCCAAGGTTGGCATCTCGACGTGTAGTTTCCTTCCTCTGTAAACCGACTCTGTACAACCCTAGGCCCCTCCGGTGTCTATATTAAACCGGAGGGTTTAGTCCGTAGATATCATCAAAATTCATATAGGCTAGACATCTAGGGTTTAGCCATTATGATCTCAAGGTAGATTGACTATTGTAACCCATATACTCATCAAATACAATCAAGCAAGACGTAGGGTTTTACCTCCATTAAGAGGGCCTGAACCTGGGTAAAACATTGTGTTCCCTGTGTTCCCTGTTACCTTTGATCCTCAGATGCACAGTTCAAGACTCCCTACCCGAGATCGGCCGGCTTTGACACCGACACCTGATTTCCCGATCCGCTAAATGTGCAGGGAGGCCCTATTGGGGAAGCGGGGCGGCTGCTCCCTGAGTGATAGGCCACCCCTACCTCGTCCTTCTATAAAAGGGGGCAGGAGCTGTGCATTTGCTCACGCACATTTCCATTCTTCCCTTCCTCGAACTTTCTTTGCTCGTCATGGTGAGGGGACGAGGGCATGGTGGAACTCAGGCGACTGCGACGAGAGCTTCTACTCGACAACGTATCCCCCTCTTCCGGACCACGCGGCAGCGGAACCACCGTGAGAGGAGGAGGGAGGGGTGAGGTCGGGGTCGTCCCGGCGCTCAAGGGGGAGGAGGACGGGGTGGCACTCTGTCCACGCCCCCACCAGAGGCTCCTCCTTCGATGGAAGGCCATGTCGGAAACCAGCTGCGGGAGTTCATCATCAGGCTGTACAAGCCTCCATGCGGCCATCTCCGCCTCCCTACCCCATTTGCAAGGGTGATGGAGCTCGAACCGCCCCGTGCACTAAGATTGCACATGAGGGGCTGTGGGTATGGTGGTATGCAGGTGGATGTTGACTTCCCTGCTCCTTACGTTATATACCTCCGCCGCAGCTGGAAGACGTTTGCTCGAGCCCATATCTTGTCGGAGGGGCACGTTCTCCAATTTAAATTATTGGAGAGTGGCCTGCTTTCCGTCAAGATCTTTGGGTGCTCGGGAGCTTGCTTAGGGTGCTGCGTGGAGAGCTCGATCGATGAAGAAATCTCCTCCTCAAGCGAAAGCGATGAGGAGGACAGTGACGGTAATGACGATGGCAACGACCGAGAGGGTGACGACTCTGGCTCTCGCTGAGCGTCGCCCGCACCATCTTCATCAGGCGGCAGTACCATCATCTGCACCTGCATCTCCTTCCTGGCAAGGTTATTTGCTGGGGAGTTGGATGCAGAGGTGGGGATGCTGCCTCCTGGCTTCCTCCAGCAGTCTTCCTGTTAGACCTCGGCAGGCTTCCTCGCGGGCTGCACCTCTGTTAGCCCTGTCGTGTCCTGCTAGCCCTAGTGGTGGTGGTGGACGGGTCGCCTCCGCCATGCTCTCCATCAATGCGTTCGCCGGTGCCCTCCCGTCCCTGCCAGTCTACCTCTCCTGGAGCCCAACGGGGTCAGGCTGGGCTTCTACCCAGGTGCACCTTTTGCCCTCTTTGCTTTCTACCGTCGTGCCTAGGAGGAGAGGGACAAGGGCATTACGGGGCACTTATCTTTTTTCAATCTTAAATCTACAGGAACTCGCCAAATTTTTGTTCAAATAATGTAATCTCTTTAATCCATGTATGTGTCCTGTAAGGCTTGTACTTGTTTGATCAGCATATTAAATGAAAAAGATGAACCTTGTCGGGGACTCGTGCATGTATCTATCCATGCAGAGGTGGGATGCCTCTATATTTTGAAATAGACGAGTTTTCCCCGGCAGGCTATCCTGTCGATACCCTCTATTTTGTTGTCGGGGAACTGAGTCTACCAGGCACAGATTGGGGTGAGGGACCATCCCCTGCCAATGTTTTTTCAGCAAAGGCCACTGTGACCATCCTGACCGAATCAACGTTCGAGTCAAGTGATGGGAACACCTAAGCTTCCAAAAGCGGCGAGGTTCTCTTATGCACAAGTTCTTGCTTACAGAACACGTACGAACAAGAGATAGAACTTATCAGTTTAGCTTGCCAGATATCGCAGTGTTGGTTCACATTTCCAGCTTCCCTAAGAGGCCGAATCCCCGGTAGGAACCTGCAGTTTTATGCATATGGAAATGATGCTAGATGCGATCCTATCTACATGAGTATGCAATGCTCATGCAATGCTTATGCATGCATGCAACTTGCCGGGGGACCCCATCGCTTCATTTATTCTCTGTTGCTCAGAGTATGGTCATGGCTTTGTACAAGGCGTTACACACTACTTCAGGATGCTGCTAACGCGACACTACGATCAGAGACCCTTTGAGAAACTGTGTGCGAAGCAATAATCGCAAACGGTGTTGTATGAAAACCGTCAGAAATGATTCAAAACGTTTGCGATGAATGATACATCAAACACGGTTCAGATTATAGTTACGTGTGCGATGAGGGGTGTCGGTGTCAAAACCGGCGGATCTCGGGTAGGGGGTCCCGAACTGTGCGTCTAGGCCGGATGGTAACAGGAGACAGGGGACACTTTGTTTTACCCAGGTTCGGGCCCTCTCGATGGAGGTAATACCCTACTCTTTCTTGATTAATATTGATGATATGGGTAGTACAAGAGTAGATCTACCACGAGATCAAGGAGGCCAAACCCTAGAAGCTAGCCTATGGTATGATTGTTGTGTATGGAGTTGATTGCCTACGGACTACAACCCTCCGGTTTATATAGACACCGGATAGGGTTAGGGTTACACAGAGTCAGTTACAAAGGTGGGAGACCTTGAATATCCGCATCGCCAAGCTTGCCTTCCACGCCAAGGAAAGTCCCATCCGGACACGGGACGAAGTCTTCAATCTTGTATCTTCATAGTCCAGGAGTCCGGCCGAAGGTATAGTCCGGCTACCCGAACACCCCCTAATCCAGGACTCCCTCAGTAGCCCCCGAACCAGGCTTCAATGACGATGAGTCCGGCGCGCAGATTGTTCGGCATTGCAAGGCGGGTTCCTCTCCAAATCTTGTGTACCTGCAGGAATAATGTCCGATTTTTGTAATGTAGTCCTCCTCGGCTTCCATGCCCAATAATGGCCGTCTTCCACGTGTTCAAACAAATGCGAAAAGCCGAGGCGTTTCTACATCCACACCCCTAGCCGTATAAACGAGCCGCCTATTTGACGGGATGGGGATTTAGGTCCAGACCACATCTTCTCCTTTCCGCGAGTTATCATCAGAGCGCTTCCAGCAAAGGTCCATTCCAACATGACCAGCCGTCGCAGCTCCTCCCCTCGCCCCTCCGGTCCCAAACCAGGGGACTGGGAGAGTTGCACCATCCCGCATAGCAAGTTAGCGTCACTTCAGGCCCAGGGATTCCTCCCTTAGGCATGCATGGTCCCGGTCCGAGCCGGTCTCGCCACCTATAATGGCGGAAAACAAGCGGAGAGCACCCCCAATCCTTCTAAAGGAGAGCGGGTGTTCCTCGTCCCCTATCTAATAAGAGGACTGCGGTTTCCAATTCATCCATTTCTCCGCGGGCTTCTGGAGTTCTACGGCCTCCAGCTGCACAATCTCACGCCCGCCTCCGTATTACATATTACGGGTTTCGTCGCCCTTTGCGAGCTATTTTTAGGCGTTGAGACTCATTTCGCGCTGTGGAAGAGGTTATTCTATCTGGTGCCCCGTTCTCAAAAGGGGTCTATATATCAAGTGGCGGAGCCGAAGTATGGTGCATCGCCGGGACCGGATACCTATCCGGAACCCCAAAGAAGGCGTCCAAGGACTGGCCTTCGGAATGGTTTTACATAGATGACGTCCCGCTACCGGACCCTATCCGGGTCGGTCTCCCTGAGTTCAACAGTGCTCCATTGAAGAAACGCTTGAGCTGGCGTCCGCGGAGCTCTCAGAGAGAAAGTGACAGAGATGTCCTTTACCTGATGGGCCGAATAAGACTGTTGGCTCATTCCGGACTAACCATGATCGGAGTCATGGCCGCATGCATTATGCGGGGGTGCAGCCGCTTCAATATAGAGGCCACCCCATGTGGGATTTCAACGGGGAGGAGGACGCCACACGTCACGGTCGTAAGGGGCCGGACTCAGCCGCCGCCTTAGTAAAGATCTTATCCTCTTTGTATAAGGGAGAAAAGGAGGAGTTCCTACGCGTCAATCCGCAGGCCGGATTCAGTATGTACGATCCTCCAAGTTGGGTAAGTGAACAATTGCACTTGCCCGTTTGTTTTATACTCCCATGGTTAGATAGGTAGTCTAACGACTTCAATGCAGGAACTGCGACAGGAGGTAAAGGACATAAGCAACCGCCCTCCACAGCCCGAGGACCCAGAACAGTCCCTCAATCCGGACTCCGAAGAGGATCCGGACATATCGGTGGATCTTATCGACGGGGTGTTCCATCAGCTAAGCAAGGACAATACCTTGGTAGCCATCATGGCTGATTACCCAGGGTTAATTCCGGCCTCCCAGGTGACAGAAACCGGAGTCTCATTCCCTTGAGAGAGATTGCACTCTCGCGTATTTCGGTGTTTCTGACGACAACCGTGTTTTGCAGGGGAGTTTTCTGAGGCAGGAGGCCGAACCTGCGGCGGCTAGCCAATGAGGGGCCGCAGGGCCTCGTGGGGCAAAAAGGAATGAAGTCCGGACTGAGATGCCGGCGCAAAGGTATAGCGCACCCTCTGTTTCCCTGGTGTTATTCTGTCAGGGCATATTTAATGTTCGTGCTATCTTCAGAACAAAGAGACCTCGCCGGACTACATCCAGAGAGGTTGCCAATCGCGCCTCCACTAGCCAGGCTCCAACGGCTGGCCAGGAAGCGGAGGCGAGCACAAGGCGCGTACTGGACGCTCCTCCGACAGAGGATGAGGACAGGCTGTCTGCCACAAATTCCGAAGTGGAGAGTGCCATGAACCACAGGCGTCGCCGGACAGTTCTACGCGACGCTTGTTTCTCCCAAGAGGCTTTAGATGCCTTTAATTCGGGAGATGCATACCTCCGTGCCGCTCAAAATGGTTTAGCCAGAGCCATGGAGCAGTATGTAAAAGACATACGGGTAAGAAAATTTTGGTCAAATATATATATACCAGTAGCCCCCGAGACTTGAAACAGTTAGAGCAACTGATTTAAGGATCTTTTAATATGCAGGTTCTTACAAAGAAGAATACTGTGCTGTCCCAGGAGCTGGAAAAGTGCAAGGCCCAACTAGAGGCCGCACTAGCCGCAGCAAGGGAGTCCAAAGAGACCCCCTCAGGTAAGATACACTTTGAAAGATTAGTATTGTGCGGTGTGGGTGTAAATCTGACAAATCATATTGCAGATGGCGCCGGACTCAATCCGGACAAACAACAACTCTTACGCCAGCTAAAGGCCGGTGAGAGTATTGTCACAAGGGTGAGGCGAGAGAAGAATGATCTTCAGGATGCCAACACCAAGCTGGACGTCGAACTTAAAGATGTTCGTGGCCAGCTGTCGGACTCCACAAAGGAGAATCAGCGGCTTCGACGCGGCATTTTTAGTAAGTGCTTGAACGAACTTTGAAAAAAGAGTTCGGCGAAGAAGTCGACTAACAGAGTAATGTCTGTAGGTATGCTCACAGGTCATCCTGTAGAGGAGATGCCCGGTTCTACGGGTGACCTTCTTCCCGAACTCATGCAACTGCACGAGCGAATTCGGCAGGCGATGCGAGGTGTTACCCAAGCCTTATGGCCTGCCCACTCCATGCCCGAGGGCCTTGGAGAGCTTGCGGAGAAGCTGAAGGGAGCTCGGCGGCGCTTCCGGTTGTGGAAGATATCGGCCTGCTGACAAGGCGCTAGGGAAGCCTGGGCCATGGTGAAGACCCGTTTTACGATGTCTGACCCAAACCACATGGACGAGGTCGGACCAGTTGGGCCTGACGGGAAGGAGATCCCTGTGAGCTTGGTATACGGCCAAGTAGAGTTGGCCGCAAAGTATTCCCAGCAGGACTGTAAATTAGACAGCCTGTTAGATGGTATAGAAAAGGAATACAATCAGTCAGAATGACTATGTAATTTTGAATTGACATGTGTAATGCCTTCTAGCCGGATTCTAGATCGTTTGTCGTTGCCGACCTTTTCGCTTCGACCTCGGGACCTGACGGTCCGGAGTGTGTCCGAATACCATAGCGGTTATATAAGAACCGTGGTATGCGTGGAGACCAGGCGTAGGGGTCATTAGTGCTTTATCAGACAAGTGCCCAACTAGTTATGTTATATTACATGGTTAGTAAGAAACATCTTCCAGAGAGAATAGTTCCGTTAGGGGTTCCTTTCGCTGGGAGTCATGCCCTAAAGTGCATGTCTGGACTGCGTAAAAAGACGTAGAAAAAAGCATCTGGGGGCGCATAAAATGAGTAAAAATATCATCTTTTATCTCACCGACCGAATATTCCCTTAAGAACGCTAGCTTTCGGCTTCACCCAGTCTGAGGTACACATCCGGCTGACCCGGTAGTAACAATCGCAGAGGTGCTCCCTTTACCGCCTAGCCGAACAATTGGGAACGTAGGGGTAAGCACAGGAGCCAGGCAACCCAGCTTGGCCAAAACATAAGTCATATCGATGCATATAATGGTGAAGAAAAAGGTACATGCGGAAGTTTGACGCATGTGTTGGGCATAAAGCCCGTATAAATAAGCTTTTGTTAAAGAAGCCCCCAGGTTTAATGAGCGTGAGTAGCGCGTCACTAGATGAGCCTTTAAGGGCTATAAAAGAAAAGAGGGGAAGGAGAGAAATGTAAGACAGAAAAATGCAAAAAATGGACAGAGGAAGGAGACGAACACAGAGTCCGGCGCTAGGCATAGAATCTTCGGAGACGGGCGGCGTTCCACGGGTTCGGCTCGAGTCGGTTACCCGACGCATCTCGCAGGTGGTACACCCCGCCAGTCAGGACTTGGTCGATTATGAATGGACCTTCCCACTTGGGCTTGAGTTTGTCCTTTTTCTTATCCGGCAGGCGTAGAACTAGTTCGCCAACATTGTAATTTTTGGCCCGTACTTCTCTGCTTTGATATCTTCCGTCCTGCTGTTGATAAAATGCGGAACGGGCTTTTGCCACGTCACGCTCCTCCTCCAGGGCGTCCAAGTTGTCCTGCCGATCGAGCTCGGCTTCTCTTTCTTCGTACATGCGCACTCTAGGTGAGTCATGAATTATGTCGCAGGGCAGAACTGCCTCTGTGCCGTACACCATAAAAAATGGTGTGTATCCGGTGGTGCGATTTGGTGTGGTCCGCAGCCCCCATAGTACGGAGTCGAGCTCCTCTACCCCGTGCGTGTTAGATTCCTTGAGGGACCGCACCAGTCTGGGTTTAATGCTGCTCATGATAAGACTATTTGCACGTTCGACCTGGCCGTTGGTTTGTGGGTGATAGACGGAAGCATAATCGAGCTTGATGCCCATGTTTTTGCACCAGAGTTTTACCTCATCGGTGGTGAAGTTTGTACCGTTATCTGTTATGATGCTGTGGGGGACGCCATAACGGTGTACAACCCCGGATATGAAGTCTACCACAGGTCCGGATTCGGCCGTTTTAATAGGCTTGGCTTCTATCCATTTGGTGAATTTATCCACCATGACCAGTAAGTATTTTTTCCTATCGGTCCCACCTTTAAGGGGTCCGACCATGTTAAGCCCCCAGACCGCAAAAGGCCAGGTGATGGGTATAGTTTGGAGTGCGGTGGGTGGCATATTGCTTTGGTTGGCAACAAGTTGGCAACCAGCGCATCGTTGGACTAGGTCCTAAGCGTTTGCCCGGGCCGTCGGCCAATAAAAGCCTGTACGGAAAGCCTTGCTAACAAGGGACCGAGCAGCGGCGTGGTGACCACCGAGTCCGACATGAATTTCAGCCAGAAGGTTCCGCCCTTCCTCTTCGGAGATGCACCTTTGAAGGACTGCGGTAGTGCTTTTCTTATAAAGCTCTCCCTCATAGACTCCATAGGCTTTAGATCGCCGCACTATGCAGCGGGCATCATTTTGGTCCTCCGGGAGTTCCTGCCTAGTAAGGTAGGCTAGGAATGGTTCTGTCCACGGGGCGATGACCGCCATTATTACGTGGGCTGAAGGTGTAATTTCATTGGCAGAGCCTCCAATTGTGTCAGATTGTTCGGCTTCGAGTGGTGCGGCTGGGTCCGGGCTGTTATTTACGGGTTCCCCCTCCCATGTTACGGATGGCTTGAACAATCTTTCCAAAAATATGTTGGGGGGGACTGCATCGCGTTTTGCTCCGATGCGTGCCAGGACGTCCGCTGCTTGATTGTTTTCTCGGGCTATATGGTGAAACTCCAACCCTTCAAACCGAGCTGACATTTTTAGGACGGCGTTTCGGTAAGCTGCCATTTTTGGGTCCTTGGCGTCGAAGTCTCCATTTATTTGGGATATCGCAAGGTTTGAAGCCCCGCGTACCTCTAGGCGCTGGATACCCATGGATACTGCTATCCGGAGACCATGTAGGAGGGCCTCATATTCGGCTGCATTGTTGGAATCCATGTACATGATCAAGACGGCGCCAGCCCCCAGTCCGGCCAACATTTTGGAGCCGTCAAAATGCATAATCCAGTTTGAATATGTGCCGTACTCTTTAGGGAGCTCGGCCTCCGTCCATTCTGCGACGAAGTCGGCCAAAACTTGCGATTTAATAGCTCGCTGTGGCTTATAGGTTATATCGAACGGGAGGAGCTCGATGGCCCATTTTGCAATCCGGCCCGTTGCGTCGCGGTTGTTGATAATATCGTTGAGTGGTACTTCCGAGGCTACTGATATGGAACACTCTTGAAAGTAGTGTCGTTGCTTCCGGGATGCCATGAATACTGCGTATGCAATCATTTGATAATGCGGGTACTGTGATTTGCATGGAGTGAGGACAGTGGATACGTAGTAGACCGGTCTTTGAAGGGGGAATTTGTGTCTGTCCATTTCCCGCTCGACAACGAGCACTGCGCTGACAACTTCATGTGTTGCTGTAATGTACAATAACATTGGTTCGCCGGTGTTCGGCGCGGCCAGGACTGGGTTTGTTGCCAATATGGCTTTTATTTCATCAAGTCTGGCCGTGGCGGCCTCCGTCCACCCGAAGTGTTCGGTGCGCCGAAGGAGGCGATAGAGGGGTAGTGCCTTTTCTCCCAAGCGGGAGATGAAGCGGCTTAAAGCCGCCACGCATCCGATTAATTTTTGTATTTGTTTGAGGTCCTTTGGGATATCCAATTGTGACAAAGCTCGGATCTTGGCTGGATTAGCTTCAGTTCCTCTACCAGATACAATGAAGCCCAAGATCTTTCCGGCTGGAACGCCGAAGACGCATTTTTCCAGGTTGAGCTTGATGTCGTATTTTCGGAGGTTATCGAATGTAAGCCTCAAGTCGTCTATTAGAGATTCGACATGTATTGATTTGACGACCACGTCATCCACATACGCCTCCACTGTTTTGCCGATCTGATTTGCCAGACATGTCTGGATCATGCGCTGATATGTTGCGCCGGCGTTTTTCAGCCCGAAGGGCATTGTGTTGAAGCAGAATGGGCCGTATGGTCTGATGAATGCTGTTGCAGCTTGGTCTGATTCTGCCATCTTGATTTGATGGTAACCGGAGTATGCGTCGAGGAAACACAACGAGTCGTGTCTTGCGGTGGCATCGATAATTTGATCGATACAGGGGAGGGGGAGGGGATCCTTTGGGCAAGCCTTGTTGAGGTCTTTAAAATCGACACACAGGCGCTAGGATTTGTCCTTCTTTGGTACCATCACCAAGTTTGCTAGCCAGTCCGGATGTTTTATGTCTCTAATGAATCCGGCCTCCAATAGCTTGGCTAGCTCCTCTCCCATAGTCTGTCTCTTGGGTTCGGAAAAACACCGAAGGGCTTGTTTGACAGGTTTGAATCCTTTTAGGATATTTAAGCTGTGTTCGGCCAGCTTGCGTGGGATCCCTGGCATGTCTGAAGG
This sequence comes from Triticum urartu, assembly GCF_056163025.1. NCBI lineage: Eukaryota > Viridiplantae > Streptophyta > Magnoliopsida > Poales > Poaceae > Triticum > Triticum urartu. Next base: position 321,206,556 of record NC_141874.1, read on the forward strand.
GTGCCAGGCAAAAATGTCCCAGTTCTCTCATATGAACTTTCGCGGTGCGGCGTCTACATCAGGGCTCAGTCGTGCCCCGATGGAAGCTGTTTTGTTGGGGTCGTTGGATGGACCTGGAATTTTACTATCTCGTCAGCTGGCTTGAAGGATGTGGATTTGGATCTCTTATCGAGTATCACATCATCCCTGTTAACCGTGGAGCGCAGCGCGGTCAGTTCCTCGACCGCTAGGGCTTCGGATAGAGCCTCAAGGGCTAATGCGGCCGTCTTGTTTTCGGCGCGGAGTGCAACGTCCGAATCACTAGCTAGAGTGATAATTCCGTTCGACCCGGGCATCTTAAGCTTCATGTACCCGTAATGGGGTATTGCTTGGAAGATTGTGAATGCTTCCTGTCCCAGCAAAGCGTGTTGTCTGCTCTTAAACGGGGCCACTTGAAACGTGACTTCTTCGGACCTGTAATTATCCAGCGTGCCGAACACCACATCAAGTGTGATTTTTCCTATGCAGCGCGCTTCCCAATTGGGGATTATTCCTCTAAAGGTTGTGCTGCTTCGCTCGACGCGGCTCCAGTCTATTTCCATTTTTTGAAGGGTTTCCTCGTAAATGAGGTTCAGTCCGCTGCCTCCATCCATGAGCACCTTGGTGAGGCGAAAGCCGTCCACTATGGGACTGAGGACCAATGCGGCTGGTGCTCGGGCTGTCCGGAATTTAGGTTCATCACTTGCGTTGAAGGTAATGGCAGTGTCGCTCCATGGATTTATTGTTGCAACTTGATAGACTTCGGCGAGGCTGCGAAGTGTTCTTTTTCGCACATTGTTTGATGCGAAAGTCTCGAAGACTGTGAGAACGGTACTGGCGTCCTCGAGCTGGCTTTCTGCGGCCTCCAGAATTAAGAGGTCCTCGCCAATTTTGGCCACCTGCCGGAGTATCCAACATGCTCTAAGGCTGTGAGTTGGTGTGGCGTCCTCTGTACTGTGAATTCAACAGGGTCCATTAAGCCACCTTTCCAGTACGGTTCCATGCCCTGTAGAGGGTTTTGGCTTTTTGGTGTTTATCCCGGGTGTCCTATGATGATGCACCCTCTTAGTTCGGACAGGATTACTATTCAAGGCCGGATTATCCCAAAATTTTATTTCGGTTTTCCAGGCGCTTTCCATCGCACAATATTTTTGTACTATGGACGCCAAGTCCGCGAAGCGTGTAACATCACGACGACTTACGGCGTTAAGGATTCCCTCGTCCGTGCAATTACTGCAGAAAATTGAGATTGCGTCTTCCTCGCAGCAATCCTTTATCCTGTTCATAACCAGGAGGAATCTGGCCCAGTAATGATGTACTGTTTCCTGGGCCTCTGCCTGATTTGGGAGAGATCGCTTATGTTTGGGTGGGCGAGTGTCGTTGAATCTGGAACCTCACCCAATTCAAGATCCGGAGGCTGGAGAGTTTCCGAACTCTGAAGTTCGGATTCTTGGATGTTGTCCAACGAATCTAGCCCGTTGCTTGATCCTAGGCTTAGGTCTTGAGTTACATCCTCCCCTCCGCGGGTATCCGGCTTGGAGGAGTCGGGAATTTGGACGTAGCTAGTCCTTAAAATAGATGAAGGGTCGCCGCACTACGCCTCTGCCATGGCAACGTGGTGGGTGACTTGGGGAGAGTTAATTTCTCTTAGATCGGGTTTAAGCCCAACCTGGTCGTAATCCGTAGCGACCCCCAGGGCGGCGATGCGATCCAAGAGCTCGTTTACGGAAGGGAGCTCCATTGGATCTAGCTGCTCGGCGAGCTCCGAGATGACGTGTAGGTTGCTTTTGATGACCCGAGAGGTCACCGTCGGCGCAACAGCCGAACAGATGGTCGTGAGGAAACCACCTAGCCGGAGGGTCTGGCCAACAGCCAAGGCTCCCTTAGCAACGGCACCGTCTTTAAATACGAGAAGAGGCATCCTTCCTGATTGTGACGGCACAGAGGAACTCTCAATGAAAGCACCAATGTCGGTGTCAAAACCGGCGGATCTCGGGTAGGGGGTCCCGAACTGTGCGTCTAGGCCGGATGGTAACAGGAGACAGGGGACACTTTGTTTTACCCAGGTTCGGGCCCTCTCGATGGAGGTAATACCCTACTCTTTCTTGATTAATATTGATGATATGGGTAGTACAAGAGTAGATCTACCACGAGATCAAGGAGGCCAAACCCTAGAAGCTAGCCTATGGTATGATTGTTGTGTATGGAGTTGATTGCCTACGGACTACAACCCTCCGGTTTATATAGACACCGGATAGGGTTAGGGTTACACAGAGTCAGTTACAAAGGTGGGAGACCTTGAATATCTGCATCGCCAAGCTTGCCTTCCACGCCAAGGAAAGTCCCATCCGGACACGGGACGAAGTCTTCAATCTTGTATCTTCATAGTCCAGGAGTCCGGCCGAAGGTATAGTCCGGCTACCCGAACACCCCCTAATCCAGGACTCCCTCAAGGGGCATACGGTTGATCTGCACGAACTGTTTGCGACGAGACAGAACAACAGAAACGGGAAGCCAGATCAAGGTGTGTGCGATATACGGCATACAGTTCACTCCGATGAACCGTTTGCAATGAGTGAGGTGAACACAAACGATTCGGCGTAACAAGATGTGTGCCTTGGCATCAAATTTCGTTCCACGCAATCGACCCAGGAATGGACCCTATTTAACATTTATGGCCCGTGTCAGGGCGATTCCAGAGTGACCTACACCGATTGGCTTCATAATCTTAATATCCCGCCTAATGAAGATTGGCTTTTACTTGGAGAATTTAATTACATCCGAAGCCCCGACAACAGAAACAAACCTGGAGGTAATCCAAATGACATGATTGCTTTTAATGACATCATTCGCTCTCAACAGCTAGTTGAACTACCCATCAAAGGCTGAGCCTACACATGGAGCAACATGTAGATTGACCCTCTCCTTGAGCAATTAGACTGGTTCCTCACTTCCAACAACTGGACCTCCTCTTACCCCAACACTATAGTTATGCCCTTGAGAAAACCAGTTTCAGATCATATCCCGTGTGTTGTCAAAATTGAAACATCCACCCCTCGCAGCAAAATCTTCAGGTTTGAGTCATATTGGACGGAACATCCCAGATTTTTTGAACTGGTGCAATTAGTCTGGTCAAAGCCCTATAGGCATAAAAACGCAAATGCAGCTACTTTACTAGCCAGAAAGTTCAAGGCCCTTAGACATGAATTAAAACAGTGGAGCAAATGCATTTCTAAACTGTTAGTGGCAATCGAAAAATCGAAACTTTTGTTGGCCAACCTTGATGCTCTTGAAAAACTCAAAACCCTCACCACTCCAGAACACAATTTCAGGAAATTTTTGAAGAAACACATTCTACGACTGTTGAACTACCAAAGACAATACTGGCAAAAGATATGCACTATTTGATGGGTTAAATTTGGTGATGAAGACCCTAAATTTTTGAAAGCCCTGGCCTCAGAGAGATACAGGCGTAATACAATTCCAACACTCAAACTGTCGGATGACACGGTGGTAGAGGACCACGCCAGCAAAGAGGCAGTCATATACCAAACTTTTAAAAAGAGATTGAGAAAGTCAGGAGAGTTCCAAATGGAATTTAACCTGCAAAATATCATCAAAAAGGTGGAGGGACTAGATCACCTAACTCTTCCTTTCACCAAGGAGGAGATTGATGTTGTCATCAAGGAAATGCCTACCGATCGTGCACCTGGTCCGGATGGATTCTCCGGTGTCTTCTTCAAAAAATGTTGGCACATAATTAAAGAAGACTTTTATGAGCTATGCAATCAGTTCTATGAGGGAGGACTCAATCTTGAGAGTATTAATGACGGATTTATCACACTCATTCCGAAGGTTCGGTCCCCGGAGACAGTATCTGATTTCAGACCTATCGCATTGCTCAATTGTTGCCTCAAGATTCTTACCAAACTACTTGCAAATAGACTCCAAAAACTCATACTTAAAATTGTACACTGTAATCAATATGGCTTCCTCAAAGGTCGATCAATACAAGATTGTTTGGCCTGGGCATTGGACTACATTCATCAATGTCAAGCTTCCAACGAAAAGATCGTCCTTCTAAAACTAGATTTCACCAAAGCGTTTGACACAATTGTACATGATGCAATGATTACAATTATGGAACACATGGGTTTAAATGATAAGTGGCTTGACTGGATTAAATGCATCTTGTCCTCGGGCAAGTCAGCGGTGCTTTTTAATGTTGTCCCGGGTAGGCAATCTATCTGCAAATGTGGGGTTCGCCAAGGCAATCCTTTCTCACCATTAATCTTTGTGCTTGTGGCTGACCTCCTTCAAGCGGCCATCAACGATGCCTTCAGACAAGAGAGAATCCATCTACCATTCAAATGACAGAATCAACATGATTACTGATGATTTAGTACGTCGATGATACGATCATCATTCTCCCCACCTGTCCCGATCAAGCCCGAACAATTAAGGACATTCTATCTGACTATGCTGCCTCCATTGGACTAAAGATAAACTTTCACAAGTCCACACTCATCCCAATCAACTGTGATGCCAGCTGCTACAATGAGATCTCAACTATCTTTGGCTGTAAATTTGGAACCATGCCATTCACTTACTTAGGACTACCCCACGGGACAACCAAGCCCTCAGTTCAAGACCTCATGCCTCTAGTTTGGAAAGAAGAATGACAAGCACACCAGCTTTGATATCTTATGGGGCTAAACTTTCACTACTCAATACAATGACCACGTCCCTAACCATCTTTGCTCTGTGCACTCTCAAAATGCTGCCAAAGATACTAGAACTCCTTGACAAAATAAGAAGGAAATGCCTTTGGACAAAAAAGACAGAACAAGGGGATAAATGTAACTCGCTGGCAGCCTGGAGCATGGTTTGCCAACCAAAGAAATGTGGTGGACTTGGAATAATAAATCTTCGTATCCAAAGTGAATCTCTGCTCCTAAAGTATCTACATAAATTCTACAACAGACATGATTTGCCATGGGTGGAGCTCATATGGTCAACTTACTACGCAAGGAAGATCCCCCATGCCACAGAGCCATGCAGATCATTCTGGTGGAGGGATGTGTTCAAGCTCACCCCTATTTACAGAGGTATATCCAAAGCAAATGTACACGATGGCACCATGGTACTCATGTGGAAGGATCTGTGGCTGGACAACACACTGGATGAAACATACCCGCGAGCCTTCTCCTACACAATACATGAGGATATATCAGTTAAAGCTTTCCTAGGGTCAACATCACTGCATGAAACATTTCACCTTCCACTCTCAGTCCAAGCACTTGAAGAAGTCTGTGACTTGCAACAAAAAGTGACCCATCTAGGCAACAATGCAGACCCAAATCCCCATGACACCTGGACATACTTCTGGGGATCAAAGGAATACAAGGCCAACAGATAGTACAAATTCTACTTTAGAGATGTGCAGGCACACCAATCATACCAATGGCTATGGAAAGCGAAGGCGACGTTGAAAATCAAATTGATTGGGTGGCTCCTGCTCTCTAACCGCCTAAACACATGCAACATGCTCAAGAGGAGGCACTACAACATTGGGGATTATTACAATTGCCTTGTATGTGATCAACAAATAGAAGAGGATGTGGAACATATGATCTTTCAATGCTCTTTTAGTAAGCAATGTTGGTCCACCCTTGGGATCACATGGGAAGACAATGGATCTAGACTTCAATGGATAAGCCACGCAGCCACTAATTGGACCAAGCCCATGTTCATGGAATATTCCTACAGGCTGCTTGGAGTATCTAGAAAGAGAGGAATAACAAGCACTTCAGAAGCACCACCCCCACTTTCCATTCTTGGCTTGAACGATTTAAACATGATTTTAGCCTCCTCCGGCATAGAACTAGAACTGATAAGAGAGACTTCATTCTCTCTTTTGTACAAAACATGGCACCTCATTGACCTTTCCAACATAAAGTAGATGTTTCTCCCTCCGAAAGTGGAGGATGAGCATCTTGTAAGTATGTTATGTACACTGTACCATAATTTTGAGTCATACAAACACAGTGGCAGCCTCTCCCACTGTCTGATCTCTCAAAAAAACAAGATGTGTGTGATACCCGGCAAACAGGTTGGTAATCAGAATTGTGTGCGATCATTATAGACAGCCCATACGGTCTTTTTTTGTGAATTGTGTTCTCATCAGGACAACAGAACAACAGAAATCAACCTGTTGGCGATAAGTAGAAGATCTTTGTCGAATACATATTACTAACCGTCTGTGATGAGATTGACAGGATAAACAGAGATATATACAGTCTGCTTAATTTAGTCCTTCTTCTTGTTGTTGTTCTTGTTGGATGGCACTGCGACGTCGTCTTGGCGAGGATGCTTCTTTCCGCTGACCGTTGGCTTTTCATCGCCGCTACCATCGTCATCGTCATTGATGTTGTGATCGTCCTCCTCCTCGTTCGACCATTCCTCCTCATCATCGCCGTCGTCCTCTTCTTCATCCTCCGACGGCTCCTCGTTCGTCTGGTTATCGTCTGACGACTCCAGAGGCGGTGTCCCTCCATGAACCGGATATAATCGAGGTCTGGGCTCGACGCCGGACTCATGGAAGACGAGCGGGATGATTCCGATGTTGACCTATCATCGGGCGCTAGACTACTGGCCGAACTGTCGTCCTCGCTATTGCTCGACAGGGCTGCAGAGTGTGTGCCAGTGTGTAGCATGGCCTGCCGGGGACGATGAAGATGGTGGACACTTAAGCGGGGTATGCAGAGAAGAGGAACTGCCAATTGAAGTGGGGATTGAAACGGGGGTTGATGTATTATCTAACCGCTGATATAATTAACCGCAATTATTTGTACCCAGTCGCTCCAAATTCCCAGGGTTGTGCAGGACTCCCATTGGCTATTTGGCTAGTTTCCTTTTTCAGGACAAAAACAAGGAATGAGTTTTGGGATTATGCACCAGTACCGGTACGAACAGAGTAGGACAGTTGGCAAGCAATACAATGAGCTCTTCTTATTGATAAAGCAAGTAATAATCAAACTAGAAAGGAAAAGAAAAAAGGAAAAGAAAAATATCGGCACGAATCTTCATGTAACGTCAATGGCATAGGACCTAGATGTGCATTACTTGGAGCACCTCTAGATGTGCTTTAGAAATACTGTCAAACAAAACCCCTAATCATCATTGCAAACAGTGCATAGAACATGGCTAATGCGACAACCACAACTACACATGCTAGTTCCTCTTGTCGCTTGCTTCCATCTGTTGCCTGTGATTGATTCTTTCTTGCTTCATCGTATCGATTGTACATTCCAGATCAACCAGTTTCTTCTTCCGCTTTACGTTATCTTCTGCGAGCTTGGTGATAACACTCCGAGCCCTGCCATGACATTCTTCATGCAACCAGTTAACAAAGGCACAAGCCTCATATCCCTGCCAATGTTAAATGGTATTCTGGATGAGCGGTGGCATTAACTGAAGTAAAATGATGAACTTAATTATCACTAACCTCTAAGGGGAAACTAAGAAACCGCCTGCCAATGTTGAATCCCTGCATGCATACACATCGAGCGGGAGTGCGCCCGTGCACACAAGTCAGCTTTTGGTACTTCTCAGTGGCGCAAAACTTCCGGCGGTAGATCGCTTTCCTTGGGGGGGGGGGGTCATTCAGCAAGGATCTATACTTTGGACATGCAAAAAACAAGATCAGGATAGATTGGAACCTGACAGGACGATTCGGATCCGTAGTACACCTGCCTTCTAATGACCTTAGGCAAGTGCTCGGCGGCGACCGCCGTCGTGGCGGTGATACGAGCAGGAGCAGCCACACTGAAACCATCAGCACCACTCGTCCGCATTTGTAGCGACCAGACCTCAAACAGTCTGATCTCTGTGCATCAGTGTCATCCCTGGATCGGTAATGCTGACACGCACAGTACCTGAGGATTTATAATAGAGTAGCAATCACACACTTATTACATCGAATGTCTCAAAAGAGAACTTATTACAGTAAATATGGCTTAAGGCCATCTAAAGCGATAATAGCGGAAGGCTTGGAAGATGAAGTGAGTCCATCAACTCCAACGGCATCACTGAGTGAAAGACAACGACCTATGGCTCCTTACTCGTCGTCTGAAAAGTCTGCAACATGAATGTTGCAGCCCGAAATGGGTCAGCACATGGAATATGCTTGCAAGGTAACACATAGAGAGTAATGAATAGAAATAATTGCTATCGCTACATGCATATTTGGCTGGTGGTAAGCTCTATGGTTACAGTTTTGCATAAAGCTAATTTTTTCCTACAACAAAGGAATAAATTTTTATTTAACTATCATGGTGGTTGTTAAACATTGAGAAGGTTCCTCGAACTCAATCCCAATTAAACATCATCATTAACCCAATCAAATTATATTAAGGGTGATGAGATCAACATGATAATCCAAGAACCAGATACTCAAGATGTCCATAACCAGAGACACGACTAACCATGATTAGTTTGTACACTCTGCAGAGGTTTGCGCACTTTTCCCCACAAGACTCGAATACATCCTTGGGCGGAGATTCGAGACACAGTCTTTCTGAAGCATTAACTCTCTACTCTGGATAGACAGTACCACCTACAACCCACTACATCTACTAGTCTACCTCTTCGAGAGCTTCACGCAACTTACTCAACTATGCCAGAGCCCATAATGGCTTGTGGCCGCACACGGAAGTTTCTAGAATGAATAATTTTATGATCCCATTGAGTTTGTGATGAGGACATCAATACCATTGTTACACCCACAGCCCCTGCTGCTATACATACTGGACCAATTACTAGAGCTCGCGCACGCCAATTAAATTATCAGGTACTTTTGTTTCTTGGTAATGATACTGATGTCATGAGAATATGATGCTGCCTAAATTGGATACATTTGTTTTGCTTACAAATGAAGGGCCTGGCATGGATAAGAGGGATGAACACTGGAGCAAGACCAAGCATGAAGATGATGGCATGCACAAGGGGATCCAGAACGGAGTTACAAGTGATGATTTCAGGACTTTGAAGCCACCATAAGGAGTGCATGAAGCCTTGGACGAAATATACAAGATGCCACTTCATAAATTTTGTCCAAAGGCTATTCTAGGTGCTGCGTCACCTTATTATTGGGCCAGGCCCATGTATTTTCGAAATACTTAAGTATAGGCTGTTTTTAGAGTCCGTATGTGTGTGGAAATAAGAATTAGGGTTGGTTTCGGACCTCTCCTCCAAGGGCCACGAAATTCACCCCTCTTCCTCCATATATACAACCCTTAGGGAGTCGTTTAGACTGTGGGTTTTGTTTAGATTAAAAGTTCGCCATAGATGCAACTTCGCGTACTTCGTTTGTGTCCAACGACCAGACCAAGACGTCACAGAACCCCACCTTCATCAATAAAGCTTTCCTCTTATATTCGCAATATCCAGATTGCAATTTTCAATTTCTTGCTTGTTCTTCGTTGCTTGCAGGAAATAGACCCTCATGGTCAGGTTGATCGTGCTCCGGCGTGGTCAATAACCTCTCAGAGTTGGTTTGGTGATTGCTAAGGTGCGACGTCCTCGCACGTTCGTAGTCGGATCGTTAAAGTCGACTTCCACCAAAACGATATCCACCATCTCATCGAAAGATCGGGGCCCTCGCCTCTATCAAGTGGTATTAGATTTTCAGGTTGCTCGGTGAGATTTTACAGTTTTTCGTAGTTTAGATCGAGTCTGTTCTTCATACCTATAGTCCATGAAAAAGCCACAAAAAAATTAGGGTTAGTTCATCATATCCGAACCAATCTGAGCCATTGCATAATCTTTTTAGGGTTTTGCATTGTTGAGTTTGCGGTTGCATCGTCGTGTCTAGTTGCTGGTCTTAGTGTCTAGTCCTTTAGAGTTTCGAGTTCTGTTCACAAGTAGTCACGCCGCTGCCGCATCATCATCATCACCGCTGCCATATACCACCATCATCGTCACCGCTGCCATATACCACCATTATCAACACCGCTGCCATATACCACCATCATCGTCACCGCTGACATATACCTCATATCCATCGCCATCATGCCAATCCGAGTCCACCTACAACATATATCCGCCACCAGTCCGAGTTCCACCAGATTCATCGCCGCCACCAGTCCGAGTTCCACCAGATTCATCTCCGCTACCAGTCCTAGTCCGAGTCCAGTATTTTGTTACTCTATTTTGGATTTCCATATCACACGATACTCCGAGTCGTGATAGAGTAGGACTCCCGAACTTTCGTGCTACCCGCAGAAGAAAAATAGTTCCAAACTAAAAAAAAATGAAGTCTGGAAAATTCTGGCTAGGCAGGTTTTCGACCATTTGTAGACTTTTTCGAAAAAATTTGTTGCGGAGCAAAAAAAAGAGGAAAAAAGTGAAAAAAAGAAAAAATTCAGAGCGTGCTCCTCGCTTGTTTACGTGCAGCGTCGTGATTTTGTTAGTGTTCTAGGCTCGCGTCTCTAGCACGGTCTAGCCTAGGACCGGCACAGTACCGTCGTTGAGCGTTTATTCAACTTTGCATCTCTGAATTGATTATTGCTGACCCTTTTTGCTACCATATTATAAGCCTTCCCAGCTCCACATACATCTACGTCGTGCGTTTGACTCTCCCTGGTAATCGCTCTCTCCAAGCTTTGAGAGTTTTGACTACGACAATTGCCGATCACCGCCTGCTGCTGGGTAAGAACTGGTAAGAATTTGAGATTTGCTTGATGGATTTGTGACACCCACCACCACCACCTCTTGTTAGTAGTCTGTGGATCATATTCTTGTGTGTTTCTATTGTTGCTAACCATGGTAGGATCACAGGTCGACGAGACTGACTGGGAGAACATGACGAATAAGGAGTTGCATGATAAATTTCAGCAAGTGATGAGTGGACAGGTGCAAGATGTGCTAAACAGATTTGAAGAGGCCATGGAGAAGATAGATGGCAAGGAGAAGACGTTCGAAACAAAGCTTGATAACAGGTTTAATGAATTGCTCGCGCTCTTCCACCACCACCACCGGCTGCACCTAACACACCTCTACAACAACAACAACAACGACTACCTCAACGTCGTGAAACAGCCCTCCGCCGAGCGAGCCGTCTCCCTCTTGCACCTGGCCAAACTGTTGGTGCTGCTGTTGATACTTTTGTGGCTCCTGCTGCTGATGCGGAGGAGATTGATTTTGCGGGAGATTACGAGGATGAGGTTGATCAAAATCAGAACTACGTGCAACCACCAGCACCACAACCACCAGGTCGTCCACATGCAAATAATGGCAATGGTAGGGCTCACCCTCAGGTACGCGATCATGACCATCTCCCTAAACTGAAATTGAATATTCCACCATTTGAGGGTAGATATGTTCTTGATATATATCTTACTTGGGAGTTAGAAACTGATCAACGATTTACATGTTTACAATATCCCGAGGAGAGACGTGTTCCTGCTGCTGTTTGTGCTTTCACTAGTTTTGCATGTGTGTTGGAGGTCTGAGCATTGTAAATTATATCCTATTCCAGCTACTTGGGCTGCTTTGAAAACTGCTATGTGTACTCGTTGGGTTCCACCATATTATCAACATGAATTACTTCAAAAATTGCAGCGTTTAAGACAAGGAAAAAATTATGTAGAAGAATATTATCAGGAATTACAAACTAGCATGATTAGAGGTGGTATTGTTGAGGAGAATGAAGCTATGCTTGCTCGTTTTATGGGTGGATTAATTAGAGAGATTCAGACCATTCTAGATTATAAGGAGTATACTAATATCACTCGTTTATTCCATCTTGCTTGTAAAGCTGAACGTGAAGTGCAGGATCGACAGGCATTGGCGTGAACTAACTTTTCTGCAGGTCGATCTTCATCATGGACACCACGAGCATCCTCTGCTTCCACTGCACCAGCATCTCCATTAGGTGCCACCTCCAACCGTGATACAAAAAAGCAGGCACAACCACCACTATCTGCCAAGAGCACACCTGCCAGGCCTGCGCAGAGCTCTTCTTCTTCCATGGCATCAACAGGGCACACAAGTGATATTATTTGCCGTTGTTGTAAGGGAAGAGGACATTTTGCGAGAGAATGCACATCTCAGTGTGTGATGATTGCTACTGAGGATGGTGGGTATGAGTCCGCTAGTGACTATGATGAGGAGACTTTGGCTCTTATTACACGTGAAGAACACGGTGCAGATGATTCTGATCATGATTTGCAATACATGGCTCCTGAAGATGCTGACAGGTATGAATGTTTAGTTGCTAAACGTGTTTTGAGTGTGCAGGTCACACAAGCTGAGCAAAATCAAAGGCATAATTTGTTCCATACAAAGGGAGTTGTGAAGGAACGTTCTGTTCACGTCATCATAGATGGAGGGAGCTGCAACAACTTGGCTAGCATGGAGATTGTGGAGAAGCTATCTCTCACCACAAGACCACATCCACATCCTTACTACTCCCTCCTTCCATCTATATAGGGCCTAATACGTTTTTCGAGGCTAACTTTGACCTAGAGTTAGAGCAATAATATATGACATGCAAGTTACACAAAGCATACCATCAAATTCTTAAGTGAAAGAAGCTTCCAATGATATAATTTTCACACTATATATCTCATGTATTATTAATCCTATCAATAGTCAAAGGCGGTCTTGAAAAACACATTAGGCCCTATATAGATGGAAGGAGGGAGTACATCCAATGGTTCAACAACAGCGGCAAGGTTAAGGTAACACGTACTGTTCATGTGCATTTTAGTATCTCTACATATGCCGATTATGTTGATTGTGATGTGGTACCTATGCGAGCATGTTCCTTATTACTTGGTAGACCATGGCAATTTGATAAAAAATGTGTACACCATGGTAGAAACAATCAGTATACTCTTGTTCATAAGGATAAAAATATTACTTTGCTTCCTATGACTCCTGACTCCATTTTGAAAGATGATATTAATAGAGCTAATAAAGCAAAACAGGAGAAAAATAAGAGTGAAAATCAGATTGTGGCAAAAGAATTTGAGCAACAAATGAAGCCTAATAATAAACCATCTAGTGTTGCTTCTGAAATTAAATTGAAAAGTGCATGTTTACTTGCCACCAAATTTGATATTGATGATCTAGATTTTTGCAAATATTTTTGCTATGCTTTTGTGTGCAAAGAGGCATTATTTTCATTCAAGGATGTGCCTTCCTCTTTGCCTCCCGCTGTCACTAAAATTTTGCAGGAGTTCGCTGACGTCTTTCCACAAGATGTGCCACTGGGATTACCACCTATTCGAGGGATTGAGCATCAAATTGACTTAATTCCCGGTGCATCATTACCCAACCGTGCGCCATACCGTACCAACCCAGAGAAGACGAAGGAGATTATGCGTCAAGTACAGGACCTACTCGACAAAGGTTATATACATGAATCCCTTAGTCCTTGTGCTGTTCCTATCATTTTAGTGCCGAAAAAGGATGGTACGTCACGTATGTGTTGATTATAGAGGCATTAATAATATTACTATTCATTATCGTCATCCTATTCCTAGGCTAGAAGACATGCTTGATGAATTGAGTGGCTCTACAATATTCTCCAAAGTTGATTTGCGTAGTGGATACCATCAAATTCATATGAAATAGGGAGATGAATGGAAAACAACATTTAAAACTAAGTTTGGATTATATGAGTGGTTAGTCATGCCCTTTGGGTTAACTAATGCACCTAGTACTTCCATGAGGTTAATGAACGAAGTTTTACGTGCTTTCATTGGATGATTTGTGGTAGTTTACTTTGATGACATACTGATTTATAGCAAATCTTTGGAGGAACATTTGGAACATTTACGTGTTGTTTTTATTGCTCTACGTGATGCACGTTTGTTTGGTAACCTTGGAAAGTGCACCTTTTGCACCGACCGAGTATCTTTTCTTGGCTATGTTGTTACTCCACAGGGAATTGAAGTTGATAAAGCTAAGATTGACGCAATTGAGAGTTGGCCGCAGCCCAAAACGGTCACACACAAGTGTGGAGTTTCCTTGGCCTCGCTGGTTTCTATAGGCGTTTTGTGAGAGATTTCAGCACCATTGCTGCACCTCTCAACGAGCTTATAAAGAAGGATGTGCCTTTTGTTTGGGGTACCTCACAGGAAGAAGCCTTCACGGTATTAAAAGATAAGTTGACACATGCTCCTTTACTCCAACTTCCTAATTTTAATAAGACTTTTGAGCTTGAATGTGATGCTAGTGGAATTGGATTAGTAGGTGTGTTATTACAAGATGGCAAACCTGTCGCATACTTTTCTGAAAAATTGAGTGGGCCTAGTCTGAACTATTCTACTTATGATAAAGAATTATATGCTCTTGTTCGGACCTCAGAAACGTGGCAACATTATTTACGACCCAAGGAATTTGTTATACATTCTGATCATGAATCTTTGAAACACCTTAAAAGTCAAGCAAAACTGAACCGTAGACATGGTAAATGGGTTGAATTCATTGAGACTTTTCCTTATGTCATTAAACACAAGAAGTGTAAAGAAAATGTTATTGCTGATGCTTTGTATCGTCGTTATACTATGCTTTCACAACTTGACTTTAAAATATTTGGTTTGGAGACCATCAAAGATCAATATATGCATGGTGCTGAATTTAAAGATGTATTGCAGGATTGTAAGGAAGGGAGAACTTGGAACAAGTTCGTTCTTAATGATGGATTTGTGTTTCGTGCTAACAAGCTATGCATTCCTGCTAGCTCCGTTCGTCTTTTGTTGTTGCAGGAGGCGCATGGAGGAGGATTAATGGGACACTTTAGCATCAAGAAGACGGAGGATATACTTGCTACACATTTCTTTTGGCCAAGGATGAGTCGGGATGTTGAGCGTTTTGTTGCTCGCTGCACTACATGTCAAAAAGCTAAGTCACGACTCAATCCTCATGGTTTAACTAATACAGTGGCCCCACAAGTCAGAGTTGATGTGCTGACGTGGCCGTTGACCCGACCCACCTGTCCGTGACATTGATGACGTCGGGTCACTGACTAGTGGACCCCACTGGTCAGGTTTGACCTGGGCTGGTGATATTGACCTGCTGACGTCAGCATGATGTCATGTTGACGTAGTAATGATTTTCTGGTTTTCAAATAATACAAGAAATTTCAGAAAATATCCAAAACTTCAAAAATTCATAGAAATTAATCTATAACTCCAAATGAAATAAATTATATATGAAAAATTATCAGAAAAAATCCAAACTATCCATTTATGCTATTTCCATGCATGTTTGAGCAACTTATGCCTGCTGATCAGGTCAAATCAAATGTTGGCATTTAAATAATCACATATGGAGTTTGAATTTGAACCTTTGGTTCAAATCAACTTCATTTAAATCATCGCTAGTTGCATTAGCTCAAATCACAGCATATTGCCATGTCATTATCATGCATCATATTGTTGCATTGCATTGATTGTATTGTTTCTCTGTTGCTGGTGTTTGTTCCCCCTCAGTAGACGTGGTTCCGATGATGAGTTCAATGACACCGATGAAGAACTATATTATCTTCAGAAGTGCTAGGCAAGCAAAACCCCCTTGTTCATTCCGATAAAATCCAACTCTCTCGCTCCTGCGATCTTTTACTGCATTAGGACAACAACAATTCATTTGTTACATGCTACGGTAGCTGAACCCTTTCCTCTGCATGACCTGTCATTGCCACAGTAAATAGATGAAACCCACTAGCATGAGTAGGAGTTGTTTGAACCATGATGTGCCTACTCATTCATGCTTGTTTGTCATGCCTGCTATTGCTTAGAGTTGTCTCAGGTCTGATTCATCGGGGATGAATTGGAAACTTGTGAACATGTCCTACTGTTGAGAGCTAAGTGTGTGAACACGATTTGGTAAAGGTATTGGTGAGAGGTCATGTAGGAGTACATGGTGGGTTGCCTCATTGAAGCCGTCCTTAGGAACTGAGTCATGTGTTTGTGATCCATGAATAGTTACTACCACACATTGGGCTCCGGGCACTCCAAGCTCTCTCGACTTATTAATCAACCTGATCTCTGTCCAGGAGTTGCAACTAGTTTCTGGTGTTTGTAGGTAGTGTTAGTAGACTACCAAGTGGGAGCCGGTACAGGTGGGCTTTGGACAGACTAGGCACCGTGGTCGGGTATACCAAGCATCGCCCGTTTGGTGGGCTTGGGAACCCTGTACACATCGTTTGGGGCCGTGAGTGATACCCCGACCGGATCTCCTTGTGGATGGAACCCAAATAGGCGATAAACCTGGACTGGAGACTTGTGTGGTTAGTCAGGTCATGGCCGACTCCCTCGCTAGGCTTCCGCTTGAAGGTTGCCGAGATACACGACGTGTACATCGTGGTAAGAGGCGAGAGCGTGTGTGAAAAAGTACACCCCTGCCCCTGCAGGGTTAACATCATCTATTCGAATAGCCGTGTTCGCAGTAAAGGGCTTCTGGGTTGCCTTTAGATTTCACAGACAAGTGAAAGAGGATACTCTAAAATGCGCAAGATAAGAGTGAGTGCTATGGATGGTGTTTTCGTAGGGAGACGGGAGCGGATCCATAGTGGTGTGTTGATATGGTGAATATGTGGACTCGTGTGCGCCACCTCAAAAGAGTTACTTGCAGCCGTAGTTCAAGATAGCCACTGAGTCAAAGTTGGCTTGCTGTTGTTACACTCCACCACCCCCTTTGTTGATACTGATGCATATGTAGTTAGTTCTGATGTAAGTCTTGCTGGGTACATTTGTACTCACGTTTGCTTAATTTATGTTTTTGAAGAGAGACTCCAGCTACGATCTTGTATGCTTGGGAGGGTCTTGTAGATAGTCAGGCTTCTCAGCCTCTTTCATGTGTAGTTGTCTGTACTCAGACATGTTTATGCTTCCTCTTGTTGCTTGTATGCTCTGTATGTTGGGTCATGAGACCCAGGTTTGTAATACTTGGCTCCTCGGAGCCTAATGAATAAATACTTTGAGTTGTAGAGTTTTTGATGCGGAGCATCCTTCCATCATCCCATGGACTCTACACCGACATATCAAGCCCCACGTGGACCTATGACAAGAGCTAGAGCACGTGCTTTGGAAACTGAGGTGAACTCCTTCCTACTTAGCTTGCATATGGATACGAATGGAACATTGTTGCTACCTCACCAAGATACGCTATGTCTCATTAGGTACAAAGAGGAGCACCACCAAGAGGCTCAGGATCACCCCCAAGGAGAAGAGGAACCACCCCAAGGCCACGCGGACCAAGACGGAGTGCAACAGCAGCAAAACTGGAGGTCCCAGGTGACCCCGTGCGCACGGGCCCCCGAGACCCCGTGCCCACGGACTACCCAGAAAGTTGACGCTGGAGCACCCCGTGCGCACGGTCCTGTACCGTGCCCACGGGACCCCCGTGCACACAGGCCCAACTTACCCCATGCGCACGGGCCTCACAGGATGGACGGCTGTGATCCCCAATCCAAGCCCCTCTTCATCTACTTCGACCCCAAGACTATATAAATCATACCTAGGGCTATGTTTAGGGTTAGCAAAGTATGAGATGAGATATTTGTGAGCTTTGCTCCTTCTACCTTCCCACTTGTGGAATCAAGGCCCCTTTGGGAAGAATCCTAGTGGATTTCAAGACCTCCTATACGAGAAGACTATCTTCAAGACCTCATCTCCTAGGAGTAGGAAGAACTTTGCCATTGTATCTTTCCTTTGATTGTGCTGGTGACTTGTGGATCTTATATTGCTATTCTAGTGGATGTGTAATTGGGGAATTGTTTGATTGATTTCCTCTTTGTGTTCTTGAGAGTTTGCCCCTTTCCCCCTCCAAGTGTGAAAAGATCCCCCTCTAGGATTTCATCCTATATCATTTTGGTACCATGAGCAAGGTTGATTCACATCTTGGAGTCCCATCCCCCCATTTGCTAGCTTGATTTTGTTGTTTTTCGTCCAAATTCGAAAATCCCCACAAAAATAGCCCAAAAAATTCTTCCAATTTGTTGGATCTTGTGAGATTTGGTTGTTTTGATCCACGAATTTGGAGTTTGGCAAGTGGATCTACCCATTTTCCTGCTTCCCCACCTTCCAAACCCACGAAAATTGCCTTACCTTGGAGAATCCCCATGGATCCGGGGCTTTTCTTCCGCTCCCAGCACACCCCGTGCACGCGGGCCCTCGAGACCACGTGCACACGGGACCCCGTGTACACGGGCCTCACTTACTCCGTGCGCACGGACCATCCAGTAACTTTCGGCCATCTTTTGTTTTGCACCTTTTTGCTTCCATACCAACACTAGTGTTCTTCCGCACTATTTCTCGTGGTTGTTTGAGTTTCGGACCGCGGTTTATCTTGTGTCCTAAGGTGTTTCGGCTACTTAGGCGCATTTGGACATCATCATCGCCGCCACTCACTACAAAAAATACACTTCTGTGATGATACGTGTTTGTCACAGTAGGTCGCTTTTTTTGTCATGCATGTACATCCATGACAAATTTATGACAGAATCAATATAGTCATACCTGTGCTGTCGTAGAAGTGTTCCATGACATTACCAAAATTATCATCATGGAAGTGTCCACTTCCATGACAATAAATCGCGCGTCACAGAAGTGCTTTCGTCAAGGGTGACCGAGATGTGGCATCCACCATAACGGAACGCTGTTAAGCTATCGGGTCGGGTTTTGGATCCGATAACCCGTTAACAGCCCCGACCAATGGGAAATTTCCACGTGTAAAATTCTTATTGGCCGGACAAAACATGTGTCAGCTCGTCAGTGGGTCAGATAGGCGCCTATGATACATCGACACGTGGCACGGCCCAACAGAGGCCCATTCCTGTGAAAAGGCCGGCCCATTTGGCTTGTTAAAAAGGTGGCGGGCCAGCCCATGGAAAGCCTGTTAACGGCCTGTTCGCATATAGCCCATTTATAGCCCGCTAACCCAAGGCCCGTTACGCCCTATCCGAATTAGGCCCAGTAGCGTCATCTAGGCCATCCAATATGATTCCAGCCCGTTTTCACTTCTGGCCCATGTATGGCCCATGACGTCTTTCGGCCCATATGAGGCCCTATGTAACTCTTGGCCTATTAACGGCCCGTGGTGAAACTGGCCCGTAATGAACAGTGTATCACTTTACACCCATTAACGGCTTGTGGTGAAACTGGCCCGTAATGAATAGTGTATCTCATTATACCCATTAACGGCCCGTTATTCCGTTGGGCCGTTTCTAGCCCATGTTATCTTTCGGCCTTCTCAGAGCCCATTTATTCTTGGGCTCATTTCCAGCATTCGTTTACTTACGGCCCGTTACTGTCATTTTCTGCTTGTGGGCCAAATTCATCCCGAGGTTACAGTCGGCCCGTTTGTGGTCCGTTAATATGTTGGGCCGTTTTCATAGCTTCATCAAATACGGCCTATTAACGATGGTCCGTTATGGTCGGCCCATCAACGGACGATTCCAACTCTAGCCCGTTTACGGCCATAATGCGGCCTGTTATTGGCCCATGTTTGGCCAATCGATCATACGGCCCGTATAAGGCCCATTAATGATACGGCCCGTAGAAGGCCCATTGTTTCTACGGCCCATAGAAGGCCTACTGTTTCTACAGCCCGTAGAAGGCCTACTATTTCTACGGCCCGTAGGAGGCCCAGTGTCACTACAGTAAATATTAGCCCATGGTTATTGTGGCCTAGTTTTAAAAAATAGGTTATCGCAGCCACTAGTTAACCACAGAAAAAGAACTGCAATGACTACAAGCAAACAAATAAACAAGACAACAATGAAATAAATAAGCAAGCAACTAACGCTAGGCTATCACGGCTATTACACATATTACATCCACTGGGCATCAAAGTTCGCCACCAGTGCAAATATAGGGAACAAAGCAGCATATCATATACACTGGCCGTCAAAATTGGCCACCAGTGCAAATAAACGCGACAGCAAACAAGATCATAGCTGAAACAACTTCAGAAGAGCTCAAGAAACGTTATCCTGGGTATCCACCATGCTGGCAATAAGCTTAGCAAGCTGATTAGATTTGTCCTGTTTGGCGCTAAAATCCTCCAATGCTTGCTGTTGCACCAGAAAGTATGCATCTGAATGCTCCAGGGACTTCCGATACTGCCACCAAGCATTCTTGAAGATAGCAGAGGTATTAGCACAGGTTACCTCATCCTGAGTTTCCAAATCGGTCCTTCTCTATAGATAAAAATGGGAAAATTTGTTGTATTATAACCATCATGGAGGTAGGATGTATGGGACAAAGCAAAGTAATTGCCATGAATAACATTACTTACACATAACTCCTGGACAAACACCTTCAACTGGCATTTTCCTTCATCTTTAGTATAATATTTCCAAGATGGGAAGATACGCACATACGATTTAACAACATCAAATGCGATAGATGCTAAACTACGACTAGCTGTTGTGCTTCCTCCACAGGAATAAGCGTACTAACTGGTGGAGTTGGGGTTCGCCGTAATAGTATTGGCCCTTTGGGCACTGGAGCTGCCTTACTAACTGCACTTGTTTGGGAGCTCTATGGTGGAGATGGTGTTGTGTCAACAGGAACCGAGTTACTATCGGCTGGGGTTAGATTGGGTGAAGCTGGTTCTCTATCCATCGTAGTAGGGGTACAATCTGCGAGAGTTTGGGTTATGTGTGGTAGGGCTGGTTCTTGTGCATGTACAACCGGGGTGCCATCTCCACCAACAGGTAACACTGTTTTATTTGAAGACCGTGTTTTTAGTCCGCTAGATACTGGCATCACCCGCTCCAATTCAAATGGCTGATAAACAGGAAACATACTAGAATGTATAGACACTTTATGAGAGTATGATGCAATAGATAGTCTGGAAAAAAGAGGGCATGAAATAGTTGACATGTATATTGTTTAACTAAAACGGATAGCATGACATAATTTCACATATATGATGTCTATCTAAACTAGATAGCATAGCATAACATAATTCAAAGAAATGATGAATAACTAAACAGGATCGCATGACATAATTCACCTACATGTTATCTAAGTAATCAGGATCGCATCATTTAATTCACATATGTGATTTATATGCTAAACAGAGGGCATTTGATATGATGTCTGAACTAAGAACATGGTGTTGAATATTGTGTATATGATGTCTAAACTATGCAATGCAAGACACCGTATGCATGATATGAGCAGTATAACCATGCCAAGTTAGAGCATACACCTCAGTGGGGGAATAGGGCTGGTCATCTATCCTGTATCCATCTCTGAGGAGCTATCGGGTCCCAACAAGAGATCTGCTTCGACGGGTAGGACTGTCTGCTCTGAAGGCCTTGTTTTCACTCCAAAATTTTCCATCTCCCACCCAAATGGTTGATTCACAGGAAGAGTAGTTTAATGTACAAACATTGTCGACAAATGGAAATCTAATGAAGAAAAGGATGGGCAAGATATCATTCAAATATATGATGTCTAGTTAAACAGGATGGCATTGCACATTTCACATATATTATGGCTGGCTAAAAGACATGAGACTGCATAATTCCCATATATGATATAGAAACTAAACAGGTGGCATTATAGAACATGTCTAAACTAAGCAGATGACATATATGATGTCAAAAGTAGGCACTGCAAGGCAACATATGCATGATATGACTAACATCATCATGCCAAGGTAGAGCAAACACCTTGGGGGGTAAATAGGAGTGGTCAGTGGTGTCCGAATCCGCCTCAGAACAGATATCTTCCTCTGGATTACAATCTGGAGAGGGGTGGGGAGTGTTTGCCATTGAACCCACCATGGAGCGATGTCTGCATGAAATTGTATTGTCGTGCAAAACTCTTCTCTTTTTCTCTACATGTTCAGCATGACTGTGTACAATATCTGACATGCATATGAAAAAAATATGGTGAGGTTATGTAAGGAAAGCATGCAGAAATTTAGAGTGATGGTAACAACCAGTGGATCGACGTTTTTCCGTTGAACCAAAATAGCCCTAATGGATCGACGTGAATGTATAGTAATAAGTGATGCAACAAGTGTACAGCCTCTTTGCCGTAGCCGTGTCGACCTCAGCATCATTGGGTTGGTCGCTGAAGCAGTTGAGGCGGAGGTGGCTGTCGGAGGTGTGGAGGAAGATCTGAGGAATCTGTAGATGGCGTCCAAGGCACTGCTCTGTTGTGAAGGATCGTTCTGTCGTTGGAGCAGCTCCAGTGAGCCGTAAGGCGTCAAGGATGAAGCAGCACAAGACAGACATCGTCAATCTCAAGTGGGATTCCAATAGCATCTCCAATAGATGATGTAAAATGGATGTAAAATTAACATCACCAAAAACCACCTGACTACAACAGATGAGGTAAAAACTGCTGACTCTGAACTTAACTGTCGAAACTGAAATTTACTATGGAATCTGAATGCTACTGTCGAAACTGAACGCGATGGTAGCAGAGAGGCACTTGAGATGTAGTTTAGGGAGGGCCTGCAGTTCATCTTCAACCTGCACCCCCCTGAGCCGTCAGCCACCACCGGCCGAACCTCCAGCCCAAGCGCCGCCTCGCAGCCACGAAACAACTCGCCACCGCTGCCTCGGCCATCCCTCTAGGCCCCCGCCCCCGGCCTGAACCCTAAGATAGTGGGGTACCTCTCCGGCGAGCCCCCGTCCCCGCTGTGGGTGGTTCTTCCTTAACTCCGGCAAGCCCCCCCCCCAACCCCTGAAAATCGACTGACCCAAAAGTCGATTCAGTCGACTGAAGTGTGGCTTAATCGGAGCAGAGTAGCAGCACGAGCGACAGGGAGAGCAGCAGCAGCAGCTGGGCGAGTGAGCGATCGAGTGAGAGTCGGAGCAGCAGCAGCAGATCCGGCTGGTATGGACGCCGCCGCCGAAGGGGCCTCGCACTTGGGGAGAGCCGCCGTGGAGATATCGCCCGCGGCGCCGGCTTCAAGGTAGTCGCTCCATGGGGGTGCGGGGTGGAGCACCGTCGGCGCCGGGAGGTCGAGTTAAGGAGAAGGTGCGATGCGATGAGTGTACAACCTCTTTGGTGGCGCCGAGTAGGCCTCGGCTTCGTCCGAGGAGTCGGTGAGGATGTTGCGGTTCCGATGGAGCAGGTTAAGGCGGCGCTGTGGGGACGGAGCAGCCGTGATAGACGAGGCGATCGTCGGAGCAGCTCCTTGGAGGTGGAGGACGGGGCGGCTGAACTGGCGGGACGGCGAGATGGATGACGGATCCTCATCTGGGGAGGTGGACGAGGGACGTTGAGCTATTGTGCTGGACAACGTCGTCGAGGAAGAGGCTCCGGCTGGGTAGCGGTGACATGGCGTACGGAGGAGGGTGGGGTTTCGCGGCTGGAGCGGAGAGGTTATGGTGGCCTGGGATTTCTAATGGCGAAAAGGGGGCGATGGGAGGGGGTGAAGCATGACTTAGGAACGCGCTTGTCCAAAATGTAGGGTGTGTTACCAAAGTACCCCCCACCGATTTGAACTAGCGGCCCTTTCGGATCAGGGTTAGAAGGGGGATTTCGCGTGTCGGGATTTGGCAGCTGGAGGGAGTTTTCGTGCGTGTTGTAATTTCGGGATAGCAAGGCGCGGGTTGTGAAGGCGCCAGGTTTGGGAGCACGATATCTGAATTTTCGGGATATAACAAGACGCGGGTTGAATTTTAGGGACAAGCCTAACGTGTAGTAATATTGTACTTGTACGTACCAAATCAATTCGCAGTTCCCTCAACCAAAAAGAAAACGAAAAAAATAAAACTATTCACACCACACAAAGAGAGAGTTTTGCCCCGTTTTACTATACAAATGCTATTCAAAGCTACACCCTCCTTCCATCTATATAGGGCCTAATGCGTTTTTCGATGCTAACTTTGACCAAATATTAGAGCAATGATATATGACATGCAACTTACACAAAGCACACCGTTAAATTCGTCTATGAAAGGTTCTTTCAATGATATAATTTTCACATTGTGCATGTCATGTACTATTAATCTTGTCAATAGTCAAAGGCAGTCTTAAAAATCTCATTACGCCCTATATAGATGGAAGGAGGGAGTATGAATCCATGTTATGTCCGATTAAATTTTTTCGCTTGCTGTATAATGCATGTAACCTACTCATACCAACATTTTAGTGCATTCCAAATGTCTATACTACCGCTGCAATTCGAACTAAATTTGAATTCGTTTCTCTATTTCAATAAGAATCTACAATCATGATTGTTGCCAACTTCAACCATCATAGTTTCCTTGCTATCCGCCAGATATAAATCAGACGGCCTATAATGCAGGATGGCACGCACAACATCATCAACCACTCCGTTTTCTTATAAGAGTAGAGATAAAACATATTAAATGTAGTATACCATGTTCATAACCACACCATGTGTATCACCATTATATATATTCACACATCCGTCGGTTTGAAACACTATGATAAATTCTTCAAATATCCGAATTCGCTTTTTATAATAAAGTATATATGATCTCTATTCGTCTTTTACACCCACACAACCCTCTTAACTTTGTAGCTAGCGCTAACATTCTCTTGTGCATGCACACGCCCGCATCCCTCTCACCCTCCCTCAGCATTCACCCACGGTGTGTGTAGGCCCCCCAGCTCCTTCTTTACAGCACACATCAATCGATACGCCTCTCTATCCAGGTGTGCCTAGCACAAACACAAGCTTCCCCTCTTCTCTTGTCACCGTCCATGCCTCACTCCCACCACTCTTTTCATCGTTCTCATACTCGCACACTCCTCCCCCTCGATATAGTATGCCTCTCGTACCACCTCCTACATGTATCCCTTTCTCTCTATCCTTCTCCTCGTGCCTCATTTGCTTCTAACACACACATGCATGTATACCGATCGATCTCCCAACATATACCTAGATCGACTTTAACTACCCCCCCCATCGATCGACGTACCTCACAAGTTATGTCTCTCCTTTATCTTACAAAGGGCGGTTGATCTTCCTATGTAGTTACGTCTGCTTACCACAACCACATCGTCCCCCCTCATCATTCGTGCATGCCTCCTGACCCATCTCTCACACGCACGTGCACAGACAAAAAGCAGCCATCTCCTCTTTTATTGATATTGCGGGCGTGCCCTCCATTTGTCTAGCAAGCCTATCCCACCATTTGTTAGAATCAACTCCACTACCACCCCCTCCAACACTCTAGCTCTGTCTCTCTCCCAACCTTATTCATCTCCTGCACATATGCATGGATGCCGATCGATCTCCCTTAATACATGAGGCAGATCGATCTCCTTAATACATGAGGTAGGCCTCTCTCCTCCTCCACACATATACCAGCCATTGTACCTCCATAGTTATTTGGGCCTCCCTCTTCCCCCACCACACACCGAGCGTTGCAGGTAGGTATCCATGCCATAGAGACAAACTGCACATGTCCCATCTCACGTTCTAGTAGGCCAGCCACTCTATATCTTTAACATGGGCACACACAAATTCGATGACACTCTTTATTGATTGTGCGCGTGCACACACACACACATCATCCCTCTCTTCGATTCTATGGACACCTCAAGCCGATGATACCTCCACTCTCTTCTCGTGGATCGCCCCCTTTATATATATGTTATATCCAGGAATCTATTTCACACACATTGCATATGTTAAATTTTTTGATTGACCCCCCCCCCCACAAAAAAACTCTCTCAAGAACCCACGCACTATATCTCTCTAGGTTTGTATCTCTCTCACACAACCCCACGTAGGTGGTGTACGTATACAAGAAGAGAATAGGTGCACCGTGCACGTACTCAAGCTTCGTGCCCAGCCACACCCGCGCGGGTACACGATGGAGCTCATTTCTCCGCAAAATCTAAATTTGTTTTTGAAACATCAAGTGGCCAGAGACTCGAAAACTTATTTGCCCATTAGTGACTTGTCAGGGCGGTGGATTTTAGTTTGTACGATAATGCTGCATCCACCTAAAGTAACAAAAGTGCTTACATAAACTTCCTAGTAATTCCCTCTTCGTAGGTGCACCATTACTCCTAACATTTGTAATATCAGTTTGAAACTTGTAATATTGCCGTGTCCTATTCCTGCATTTTCAAAATCCTGCGAATCAAACAGGTCCTGAGTTGGTGATGATGTTGTGCCTCCCATCTTTCACCAATAGTCGTCGGATCTAGATCTGACGCATACAAACCAAGCTTCTCCATTTTTTGCAAAAATATGCCTGCACTTGTTCCCTATTTACAAACAACTCCTTGTCTCTCACAATCTAGGAGTAGAAAGCCGTGGAAAAATCTGGCGCGATTGCCGCTGCTGGAGCCGTCCACCCCCAATCTGGGTGTTCCGTGCAATGCACGGGCATCTATGCACGGGAAATTATGTCAAACAGGGCTAGTTGTAAGCAGGCTAGCTCTACAGCCATGATGATAGTGACTGTAGATGGTGAGGCTGACTATGGTATGCCGAACACGGTGTCTATACTCAGGTGTCATCTCCGGCGCAAGGTCTTGTCACTTCACTGTGAGGAGTAGCGCGTAATAATTTGACCAACGGTAGTACAGTGCTAGTACTCCTACTACTACATTGGTAGTACTACTACTAGTACTAGTAGCACCACCGTCTGGATTTAGGAGTACTACCACGTCCACTGTCACCGAGGAACGTCTCCAGGTAGTATTGCTTGAGGCCGCCAGGGCGAGGGGCCGCTTGGACGATAGCTTCATCTCCTTGTTCGACGAGGTCCTCGTTGGTTTCCTCGACAAGTTCACCATCGTCAAGAAGCTTGCGGACGACTTTGACGTAAGCCTCCAGCCGACGCGCCCAGGCTCTGCGATGCCCGCCACCCTCAACGGCCACTATGGTAACAACCTCTTCGACGCACTGGTGGCCCTGCGACTGCCCGCCGTCGCGCCGGAGAATTTCCACCTCGAGGTCGCGCTCGCCGCGCAGCGCCTCGCGCAGCAAGAAACCATCGACATAATCACCCACGTCTACGCGCAAATCGTCCACAAGGACTACTACATGCAAGAGGAGGATGATAGGACACTGGCCTTCTTGGAGCGCAGGGCAACCTTGGACGACACTATTCAAAAGCACGTTGAGCTCGCCGCCAACGCCGCTGCTCCTCACACGTCGGTTGGTGACCCGGCGCACTAGGGCGTGAGGATGTCATTGAACATTGATGGATCCGTATGTATTTTTATCTTTCCGTCAAATCCATGTAGTAGTATATGATACTACAGTAATTATCTTACCTTTCGCATCAACTCCATAATTTTCATACGTACTCCATGCATGAATGGCGCCAGAACCAAACTTCTCATTACTCTAGGCAAAATCGTTATTTTCTATCTATCGGTCGCGCCATGGAGCAGAACCAAATATTACAAGTTATGAGTTCAAAAGGAAAAGCCCGCCGTGTTCGCGTCGCACCCCCACACGGTTGGTCCGGCACGCCGCTCAAGCGGGAATGCGTGCAGTGTTGCATTTTCACTCACAAGTGGGACCGCAGTTGAGAAAACCGACTATCGGCAAACACCCACCCCGCCCACCGCGCGATGGCTGACAAAACGGGAGGGAGAAGAGATGGCTGTAGCACGGACTCCAAGAAAATTGGTGTCGGATGGGACTCGTGTGGGTGGCGTGTGCCGTACTACTAGACGTGAATGCTACTGAGTTGTGGCCCATGCCACCCCACTATATCGAGCCTATATCGAGGTACATAGAACAAATTTCCTGTAGTCCGTGCTCAGCCCTCCTCTATCTCTCTTCTCAGCCAGCCAGCGGACACGCGGAGCCCATCGTCTGTTTGCTCACATGCGGCCCCACATGTCAGTGAAAACGCAAGAGGACCCACTAAACCTGCACATCTTTCACCTCGACGTGCTGGTGATGAAAAACAAATCCAATAAAGATCTTCGGTGGCCGCTTTTGGAGTACCTCAAGAGTAGTAAGATTCTATTTATAGTTTAACCCAAGATGCACATCTCGTGGCTTCAACTACCACTCTACTTTGTTTCATGACACGACCTGGATGCTGGATGTCCCATGTGTCGGCAAAAGGAGGAAGAACCCAACCAAATCTTCGGTTCTGCTATCGGATGAGATTAGTGCGCTTGTTGATACTCCTACTAGAATAGAGGCTAGACATGAGACTAGATGCGAGGAAGCAACGTCTACTTGTTTACACTCGAAGAAGAAAGAAGCACGCAAGATCGAGCCTCTGCAGATCAACAATGAATGCATCGAGAAGACACTAATCCAACTTATAGGAGTAGTAAAATGTATTCTTGTGGTTCTTGTTTTCTTTGGTCTTGCTTTTCTAGTCAAAATTATCGTTGGAGTTCGTGCAAAATGGAGGTCCGTTTGGGGTCATGCATTGGAGTTGGCCTTACAAGTGGGACCGCATTTAAGGAAACCGACTATCAGCAAACCCCCACCTCGCCCGCCGCGCGATGGCTGAAGTTAGAGAAATGACGAGGTTGGAGAGATTGCTCTAGCACGGACTCCAAGAAATAATATGGTGTCAGATGGATGTCGTGATGGTGGTGTGTGCCGTACTCCTGGACGTGAATGCTTGTTCTGGCCCATGCCACCCTACTACTCCTACTACTTACTCCTACTAGTATATAGTATACTAGTATCGAGGATTTGAGGTGCTGGTTACGTACAACGAACACATTAACATATGGCTATAGTAAAAACACCCGCCCGACGTGCGAAGCATGTGAAGCTAGTACAAATTTAGAGAAGTGACTCAAAAGCCATTCATAAATTTAGTAAGTTTATCACATGCATATCATTTTATTACATACAAGAGGTCATCAACCCACATCGACAACGAGGATACATTATAAATACTAAAGTTTTCACCACACAACAAATAACAAGCCATGAAATGAACTTCAACTCAACCATTCCGCGGCGTTGGAAACACTTGCTTTGAACCACAAGTGATTCTCTGGGACGGGCCATCTGTTGTCGATCTGGAGACCAACGCAGGACCGATCATCTAGGCTGAAGCGACCTACTATATCAGTACGAGGGTAGGGAACCACCCAAATGTCTGAGGTATAGACACAGTTGCTTCTCATAAATGTGTCAACAGCAGTTGGATTGCCTTTCACCATCATCGGATAGTTTTGTCCAAGGAAGAGCGAGTTTTCTCCAAGACTATCAATTCTGTGCCAGGGAGAAGGAGTTGGCGCTAGCACACTAGTATCGATCTCGAATACCATGCAACGGGTGTTGGAATAGGTCCGGAGAGTGCGACCATGGGAGACACCTGCTTCCTTAGCAGTAACATCATCAGTGGGTTGTATACACACAAGAAGAGGTGATCCATCGGAATTAGTTGCCAGGCGCCACAGAGTATATCGGCGCTGCTCGTCCTCATGCTCATGATCATCACCATCGTCATCTCCCCCCCGGTTATAAAAATTTTCAAGTATAGGTGGTGGGATGTTCACAGGACCTTGGAAACACAAGAAGAAGGTTAGTTAGTAAAGGGAAACTTGCTAACCCGCATGCATGTGGATGAAACAATTATAATTATGGTGCAAGACAAACGTACCGATACTACTAGGATGCCATGCAAAAACAGTGCCACGAGTGGTGGCAGCAAACACAAGGCCCTCGTATTGAATTGCATCACAGTACTCATCCGTGTACAGAAACTGATTTTTGAGCAATATCCATCGAGTCGAACCACGAAGGATGGCAACAAGCTTGTCGAAGATAGCAACAACTTGATAGTTGTTGTAATTCCAAGAGCGATTGGGAACTCGACAAATTGCTATCTTCCGTCGAAGACAGTCACCATGATCGTATTTGAACGTGCGTACATTACCGGTGTGCTCAACCTCTAGGCAGTGTGCTGAGATTTTTGGAAGTGGAACCCGGTGATGAGTGTACACATTCACAAGTTCCCACTCGCAGTTGGACCCAATGTAAACAACCCAATCTCCATTTGAACACGGCCAAGCCTTTCCCTCGAGCGATGGCATCTTAACATCATACGTATCATTATCAAGCAGCATCAACTGGCACAGGGCGAGGGCTCCGTCGTGCCGGCGCCAGTCATCAGGGTCACGGCGAAGAAGATTGGGGAGATCAAACCACTCCTTGACTCTTGGGTTCTTTATAATGATGTTATTAGTTGAGTCGAGAATGGGCTTGAACGAACCTGCCATGCTAGCCGAGGTGATGACGTCGCACCAATCAATGAGTTCCTCCACCACGTCATCTTTCAGATTGGGGCAAGAATAACGGGGCCATTTCCGGCCTGTTCCCTCCATGGAGAAGACGATCGAACAATGGCAGAAGAAAGGGTGAAGGGCTGAAGGAAAATGGAGGAGGGAGAGGAAGATTGTGCGACAGCAGTTCCAAATCGAGAGGGAAAGGCGAAGTGTCGGTGGACGGTTGCGAGTTTGCCACGGTTCACGAAGAGGCGCCTCGGCCTACACGTCCGTTCGGAAATACTCCTACTACTCGCCGTCGTCTCACTGATATGTTGGAACGGGACCACATGTCAACGAAACTTGGTGTGTAATTTCTCGTGAAAAATTTGATCTGGTCGCGTTGGCCCGAGGTGCCGCATTAATTATCGACCTTTATTTTTTTAATGGCGTGCCGATCAGTTTTGAAGCACGACTAACTGGTACTGTATGTGGAGAGGATGACAGCAGGGACCCGCCAAGGTCATCGCAGTACGCAAGCAAGTGCCTCCTTATTTCAAGCCAATAAAAAATGGCTCCTCCTAGTGGATTTCTGACATCTGGGTCCCATGCCATTGTCAACGTAGAATTGCACAATGAGCGGCTGACACCAGGGACCCAACAGCTCGCCCGGTTATTTTTGTTTTGGGTTAATTTTAAAATGCCACTCCAAATCTGGTGTATCCGAGAAATGCCACTGCAATTTCCAAACTTTGAAAAATTCCATTTCATACCATTTCTAGTGGCATTTTTCGAAGTCTGGATGGCGTTTTTCAAAGTTTGCAAACTGCAGTGGCGTTTTTCAAAGTTTGTAAAAATTGTAGTGGCATTTTTCAAAGTTTGGAAATTGCAGTGGCATTTTTATGAATCACCATAATGGGAGTGGCATTTATCTAATTTGTTTTTGAGACGGAAGTAGGGTGTCAACTGGGATGTGCGGGACACTCTGGCCTGTCTAGACAGCCTTTTCTTTTATGTTTACCACAAACCAGCCCAGTAGTTTTTTTTTCTTTCTGAAAATGGCTAGCCCAGTTCTTTTGTGATTTGTCAAGTAAGTCGCTTTATCATGCCTGCTGGGCTGCAAATCTTTCAAGACGAGGAGAGCTTCATTCGGCTGGCCGAGAAAATGGCCTATCAGTAATGAGAAATGGGCTGTACATTTTTAAAACACATCAAACCGGCAATTATTTTCAAATATCTTTTTTTCATCTCGAGATTTTAAATTGCATTGATTTTTATGCATGGACAATTTATTGTATTTTATATTGATATACATTTATTTTTAAAATCAGTCTGAATGTGACTCGAAATTTCGGGATTAAAAATAGTTCAGACTGCACCGACATATGCAAAATTTCGTATAATTTTTTAACCGTGGCCATAATATGGGCTATAATGCTAACACAAAGAATATGGGCTCCAAAAAACCCGTAAGAATTAGCAAATGGGCTGTAAATTATTTGAAATAATGGCAGATGGACTGTATGCTGTTTTCCACAGATTTGAGGCTTTCCACAGATGGCCTGTATACTGTTGGATGTCCATCCAATGCCCGTCATGCTTCTTCAATCTCTGCTCTTCCTGCTCTAGCCGCTCAAACAAGCACCGACGGGACTGCCTGCTCCCTCCTCCCCGCGGCCGGCTGTGCTGCCGCGCAGGCCTCACCGCCCCACCATACACCCATCGCTGGCCTAGCCATCCCCCTACTCAACCACACTTGCTGTTATTCTCCGGCGACGGCAGACGAACCAGTAAACCCTCGTACAGTCGTACTCCCCTCCGCGTGGGAAACAAAACCAACGGCCGACTCTTCCCTGCCTCTGTGTCGTTCCCTTCCTAGGCCTCGCCGTCGTCCACCGCCCTGGTGCTCTCGGCGTGGCGTGGTCAGCGTGGTAAACGACCGACATGCATCTGAAGTGGACTGTACGTGGAGAGGCTGACAGCTGGGTCCACGGCCGCACGCAAGGAAATGCCTCCTTATTACGCGCAAAATAATGATTTCCTCCACCTGACATCTGGGACCCACCGAAACGGCCTCTGTATTTCACGAAAAAAATGTTACCGCTGCTGACAGCTCGGACCCACCAGCTATATCTTTGCATGCAAGGAAGTGCCTCCTTATTACGCACAAAAAAAATGGATACTCCCCCTGCTAGATGGGACCCAGTATAGTGGGCCTACTAAGTTGACGGGGATGAAGGGCTTTGTCAACTTAGTTAATATGCACGATTCTAGCTCGACTGACCGTACAATGTCCATCCAATGGCCGTAGTGCTTCTTCAACCTCTGGTCTTCTTGCTCCAGCCGCCCAAAGCAGCGTTGGTCGTGCCGCCTGCTCCTGCCTCCCGTGGCCGGCTGTGCTGCCGCGCAGGCCTCACCGCCCCACCGTACTCCCATCACTGGCCTAGCCATCCCTCTACTCACCCACACCTGCTGTTATTCTCTAGCGATGGAAGACGAACCAGTAAACCCTCGTACAGTCGTACTCCCCTCCGCGTGGGAAACAAAAACAACAGCCGAGTCTTCCCTGTCTCTGTGTCGTTCCCTTCCTAGGCCTCGCCGTCGTCCACCGCCCTGGTGCTCTCGGCGTGGCGTGGTCAGCGTGGTTAATGACCGACATGCATCTGAAGTGGACTGTACGTGGAGAGGCTGACAGCTGGGTCCACGGCCACACACAAGGAAATGCCTCCTTATTACGCGCAAAATAATGATTTCCTCCACCTGACATCTGGGATCCACCGAAACGGCCTCTGTATTTCGCGAAATAAATGTTACCGCTGCTCACAGCTCGGACCCACCAGCTATATCTTCGCACGCAAGGAAGTGCCTCCTTATTACGCACAAAAAAATGAATACTCCCCCTACTAGCTGGGACCCAGTATAGTGGGCCTACTAAGTTGACGGGGATGTAGGGCTTTGTCAACTTAGTCAATATGCACGATTCTAGCTCGACTGGCCGTACGATGTCCATCCAACGGCCGTAGTGCTTCTTCAACCTCTGGTCTTCTTGCTCCAGCCGCCTAAAGCAATGCCGGTCGTGCCGCCTGCTCCTGCCTCCCGTGGCCGGCTGTGCTGCCGCACAGGCCTCACCGCCCCACCGTACTCCCATTGCTGGCCTAGACATCCCTCTACTCACCCACACCTGCTGTTATTCTCTGGCGACGGCAGACGAACCAGTAAACCCTCGTACAGTCGTACTCCCCTCCGAGTGGGATACAAAAACAACGGCCGAGTCTTCCCTGCCTCCATGTCGTTCCCTTCCTAGGCCTCGCCGTTGTCCACCGCCCTGGTGCTCTCGGCGTGGCGTGGTCAGCGTGGTCAATAGCCGACATGCATCTGAAGTGGACTGTACGTGGAGAGGCTGACAGCTGGGTCCACGGCCGCACGCAAGGAAATGCCTCCTTATTACGCGCAAAATAATGATTTCCTCCACCTCACATCTGGGACCCACCGAGACGGCCTCTATATTTTGCGAAAAAAATGTTACCGCCGCTCACAGCTCAGACCCACCAGCTATATCTTCTCATCCAAGGAAGTGCCTCCTTATTACGCACAAAAAAATGAATACTCCCCCTGCTAGCTGGGACCCAGTATAGTGGGCCTACTAAGTTGACGGGGACGAAGGGCTTTGTCAACTTAGTCAGTATGCACGATTCTAGCTCGACTGACCGTACGATGTCCATCCAATGGACATAGTGCTTCTTCAACCTCTGGTCTTCTTGCTCCAGCCGCCCAAAGCAGCGCCGGTTGTGCCGCCTGCTCCTGCCTCCCGTGGCCGGCTGTGCTTCCACGGAGGCCTCACCGCCCCCATACTACTCCCACCGCTGGCCATGCCATCCCTCCACTCCACTCACCCACACCCGTTGTTATTCTGCAGCGACGGCAGCTCATCCGAACCAGTAAACCCTCGTACAGTCGTACTCCCCTCCGCGTGGGAAACAAAACCAACGGCCGAGTCTTCCCTGCCTCTGTGTCGTTCCCTTCCTAGGCCTCGCCGTTGTCCACCGCCCTGGTGCTCTCGGCGTGGCGTGGTCAGCGTGGTCAACGACCGACATGCATCTGAAGTGGACTGTACGTGGAGAGGCTGACAGCTGGGTCCACGGCCGCACGCAAGGAAATGCCTCCTTATTATGCGCAAAATAATGATTTCCTCCACCTGACATCTGGGACCCACCGAAACGGCCACTGTATTTCACAAAAAAAATGTTACCGCCGCTGACAGCTCGGACCCACCAGCTATATCTTTGCATGCAAGGAAGTGCCTCCTTATTACGCACAAAAAAATGGATACTCCCCCTGCTAGCTGGGACCCAGTATAGTGGGCCTACTAAGTTGACGGGGATGAAGGGCTTTGTCAACTTAGTCAATATGCACGATTCTAGCTCGACTGACCGTACAATGTCCATCCAATGGCCGTAGTGCTTCTTCAACCTCTGGTCTTCTTACTCCAGCCGCCCAAAGCAGCGTCGGTCGTGCCGCCTGCTCCTGCCTCCCGTGGCCGGCTGTGCTGCCGCGCAGGCCTCACCGCCCCACCGTACTCCCATCACTGGCCTAGCCATCCCTCTACTCACCCACACCTGCTGTTATTCTCTGGCGATGGAAGACGAACCAGTAAACCCTCGTACAGTCGTACTCCCCTCCGCGTGGGAACAAAAACAACGGCCAAGTCTTCCCTGCCTCTGTGTCGTTCCCTTCCTAGGCCTCGCCGTCGTCCACCGCCCTGGTGCTCTCGACGTGGCGTGGTCAGCGTGGTTAATGACCGACATGCATCTGAAGTGGACTGTACATGGAGAGGCTGACAGCTGGGTCCACGGCCACACACAAGGAAATGCCTCCTTATTACGCGCAAAATAATGATTTCCTCCACCTGACATCTGGGACCCATCGAAACGGCCTCTGTATTTCGCGAAATAATTGTTACCGCTGCTCACAGCTCGGACCCACCAGCTATATCTTCGCACGCAAGGAAGTGCCTCCTTATTACGCACAAAAAAATGAATACTCCCCCTACTAGCTGGGACCCAGTATAGTGGGCCTACTAAGTTGACGGGGATGTAGGGCTTTGTCAACTTAGTCAATATGCACGATTCTAGCTCAACTGACCGTATGATGTCCATCCAACGGCCGTAGTGCTTCTTCAACCTCTGGTATTCTTGCTCTAGCCGCCTAAAGCAATGCCGGTCGTGCCGCCTGCTCCTGCCTCCCGTGGCCGGCTGTGCTGCCGCACAGGCCTCACCGCCCCACCGTACTCCCATTGCTGGCCTAGCCATCCCTCTACTCACCCACACCTACTGTTATTCTCTGGCGACGGCAGACGAACCAGTAAACCCTCGTACAGTCGTACTCCCCTCCGAGTGGGATACAAAAACAAAGGCCGCGTCTTCCCTGCCTCCGTGTCGTTCCCTTCCTAGGCCTCGCCGTTGTCCACCGCCCTGGTGCTCTCGGCGTGGCGTGGTCAGCGTGGTCAACAGCCGACATGCATCTGAAGTGCACTGTACGTGGAGAGGCTGACAGCTGGGTCCACGGCCGCACGCAAGGAAATGCCTCCTTATTATGCGCAAAATAATGATTTCCTCCACCTGACATCTGGGACCCACCGAGACGGCCTCTATATTTCGCGAAAAAAATGTTACCGCCGCTCACAGCTCAGACCCACCAGCTATATCTTCGCATGCAAGGAAGTGCCTCCTTATTACGCACAAAAAAATGAATACTCCCCCTGCTAGCTGGGACCCAGTATAGTGGGCCTACTAAGTTGACGGGGACGAAGGGCTTTGTCAACTTAGTCAATATGCACGATTCTAGCTCGACTGACCGTACGATGTCCATCCAATGGCCGTAGTGCTTCTTCAACCTCTGGTCTTCTTGCTCCAGCCGCCCAAAGCAGCGTCGGTCGTGCCGCCTGCTCCTGCCTCCCGTGGCCGGCTGTGCTTCCACGGAGGCCTCACCGCCCCCATACTACTCCCACCGCTGGCCATGCCATCCCTCCACTCCACTCACACACACCCGCTGTTATTCTGCAGCGACGGCAGCGCATCCGAACCAGTGAACCCTCGTACTCCTCTCCACGTGGGCATCCACTGCCGTGTCTTCCCCGGCTCCGCGTCGTCCCCTTCCTAGGCCTCGCCGTCGTCCACCGCCGTGGTGCTGTCGGTGCGGCGTGGTCAATGTGGTCAACGACCGAATTCCATCGGAAGAATACTGTACATGGAGAGGCTGACAGCTGGGTCCACGACAGCCGCAAGGAAGTGCCTCCTTATTACGCGGAAAATAATTATTCCTCCACCTCACAGCAGGGACCCACCGGACGCCCACCAGTATATCACGAAAAAAACGTTTGCCCCTGACTGCTGGGACCCACCCGACGGGCCACCGTATTTCGTGAAAAAAACGTTCCCCCTGCTGTCAGCTCGGATCCACCGGAAGTGCCTCCTTATTATGCACAAAAAAATGAATACCCCCTACTAGCTGGGACCCACATTAGTGGCAGGCTAACTTGTGGGCCTACTAAGTTGACGGGGACGGAGGGCTTTGTCAACTTAGTCAATATGCACGATTCTGGATCCAGTGACCGTACGATGTCCATTCAATGGCCGTAGTGCTTCTTCAACCTCTGGTCTTCTTGCTCCAGCCGCCCAAACCAGCGCCGGTCTTGCCTTGTGCTCCTGCCTCCCGTGGCCGGCTGCGATGCGGCGGAGGCCTCACCGCCCCCTACCACTCCCACTGCTGGCCAGGCCATCCCTCTACTCACCCACACCCCCTTTTATTCTGCGGCAACGGCAGCCTCACACCATAGCGAACCAGTGAACCCTCGTACTCCTCTACGCGTGGGCATCCACTGATGCGTCTTCCCCGGCTCCGTGTCGTCCCCTTCCTAGGCCTCGCCGTCGTCCACCGCCTTGGTGCTCTCGGCGCGGCGTGGTCAACGTGGTTAAGGAACGGCTTCCATCGGATGTGGACTGTATGTGGAGAGGCTGACAGCTGGGTCCACAGCCGCACCAAGCAAGTGCCTCCTTATTACGTGCAAAATAATTATTCCTCCACCTGACAGCGGGGACCCACCATACGGGCCACCAGTATTTTGTGAAAAAACCTTTTCCCCCTGACTGCTGGGACCCACCGGACGGGCCACCATATTTCGCGAAAAAAATGTCCCCCCCCCCCCCGCTGTCAGCTCGGACCCACCGGAAGTGCTCCTTATTACGCACAAAAAAATGAATACTCCCCCGGCTAGCTGGGACCCACCTTGCTGGGAGGCTGACTTGTGGGCCTACTAAGTTGACGGGGACGAAGGGCTTTGTCAACTTAGTCAATATGAACGATTCTAGCTCCAGTGACCGTACGATGTCCATCCAACGGCCGTAGTGCTTCTTCAACCTCTGGTCTTCTTGCTCCAGGCGCCCAAAGCAGCGCCGGTCGTGACGCATGCTCCTGCCTACCGTGGCCGGCTGTGTTGCCGCAGAGGCCTCACCGCCCCCTACTATTCCCACCGTTGGCCAGGCCCTGCGGCGACGGCAGGCTCACACCGCAACCGAACCAGTGAACCCTCCTAGTCCTCTCCGCGCGGGCTTCCACTGTCGCGTCGTCCCCTTCCTAGGCCTAGCCGTCATCCACCGCCGTGGTGCTCTCCGCGCGGCGTGGTCAACGTGGTCAAGGAACGACTTCCATCGGAAGAGTACTGTACGTGGAGAGGCTGACAGATGGGTCCACGGCCACAGCCCAGTTTTTTTGCGATTTGCCAAGTAAGTCGCTTTGTCAGGCCTGTTGGGCTGCAAATCTTTCAAGACGAGGAGAGCTTTCATTCGGCTGGCCAAGAAAATGGCCCATCAGTAATGAGAAATGGGTTGTACATTTTTAAAACACATCAAACCGGCAATTAGTTTCATATATCTTTTTTTTCATTTCAAGATTTTAAATTACATTAATTTTTATGCGTGGAGAATTTGTTGGATTTTATATTGATATACATTTATTTTTAAAATCAGTTTGAATGTGAGTCGAAATTTCGGGATTAAAAACAGTTCGGACCGCACCGAAATATGAAAAAAATTGTATAATTTTTTAACCGTTGCCAAAATATGGGTTGTAATGCTAACAAAAAGAATATGGGCTCCAAAAAAACCTTAAGAATTAGCAAATGGGCTGTAAATTATTAGAAATAATGGCAGATGGGTTTTATGCTGTTTTCCACAGATTTGAGGCTTTCCTAAAAAAAGGTTGACGCACAAGCACTGACTGTTGGATGTCCATCCAACGGCCGTCGTGCTTGTTCAATCTCTGCTCTTCCTGATCCAGCCGCTCAAACAAGCGCCAGCGGGACTGCATGCTCCCTCCTCCTCGCAGCCGACTGTCATAGAAGTAGGAGCCCACCACATCTATGATGATACTGGGTTTTGTCACAATTATTGTCATAGAAGTGTCATATGTATGATAGAAAAAAATTCATTCGGCCCAAAATGTCACGGATGTGTCTTTTTTTGTAGTGACTCGATCATCAACTCGGACACCACACCGGCTTCAACAGCTTCATTCTTATCGTAAGATCGAATGGTAACCTCGACGACATCTCACCCTTGCTTTTGCATTGATAATCCGATCCATTTCGCGTCGCTTACCCATCGAGACTAGCAAGTTGAGAATTGCCGGGCCACATTATTGTGCACCGTAGTGATCTTGTTACCATCTTAGTGCCATAAGTCTCTCCTGTGCATATCTTACATACTTGTCTCATATCATACTTGGCTCTAGCTTCAAAAAAACAAGAAAATCTTTTAAGCAAAAGAGGAGCAACAAAGATCTTGTAAGCAATAGCATCGAGTCATTTTTGCATATCATCTTCGACACCTCATACGTAGCATAATTGGGATTGAAGACGGCACATTTCTCTTATAGGTTGGTGCACATGCGTATCTAGCCCATTTGAGCAATCGAGCTAGCGTCTCTCTAGTATTCGCACAAGAAGAGCATTTTCCGTGGTTGCACATTTTGAGCTCACCGCTTGGTTGTGCGGATCCCATCTATCTTCCGTGTGTGTGTTCCTAGTGATACCATTGGGTTTGATCTATTTTTTTTACTTGCATTTTTGTGAATCTTCTCAACCTTATCGATATCTTGACTAACATTTGCTTGAAATTTTTGCCACCATCCTAACCGAGCTCCTCCATATGCCTTTTACTTGTAGGTGTGAGAAACAATTCACGGTACAAATTCCCCTATTATAGCATCATGAGATCGTACTTGTTACATCCACAATCTTCGGAAAAGGTAACTTTGGTTTTGTTCTCTCATTTTTCCTACTCACCACCACTTTCTCATGATGGATAGGCCAAGTACTTCTACCAATCCACTCTTCCTAGAACAAGATGGCGACATGACAAACTTCGTCACCAAGTCGCAACTCTTTGGCGCACATCGAGCTTTGCATCAAGAACAACTTGCTTTGGGCGACCGCATCGACAATCTCGCCACCGACCTACGACAATCCGAGCAACGTACAAGGGACTACTTAGACACATCATTGAGCTCCCTCAAAGACGATATCCGAACCATGATGGTCAATCGCTCTTCTACAACTTCGTCCTCTTCAAGACGGAGCCGCTCAAGTCGACACGCCGACGACACCATCTCCGATTCAAGTACACCGTCTTCGAACACTTTTCGACGTGCCACGCGCAACGAGCATCACGCAAACCTCAATCCTCTACGCAACATCGACTCGCAAGAGCATCGACGACGTCAAACCCAAGAAGCCTTTGCGCAAGCACGAGAACGACAACGTCAACACCAACATGACGAGGAAGAATGCGTGCATCTACACCAACATGCACAAGATGCCGAGACACAACGTCAAGAACAACTACTCTATGACGAGCAAGCATTGGCGGCACAACAAGCTCTACGTGATTCGAGTCGAGCCGTTGCCGACCGAGGTCGTCAAGCCCGTGAATAAGAGGAAGCACTTCGCGAAGAAATTCAAGAACAAAGATTTCAAGCTCGCGTGCATCGTCAAGTTCAACCTCGAGCTCGCGAAGCTCCCCCACAAGCACGCCAACACCATCAAGTTCATCGAGAGCATGAAGACAATGGAAATCCTCCACGACAAGAGCAACATGAGGATGAAAACCCTCCGCGTCAAGAGCACCACGAGTTGAACAATCATCTACAACATGGGCGTTATCATCCCCGACCCCAATACAATGAAGAGCAACGCTACGGCAAGCTCAAGTTCACCATGCCCAAGTTCAACGGAAGCAACGATCCCGAAGAGTACCTTTCATGGGCATTGAAAGTTGACAAGATCTTCCGTTTGCACAATTATGAAGAAGAGAAGAAGATCACGATGGCATCCCTTGAGTTCCAATATTATGTCCTTATTTGGTGGGAACAAGTCATTGAGCGCCGAGAGGCAACAGGTGATCCACCCATCACTACTTGGGCGCAAATGAAGGATTTCATGAGAGCACGCTTCGTACCTACCTACTACAACTGCGACCTCTTGAAGAAAATCCAACAACTCAAGCAAGGAACCAAGTGCATTGAAGAATACTACAAGGAGATGGAGATTGCAATGATAAGAGCCAATGTCACGGAAGATGATGAGCAAACAATGGCACGCTTCTTGAATGGCCTCAACCATCCCATCAAGAAGATCGTCGACTTCCAACCATACTCAAATCTCATCGAGTTAGTGCACCAAGCCACCAAAGCGGAACACCAAGTGCAAGATGACTTCAAATGTGCCAAGTACTCGTCCAAGACCTACGGCTCCTCTTACCAAGCTCCCGCGACTTCGGCAACTCCTACCTCAACTAGAGCATCATCAAGTACCGGCGACAAGTGAAGTTACAAGAAGACTTCGACAAGCGCAAGTCGTCCTCCTACTACAAGCAACTTCAAGCCGAAAGCTTCATCATCATCTACTCCAACAGATGAGACCATCAAGACAAGTTCCATCAAATGTTTCACAAGCGGAGGCCGAGGCCACAAGTCGTTTGAGTGCACAAACAAGCGCACCACGATCCTCAACGACGACGGAACCTACGACTCCATGAGTGAAGGAGAAATGGAAGCCCTTGAGCAAGTGGCCATGCACCGACAAGTGAACAACGAAGACGAAGATGATCAAGTCTTTTGTGATGAAGATTCAAGTCCCGCTCTTGTTGTCTCCAAGGTCTTGACTCTTCAACATCATAAAGACGAAGATCAAAGATGCCATATCTTCCACACAAAGGCCGGCATCAACGGACGGTCCGTCAAGGTCATCATTGATGGAGGTAGTTGCCACAACTTAGCAAGTGAAGAACTATGCTCCAAACTCCAATTGGTCAAGATGAAGCACCCTCACCCCTACAAGGTTCAATGGCTAAGTGACACCGGCTCCATACAAGTCGAGCATCGAGTACAAGTCTCTTTCCAGATCGGCGCCTATGAAGACACTTTGGAGTGTGATGTCCTTCCGATGACCGTTTGCCACCTCCTTCTTGGGCGGCCATGGAAATTTGAC
Organism: Triticum urartu; assembly: GCF_056163025.1. NCBI lineage: Eukaryota > Viridiplantae > Streptophyta > Magnoliopsida > Poales > Poaceae > Triticum > Triticum urartu. The sequence continues at coordinate 321,248,289 of NC_141874.1, forward strand.
CGAGGTGTCATTCACAATGGGCGTACCAATCACTATAGCTTCAAAATGAAAGGGAAAGAGTTTGTACTACGTCCTATGTCTCCAAGCCAAGTGCTCGCCGACAAGCAAAACACCCATCGTCGAGAGAATAGTGAGAGAGTGAGCCACCAAAAAGAGAGTGAGCACCACAAGCCCAAATTGAGTGCCTCCACGATGAGCGACAAGAAAAACTTAGTCCTATTTGCCACCAAACGTGAGATGAGAGAAGTGTGTGAGAACCCATCAAGTGTCCTACACCATGTCCCATTGTGCAAGGACGAGGCACCAAAAACTAACACCTCTCATAATCTACCTTTGGTGTTATCTTCTCTATTGCAGGAATTTCAAGATGTTTTCCCCGATGAGCTACCTCCGGGACTACCTCCACTACGAGGCATTGAGCACCGCATCGACCTCATCCCCGGAGCACCGCTTCCGAACAAATCTCCCTACCGCGTCAACCCCGAAGAAACCAAAGAAATTCAAAGGCAAGTAAAGCATCTCATAGACCATGGACATGTGCATGAAAGTTTGAGCCCTTGTGTCGTATCGGTCATCCTTGTGCCAAAACGTGATGGTAGCTTTCGCATGTGCTACGATTGTAGACCTATCAATGCTATCACCATTTGCTATCGATATCCCATTCCACGCCTAGATGATATGCTAGATGAACTTAGTGGTGCCACTATATTTTCCAAAATTGATCTTAAGAGTGGTTACTTTCAAATCCGCATACAAGAAGGTGATGAATGGAAAACCGCATTCAAAACCAAGTTTGGTTTGTATGAGTGGTTAGTCATGCCTATGGGTCTCTCGGAAGCACCGGGCACATTTATGCGCCTTATGAATCATGTCTTTCGCCCTTACATTGGTATATTTGTTGTGGTTTACTTCGATGACATTCTTGTGTTTAGCAAATCTATCAAAGAGCATGTCACTCATGTCCGCATTGTTTTGCACACTCTTAGAAAAGAGCGCCTCTATGCTAATATGGAGAAATGCCTTTTTGGTGTTGATAAGCTCGTTTTCTTGGGTTTTGTTGTTTCTTCTAAGGGTGTTCATGTAGATGAGTCCAAGATCAATGCTATTAAGACTTGGCTGCAACCAACCAACTTGCATCAAGTGCGTAGTTTCCTTGGTCTTGCGGGTTTCTATCGTCGCTTTGTGAACTATTTTAGCAACATTGCTTCGCCTTTGCATGCTTTGAGCAAGAAGAATGCGCCTTTTTTTGGGGACCATCCCAAGATATCGCATTCAATGAGCTTAAGAATTTGCTTACTCATGCTCCCGTGCTTGCTTTACCCAACTTCAACAAACCTTTTGAAATTCATTGGGATGCTAGTGGTAACGTCATAGGAGGTGTGTTAACGCAAGAGAAGCGCCCCATAGCTTACTTTAGTGAGAAACTTTCCGGAGCGCAACTCAATTACCCCATCTATGACAAAGAGCTATATGCTTTAGTCCACGTTTTGCATGAATGGGAACATTACCTTCGTCCCCATGAGTTTATCATTCATACCGATCATGAGACTCTCAAGTACCTTAAGGGACAAACAAAGTTGAACAAACGTCATGCTAAATGGAGTGAATTTATTGAGTCTTTTCCCTATGTCATAAAGTACATCAAGGGCAAAGAAAACATCGTAGCGGATGCTCTTTCCTGCATATGCATGCTTGTCACGCAACTTGAGTTAGATGTCATTGGCTTCGAGCATATCAAAGACTTGTATGCGCATGATGCAACTTTTTCTACTCCTTATGCCAAGTGTTTGTCGCATACATCTTGGGTACGCTATTACCTAAAAGCCGGATATCTTATGAGAGCTAACAAACTTTGCATTCCCGAGTCCTCTCTTTGTTTGTTGCTTTTGCAGGAATCCCATGGAGGAGGCTTAATGGGACACTTCGGACGCAACAAGATGTTGCCACGCTCTCAAAGAGCTACTTTTGGCCAAAGATGTTTTGGGACGTCAATCGTTTCACCAACCGGTGTTCTACATGTCACAAAGCTACGTCCAAAGCTCAATCTCATGGTCTCTATATGCCTTTACCAATTCCATACCAACCTTGGGAAGACATTAGCATGGACTTTGTACTTGGTTTGCCTAGAACTCGAAATGGCAAGGACTGCGTGTTTGTTGTTGTGGACCGTTTCTCCAAAATGGCTCATTTCATTCCTTGCAACAAGATAGACGATGCTTCACATGTTGCAAATTTGTTTTGTAGGGAAATATTACATCTTCATGGAATGCCAAGGACAATTATCTCGGACCGCGACGTCAAGTTCTTGAGTTACTTTTGGAAGACCTTATGCGCCAAGCTCGGAATCAAGTTACTCTTCTCCACGGCGTACCACCCTCAAACCGACAGCCAAACGGAGGTGACGAACCATACACTCTCCACTATACTATGAGTCTTGATCAAGAAGACATCAAGGAGTGGGAGGAGTGTCTCTCAATCGCCGATTTCGCCTACAACCGTGCAAGACATTCAACTACTGGCAAGTCCCCTTTCGAGGTCGTCTATGGATTCAACCCATTGTCCCCATTGGACATTCTTCCTCTACCACTGCAAGAGCGCATCAACATGGACACGAGCGACCAAGTGAACCACCTCAAGAAGATGCATGAAGATACATGGCACACCATAGAGCTCCAAGTACAACGACTCGCGACCAAGCGTAACTCCAACAGGTCCCCAATGGTGTTCCAACCGGGTGACCTAGTTTGGGTACATCTCCGCAAGGATCGTTTTCCCAAGGAGCGCATGTCCAAGCTCCTTCCAAGAGCCGATGACCCATTCAAGGTACTCACATGCTACAACGACAAAGCCTACAAGGTCGACATCCCATGAGACAAGTACAATGTGAGCAACACATTCAACGTCAAAGACTTGGCCAAGTACCATGGTGATGAAGATCACAATACGTGGACGGATCTCTCCCAGGGGGGGGAGATGATGCGAAGCATCCTTCCATCATCCCCATGGACTCTACACCGACACATCAAGCCCCACGTGGACCTATGACAAGAGCTAGAGCACGTGCTTTGGAAACCGAGGTGAACTCCTTCCTACTTAGCTTGCATATGGATACGAATGGAACATTATTGCTACCTCGCCAAGATACGCTATGTCTCATTAGGTACGAAGAGGAGCACCACCAAGAGGCTCAGGAGCACCCCCAAGGAGAAGAGGAACCACCCCAAGGCCACGCGGACCAAGACGGAGTGCAACAGCAGCAAAACTGGAGGTCCCAGGTGACCCCGTGCGCACGGGCCCCCGAGACCCCATGCCCATGGACTACCCAGGAAGTTGACGCTGGAGAACCCCGTGCGCACGGGCCTGTACCGTGCCCATGGGACCCCCGTGTGCACGTGCCCAACTTACCCCATGCGCACGGGCCTCACAGGATGGACGGCTGTGATCCCCAATCTGAGCCCCTCTTCATCTACTTCCACCCCAAGACTATATAAACCGTACCTAGGGCTATGTTTAGGGTTAGCAAAGTATGAGATGAGATATTTGTGAGCTTTTCTCCTTCTACCTTCCCACTTGTGGAATCAAGGCCCCTTTGGGAAGAATCCTAGTGGATTTCAAGACCTCCTATAGGAGAAGACTATCTTCAAGACCTCATCTCCTAGGAGTGGGAAGAACTTTGCCATTGTATCTTTCCTTTGATCGTGTTTGTGACTTGTTGATATTGTATTGCTATTCTAGTGGATGTGTAATTGGGGAATTGGTTGAGTGATTTCCTCTTTGTGTTCTTGAGAGTTTGCCCATTTCCCCCTCCAAGTGTGAAAAGACCCCCCCTCTAGGATTTCATCCTATATCAATTTTGTTGTGATACCATGTTGTATTTGCACATATCGAGCATATTGTGTGTATGATTTGAAATGCTTGGTATGTGTGGGAACCTACAACCTAGTTGTTTATCCTTGGTAGCCTCTCTTACCGGGAAATGTCTCCTAGTGCTTCCGCTGAGCCATGGTAGCTTGCTACTGCTCCGAACAGTTAGGTTGGCCGGCATGTGTCCTTCTTCGTTCCTGTGTCTGTCACTTCAGGGAAATGACACGCGGTGTCTATCGGAGTCCTGTTAGCCTGCTACAGCCTGAATTCTCCAGAGTCCTGTTAGCCCAGCTGCCATAGCCCGGATTCACTCGCTGATGACCGACACATTCGTTGCTGGGTCATGTATGCATGTCCCTGTAAGTTGGTGCCACTTTGTGTTTACGACTAGTCATGTCAGCCCGGGTTATTTGTCATATGGATGCTTGCGACACTATCATATACGTGAGCCAAAAGGCGTAAACGGTCCCGGGCCAGGTAAGGTGGCACACGTGGGAATACCGTGCGTGAGGCCGCAAAGTGATATGATGTGTTACATGCTAGATCGGTGTGACTTAGGATCGGGGTCCTGACAGCTTTGGTATCAAAGTTTGATTGCATGTAGGATTACCTAGCCAAACTGGTCGAAGTTGAGTCTAGAAATTCTTTCTTTATATAAGGGAATTGATTGTGGATGGGAATGTAAGTCTCTTTTTACTCCTTTACCTTATGCCCTTCTGATCCGAGTTATCCTACCTTTCCTACGGGGTTAAGGAACTAGGCTTTCTCTTCTTTCTATCAGGATCATGTGTTACTAATCTGTAGACTTATAAGATTGTTGGACTCAAGCCTCAGTTCAGTTCCTACCACTTTCGTGTGTTCATAGCCAGCCTCAGAACCTTTATATTGTGATGCTAAGTGGTTATGCCACCATTATGAGGGATGTCTCAAATCTTTTGAGCATTTACAGCCGTTATGCTGTCCGAGTCATCCCAGGTTTCTAAACAATCTGATGCATTTGCAAATTCCTTCTTACCGCTCCGAAGTTCCTTTGTGTCAGATTAACCACACTAACCAGTGTGCTGAGGTACTTCATTGCCTCGGTATATATGTTGGAGCTATTATTATGACCCTAGGTTTCCTATGAAATCATCTAGTAATCTAGCCATGTTTTGTGTTCCCAATGTGATGAATCTGGCCAACATTCTCGAAAGCAACCTGTGATGCCATTTGGTTAGTAGGCATTCTATTCCTGGGTTCCAGAACCCGAGATTCACCCTACTTACCTCTTGTTGATAGTGTTTGCTCGTTCCTTTAGGATATTAGTAACTTTGCAATAGTCCTCGAGGTCCGTGGTATTTCCTTCTTCCAAATACTATGAACCGCTTATGGCAGAAGTTCCTCGCCGAACCGAAAGATCACAACCAGAGTGCTCTCGATGAGTTCTTGATTCTATGTTGTGACCCTGCCAATTCTACCTTTTCTGCATGGGTTATCCGGAAGAAATATGTTGAACTCGTTCGACATGCTAATGTACGTACCCACAACTCAGAAAATCATATGTTCTTTTGCTTTGTCCCTCTTTAGTTGTTTTCTGGCCCTCGTCTATCAATTGATAGACATGAGTAGTTGTGCATTCGTGATATCGATGCCTATTATTTCTGTGGTCCGTCAAGCCATTTTATTCTGGAATGACTAGGAAAACGAACTCCAGTAACTTATCCATATCTAGGATTGGGTCAAAGCAGTCGTACTCCGCAGATCAAATGCTAATCCGTCTTTTGTTTTGTTCCACCTTAGAGTGTTACCCTCTTTACGTCGGGATTGTCATGAGAATTGCACCACCTCTTATGAATTCTTGATGCAGTGATACTTCTCGCCATCATTATTCTTTCCTCGGTTCCGTGTTGTCGCAACCAAAATGCCGACAAGTGAATCGTGATGTGTGAAATCAATACTCCTAGCAACTGTGTTGCTTGGTAGTTAATGGACAATAATCTTATCCATAGCGTGTTGATTATTGAGTCATCACCCCAAGGTTGATCGTGCTACCTAGTCCTTATTTCTGGTGCACTTTTCGATCAATGAGTTAGGATACTGTCAATCCTTGCTCATTTGATCATATCGTCTTGCCCTAAAAAGCAAGATTGTTCTCGAGCTTAGTGACATATCGGTGGTTCATGATTTTCCGTATATCTTCTCGGAAGTATTACTAGGTTGTTCCCTGACCGTTATGTTGAGTTCGTGATTAGGTTGGTTTCTTATGAACGATCTGTTCTCCAAGAATCTATGTTGGTTACCCCTAAACTAGTTGGGTACGCTAAACAACAACTTGGAGAGTTGGCAGATAAAAGCTTGCCTAGCTTAGTTCATTTTAGGGGATATCTTGTATGAGTGTTGAAGAAAGATGATATTTTCATTGATTGACCCTCGTGATTCTTTAATTGATCTATCATTTTATCCAATATTTGATTTGAGTATGGGCTATCATCAAATCAAATCAGAACCAACGATATTCGTAATGTTGTCTTACTCGTGGTTGTTCCCTCGAGCATACACCATTATATCTTTTGAGTCTAACCAATGCTATCACCTTGTTCACATAATTGTGGAACTCCACTTATATGGAAACCTGGATGAATTGTTGTTGGGCCCATCGACAACGTCTTTATCTCTTCCATGATTCATGTTGAACATTAAGCTAGTGTTGGAAACTTTTCAAAGTATTTCTTCATGCTAGCTCATGAAGCATATGTTTGGATGAAAGAAGTGACTTCCTCTAATTCATGTGCATTCGATGCAAGTTGCCGCCGTGAATTCGAGAAAGTTTATTTTTGCCTCCTCTGGAATCATCCCAAGTTAGTCATGCATGTGCGAAGTGCTCTATGGTTTGATAGGTAGGTCGCCTCAACTCCATATGTGTTCCTAGCACACCAAGCCACTGATTGATTTGTTCGAGGAAAAGGAGTTGTTGTGTGAATACTAGTTCATGCACAAGATTCCAATATCCTCAATGATGGTTCCCCACCTGAACCCGGTAGTATTTTGTTGTAAGACTACTATGTGGTCATGCTTGTCTTAGACAGTGTGTTCACAGGTATGTAGCAGAACCAGCTCATGTTTTGGAGCTTGCTATCGCAGTTCATTTCCCGAGAATCTCGCAACGTCATCTCGTCGGTTTGTGTTGCAAACTTTTTTTGCTTCAGAAATGACGTCTGAAATATCCCATTACCAACTAGATCTGAATCTCAGGCAGATATGATGGTTGGAACATTCCCAACATTTGCATTTTGTTCCCAACTTGCACCCGTCTTTGTGCCATTTTACTATGGGCTGCCTTCTTAGTAAACCTTATTCAGGATCATCTTCAAAAATGGTCCTACCATGGGTCCGATCCATTTCCGATGATAAGCAAAAATCATCCATTGTGTTGTCTTCAACAAGGTAGTCCACATTATCCATTCTAGTCCGAGTATGTCATTCTTTTGAACTCCTTCAAATGATCGATTGTGATTGCCTTAGGCTGGTATAAAGAGTTTCAATGATCTTTGTATCAAAAGTAATTCTTTTTGCCACTTAAGGGAATAATTCTATGAGTCACCTTCCCTAAGGTGTCACATTACGGAATCATGGCAATCATCTCCTTGCTACTTTGAACCATGCACCATCTTACTTAGACATGGAATTGTTGCTTACCAATGAACCTCCGTCATCTACTTCTTCCATTGCTCCTGGTGTGGGTTGTGTGTATCAACTCAAGAGGTGTTCGTACATCTCACTCCGTGAGTTGATCTTGAGTGTTCTATTTTCGAGGAGATCGTTTTTTGTAGAGTTTTCTTCTATCATCATTGTATTGGATAAAGATCTCGAAAGCAAAGACGTCAAGATCAATTTCAAGAAATGAATCAACATCTTCGAGAAGGGCAAGTGGATCATGCAGATTGCGATAGTTCTGTGACCCTCTTTCCTCTTACCTCACACCTTGAATCTTGGGACGAGATTCTTGTCTAGTGGGGGTGAGTTGTCACAACCCTAGAATTTGGTGGTAACTAGTTGCATCAGCACCCATGCATCATGTTTAAATTTCATTTAAAGTTGAAATGGGGATCGATCAAACCATAGCACCAGAAAGAATTCAAATAGGTTCAATTCACATCTTTTTCAATGAGCCCAAAATGCCATTTGAAAATGTTCATGATTTCTGATAAAGGTGAAAACCTCTGCCAAAAATGATGAGCATATTTCTTGGAGATTTATGGATTTTTGAATTAACCCAGTAAGTATTTGAATTGGAGCTAATAAATGCTATAAATAATTTTAGAGCTCTAGTAATTCTGGAACTTGTTGTTGTGGGGCTTTGGAATAATCCATAGTGCATCCACAATAGTTTTCAGAAGCTACAAAAATAATTTGGTTAGTAAACCAAATTCAGAAACAAAATCCAAAAATAGAAAATAGAAACAAATGAATAAAAGACACAGGAGAGAAAGACTTACCTGGCACTTACCTGTAGTAGAGCCGGCCCAGCTCTTTTTCTGGCCCAACCCACCACCGCAGCCTCCCTGTCGTCTTCCTCCCTAGCCAGAAGGACAAGCACGTGGTCGCCGTGCGCGCGCACACGCGCGCCACCTCCTGCTTCCCGTTGCTGCCCTGATGCGCCTAGAGACGCCACGACACCCCTCGGACTTCTCTCACTCTCCTCGCTCCTCGCCCCCCCCCCCTCTGCTCTCTCCCGGCACGCGTCCGAGCGGAGCTCGTCGCCGCCGCCCGCTGTTGCCGCGTCCACCGCCAACCCCTCGCCTCGTAGTTGCTTCCAGAAGAACCGCCGTGATGCCCCCATTCTTCCTGTCGAGCCACGCGAGCCGGGAAGCTCTGGATCGCCTCCATGCCATCGTTTTCAACCTCGGGCGCCGCCGATTGCCGACTCCGATTCACCGTCTTCAGCGCCTCCCCGAGCCCACTGGCCTACTCAGCAAGTCCCCTGTGAGCTCCTCTGTCGTTTGCCTCTTTTCCCGTCGCCCCGTACATCCCCTAGCGCTAGTGCCGTCGAGGCCGAAAGCTTGCTCGCCGCCGGCCATCTTGCCGCCATGGCTAGAGCCCACACACATCGTGTCTGAGCATGTTTTCGTCCTCACCGCGCCCGCAGGAACCCGCAGACACCACCAGCTCGCCTGGAGACGCCCCATAGCATCATTTCCATCAAGGTCCGAACTCCAGTTGCCGCGGAACTCGACGTCGTCAACATATCCGGCCACCCCGCGACTAACTGATGGCACCATTGGTTGCAACGCACTACTAGCAACCCATAGCTGCAAACTGTGCTCGAAACCGTCCCCTGTAGCGCCTTCCTGTAGCGTCTCTGTCGTCGGTTTTGGTCGCCGCTGGCCGAACTCCGGCGATGTCGACGTGGCCCAACATTAGCCACTAATGACCTTGCTAATTAACCCCCTGACCCACTTACATATGGGCCCCACGCCCTTAATTAACCATATTTTAGTTTCTGATTAGTTTTATCTAATAACAGTGGCCCCACAAGTCAGAATTGACGTGTTGACATGGCCATTGACCGGACCCACCTGTCCGTGACACTAATGACGTCGGGTCACTGACCAATGGACCCCACTGGTCAGGTTTGTCCTAGGCTGGCGCCGTTGACCTGCTGACGTCAGCATCATGTCATGCTGATGCAGTAATGATTTTCTGGTTTTAAAATAATCCAGGAAATTTCAAAAAATATCCAAAACTTCAAAAATTCACAGAAATTAATCTATAACTCCAAAGGAAATAAATTATATATGAAAAATTATCGAAAATATTCAATCTATCCATTTATGCGATTTCCATGCATGTTTGAGCAACTTATGCCTGCACATCAGGTCAAATCAAATGTTGGCATTTAAATAATCACATATGGAACTTGAATTTGAACCTTTGGTTCAAACCAACTTCATTTAAATCATCGCTAGTTGCATAGCTCAAATCATAGCATATTGCCATGTCATTATCATGCATCATATTGTTGCATCGCATTGATTGTGTTCTTTCTCTGTTGTCGGTGTTTGTCCCCCCTCAGTAGACGTGGTTCCGGCAATGAGTTCGATGACACCGATCAAGAACTATATTATCTTCCGAAGTGCCAGGCAAGCAAAACCCCCTTGTTCATTCCGATAAAATCCCACTCTCTTGCTCCTGCTCTCTTTTATTGCATTAGGACAACAACGATTCATCTGTTACACGCTGCGGTAGCTGATCCCTTTCCTCTGCATGACCTGTCATTGCCACAGTAAATAGTTGAAACCCACTAGCATGAGTAGGAGTTGTTTGAGCCCTGATGTGCCTACTCATTCATGCTTGTTTGTCATTCTTGCTATTGCTTAGAGTTGTGTCAGGTCTGATTCATCGGGGATGAATTGGAAAGTTGTGAACATGTCCTATTGTTGAGAGCTAAGTGTGTGAACATGATTTGGTAAAGGTATCAGTGAGAGGCCATGTAGGAGAACATGGTGGGTTGTCTCATTGAAGCCATCCTCAGGAACCGAGTCCTGTGTTGGTGATCCATGAACAATTACTACCACACATTGGGCTCTGAGCACTCCAAGCTCTCTTGACTTATTAATCAACCTGATCTCTGTCCAGGAGTTGCAACTAGTTTTTGGTGTTTGTAGGTAGTGTTAGTAGTCTACCAAGTGGCACCCGGTACAGGTGGGCTTGGGACAGACTAGGCATCGTGGCCGGGTATACCAAGCGTCACCCGTTTGGTGGGCTTGGGAACCCTGTACACATCGTTTGGGGCCGTGAGTGACACCCCAGCCGGATCTCCTTGCGGATGGAACCCGAATAGGCGATAAACCTGGACTAGAGACTTGTGTAGTTAGTCAGGTCATGGCCGACTCCCTCGCCAGGCTTCCGCTTGAAGGTTGCCGAGATACACGACGTGTACATGGTGGTAAGAGGCGAGAGCGTGTGTGAAGAAGTTGAAAGTGCGTTATATCGACTAGAGGGGGGGTGAATAGGCGATTTTTATGGAAGTCTTCAAAACGTGGAAGTTTTGAAGACAAACGATAGAAATAAACCTATTACCATGCAGCGGAAGGTAGACTACACTAGGTAAACCATAGTCAAGTATTCAATGAAGTGAAAGCACAATGACTAATATCAGCTAGGTAGTAAGGATCAGGTAGGAAGATATTATGAAGCCAAACAGAACACGCAGTTACTCAGTGAAGACAAAAGATAGTGCAATCATACAATGACTTCACAAGGACCAACAGTAAGTAAAGGGAAGGGAAGGATGAAACCAGTGACTTGTTGAAGACAATGATTTGTTGGACCAGTTCCAGTTGCTATGACAACTGTACGTCTAGTTAGGGCGGCTAGGTATTTAAACCTAAGGACACACAGTCCCGGACACCCAGTCCTGAACACGCAGCTCAGGACACCTAGTCCTCACCGTATTCCCCTTGAGCTAAGGTCACACAGACCTCGCCCAATCACTTTGGTAAGTCTTCAAGGTAGACTCCCAAACCTTCACAGACTTCGTTCACCGGCGATCCACAATGTCTCTTGGACGCTCAGAACGCGACGCCTAACCGGCTAGAGGATTCATAGTCCTCAAGTGTAATAAGTCTTCAGATCACACAGACAAGAAGACTTAAGTGATGCCTAACACTCTTAGGCTCGGGGTGGTTAGGGCTTTGTCCTCGCAAGGAATTCTCTCTCAAAAGCTTCGAGGTGGGTTGCTCTCAAACGAGAAAAGCCGTACACTAACTCTGAGCAGCCAACCATTTATGGTTGTAGGGGGTGGGCTATTTATAGCCACTAGGCAACCTGACCTGATTTGTTCGAAATGACCCTGGGTCACTAAGGAACTGACACGTGTTCCAATGGTCAGATTTCAAACTCACACGGCAACTTTACTTGGGCTACAAGCAAATTTGACTTGTCCGACTCTGGACAAGATTCGCTCTCATAGTCTTCACTCGAAAACATAGGTTTTGGTTAAGCATCACTTCAGTCATTCTGACTGGTTCTCTTGGACCCCACTTAACAGTACGGTGGTTCCTATGACTCAACAAAGAAGAAAAAGAACTACGAAGGATCTAAGTCTTCGAGCTCCATAGGCTTGATGCGATGTCTTCTCTTGTCATAGTCTTCAATGTCAATATCTTCATTAACCACCTTTGACATCAATGTCTTCATACATTTTTAGGGGTCATCTCTGGTAGGAAAACCGAATCAATGAGGGACTTCTACCTGTGTTATCTTGCAATTCTCACAAACACATTAGTCCCTCAACTAATTTTGTCGTCAATACTCCAAAACCAACTAGGGGTGGCACTAGATGCACTTACAATCTTCCCCTTTTTGGTGATTGATGACAAACTAGTTGAAGTTTTCAACGGGGAATAATATGTGAAATTGTAAAGGATAAGGAATTGTCTTCATAAGTTGCAAGGGCTCCCCCTGAAGATGTGCATATAAGTAATTTGCTTTTGGAATGCAAATGCACATGGCAGGTTGTGCTTGTGGAGATCCTATTCAACTTATGATGACAATCCACTATGCATGTGAAGGTATGTGAAGATAATGACATGCATAATGGCAAATGGACGTCTGCAAAATGATCTAAGTGCGGAATTTATCGTCGCACATGCGGAATTTATCATCGCATCACAAGGTGGCAAATAAGTAGCAGACGACCATCGAGTTTAAGTGTTACAACTCAAAGAACCAAATGTATCAAAATGAGAGTTGTAAACACGAAGCAAAATATAAAGCACCCGCCCATATGGACCCGCTTGAAGACTATCAAACTCATATGCTTCTCCCCCTTTTGTCAGTAAGGACCAAAAAGGTTCGAAGACATAGAGCATCTACTCGTTCCCATGAAGAGTAGGTGAAGCAGCAGGGTCGTCAGTGGTGTTCGGCGGTGCAGAAGAGCTTGGAGCAGTGTCGAAGCGGGCTGAAGGAGGTGGTGGTGAAGTAGCATCGTCTTCATCCTCGATCACTCTGGCATTCACAGTTGGAGCAGAGGAAGAGAACTCAGAGTCTTCAAGAGATGGAGTTCGTCGCAGCACTGCCCTTTGAGGAGGTGTGGAGTCAAACTTGAATCGTTCAGAGAAGCCATCCTCTTGAAGATCATCTTTAGAGCACATTAGCGTCAGCCCTTTCCAGGTGCGTCGAGAGGTTTCGTGTGCAACAAAGGCATTCTTGGTGGCAAGATTGCGAATGCGATTAACATCCACCAAGAGGCTTTGCATTTGACGCTTCAGCCAGTCATGATGCCTATCCTGTTTCTGATGAAGAGCCACAAGAAGCTCTCGGTCATTGAGAACACGAGTGCGCTTCTTGGGTCGTTGGGCAATTGTGCTATCAGTGGCTTCAGTGAGAGCAGGATGCGGTGCACGTGTAGTGCTAGCCAAAGGATACACACGAGTGACTGCTTCAACTCCTTCAATGTTCTTAGAAAAACTTTGATGCTCCGCATTCTGAAGACTTAGAGGTTCCTTGGCAGGCTCAGGATAAACGGACATATCCACATCAGGCAGAAAGATCCGATGGTTGCGAGCAGATGGCTGATATGAGATAGCGGAGTGGAGTTTAATCAGCCGCATTATCCATGGAGCGTAGAACTTCAAGCCAAAAAGATCAGAGCCTGATGCAGCAAGCTGGCGAATGAAGAAGTCCTGTGCATTAAAACATTTGCCATGAAGAATATAGAAGACCAAAGTCTTCATTGCACCTTCCAGCTTGGCATGTGGAGAATGTCCTTTGATTGGCCAGAGAGTTCGCCTTATGATGTGATAAATAGTCCTTGGCAGATACTCAAGGTCTTCAATGAAGAACTCCGTGGGATATGCAGCATCTTGGGGCAATGGCTTCATCATACTGAGCATCTGACTCATGTTAGGTTCAGGCTTCTGAAAGATGCTCTCAACAGCTTCACTATGAAGCTGACAGCCATGTTCGTAGAGATCGCCAGGAGTGGGCAAACCAGTGAGCTCAATGATGTCAAAGGCTTTGGCTTCGTGATGAACATTTCCTGTCATCCACTCCAAGACCCAAGTCTTCGGATCTCTGTTGTACCCACGGATGTGAAGTGTGGCATAAAATTGGAGCAGCAACTCTTCATTCCAATGCTCTTGGTCGGTGACGAACGGCAGCAATCCAACCTCTTTGAAGCAATCCAGAGCTTCTTCCAGACAGGGAAGACCAGTTATTGCTTCAATGTCAATACACTTATGTGGAAAGACGCGACCTTGATTGTATAGAATGCAGGAGTAATAGCTTCGCTGCGGATAGCTCCAGAACCGATTAGATGATATCCTTTCCCTTGAGTAGGGGTTCCTGGAGCTATTGAAGAAGGTGTTGTCTGCTTTGAAGCCATTTACATTGAAGGATCCAGGTGCTGATGCAGGACCTGGAAACCTGGGCAATCTAGGAATTGGCTTATGGACCTGAGGCCTGTGCTCAACATGATTGTCGAACTGAGGACCAGCAGCAGGAGCAGGAATAGAGGCAGTGGGATCAGTGGCTTCGCTGACTTCTGGTGCTTGAGTTGGTGAAGGCTCCACATTAGCTTCAGCCATGACAGCGTAATTGGCTTCATTGGTGTTAGTGGTGGCAGCCTGGAGATTCTCAACCTCCACTTGACGAGCTGGAGGGTCGGTCACAGTCATGTTCTCCTCGAGAACAGCTTCTTGGTGAGACGGGGTGTAGCAGCGCTTGGTGTTTCTTCTTCATCAGCTAATGCAGCCGGAATGTCTTCAGCAGCTGTAGCTTTAGACTCAGAGACTGGAGGCCTTGGTCCTTTGCGAAGCCTGCGTAATGCTGGTGACGCCTGTGGAGTTGGAGTTGGAGTTGGCTGGGCCTCAAAGTCTTCTTCCTCTTGTGCTTGTGGGCGATCAGCCCATGATGCATCCTGAGCAATTGGCGTCAGAGGACGACCAATGCTGATGAGTTCGCTGTGCGTTAGCACAGGCGATGATACCTATTGGTGCTCGAGCTGAGGAAGAACTGCATCATCTTCAACATGGTCATGATGACCAATGTCTTCAGCAGCGATGGGATCAGCTGCTGGAATGTCTTCAGCTTCATGATCCCCTGTGAAAGCAGGCTCATGGACATTCAGTTGGTGCTCTTGAGGTTCAGCGTAAGGGTGAACCATGGAGATGGGTTCAACAATCAAGGGTTCTGTGGGAGCAGCCCGTTCCTTCTTGGTCTTTCTCTTCTTCTTGGAGGGGGCAGTAGCAGAGGCTTCAGGATGTTTCCTCTTCCTTGCTTCAGCCTCAGCAGTCCTCGTCTTCTTCAGTTCTGAAGCAGTAGACCTGGCTTTTGGCTTCGAGCCAGTCATGCTAGTTGAGAAGACAATGGGAGCTGCTTCCTGCCTTGGTGCGTCGGGTTCAGCCATAGCGGGCTTCTTCTTCTTCTTTGCAGCCATCCTGGGGTCGACGCCAGGACGCCCAAGGGCCTTGCGCTTCTCAGCCTCATTGTAGGCTTGCACACACTTGTCAGCTAGGACCTTTATGCGCTCATGAGAACCTTGAGCTTCTGCACGTTTCTTGAGAAAGGCTTCTTTGAGCTCATGCAGCATAATCTTGAAGTTCTTCACCTCTTGCACGCTGAGCTTTGCCATATGCTTCTTGAACTGAGATTTCTCAAAGTCAATCTTCTGCTTCAGTTCAACTATGCGTTGGGCGATAGCTAGCTCTGAAGCAATGGCGCCATGGAAGGTGACACTGAGGCCAATGGGTAGTTGCAGATCTTCGAAGCTGATGTTGGGCGTGTCAAACCATTCATTAATGAAGTTGTGGATGATTGCCACGTCAAAGAGAGGCAGATTATTGAAGATTTCTGCTTCTTCTTTGCTCTTGATCAGTTGCTCAAGAGCGTCATCTGCAAGATCTTCATCACTTGACAGATCAATGGCATCATTACGCAGAACAGCAGCAGCTGTCAGTTCTTGGCTGGTGTGTGGCAGAGGCATCTTGACCTTCTGGGGCTTGGAGATGCGTGACAAATCTTCAGACTGCACAGTGTCTTCAGGAGGTGCAGTTGCCAGTGGCTTCGCCTGTGAGATTTTTGGAGCAGAGGCAGGCTTTGAAGCTTTAGGCTGCTTCTTTGGCTCCGGCGCTGCAGGCGCTTCATCTGATTCAGCGTCATCTGCAGGCTCATTCACGGCTGTCCCTTCAACCAAGATATGGGTGATGAGACCTTCAAGGTTGTAGAAAGGACCGACGACATTGGGTTCTGCATCTCGTGTGCCGTCAGCCCTTGGAGCAGAAGGACCAGGGTTGAAGTCTAGTCCCAATGACTTCTTATTCTGCTTTGCTAAGTTCTGGGCAAACTGGAAGTTCCGCTTGAACAGAATGTCGTCACGACACCATAGTAGTGACGATGAGTGTGCATCTGCAGGCTGTGGCCCACTGACCATGCAGGGATAGAAGCCTTGTTCAATGGCTTCATCTCTGGTCATGGGTTGAAGATTTTTGTAGAGGATGTCTCCCCATGGTCGCTTGATGGCATTCTTTTCAGCATATTCCTTTGTCACAAATCTGTACTTGAACCACTGTTCTGCCCAATAGTGTCGAATCCATTGGATTCGAGTCTTGCGCTGATTGTAATCCTCTTCAGGATCCGTCTTGTACAGTTCTGAGAGGTCATCCGGCAGATCTCTTGATGTTTCTCCATGACGCTTTCTGCCACCCTTCCTTGCTGATTTCTCTGAAGCCATGAACTTTAAACTGAAAGGCTTCAATACGTTCAAAGGCTTCAAAGGCTTTCGCTTGCTGGACAGACAGGAACTGTAAGAATTCTGCAAATGAATGCAGACTATGAGAACCAAGGGATTCTCCCACGGACATGTACCTGTGACAGCATTAAGGTGTGAGGGAAGGGGAAGAGGTCATATGCATTCTCAGAAGATTTTGAAGATAAATCAGTTTAGAAGACATTGACCTCATCGTGCGAAGACATTCACTCATAGATAAGGAGTTAGTTCCAGATTTGTACGAATCCACGGATCAGTACAAGTGAGGAATCTAACTACTTTGTGAAGCATAAGTGAATATACTAGGCATGTTATGAGATGCAGTATGAAAGAGATCCAACTTGTGTGAATAGAAACTACTTGTGGTAGAAAGTGATAGAGCTAAAGGATCAACGGGGCCGTAGAAAGGAAGTTTTATTTATCACACGAAGAACTGCTAGACGGAGTGGAAAAGGAGGCCGAGCAGTTCAATCTTCTGTGCCCTAACTTGGCGACGGAGGACACCTACGGCAACGGCGGAGAGGACGATGTCCGCGGTCGGCGTGAAGACGACATCGGAGAGGTTGCGGCAGCGAAGCGCTTCGTCGCCGGCGTCGTCGAGGGCTAGCGGTGGCGCTAGGGTTCGTGCGAGAGTGGAAGAAGAGATAATGACTGTGGTGAGGCGTGTATTTATAGGTACAGGGGCGGCACTGTGTTATTACACAGGTGCCCCTGGCGATTCACATCTGAGGGACACGTGGCCGTCATGCAGCATATCGGGGGTTGTTCCACGTCCCGCGCACGCCTGGATTGTCGGGTGGTCGTTCCCGCTTCTCCGGGTTTTAGGTGAAGGAATGAGCATTGAAAATGGACTTAATGTTTGTCTCTGTATCTTCTGCTGACAAGGACGCAGAGAAGACATTCGACAGTTTCAATAGAATGCATATGATTTGGAGAGATAGAGTTTGAGATAGAAAGCATAGAGAGGTTAGGGTCCGATCACATTCACTTAGTTCAAAAGATTCAACAAGAAGACATAGCTATAAGTGAATGCTGTAGAGGACAGAACACCAGTATATATATATATATATATATATATATATATTCAACATAGTGAAGATAACCATAAAGACATGTTGAGATTGAAGCCAAACCAAATGTGAAGACATAGCAAATGTAACGCCATGAGTGAAACACTTCAAGAAGAACATTTGGTGGTGGCATTACCCACCGTATAGGAAGTATTAGACCCAGACAGGGCGCACAATTATCGTGGCGCTCCGAAGTCAAATTCCCCATTAATGTATTCACACTTAGAATGCATGTCTTCATTTATGGAAGATATACTTTACTTCGTGTGTTGCACATCTAAGTCATCAATATGCATAAGTGTTAGGATGTGTGCCTGATCACAGGACATTTGAGGATTCCAAGATATTTAGCTCACACCGTAACTTGCAAAATCTCTTCTCATCCAAGGGCTTGGTGAAGATATCTGCCAATTGCTCTTCAGTATTGACATGTATGATATCAATATCTTCCTTCACAACATGATCTCTGAGAAAGTGATGACGAATTTCAATGTGCTTTGTCTTCGAGTGCTGAACTGGGTTGTTGGCAATATTGATGGCGCTTTCATTGTCGCAGTAGAGTGGCACTTGCTTCAGATGAATACCATAGTCCTTGAGTGTTTGCTTCATCCACAGAAGCTGAGCGCAGCAAGATCCAGCAGCAATGTATTCAGATTCAGCAGTGGAGAGAGATACACTGTTCTGCTTCTTTGAAGACCAACATACAAGTGATCGTCCCAGAAAATGACATGTGCCTGATGTAGACTTGCGATCCACCTTGTCACCAGCATAATCAGCATCCGAGAATCCAACCAGATCAAACTCTGAGCCCTTTGGATACCATAATCCTAGAGTTGGGGTGTGAGCCAAATATCGAAGAATTCGCTTCACAGCTAAGTGATGCGACTCCTTTGGTGCCGCTTGAAACCGAGCACACATGCAAACACTAAGCATAATATCTGGCCTAGATGCACATAGATAAAGCAAAGAACCAATCATGGAGCGGTATACCTTTTGATCGAACTCTTTACCATTGTTGTCAGGACCCAGATGATGCTTGGCTGGCATTGGCGTCGTGAAGCCTTTGCAGTCTTGCATACCGAACTTCTTCAGGAAATCTTTGAGATACTTCTCTTGAGATATGAATATGCCGTTGCATTGCTGTCGTATTTGAAGACCAAGGAAGAACTTCAGCTCTCCCATCATGGACATCTGATATTGCTCTTGCATCATATATCCAAACTCTTCACTGTACTTCTGATTGGTGCAGTCGAAGATAATGTCATCCACATATATTTGGCACACAAACAGTTCACCATCATATGTCTTCGTGAAGAGAGTGGGGTCGAGGGAACCAGGTATGAAGCCTTTGCTCTTCAGGAAGTATTTGAGTGTGTCATACCAGGCCCGAGGGGCTTGTTTGAGGCCATACAGTGCCTTGTTGAGCTTGTATACCATGTTAGGATGTTTTGGATCTTCAAAGCCAGGCGGTTGTGCAACATACACTTCTTCTTCAATCTTGCCATTGAGAAAAGCACTCTTCACATCCATTTGATATAGAAGTATGTTATGATGATTTGCATAGGCCAGCAGTATGCGTATGGCTTCAAGTCTAGCCACAAGAGCAAATGTTTCATCGCAGTCAATGCCTTCCACTTGAGTATATCCTTGAGCAATGAGACGAGCTTTGTTTCTGACAACTTGACCATGCTCATCTTGCTTGTTGTGGTATATCCATTTGGTGCCTATTATGTTGTGCTTCCGAGGATCAGGACGCTTAACCAGTTCCCATACATTATTCAGCTCAAACTGTTGAAGCTCTTCTTGCATAGCTTGAATCCATTCAGGTTTCATGAAGGCTTCTTCAACTTTCTTGGGTTCTGTTATTGAGACGAATGCGAAGTGCCCACAGAAATTTGCTAGCTGAGTTGCTCTTGAACGAGTGAGCGGACGGGGTGCATTGATGCTATCAATTATTCTCTCAATATGCACTTCATTGGCAACACGAGGATGTACAGGGCGAAGATTTTGCTCTTGCTGATCATTGTCGTTGTTAGAGGGAATGTCTTCAGGCTGAGCATTGTCTTCAGATTGATCAAGTGCGGAGATGATAAGTTCTTCTTCAGGTTGAGCTTCAGAAGGTATGATTTCTCCAGTTCCCATTAGCTTGATTGATTCACTGGATGGAACTTCATCTAGCACATTTGGCAGGTGCTCTCTTTGTGAACTGTTAGTCTCATCGAACCGCACATCCACTGTTTCAACCACTTTATAATGAAAGAGATTGAAGACTCTGTAGGAGTGCGAATCCTTTCCATATCCAAGCATAAAACCCTCATGTGCTTTTGGTGCAAATTTTGAAGTGGGATGTGGATCCTTGATCCAGCACCTGGCGCCAAATACTCTGAAGTAACTGACATTTGGCTTCTTGCCAGTAAGGAGCTCATAAGATGTCTTGTTCAGAAGCTTGTGAAGATAAACATGATTGATTGTATGGCATGCAGTATCAATGGCTTCAGGCCAGAATTTTCTTGGAGTCTTGTATTCATCAAGCATCGTTCGGGCCATCTCAATGAGTGTTCTATTCTTGCGTTCGACGATGCCATTCTGCTGTGGCGTGTACGGAGCTGAGAATTCATGTGTGATGCCAAAAGTATCAAGATATGTATCAAGGTCAGTGCTATTAAATTTAGTGCCATTGTCACTTCTGATGTGCTTTATCTTGGATCCATAGTTGTTCATTGCTCGATTGGCGAAGCGCCTGAAGACATCCTGCACTTCAGTCTTGTAGAGGATTATGTGCACCCAAGTATATCTAGAATAATCATCAACAATGACAAAGCCATAGAGACAAGCAATAGTAGTAAGAGTTGAGTAATGAGTGGGACCGAAAAGATCCATGTGGAGCAGTTCGAAGGGTCGAGTCGTTGTCATGATTGTCTTCGAGGGATGCTTGGCCCTCGTCATCTTTCCTGCTTCACAGGCACCGCATAAGTGATATTTCTTGAACTTGACGCCCTCGATGCCTATGACATGCTTCTTCTTTGCAAGGGTGTGGAGGTTCCTCATGCCAGCATGCCCTAGCCTCTAATGCCAGAGCCAGCATTCTGAAGCTTTTGCTAGCAGACATACGGCAAGCTGTGGTCCTGCTGAAAAATCTACCACGTACAAATCATCTTTCCGATACCCTTCAAACACTAGAGACTTGTCAGATTCCATTAGAACAAGGCAACGATATTTTCCAAACATCACAATCATGTTTAAATCACAAAGCATTGAGACAGACATTAAGTTTAAGCCAAGGGATTCAACAAGCATGACTTTATCCATGTGTTGATCCTTTGAGATTGCAACTCTACCTAGACCCAATACCTTACTTTTACCAGTGTCAGCAAATGTGATGTGACTCTTGTCGGATGGACGTTAGGTTGAGTCCATAAGAAGGCTTCTTTTGCCAGTCATGTGATTGGTACACCCACTATCAATAATCCATTCTGAAGACGCTGGTGTCGTACCCTACAGTGCAGTTAGGGGGATAGGCTTCACGAAGAGAGTTGTGAAGCAAAAACATTTGACGAACCAGTGGATTATTAAAGCTTAGATCGAGATTAGGACTGATAGGGCAGGTAGCAAGCGACTCGGGAACAAAGTACATAATAAGACCATTTGGGCATTTGATCTTGCGCCCTACAAGCTGTTTAAGGTCCCCAGCAATAGCGTCAGAAGATTTTGGTTTTCTGCTGGAGACCTTTCCCTGCAAAAGAGAGTTAAGCCTTCTTAGCCACCCACATCTTCAAGGGTGGCTTCGAAGCAATGAGTCTAAGTGTAGCATCTAAGAATTTTGGCTTTGAAGCCCTAGCAAAAAGTCTTGCAGGTGGACAATAGTACTCATAAGAATAAGCAGAATAGTTCTTGGTCTTATGAACATGGCGGTTCGATGAACCCCGCTCATATTCATAGGCCTAAGTATGGTTTCCCTGCAAAACATTTGCGTTAGTGCGACTCAGGTGAGTCCTTGTCTGTATGAAGCCTTTGGACTGTACGAAGCCTGTGGTCTGGGGTTTGTCTTCTTCACCTATGGTGTCATGATGACATTCACAGGAAGATTTTCCAAACACTTTTTCGGCACCCAGATCTTCTTCATAGGCGGCCCATTCCTGCAATTAGTACCAATATACCTGGCAAACACTTCACCATTCTGATTCTTAAATAGTTTATAGTTTGCATCAAAGGATTCATCAATGACAATGGGGTTAGCACAAGTGAAGCCAGATAGATTGGATGGATCTGCTGAAGGTTCCTTTGCAGCAACCCATGTGGTTTTGGGGTACGGCTCGGGTTTCCAGTAAGAGCCATCAGCATTTATTTTCCTTACGAACCCAACACCCTCTTTCCTCGGGTTTCGGTTCAGAATCTGCCTTTTGAGGACATCACATAGTGTCTGATGCCCTTTAAGACTTTTGTACATCCCTATTTCAAGCAATGTCTTCAACCTAGCATTCTCATCAGCAATAGCAGTGGTATCCTCAGCAGAGGGGTTAGTTCCCACATCAATAGTTGAAGATATTGCAACAGTAGCAGCAGTAGAACATTCAGCAACAGAAGTAGCATTATCACGCTCAATGTATTTAAGACATGGTGGTTCAAATTCTTCCTGAGCGGAACTGATCTGTTCGGCGCGAAGTGACTCGTTTTCCTTTTGAAGATCTTCATGAGCCGCTCTCAATTTCTCAAGATCTTGCTTCCTTTGAAGATAATCATAGGAAAGCTTTTCATGAGTTGTTGAGAGCGTTTCATGACGACTTTCAAGTTCCTCATACTTAACGTGAAGATTTTTTATGTCTTCAATTAAGGACTCAGATCGAGTCATTTCAGCGCCTAACAGATCATCGCTTTTGTCTATCAGTTTTTGAATATGTTCCATAGCTTTTTGTTGTTCAATTGCAATTTTAGCAAGTGTTTTGTAGCTGGGTCTTGAACCACAATCAGAGTCATCTTCACTAGATGTTTGATAGTGAGTAGTGCGTGTGTTTACCTTGGCACCGCGTGCCAGGAAGCAGTAGGTAGGAGCGGAGTAGTTCTTGTCATTTGCATCGGTGTCGGTGATGAAGTCATTGTCTTCAGTGTTGAAGATGGACTTGGCAACATACGCTGTAGCCAGACTTGCAACGCCAGAATCGGACTCCTCCTCAGACTCCACCTCCGCCTCCTTAGAAGCGGAATCCTCCTCTGAATCCATTTCCTTGCCAACAAACGCACGTCCCTTGCCAGATGAGCTCTTCTTTTGTGACGAAGACTTTGAGGAAGACTTGGAAGAAGACTTTGAGTATTTCTTCTTCTTTCGTCAGAGTCATATTCCTTGCTCTTCTTCTTCTTTTTGTTCTCATTGTTCCACTGCGGACACTCGGAGATGAAGTGGCCAGTTTTCTTGCACTTGTGGCATGTTTTCTTCTTGTAGTCATGAGCAAAAGCTTCATCATTCCTTGAGCTTGATCGTGAAGATTTCCTGAAGCCTTTCTTCTTGGTGAATTTTTAGAACTTCTTCACAAGCATAGCAAGTTCCTTTCCAATGTCTTCAGGGTCATCAGAACTACTGTCAGATTCTTCTTCAGATGAGGAGACAGCTTTTGCCTTGAAGGCACGAGTTCGCCCATAGTTTGGACCGTAGATATCTCTTTTCTCAGAAAGCTGAAACTCATGTGTGTTGAGCCTCTCAAGTATGTCAGACGGATCGAGTGTCTTGAAATCAGGACGTTCTTGAATCATCAGGGCTAGGGTGTCAAACGAGCTGTCAAGTGATCTCAGTAGTGTCTTGACGACTTCATGCTTGGTGATCTCAGTAGCGCCGAGGGCTTGAAGTTCATTTGTGATGTTAGTGAGTCGATCAAACGTGAGCTGGACATTCTCATTGTCATTTCGCTTGAAGCAGTTGAAGAGGTTGCGAAGGACACTGATTCTCTGATCTCTCTGGGTTGAGACGCCTTCGTTGACCTTGGAGAGCCAGTCCCAGACTAGCTTAGATGTTTCCAAAGCACTCACACGGCCATAATGTCCTTTGGTCAGATGACCACTGATGATATTCTTGGCAGTAGAGTCTAGTTGAACGAACTTCTTGACATCAGCAGCAGTGACACCTTCTCCAGCCTTGGGAATGCCGTTCTTGGCGACATACCATAGGTCGACGCCAATGGCTTCTAGATGCATGCGCATCTTATTCTTCCAGTAGGGATATTCAGTTCCATCGAAGACGGGGCACGCAGCGGAGACTTTGATTATCCCTGCAGTCGACATAGCTAAAACTCTAGGTGGTTAAACCGAATCACACAGAACAAGGGAGTACCTTTCTCTGATACCAATTGAAAGTGCGTTATATCGACTAGAGGGCTGAATAGGCGATTTTTATGAAAGTCTTCAAAACGTGGAAGTTTCGAAGACAAACGATAGAAATAAACCTATTACCATGCAGCGGAAGGTAGACTACACTAGGTAAACCATAGTGAAGTATTCAATGAAGTGAAAGCACAATGACTAATAGCAGCTAGGTAGTAAGGATCAGGTAGGAAGATATTACGAAGCCAAACAGAACACACAGTTACTCAGTGAAGACAAAAGATAGTGCAATCATACAATGACTTCACAAGGACCAATAGTAAGTAAAGGGAAGGGAAGGATGAAACCAGTGACTCGTTGAAGACAATGATTTGTTGGACCAGTTCCAGTTGCTGTGACAACTGTACGTCTGGTTAGGGCGGCTAGGTATTTAAACCTGAGGACACACAGTCCCGGACACCCAGTCCTGAACACGCAGCTCAGGACACCCAGTCCTCACCGTATTCCCCTTGAGCTAAGGTCACACAGACCTCGCCCAATCAAAGTCTTCAAGGTAGACTCCCAAACCTTCACAGACTTCGTTCACCGGCGATCCACAATGTCTCTTGGATGCTCAGAACGCGACGCCTAACCGGCTGGAGGATTCACAGTCCTCAAGTGTAATAAGTCTTCAGATCACACAGACAAGAAGACTTAACTGATGCCTAACACTCTTAGGCTCTGGGTGGTTAGGGCTTTATCCTCTCAAGGAATTCTCTCTCAAAAGCTTCGAGGTGGGTTGCTCTCAAACGACAAAAGCCGTACACTAACTCTGAGCAGCCAACCGTTTATGGTTGTAGGGGGTGGGCTATTTATAGCCACTAGGCAACCCGACCTAATTTGTCCGAAATGACCCTGGGTCACTAAGGAACTGACACGTGTTCTAATGGTCATATTTCAAACTCACATGGCAACTTTACTTGGGCTACAAGCAAAGCTGACTTGTCCGACTCTGGACAAGATTCGCTCTCATAGTCTTCACTCGAAAACATAGGTTTTGGTTAAGCATCACTTCAGTCATTCTGACTGGTTCTCTTGGACCCCACTTAACAGTACGGTGGTTCCTATGACTCAACAAAGAAGAAAAAGAACTACGAAGGATCTAAGTCTTCGAGCTCCATAGGCTTCATGCGATGTCTTCTCTTGTCATAGTCTTCAATCTGAATATCTTCATAAACCACCTTTGACATCAATGTCTTCATACATTTTTAGGGGTCATCTCTGGTAGGAAAAACGAATCAATGAGGGACTTCTACCTGTGTTATCCTGCAATTCTCACAAACACATTAGTCCCTCAACTAAGTTTGTCGTCAATACTCCAAAACCAACTAGGGGTGGCACTAGATGCACTTACAGAAGTACACCCCTGTAGGGTTAACATCATCTATTCGAATAGCCCTATCCGCGGTAAAGGACTTCTGGGTTGCCTGTACAGTTCATTGACAAGTGAAAGTGGATACTCTAAAATGCGCAAGATAAGTGTGAGTGCTATGGATGGCATTCTCATAGGAGGACGGGAGCGGATCCATAGTGGTGTATTGATATGGTGAATATGCGGACTCGTGTGCGCCACCTCAAAAGAGTTACTTCTAGTCGTAGTTCAGGATAGCCACTAAGTCAAAGCCGGCTTGATGCTGTTAAACTCCACCACCCCCTTTGTTGATAGTGATGCATATGTAGCTAGTTCTGATGTAAGTCTTGCTGGGTACATTTGTACTCACGTTTGCTTAATTTATGTTTTTGCAGAGAGGCTCCAGTCTCACTAGTAGTTCCGTCTGGACTTCGACGTTTAGCTTGTTACCTCAGCTACGATCTTGTATCCTTGGGAGGGTCTTGTAGATAGTCAAGCTTCTCAGCCTTTTTCATTTGTAGTTGTCTGTACTCAGACATGTTTATGCTTCCGCTTGTTGCTTGTATGCTCTGTATGTTGGGTCATCAGACCTAGGTTTGTAATACTTGGCTCCTCGGAGCCTAATGAATAGATACTTTGAGTTGTAGAGTTTTGTTGTGATGCCATGTTGTATTTTCATATATCGAGCATATTGTGTGTATGATTTGAAATGCTTGGTATGTGTGGGATCCGACTACCTAGTTGTTTATCCTTGGTAGCCTCTCTTACCGAGAAATGTCTCCTACTACCTCCACTGAGCCATGGTAGCTTGCTACTGCTCCCGAACACTTAGGCTCGCCGGCATGTTTCCTTCTTCGTTCCCGTGTCTGTCCCTTCAGGGAAATGTCACGTGGTGTCTACCGGAGTCCTGTTAGCATGCTACAGCCTGGATTCTCCGGAGTCCTGTTAGCCCAGCTGCTACAGCCCGGATTCACTCGCTGATGACCGACACCTTCGTTGCTGGGTCATGTATGCCTGTCCCTATAAGTTGGTGCCACTTTGGGTTTACGACTACTCATGTCGGCTCGGGTTCTTTGTCATATGGATGCTAGCGACACTATCATATACATGAGCCAAAAGGCGCAAACGGTCCCGGTCCAGGTAAGGTGGCACCCGTGGGAATACCGTGCATGAGGCCGCAAAGTGATATGATGTGTTACATGCTCGATCGGTGTGACTTAGGATCGGGGTCCTGACACTGTCGGACGTCCGGGAGCTGATGCTTCCTGGCAGCTCTTTCTCTTGTTCCGTGCGCTTGGTGTTCTCGCCGTCTTGTCCATGGTCTTCCTCTTTGTTCCTAGTCATGCATAGCACATATATTTGAGGTGGTAGCCATGTCTCATATGTGGAAAGTGATTGTTTGGAGAGGAGCGAGTTCACCTTGCGTCCAATGGCGTATAGTCGAGGTCTCCTCGTACGTCCTCTTAGGGCATGGGGAGTAGTCGTAGTGTACATGGGGATGATCGTAGGATGCTCCGCATCAACTGCCGTTCCCAACACGCGATGTCCCGCACCTCACCGTCTTCGTTTTCTCTCCATCCACCCTCGAGCATATCATTGCAGTAACCCTCGCCTCTCCTGTGGTCCGGCCGGGTTTACATTAAGAAGCATGTTAGTTACTGCTCTCCATCACGGTGAGGCATATTTCCTTGCACTCTGGTAATCCCCAAAGTGCAGGGAATCATCGCAGCAATTTCCAAAGGTGGAAGTGATAAGTATGGAGTGTCGAACCCACAAGGAGCTAAAGGTAAGATCAATATTATCTCAAGCCCTATCTGCCACTGATACGACTCTACGTACACTGAATGTTTGCTTCCAACTAGCAACGAGAAATAAAACTACGTTGTGGAAATAAAACCACTGTTATCATAAAGTTAGAATATATTACTAAATATTATAAGTAGCGAGTGTGGAATAATGATGGGTCGGTGTGCGGAATTGTCCTAGGCAATTGTTAACAAGACCGATAGTCATCATTGCAATTTCATATGAGGGAGAGGCATAAGCTAACATACTTCCTCTTCTTGGATCATATGCACTTATGATTGGAACTCTAGCAAGCATCCGCAACTACTGAAGATCATTAAGGTAAAACCCAATCATAGCATTAAAGCATCAAGTCCCCTTTATCCCATACGCAACAAACCCCTTAGTCGATTTTATGCTTCTGTCACTCAAGCAACCCACTATAAGCGAATCATGAACGTATTGCAACACCCTACAACGGGAATCCCTCAAGCTTGCGCGACACGGAGGGCACAATAGGACAGCACCAAAATAAAACATACAAGTCGTACCAATGTAGATCATCAATCAACCCAAAGAGAAAGTATATCTACTCAAAACATCATAGGATGGCAACACATCATTGGATCATAATATGTGGCAAAAAGCACCATGTTAAAGTAGGGATTACAGTGGGGTGCGGGAGAGTGGACTGTGTAAAAGAGATAAGGATGGTGATGTTGATGAAGACGATCACCACAGCGATGATTCCCCTCCCGATGGCACTCCGGCGCCACCGGCAGAGAGGAGGAGAGGTTCTCCCCCTTGTGCTTCCTCCTCCATGGCCTCCCCTAGATAGGGATAGGTTACCCCTCTGGTCATTGGCCTTCATGGTGATGATGGCCCCTCCGGGATCCTCCTCCATGCCCTCAGGTGATGATGGCCCCCTCCGGTAGGGTGCCGGAGAGGGCCTAGATTGATTTCTCATGGCTACAGAGGCTTGCGGCGGCGGAACTTCCGATCTAGGTTAATTTCTGGAGGTTTCTGTATATATAAGAGGTTTTGGCATCAAGAACAAGTCAGGGGGGCCTCCGGGTTGTCCACGAGGTAGGGGGCGCACCCAGGGGGTGGGCACGCCTCCCACCCTCGTGGGCAGCCCGGGACTCTTCTGTCCCAACTCTTTTACTCCATGGCCTTCTTCTGGTCCAAAAATAAGCTCCGTCAAGTTTCAGGTCAATTGGACTCCGTTTGGTTTTCCTTTTCTGTGATACTCTAAAACAAGGAAAAAATAGAAGCTGGCACTGGGCTCTAGGTTAATAGGTTAGTCCCAAAAATCATATAAAATAGCATATAAATGCATATAAAACATCCAAGGTTGATAATATAAAAGCATGAATACTTCATAAATTATAGATACATTGGAGACGTATCATCATCCCCAAGCTTAATTCCTGCTCGTCCTCGAGTAGGTAAATGATAAAAGAAATAATTTATGAAGTGTGAATGCTATCAAGTGCATAAGTTTTATCAATGATAGTTCCAATCACTTTTTCTAGCATCATTATATATCATAAGAGTAGCTCATCTTCATAAAACTTTTCATGATCAAGTAACAAGCTATTCACATGTTAAAGTATATATCATAAACTTTCTTGAAACTAACAAACAATATTCTCAGTCATCAAACAATTGCAATTCATCTTATTTTCAGGAAGGGTCTATGTCAGAGCTTTTATTTAGCAAATTCCACATACTCAACTATCATTTAATCTTTCACAATTGCTAACACTCACGTGATATGCAGACTAAGGCATAGCCTAGTGGTGGGAAGGGGATGATGCATTCCCACCCACCCAGGTTCAAGGCATGGTACTTGCAAGTTGGGTTTGTTGCACCAATTATACTGTAGGGGATTCCCCTACAGTCTTTCTGTCAAAAAAACACTCACGTGATATTTATGGGTTCAAAGTTTTAATCGGACACAGAGAAAGATAGGGGCTTATAGATTCGCCTCCCAACCTTTTGCCTCAAGGGTAATGTCAACAATAATAGTTCATGATAACTTACATCCAATTGGATATATATATATATATATATATATATATATCAGGATCTTTCCAACACAATGTGCTTTCCAAAGGATAAAATGTAAAAACAAAAGGTGAAGATCACCATGACTCTTGCATAAGGGTAGAAGATAAAAGTAAAAGATAGGCCCTTCGCAGAGGGAAGCAGAGGTTGTCATGTGCTTTTATGGTTGGATACACAAAATCTTAATGCAAAAGAACGTCACTTTATATTGCCACTTGTGATATGGACCTTTATTATGCAGTCTATCGCTTTTATTTCTTGCACATCACAAGATCGTATAAAGCTTATTTTCTCCACATTAATAGATCATACATATTTAGAAGGCAATTTTTATTGCATGCACCGATGACAACTTACTTGAAGGATCTTACTCAATCCATAGGTGGGTATGGTGGACTCTCATGGCAAAACTGGTTTAAGGAATGTTTGGAAGTGCAAGTAGTATCTCTTCTTGGTGCAAAGAATTTGGCTAGCATGATGGGGAAAAGAAAGCTCAACATGTTGGATGATCCAAGACAATATACTTGATTTCGGATATAAGAAAACATAACCCATTATGTTGTCTTCCTTGTCCGGCATCAACCTTGTAGCATGTCATATTTTAATGAGTGCCCACAATTACAAAAGATGTCCAAGATAGTATATTTATATGTGAAATCTCTCTTCCTTCAATATTCTTTCATGAATTGTTCAAGTGACCAATTCTACGTTTGCGAACTTTCAATAAGTTTACTACCTATACTTATTCTGTGTGAAGTCATTACTCCCCATGGTATAAGCATATGAAACATATATAAATTCAGATTTATGATATTCAATTATTCAACCATTTACTCATAGGATATACGTGAAGCATGTGAGTAAATGACAAACTACTCCAAAAGATTTAAGTGAAGGACAATGAGTAGTCAAATAATTAACTAGCCATGGGAGGATTCTTTTCCATTTAAGAATTCAGATCCAATGACTTTATTCAAACAGCAAGCAAAATTGAAAATACACTTAAAGCAAAACACATATCATGTGACAAATAAAAATATAGCTCTGAGTAGGGTATACCGATAGTTTTTGAAGACGAAAGAGGGGATGCCTTCCGAGGCATCCCCAAGCTTAGGTATTTGAGTCTTCCTTGAATATTACCTTGGGGTACCTTGGGCATCCCCAAGCTTAAGTAGGGTCTTTCCACTCCTTATTCTCCTCATATCGATATCTCACCCAAAGGTTGAAAACTTCAATCACACAAAACTTAACGGAACTTCGTGAGATAGGTTAGTATCATAAGGAGTAAACCATTCACTTGGTACTGTCAAAGACAAGGAACATAATTGTTCTCACACAATTCCTACTATACCATAGCATTTCTACAATTTATATTGAGGAATATAAGCCATAGAAACTAGAAAACAAGCAAACTATGCAATGAAAACAGAATCTGTTAGAAACAGAACTGTCTGTAATGATCTGAACACCAACCATACTTCTGCTACGCCAAAAATTCTGAAATAAATTGATGGACGTGAGGAATTTGTCTATTAATATTCTGAAAAAAGAATCAACTCAATCGCACTCTTCTGTAAAAAAATGGCAGCTAATCTCGTGAGCGCAAAGTTTCTGTTTTTTACAGCAAGATCACATTAACTTTCACCCAAGTCTTCCCAAAGGTCTTACTTGGAACTTTATTGAAAAAAGCTATAATACATGATTAATACAGTAGCTTAATCATGAGAACACACAAAAACAGTAAGGGTAAACATTGGGTTGTCTCCCAAGAAGCGCTTTTCTTTAATGCCTTTTAGCTAGGCATGATGATTTCAATGATGCTCACATAAAAGATAAGAATTGAAACATAAAGAGAGCACCATGAAGAATATGACTAGCACATTTAAACCTAACCCACTTCCTATGCCTAGGGATTTCGTGAGCACACAATTTATAGGAACAAGGATCAACTAGCATAGGAAGGAAAAAACACGGATAACTTCAAAACTTTAAGCACATAGAGAGGAAACTTGATATTATTGTAACTCCTACAAGCATATATTCCTCCCTCATAATAATTTTCAGTGGAATCATGAATGAATTCAACAATATAACCATCGCACAAAGCATTCTTTTCATCATCTACAAGCATAAAATTTTTACTACTCTCCACATAAGCAAAATTCTTCTCATTCGGAATAGTGGAATCATTACTAACTAAAGTTGACACTCTTCCAGATCCACTTTAGATTATAGTATTATTCATACTACAAAAGATATAAGTGAAGTTCATGGAGCATTCTACAATTAATATAGACTAACCAATATCCAAGCTCGAAATATATAAGTGAAGAACACGAAGCATTCTATAAAACCATACTCAAAAGATTTAAGTGAGGCACAAAGAGCAATTCTATAAGATCATACTTAAAAGATATAAGTGAAGCACATGAAGTATTCTATAAATTTATAAAGGGACATCTCATACTAGCATGGTTCTTAAATAAAAAGAAAAACACAAAGGACACAAATCATGTGAACAAAACAAAAACCGAGGTATACTGATATTTGTTGAAGAAGAAAGATGGGATGCCAACCGGGGCATCCCCAAGCTTAGATGCTTGACTATCCTCTGAAATATTTACTTGGGGTGCCTTGGGCATCCCCAAGCTTGAACTATTGCATCTCTTTATTCTTCTCATATTGATAGCTCCTCGATCTTCGAACACTTCATCCACACAGAACTTTAACAAAAACTTTGTGAGATCCATTAGTATAATAAAGCAAATCACTACCTCTAGGTACTATTTAAAACTCATTGCAATTTCATATTAGAACTATATCTACTGTATTCCAACTTCTCTATGGTTCATACCCTCCGATACTAGCCATAGATGCATCAAAATAAGCAAACAACACACG
Organism: Triticum urartu; assembly: GCF_056163025.1. Taxonomy (NCBI): domain Eukaryota; kingdom Viridiplantae; phylum Streptophyta; class Magnoliopsida; order Poales; family Poaceae; genus Triticum; species Triticum urartu. The sequence goes on from NC_141874.1 coordinate 321,280,426, forward strand.
AAAAACAGAATCTGTCTAAAACAGGACAGTCTGTAGTAATCTGGAGGTTTAGTAAACTTTTGTAACTCCAGAAATTATGAAATAAATTTGACAATTTGAAATTTTTATGCAGAAGTAATGTACAAAAACTTTCAAACCCATTTTACTTTCCAGTAAAAAATGTAAAATCATGCGCTACAGCCAAAGTTTCTGTTTTTGTTCTACACATAGTAAACAAGCAATCTAATCATCGTAAAACCAAAGCTTGGCACATTATTTTTCTAATACAATGGATATATATATATAAAGGGATAATTATTTACAGAGAAACTTCCATGAAAAATTCTACATTGTTTCCGTGAGCATGAACACAAGTGCTCAAGGTCGACCCTCACTTCTTCAATGCATAACTTCCCAATCACTTCTCTTTTTGAAAAACTTTTTAGGCATGAGGGGCAAGTAATTTTTTTTGGAAATTCAGAGAGTGCTCCTCCCTTGTTTACGTGCCGTGCCATGATTTTGTTCGTGTTCTAGGCTCGCGTCTCTTGTATGGTCAAGCCTAGGACCAACACAGTACCATTGTTGAGCGTTTATTCAACTTTGCATCTCTGAATTGATTATAGCTGACATTTTTGCTACCATATCATAAGCCTTCCCACCTCCACATACATCTACATCGTGCATTTGACACCACCTGGCAATCGCTCCATCCAATCTTTGAGAGTTTTGACTACGACGATTGCTGATCACCACCTGCTGCTAGGTAAGAACTGGTAAGAATTTGAGATTCGCTTGCCGGATTTGTGATACACCACCACCACTTCCTAGTAGTCTATAGGATCATGTTCTTGTGTGTTTCTATTGCTGCTAACCATGGTAGGATCACAAGCCGATGAGACAGATTGGGAGAACATGACGAACAAAGAGCTACATGATAAATTTCAGCAAATGATGAGTGGACAGGTGCAAGATGTGCTAAATAGATTTGAAGAGGCCATGGAGAAGATAGATGGCATGGAGAAGACGTTCGAAACAAAGCTCGATAACAAGTTTAATGAATTGCTTGCTTGTCGTCCACCACCACCACCGGCTGCACCTAACGCACCTCTACAACAACAACAACAACAACAACAACAACGCCTTCCAAATCAAGTGAGACGGGCACTACGCATTCCCCTTGAGCCTGGTCAAAATTCTAGTGCTGTTGTTGATGCTTCTGTAGCCTGCTGCTACTACAGAGGTGGAGGACCATTACGAGGATGAGGTTGATCAAAATTAGAACTACGTGCAACCACCAGCACCACCGCCACCAGGTCATCCTCATGCATATCATCGCAATGGTAGGGATGCACAACCACCTGAGGTACGTGATCATGACCATCTCCCTAAACTGAAATTGAACATTCCACCATTTGAGGGTAGATATGTTCCTGATATATATCTTACTTGGGAGTTCGAAACTGAACAACGATTTACATGTTTACAATATCCTGAGGAGAGACGTGTTTCTGCTGCTATTTGTGCTTTCACTAGCTTTGCATGTGTTTGGTGGTCTAAACATTGTAGATGATATCCTATTCCAGCTAGTTGAGCTGCTTTGAAAATTGCTATGCGTACTCGTTGGGTTCCACCATATTATCAATGTGAATTACTTCAGAAATTGCAGCGTTTAAGACAAGGAAAATTTTTTGTAGAAGAATATTATCAGGAATTACAAACTGGCATGATTAGATGTGGTATTGTTGAGGAGAATGAAGCTATGCTTGGACATTTTATGGGTGGATTAAATAGAGAGATTCAGACCATTCTAGAGTATAAGGAGTATACTAATATCACTTGTTTATTCCATCTAGCTTGTAAAGCTGAATGTGAAGTGCAGGATCGACAGGCATTGGCGCAAACTAATTTTTTGAGGTCGATCTTCATTATGGACACCACGTGCATCCTCTATTTCCACTGCATCAGCACCTCCATCAGGTGCCACCTCCAGCCGTGATACAAGAAAGCAAGCACAACCACCACTATCTGCCAAGAACACACCTGCTGGGCCTTCACAGAGTTCTTCTTCTTCCATGGCATCAACAGGGCACACAAGTGATATTATTTGTCGTCGTTGTAAGGGAAGAGGACATTTTACGAGAGAATGCAAATCTCAGCGTGGGATGATTGTTACTGAGGATGGTGGGTATGAGTCCGCTAGTGACTATGATGATGAGACTTTGGCTCTTATTACACATGACGAACATGGTGGAGAGGATTCTGATCATGAGACGCAATACATGGCTGCTGAAGATGTTTAGTTGCTCAATGTGTTTTGAGTGTGCAGGTTACACAAGCTGAGCAAAATTAGAGGCATAATTTGTTCCATACAAAGGGAGTTGTGAAGGAACATTCTGTTCGCATCATCATAGATGGAGGGAGCTGCAATAACTTGGCTAGCATGGAGATGGTGGAGAAGCTATCTCTCACTACAAGACCACATCCACATCCTTACTACATCCAATGGTTCAACAACAGCGGCAAGGTTAAGGTAACACGTACTGTTCGTGTGCATTTTAGTATCTCTACATATGCTGATTATGTTGATTGTGATGTGGTACCTATGCAAGCATGTTCCTTATTACTTGGTAGACGATGGCAATTTGATAAAAATTTTGTACACCATGGTAGAAACAATCAGTATACTCTTGTTCATAAGGATAAAAATATTACTTTGCTTCCTATGACTCCTGGTTCCATTTTGAAAGATGATATTAATAGAACTAATAAAGCAAAACAGGAGAAAAATAAGAGTGAAAATCAGATTGTGGCAAAAGAATTTGAGCAACAAATGAAGCCTAATACTAAACCATCTAGTGTTGTTTCTGAAATTAAATTGAAAAGTGCATGTTTACTTGCCACCAAATCTGATATTGATGATCTAGATTTTTGCAAATCTATTTGCTATGCTTTTGTGTGCAAAGAGGCATTATTTCATTCGAGGACGTGCCTTCCTCTTTGCCTCCTGCTGTCACTAACATTTTGCAGGAGTTCGCAGACATCTTTCCACAAGACGTGCCACTGGGATTACCATCTATTAGAGGGATTGAGCATCAAATTGACATAATTCCCGGTGCATCATTACCCAACTGTGCACCATACCGTACCAATCCAGAGGAGACGAAGGAGATTATGCGTCAAGTACAAGAACTGCTCGACAAAGGTTATATACGCGAATCCCTTAGTCCTTGTGTCATTCCTATCATTTTAGTGCCGAAAAAGGATGGTACGTCGCGTATGTGCGTTGATTGTAGAGGCATTAATAATATTACTATTCATTATCGTCATCCTATTCCTAGGCTAGATGATATGCTTGATGAATTCAGTGGCTCTACAATATTCTCCAAAGTTAATTTGCGTAGTGGATGCCATCAAATTCGTATGAAATTGGGAGATGAATGGAAAACAACATTTAAAACTAAGTTTGGATTATATGAGTGGTTAGTCATGAATTTTGGGTTAACTAATGCACCTAGTACTTTCATGAGATTAATGAACGAAGTTTTATGTGCTTTCATTGGACGATTTGTGGTAGTTTACTTTGATGACATATTGATTTATAGCAAATCTTTGGAGGAACATTTGGAACATTTACGTGCTGTTTTTATTGCTCTACGTGATGCATGTTTGTTTGGTAACCTTGGAAAGTGCACCTTCTGCACCGACCGAGTATCTTTTCTTGGCTATGTTGTTACTCCACAGGGAATTGAAGTTGACAAAGCCAATATTGAAGCTATTGAGAGTTGGCCGCAGGCCAAAACGTCCACACAAGTGAGGCGTTTTGTGAGAGATTTTAGCACCATTGCTGCACCTCTCAACGAGCTTACAAAGAAGGATGTGCCTTTTGTTTGGGGTACGGCACAGGAAGAAGCCTTCACGGTATTGAAAGATAAGTTGACACATGATCCTTTATTCCCACTTCTTGATTTTAATAAGACTTTTGAGCTTGAATGTGATGCTAGTGGAATTGGATTAGGAGGTGTGTTATTATAAGATGGCAAACCTGTTGCATACTTTTCTGAAAAACTGAGTGGACCTAGTCTGAACTATTCTACTTATGATAAAGAATTATATGCTCTTGTTCAGACCTTAGAAACATGGCAACATTATTTATGGCCCAAGGAATTTGTTATACATTCTGATCATGAATCTTTGAAACACATTAAAAGTCAAGCGAAACTGAACCGTAGACATGCTAAATGGGTTGAATTCATTGAAACTTTCCCTTATGTCATTAAACACAAGAAGGGTAAAGAAAATGTTATTGCTGATGCATTGTCTCGTCATTATACTATGCTTTCACAACTTGACTTTAAAATATTTGGTTTAGAGACCATCAAAGATCAATATGTGCATGATGCTGAATTTAAAGATGTATTGTAGAATTGTAAGGAAGGGAGAACTTGGAACAAGTTCATTCTTAACGATGAATTTGTGTTTCGTGCTAACAAGCTATGCATTCCAGCTAGCTCCGTTCGTCTTTTGTTGTTGCAGGAGGCGCATGGAGGAGGATTAATGGGACACTTTGGCGTCAAGAAGACGGAGGATATACTTGCTACACATTTCTTTTGGCCAAAGATGAGACGGGATGTCGAGCGTTTTGTTGCTCGCTCCACTACATGTCAAAAAGCTAAGTCACGACTCAATCCTCATGGTTTATATATCCCTTTGCCTGTACCTAGTGTTCCTTGGGAGGATATATCTATGGACTTTGTTTTAGGTTTACCTCGAACAAAGAAGGGGAGGGATAGCATATTTGTTGTCGTGGATAGGTTCTCGAAAATGGCACACTTTATACCATGTCATAAAAGCGATGATGCTGTTAATGTTGCTGATTTGTTCTTTCGTGAAATTATTCGCTTGCATGGTGTGCCAAATACTATTGTTTCAGATCGTGATACTAAATTTCTTAGTCACCTTTGGACATGTTTATGGGCTAAGTTGGGGACTAAACTGCTTTTTAGTACTACTTGTCACCCCCAAACTGATGGACAAACTGAAGTAGTCTATAGAACATTGTCTACTATGCTTAGGGCTGTTTTGAAGAATAACAAGAAAATCTGGGAAGAATGCTTGCCTCATATTGAATTTGCTTATAATTGTTCTTTGCATTCTACTACTAAGATGTGCCCTTTTGAAATTGTGTATGGTTTCCTACCTCGTGCACCTATTGATTTGTTGCCTCTTCCATCTTCGGAGAAGGTTAATTTTGACGCCAAAGAACGTGCTGAATTGATTTTAAAAATGCATGAGTTAACTAAGGAAAACATTGAGCGCATGAATGCTAAATATAAACTTGCTGGAGATAAGGGTAGAAAACATGTTCAATATGCGCCTGGAGATCTTGTTTGGTTACATTTGTGTAAGGATAGATTTCCTAATTTGCGCAAATCAAAGCTAATGCCACGTGCTGATGGTCCTGTTAAGGTGTTAGAGAAAATAAATGATAATGCATATAATCTTGAGCTGCCTGCAGATTTTGGGGTTAGTCCCACTTTTAATATTGCAGATTTGTAGCCTTATTTGGGTGAGGATGATGAACTTTCGTCGAGGAAGACTTCATTTCAAGAAGGGGAGGATGATGAGGACATCAATACCATTGTTACACCCACAGCCCCTGCTGCTATACATACTGGACCAATTACTAGAGCTCGCGCACGCCAATTGAATTATCAGGTACTTTCGTTTCTTGGTAACAATTCTAATGTTCATGAGGATATGATGCTACCTAAATTGGATACATTTGTTTTGCTTACAAATGAAGGGCCTAGCTTGGACAAGAAAGATGAACCTTGGAGCAAGTTCAAGCATGGAGATGATGGCATGCGCAAGGGGATCAAGAACAGAGTTACAAGTGATGATTTCAGGACTTTGAAGCCACCATAAGGAGTGCATGAAGCCTTGGATGAAATATACAAGATGCCACTTCATATATTTTGTCCAGAGGCTATTTTAGGTGCTGTGTCACCTTATTATTGGGCCAGGCCCATGTATTTTGAAATACTTAAGTATATGCTGTTTTTAGAGTCTGTATGTGTGGGGAAACAAGAGTTAGGGTTGGTTTCGGACCGCTCCTCCAAGGGCCACAAAATCCCCCCTCTTCCTCCATATATACAGCCCATAGGGCGTCGTTTCGACTTTGAGTTTTGTTTAGATTAAAAGTTCGCCATAGCTGCAACTTTGCATACTTCGTCTGTGTCCAGCGACCAGACCAAGACATCACAGAACCCCACCTTGATCAATAAAGCTTTCATCTTATATTCACAATATCCAGATTGCAATCTCAGTTTCTTGCTTGTTCTTTGTTTGCTCGCAGGAAACATGCCCTCGTGGCCAGGTTGATCGTGCTCCGGCGTGGTCAATAACCCCTCGGAGTTGGTTTAGCGATTGCTAAGGCGCGACGTCCTCGCACATTCATAGTCGGATCGTCAAAGTCGACTTCCTCTAAAACGATAGCCAACAGCTCATCGAAAGACGGGACACCTTTGCCTCTATCAGGGTGTGGCAGGATACTACGGCATGAAACTGATATGGGAACAGGAGGACAAAGAAGCAGTAGCGGTAGGTGGGAATCCAGCCTTTAGTGAAATCAGGGGCGAACGCGCCAGAGACTACTTGCGGGCACGTGCAAAGAGGCGTGATGACGGAACTTATTACTTTGAAAACACACTTGACGCCAAACTATATGAAGTGATGGTAGAGGCTTCCAAGATCCCTGGAAGGTTCTACAGGAACTTAGGGCCATGTGACATTCTGTCCATTGCTCTGGAGACACAAGAGCCCCCTGGCCGTGCAAGGGGTATAGGATGTTAATTTCCCGCACAAGAGGGCTTTCACACTCAGCAAAGAAGAGAGGCTCAACATAAAAAGCGAGGAGTGAAATGAAGCAGAATGCATTGTTTGAAAAGTTCAAGAAGGAGATTTATCCGACTGTTCAAAAGGATGTTGAGGAGTCAATGATGATGCAGAAGACTCTAACACTGACAGATAGCCAGCAGATGGGAGGGGAGGCGGGCATGGATGATGTTGCTTATTGCGTGACAACACTGCACAAGAGTAGCTGTGCATCAGCTGACCCCAGTGAAACTGAGACTGCAATTGCTCGTGATGATGCTATATATGATCTATCTGGAATGAAAGACAAACTGAAGGGCATGCTTACACATTATGAAGGTAAATTAAAATGCGCAACAGCCTGGGTTTGCCCACCCTTCTTTGAAGATGGCCTCTTCTTGGACAATGTGCCATTGAAGCCAGGTTGTGTGAAGTGCTATGTGACTGAAGTAAAGCCTGGATTCAATGAATTTGCCCTGAAGAATGTCCTAGGAGACTTCAATGAGAAAAGGACCTTGGGAGAAACACAGTTACATCACATATAGTGGCCACGAAAGGAAATAGAGTTCATCGATGAGATTCTTGAAGCCCCGCCAAGAGAGACCACTGTTGCCCCTCAACCGGTGACGCTCTCCTTGCCACATCAGCTCTCGTGGGCTGATGCATCAACCTGTGATCAGCCGCCCCGACTTTGTGTCGTACAGGCCATGTCATCCACCACCCCAAAGCAGTGAGTGGCAAGGCCTACAAGTGCTGATGATGCACCACTGGTTCAGATGCCTGCCGCTGAAGTAGTGGGGGGAGACCCAGCTGCAGCACATGCTCAGCAGACCAACCAGATGGAACATGCTGCTAAGCAGTCTGATGCTTCGGAACCGCCTGCTAAGCAGTCTGTAGGTCCAGAACCGACTGCTCATCAGTCTGTCGGTCGGCAGGCGCGTGATCAGCATACCAATGCGTCAGCACTTCCTGCTCAGCAAACCAACATGTTGGCACGGCCTCCTCAGCACACCGACAAGTTGGCACCACCTGTGCAGAAACCCGACATAGCTTCAACGCATGGTCAGCAGTCCGATGCCTCTGCTCCTACAGCCCAGCAGTCCGTCATAGAACCACTGCCAGCTCAGCGGTCTGGCATAGATAAACTGTCTACTAAGAAGTCCGTCCAAGCTTCACCGTCTGCTCTCCAGTCTACCTTGCAGGCAACCAAACGTTCTGATAGAAATGCTGCAAGTACCAAGAAGGAAGTGGCCAAAAAGGCTACAACCACGACCACGAGGAAGGGCAGCGGGAGAATCAAGAGGAAAGAGAATGATTGCCTCTTACTTAAAGCACTCATCGCCCAGAACCAAATTAACAGCAGCTTGTTCAAATCGGGGAGTAATATTATTTTTGACGCCATGGATGACGAAGAAGTAGAATTGTTGCTTGCTAAAAGGAAAGCAGATGTACTTGAAGCACGCAATTACTTCCATGGCTAGCCATTTCTTGTTGACGAATACTTTGATGAGTGCAGCTCCAGTTGCTACGAGTTACATGAATATTGCATGGATCAAATGTCAGCAGGTTATCATGCTTTGCTAGTCCACTATAATAGAGATCATTTCTGACACGATGTTGGTTCCATCAATGTGAGTTTCGAGGACTTACATCTCTTCAACATGCTCGATGCCACTCTTGTTAGATGCCTGATTTTGGAAGTACTTAACAAACTCTGATCAACTTCTCCATACAAAGCTGTAAATGATAAATAGCTAACTGCATTTTATTCCCCCCAGGGGATTGAACACGCGGAGAAGTATAAGGGAGAGTGTGTATTTCATAGATCATGCATTAGCAGATGGCATAGCATTAGATGGTAAGGACTGACGGGACTGGGCCATTAACACGGTCCTCCGTATCTTCGAAAACACATCCCATGCACAATCATTTCTCTGGCCATATCATGAACGGTAAGTCAAGTAAACAACCACACATACACTGATTGTCTTTCAGATTTCCACATCATTCATAGGTTCATGTCTTTCTTAATATGTAGCAATCAATGGATATTGGTATTCATTGTTCCAAACAAGAACACAGTTTACTACATCGATTGTCTCAAAGAGTCAACAAATGCTCACGATCTCACGCATGTTCAGCAATTCTTGGATAGGTATTGAATTCTATGATGTTGAAACTAATTTGCATTCATATCTAGTTCAATAATTGATGTTGTCAAAATTCATCATCATTTGCAGTGTGCTCGCATTGTGGAAAACTAAACCAGGGAACCTGTTCAAGACGGAACAACCCATGCAGCACGAGATCATTTCTCCTGTAACACACCGAAATCCATTATTTTCGGAAAATTTATCCAACAGTCTGCAAATACCTTTCCTTACGCTGGTCAGATGTTCAAGCTTCTAAATAAACCTCTTTCTATTTTGTCCAAAGAAAAAATAATACATCTAACATGGGTTAGGTTGTTCCTAATAGGACAAATACATGACTAATTTTGTACAAAAAATTTAGTGTCCTCAGCAAGAAGCAATGACTAACCTTTGTGGATACTATGTTTGCAGACACATGATCTCCATCTGTAAATCTTCTTATAGTTGTGACGATCCTCGCAAATTAGTACCAGTATGTCTATATTAATTAATATCTTCTACTCCACTCATATGACACATTCTAATCTTAAAAATACTTTAGCTCATCTTAAAATCGAGGACCCCTGAACCGCTCCAGGCTGGTGAATTGTTGATGGTTCGAAGATTTATCAGCGACTTCTTCCTGGATCACTACATCAATCCCACTGGTGATAATGAAGATTTCAGCATGCCTTCTCTTGAAATATTGAGTAAGAGTTAGCCACTAAACATATAACGCATGGATCCATTGTTTTCCATCTGATGAGGTCTTCCTATTTCGTACAATATGATTAATTATGTAATGCATATATGTGTGGACAAATCATTGGAATTTAGCTACCATATGTTCAATTGCAATTGTTGCGAAATCTGATGAATGTTCTTCTTGTGGACACTATTTGCTCAATTGAATATTCTGGTGAATTTGCTTTTGCGTGCCGATTCAAAATGGGATATTTTTGTTTATTCGTTCAATTGAATATTGTGGAGAATTTGCTTTTTGCGTGCCGATTCAAAATGGGATATTTTTGCTTTAACCTGGCAATTGCTCCACACACAGTTCAACTAAATGAGTGTGTGCTATCCACATCGGAAAGCATACGTCAATGTAGCGGAACCGTCGGTGATACACAGCAGATCGCAAATGATTTGCAGCGCTACTACGTGTGCGTAGGTTCTCCGGAACCATTTGTGATATCGCGTTATCTCACACGAGAACTGGGAGTAAACCGTGCCCAATGCAAAATACAATCCCAATTGTAATTTTTTCAGGAAACATGTGTGATCCCAAATGAAAAGCACACGTCACTCTTGCGGTAACCGTCAGTGATACCTAACAAATCACAAACGGTCTGCAGCACTTGAATGTATGCGAAGGGGCTCCTGAACCGTTTGTGATGGAACATTATTGTACATGGTAATTATTGGAAAACGTGTGTGATGTAGTCTAGCATGGCAGATGGGTTACGCAAAAAACTCGTGTGCTATTGTGCACAAATCGCACACAGTTCATATGTTGGCTCGTGTGCCTTACATACTGTTTCCCAAATGGTTCGTTACGACAGACCGTATGGTTTCATTGCGTCATTAGAAATGCTTAATCACCCATACCACACGTGCGGAAGAATTTAGTGTGTGCTGCATCACACACGATTACATTTTGGAAGGCCTCTGGATCATTGCTCCATATCCCGACGGTTTCTGGGTCGCATGGGAAGGACCCCCCTATCGTCCACACTCACTTGGCGATGGTTCCAAATGCCGTCACGGAAAGGGGTTAAAAACCGTTTGTTTAGGACCGACGCGCACCAGTGACATGCAACTGATGCAAGGCATGTACAAAAGGGTGGCTGCTGGGCAGGGCCCGACAGTCGCGCCTTATGGGTAGAACTTGCGTAGATGCTCAATATTCCATGTGTTTTGCAATTAAATGCCATCTCCGGTCTCTAGACAGACTGCACCACGTCTAGTGACTCGAACTACCCGGTAAGGGCCTGATGCGGAGCATCCCAAGATCATCCCCATGGACGCACCCAGACCTCCAACGACACCACTTGGACTAATGACACGAGCCCGAGCCAAAGCTATCGAAGATAAGGTGAACTTACTCCTCTCCGAACTTCCACTTTCTATGCATGAGACATGGCTACTACCTAAGTCTGAGATGTTGTGCATGATTAGGTACCAAGAGGGTCCTCCTGAAGATGCGCATGAAGACGGACGAGTCCCCAAGTCCATGGATGAGGAGAACCAACGGAAGGAGCCAAGAGCATCTCCCAGGCCCCGGACATCCGGCCAAGGCCCCGGACATCCGGCCCCTGGAGCGCCTTCCTCTACAGCTGCTCAACCACCAAGTGCCTACAGGCCCCGGACATCCGGCCCCGCAAGCCCGGACATCCGGCACTTCCCGAGGTCCCGGACATCCGGCCCCCTGCCCAGAAATCCGGACCCCCCCGAACCCGAGAGCAACATGGCCAGCTTCACCAGCCGAGACATCTGGCCCTCCGCGAACGTCCGGACATCCGGCCCGACACCCGGACGTCCGGCCTCCCTATCTGCACACAGTAAAGGGCCGAGGCCCATGTACCCCTTCTACCACCTAGACTATATATACTCCATCCCGTACAACTTTCTAGGGTTAGCAAAGGATTAGCTCATATTTTGTGTGAGAGCTTTGCTCATCCACTTGGTTACCTTCTCCTCGGAGATTCGAGCCTCCACCGGAGAAGATCCCCAAGCGGATTCAAGACCCCTCTTTAGGGAAGAACATCAAGACGTCCTCACGGAGAAGAACCGGTTACCCTTTTGTATCATCCCTAGTTGTCCGTGGACCGCGTATCGTTCTATGTATCCGAGGATCTACCACATGTGTGACTTGTTCTTGTTAGTTTGAGTGTTCCTCTTGTGTTTCCCCTTGTGATTTCACTCGTTTTCCCTCGTTTCCCTCTTTGTGTTCCTCGTGTTCTTCGCGGGATCCGCTCCTTTCGTGAAAGATCGGGCGATTAGGGTTCTACCCTACATCATCTAGGATCAGAGCCAGCTTGTCTCTTGATACCATCATCTTGGTATCAGAGCCACGTTGATCACAATTTCGGAGCCTCCCCGTTGTGTTTCTAGCCTTGTTTTGTTGTTTCTCGTCCTAGTTCGAAAATTCCCCACCAAAATAGCCCCAATTTTTTTTTGTGATTTATTGGTGTGTTGAGATTTTGTTGGTTTGGATCCATGGATTTGCTTTGTTTTGAGTGGATCTAGCTTCCCATCCTTTTCCCCCCAATTTCCCTCCACAAATTCCTCCGAATTTCGCCCGGATTTAACCTCCCCACGCGGTGCTCATCCCGTCCGTCCCCGGATGCAGAGCCCGGACATTCGGCCCCACCCGGACATCCGGCCCCTGGCAGCCACATATCCATCCACCGCCCAAATTTCCACCAAATTTTGTTCCCGTGTTCACCATATACCATATATACTTCCGCATACCTCCACCACTTCCGCACAACCCAACCATTTTTGGACCATTTCGCTCTCCGACACAATAGCTACTTCGAGGTTTGAGAATTTGAGTTGCGGTACCCTATCCTTTTGTGTTTCGGCTATCTAGGTACGGTTCGACAATGACATCACCGCCGCTCATCTTCGCCACGGACGTGTCATCAACAACGATCACCTCGACTACATCTTGGTATTCGTGCCACCATTTTGACACCATACCGGAAGCAAGACCGGTAACCTCATCTTGGTATTGGACGTATCATTCTTGCCATTACATTGATAGCCATCATAGCCTTACTCTTTTGCCTTGCTTACCCATCGAGACTAGCCATTGAGTATTGCCGGCAACGATACTTGTGCACATTAGTGATCATACTTCCCATAGCATACATACATCATTGTTGCATATATTGGTATCATCTCTTGTGTCACAAAGTTGTCATCACATACTCATTTGCTATCTTGGTTTGTCAAGCATTGCATGAGAAAAGAGCTCAAACATCAAAGAGCCAAACAAGCTTTTAAGCAAAGAGAAAAGATAAGCAAAGAGCTTTTAAGCAAGACCATAGCATCTTACAACATTAAGATTGTCATACTCGATCATCTTGGATCATATCATGGCAACACCTTGCATAGAACATATTTGGGATAGAAGTCGTTGCATTTTTGCTAAGTAGGTTGTGCACAAGTTCTTGTGTCCGCCTATTGTGCAATCGTGCTAGCGTCTCTCTAGTGTTGTGCAACAAGAGCATTTTTGTGGATTCCACATTTTGGCTCACCCTTGGTTGCACAACCCCACTTATCTTTTTCCGCGTGTGTTTCCGTGTACCTTATATGCTTGGTATACTTGTTACATTGCATCTTGCGAATCTTTTCCAACATTATTGAAGCTCACTTACAATTGCATCAAATTTTGTGCCACCATCCTAACCAAGCTCCACCAAAAGCTTTTACTTGTGTAGGTGTGAGAAACCGACAAGAGCTAGTACCAATTGTGCTATTTCCTTGTCCTACATTGGAGTGATCCTCGATCCACTTTCAACTTAGGTCAAGGTACATTTGGTACTCGTTCTTCTCTTTCTACCACTCACATTTTTCTTGGAATGATGGATAGGCCAAGTACTTCTACAAACCCACTCTTCATGGAGCAAGACGACGACATGAACTCCTTCGTCACCAAGAGTCACCTCTTTGGTGCACAACGTTCTTTGCATCAAGAGCAACAAGCTATGAGTGAACGCATCGACAACCTTGCCGCTGACTTGCGACTTTCTGAGCAATGTACAAGGGACTAATTCGACCACAAGATCGACGATCGCAAGCAACAGAATGACGCAAGGATGGACGAAATTCGTGATTTGTTGCTCAACCGCTCGTCTTCCACTTCAAGAAGGAGCCGTTCAAGCTGCCACTCCGACTTCACCCTCTCCAGCTCTAGTATACCGACATCGAACACTCTTCATCGAGCCGCGCACACCGACCGTCAAGCAAGCCTCAATCCCCTACGAGACATCGATTCTCAAGAGCGCCGACAACGTCAAACTCAAGAGGCCTTTGCGCCAGCACGAGAACGGCAACGACAACGCCAACATGAAGAGGAAGAGCGAGCGCGTCTACACCAAAATGCTCAAGATGCCAAGGCACAACGTCAAGAACAACAACTCCGTGACGCTCAAGCACTTGCGGCGCAACAAGCTCTACGCGATTCGAGTCAAGCCGTTGCCGACCGAAGCCGACAAGCCCGTGAACAAGAAGAAGCACTTCGCGAAGAAATTCAAGAACGAAGATTTCAAGCTCGCGTGCATCGTCAAGTTCCTCCTCGAGCTCTACAAGCTCCTCCACAAGCTCGCCAAGAACAACAAGTCAATCAAGAGCATGAAGACAATGGAGATCCTCCACAACAAGAACAACATGACAATAAAAAACCTCCGCGCCAAGAGCACCACAAGTTGCACAATCATCAACAACATGGGCGTCATCATTCCCGACCCCAAAACAATGAAGAGCAACGTTATGGCAAACTCAAGTTCACCATGCCCAAGTTCAACGGATGCAACGATCTCGAAGAGTACCTTTCATGGGCATTGAAGGTTGACAAGATATTCCGTTTGCACAATTTTGAGGAAGAGAAGAAGATCACGATGGCATCCCTTGAGTTCAAAGATTATGTCCTCATTTGGTGGGAACAAATCATAGAGCGCCGAGAGGCAAGAGGTGAACCACCCATCACTACTTGGGCGCAAATGAAGGATGTCATGAGAGCACGCTTTGTAGCTACCTACTACAACCACGACCTCTTCAAGAAACTACAACAACTGAAGCAAGGAACAAAGAGCGTTGAAGAATACTACAAGGAGATGGAGATTGCAATGATAAGAGCCAATGTCACAGAAGATGATGAGCAAACAATGGCACGCTTCTTGAACGGACTCAATCACCCTATCAAGAAGATCACCGACTTCCAACCATACTCAAATCTCATCGAGCTAGTGCACCAAGATACCAAAGCGGAACGCCAAGTGCAAGATGATTTCAAGTATGCCAAGTTCTCATCCAAGTCCTATGGCTTTTCCAATAACCAAGCTTCAACGACTCAACACCGACTACAAGACCTTCTACTTCCAACATCGACAAGTCGACTTCCGAGAAAGCTTCGTCACCTACAAGCCATCCTCCTACAAGGAACTTCAAGCCAAGAGCTTCATCATCATCAACTCCAACCGACGAGACCGTCAAGACGAGTTCCTTCAAGTGTTTCACTTGCGAAGGCCGAGGCCACAAGTCCTAGCAGTGCACCAACAAGCGAACCATGGTCTTCAACGACGATGGCACTTATGACTCCATGAGCGAAGGCGAAATGGTAGCTCTGGAGCAAGTCGCCATGCACCGCCAAGTGAAAAATGAAGAAGAACAAGTCTTTTGTGATGAAAACTCAAGTCCTGCACTTGTTGTCTCCAAAGTCTTGACTCTCCAACATCACCAAGAAGAAGACCAACGATGCCACATATTCCACACCAAGGTCGGCGTCAATGGACGATCCGTCAAGGTCATCATCGATGGAGGGAGTTGTCATAATCTCGCAAGTGAAGAACTTTGCTCCAAGCTCCAATTGCTAAAGACGAAGCATCCACATCCATGCAAAGTGCAATGGCTTAGTGACTCCGGCACTATCCAAGTCGAGCACCGAGTACAAGTCTCCTTCAAGATCGGCGCCTAAGAAGACACCTTGGAGTGCGACGTTCTTCCAATGACCGTTTGTCATCTTCTCTTGGAAGGCCATGGAAATTCGATAGAGGAGTCGTACACAACGGCCGAACGAACCACTACATCTTCAAGATAGAGTACGTCCTCCATCCAATGTCGCCAAGTCAAGTGATCGCTGACAAGCAAGCCACCCCTCATGGAGATCATAGTGACCCTTGGTTTCACATATGAGGGAAATACCTACCGCCGCTGTGTTGCATCATCCCTTCCTCTCTGGAGAAATACCGACGTAGCTTCAAGCGACATCAAAAGGAATTTTTGGCGCCGTTGCCTGGGAGGATCTTCAACATATACCAGGTTCCTGATCACAAATCTCATCTCCTTACAATTTACATTATTTTCCATTTTCCACTCGTTTTCCTCTCCCCCACTCCCCAAAAAATTGCCATATTCGCCCCTCATTTTCGTTCGCCGTTTTCTCGGAAGATCAATCCATGTTCTTGCCCTCTAGTCATAATGGCTAGCGTGCCTGCCCCTCCTTTGTCACCAAATTTTGAAGTTCTTTACTTCAAACAAAGACAAGGAGAAAATTTGAAAGATGCTTGGTATAGGCTTATGGATTCTTATCGTATTTGCAATTTAAAGGGGGATCCTAAGATCTTGCTTCGTAACTTTTACATAGGATTGGATTTGCATCATAGACAACTCCTAGATTTTTCCGCTAAAGGGAATTTCCTTGAGCTTGATGCCAATGCTGTCTATGAAATTTTAGAAGGAATTTTGGGTGTTCCACCTCAAAACAAGGGGTTTTATTTTACCCCAGAGGGAGTTCAAATGTTAGACAAAATTGGTGATTTGCATAAACACATGGTTGAATTACAAAAATATAACGAACCCCTCAAACATCTCAATGGTAGTATCAATTGCATGAATACCTTGATCACTCTTTGCAACAAGCGATTGGATATTTTGGATCTAAAGATGGTTTCATTTCCTGGAAATTTAGGGAAGCGCAAAGAGCCTCCCGGGTTTGAGAAAAACCTTACCAAAGTAGCCAAGACTACGGATGACAAAGCTTAGATCCTTGCTTTATGCCTAGCTAAGGGCATAAAACTATAGCGCTTGTTGGGAGGCAACCCAATGAATAAAATTTATTTTGCTTATTGCTTTCTGTTGTTGAGTGTTTGCACAATTATGCTACTGTTATGATTGTGTTTTTTTGTTTTAATTAGTGTTTGTTCCAAGTAAAGTCTTTAGGATCTTATTGGATGATAGTTGTTTGATCTTGCTGAAACAACAGAAACGTTTCCGCTCCTGAAAATAATTTTCATTTTTAACCAGAAAGTGATAAAATACAAATTCCTTTTGCAGTAGATCAATATACAAATTTCCCAGGTCGTCCTAACTTTTCAGAGTATTTGGAGTTATAGACGTATTTGAATTACTCAGATTTCTACAGACTGTTCTGTTTTTGACAAATTCTGTTTTCTTTGCATTGTGTTCTTATTTTGATGGCTCTATGGTTTTCTTTGATGAGTTCTTGCCATAGAAAAGTTGGAATACAGTAGATATAATGTAAGAACAAAATATGAATTGGTTTACTACATCACTTATAGTAGTGATTTGTTTTCTTATACTAACGGATCTCAGGAAGGCTTTTGTTGAGTTTTGTGTGATTGAAGTTTTCAAGTTTTGGGTTATCTTACGATGGCTGAAGGAATAAGGAGTAAGAAGAGACTAAGCTTGAGGATGCCCTGGCATCCCAAGCTATTATCCAAAGGAGAGCAAACAACTAAGCTTGGGGATGCCCTGAGTGGCATCCCCTCTTTCTTCTAACGACCATCGGTATTTTACTCGAAGCTATATTTTATTCGTCACTTACTATTTTGTGTTATGAGTCTTTGCTTGTTTTATTTTGTGTTTTAAGTCTTCATTCCTTGCTGGATACACCTATTTGAGAGAGTCAAAATTATGCCCTAGGCCGCCTCCGCTTCCCTAGGCCGCCTCGGCAACTGCCTGATTTGATGAGTCCTTGGTGCATGCAGAAAAAGATCATTATTACCTTAGATCGTGGAGGCCAGCGGTTGGCCTCCCCTTGGCTATAAATGGGAAGTGGGGGGCGGAGGCCCCGTAATCCATCCCTTCCATTGCTTCTCCTGCTCCTTCTTCTTCCTTGTTCCACTGCTTGCTGGCGTGGTCATGGCGCCGATACGGAGGTTCTCGGCCGCGGAGAAGGGAAAGACTCCCCTCAACGAGCCCGAGCTACTCCCACCGAAGAAGAGGTGGTCCCATCATCGCAAGATAGTCGTGAGGCCGGTAGTGTCGCGGCCGTGGAACGAGCGGCCACCTCCTGGGTATCCGTTGCCCTTGTACGCCCAAATCCGAGGGCTTCGGATTGAGGGGCGTTGGATTTCGAATCCATCCTTTCCTCTGAGGTCTCTTGGAGTATTACGGCCTCCAACTGCACAATCTTAAGCCGGGCTCCATTCTGCACATCGCGGGCTTCGTTGCTCTCTGCGAGCTGTTCCTAGGCTGCGACGCCCACTTTGAGTTATGGAGAAAATTGTTCTGCCTTGTCCCTCGCTCCCAAAAGGGATCCATATTCGAGGTGGGCGGCGCTGAGATATGGCGCATAGCTGGAACCGGATACCTGTCTGGCACGCCGAACAAGGCGTCTAAGGAGTGGCCCTCGGAGTGGTTTTATATTAAAGACATCGCCTTCCTCGGCCCAGTCCGAATGGGCCTTCCCGGGTTTTCCAGCGCTCCACTAAAGAAACGCCATAGCTGGCGCCCTCTGAGCCTCGAGGAGGAAGATAGTGCAGAGGTCAAGATGCTAACGGACAAGATAAAAATACTCGCCCAATCCGGACTATCCATGATCGAGGTCATGGCAATTTCCATAACGCGAGGCGTCCAGCCACTCCAATCCAGAGGACTCCCCATGTGGAACTACAACGGGGAGGATGATACATCTCGCTACAGGCATAAGGGTCCGGTGACTTTGCCACCCTAGCCGCCATGCTGGCGGATCTTTCTAAAGGGGAGAAAGAAGAATTCACTCGTCTTAAGTGCCGGGACAGATTCTCCATGTACAACCCCCCTAGCTGGGTAAGCTTTCAATCCATAATATTATTCGATCCTCATCTTAAGCCTTAACTAATTTGGACTCAAACTGACAACCTTTAACAGGAATGGCGGAAGGCCACCGCGGGGATCTACAGTCCTGCTCCGCAACCGGAGAATCATATTCGAGACCTAGATCCCGGATGTGAGGAGGATCCAGATATATTTGTAGAGCTTAAGGAGGGACTCTTCTATCAGGCAAGCTATGACGGCACAGAAGTGGCCATTGTAGCCAATTACCCTGGTCTCTTGCCGTCTTCCCACGTAAGTGCCCAGGGAGCATCTCCTACCAAAGAGCTTCCTCGTTATGCCTTACCCATCGCACTGTCTCGTGCTCCTAAGGGGAGGCGCTTGGTGCGCCATCCTGCACTGGAGGCGTCTCATAGGAGAGCGGCGCCTGCGCTGGGCGGGTCTTCGAACAGGAAGGCAGACGTCAACGCGGCTGAGCCTTCATCAAAGAGGTACGGATTCGAATATGCCCCCTGGTAGTCATATCGAATTGTGATATTGTCCGCTGTATTTTATCAGGAAGAGTGTCCGCCGGACTATGTCCGGGGATCCTGCCGGTCGCGCCTATACCAATCAGGTTCCAGACCCTGCCTCTAGGGCGGGGGCTGATGCGGGAGTGACGCCGGATTGTCCTCCTTCAGAGGATTCGGATGATGTGTCCGCCATGAACTAAATTAGAGAGCGCCATGAATCAGCGGTGATGAAGGGCCGCTCTTCGCGACCCTAGCTTTCATGAAGAGGCGTTCAATGCCTTCAGCTCGGCTGATGCGTACATCCGAGGTGCTCGAGATGGGCTTGCCAGAGCCACTGACCAGTATTTGAAAGATATGCGGGTAAGTGTGCATTATATAGATCTGGTAACCGTATACCAGTAGCCCCCGAGACTTGAAGCAGTTGAAAACAACTGATTTAAGGATCATTGTATAATCAGGTACTCACGGAGAAGAACAATATGCTATCTGAGGTGCTGGAATAGTGTCGGACCCAACTTACTACAGTTACCATCGAACTGGGAAAGTCCAAGGAGGCACCGACTGGTAAGGCTTCCTTCTTTTCAGAAAATGTAATTATGTGCTAGTCTTGTTTATACAAATAAATGTTGTTGTATTATACGATGGAAGGCTTGTTGGCTCAGATGGAAGAGAAACTGAAGGCCGCACAGTAGGAAAAAGAACACGCCGAAAGGCAAGAGGCCGCTGGTCAACGTGTACTGACACGGAACAGGGACGAAAAGAACAAGCTGCAGGACGCCAATACCCAGCTCGGCGAAGAGATGAAGGATGTGCGGGCCCAACTAGCGGATGTTGTAAAGGAGAACAAAAAGCTGTGAGGCGGCATATTCAGTATGCCTTTCAACTTATTGTCGTACAGTTCGCTGAGGCGGCTTCTGATAAGTTTAGTCCTGTAGGTATTTTGACTGGGCGGCCCGAAGAAGAGGCATCCAGCTTCGAAGGCGATCTGTTACAAGAGTTGTCCGAAGTGTATGAGCGAGCACGGAAAAGCAATGCGGTGTGTTGCCAAGGCTTTATGGCCATCCACATCCCCTCCAGGAAGTATGGAGGAGCTGGTGAAGCTATTCAAGGGAGCTCGGCACCGCTTTAGATTATGGAAGATATCGGCTTGCCGGGAAGGCACACGAGATGCCTGGGCCATGGTGAAAACACGGTACACCGGACTTGATCCGAATCATATGGCCCGGGTCGGACCTCGGGGGTTGGATGGACAAGATATTCCAGTGAGCTTGGCATATGACCAAGTGAAGATAGCCGCGAAGTTTTCACAACAGGACTGTAAACTAGACAGCCTGTTAGACGACATAGAGGAAGAAGTTTTTGAATCCAAGTGACTATGTACTTCAATTGACAATTTTTTTCCTTAACGAATTGTAAAACGATTGTCATGGCAGACCGTTTCGCTTTGACCTCCGGACCCGAAGGTGCGGAGTGTTTCCGAATTCCGGACCGGTAATAAATACCAGGCCATGCGTGGAAACCAGGCGTAGTGGTCATAGTTTCTTGAACAAACAAGTTGTATTCGGCTAGCTATGTTATATTACTTATGGATTGTAAGAAACATCTTCCAGAGTGAATAGTTCCGTTAAGTGTTCCTTTCCTTGGGTGAACATGCGTTAATATACATGCCCAAGCCGTGATTCGAAAAAATCGTAGGATATATAATATCTGGGGGTTCATAGTGTCGCAAGGGTTAAACGTCTTGGTGAACATGCGTTAAACGTCTTTAGTCCGCCAACTGATTATTCCCTTATGAACGCTAGCTTTCCGCTTCACCCAGTCTGAGGTACAAGTCTGGATGACCCGGCTGTAACAATCACAGAGGTGCTCCCTTTATGACCTAGCCAAACTAACGGGAACGTGGGGTATAAGCACAGGAGCCAGGCAACCCAGCTTGGCAAAAACTTAAGTCATAAAGGTGCATATCATGGCGAAGAAAAGGTATATATGAGAAAAGGACATGTATGCAGCGAGCTTGATGCTCGGAGAATGATAATAAGGTTCTGTAAAAGAAGCCCCCAGGTGTTATGGGCGTATATATATTTAAGGATATGTACCTCATAAGTGTGCGATCTAGCCGCATAAGAGCTATAAAGCTAAAGAAAAATATTTAAAGAGAGAAAAAAATGAAAAGAGGAGCAAAAAGATAACGAAGAATGAGTCCGGCGCTATGCGTAGAACCTTCGGAGTCTGGCGGCATTCCACGGGTTCGGCTCTAAGCGATTATCCGATGCGTCACGCAGACGGTACGCCCCTCTAGTGAGAACTTCATCTAAATGAAGGGACCTTCCCACTTGGGCTTGAGTTTGTCCTTTTTCTTCTCTGGCAAGCGTAGAACGAGTTCACCAACATTGTAAGTCTTGGCCCGCACCTCTCTGCTTTGGTATCTGCGAGCTTGTTGTTGATAGAATGCGGAATGGGCCTTGGCAACATCACGCTCCTCCTCCAGGTTATCTAGACTGTCCTGCCGATCTAGCTCTGCTTCTCTCTCTTCGTACATGCGCACTCGAGGTGAATCATGAATAATGTTGTAGGGCAAAACAGCCTCCACGTCGTACACCATGAAAAATGGTGTGTAACCGGTAGTGCGATTGGGCGTGGTCCGCAGCCCCCAGAGTATGGAGTCGAGCTCCTCGACCCAGTGTTTTTCTGACTCTTTTAAAGACCATACTAGTCTAGGCTTAATGCCGCTCATGATAAGACCATTAGCTCGTACAACTTGACCGTTCGTTGGGGGTGATAGACGGAGGCATAATCAAGCTTGATGCCTAGGTTAGCACACCATTTTTTCACTTTGTCGGCTGTAAAGTTGGAGCCGTTATCGGTGATGATGCTCTGTGGGACACCATAACGGTGTACGAGGCCGGATATGAAGTCTATCACTGGTCCGGCTTCGGCCGTTTTAACCGGCTTGGCCTCTATCCACTTAGTGAATTTATCTACCATGACTAGCAGATATTTTTTCTTATGGCTTCCCCCTTTGAGAGGTCCGGCCATATCAAGCCCCCAGACCGCGAAAGGCCAAGTAATGGGGATTGTTTGTAAGGCGGTAGGTGCCATATGGCATTGATTGGTGAAAAGCTGGCATCCCACGCAACGTTGGACAAGGTCCTATGCATCTATTCGGGCCGTCGGCCAGAAGAAACCAGTACGAAAGGCCTTGCATACAAGAGCTCGGGTTGTGGCATGGTGACCGCCAAGACCAGCATGGATTTCGGCCAAGAGCCGTCGTCCTTCTTCTTTGGAGATACATCTTTGAAGTATTCTGGTAGTACTCTTCTTGTAGAGCTCTCCTTCATGAACCTTGTCGGCTTTCGAGCGTCGAACGTTGCATCGAGCCTCATTCTGGTCCTCTGGGAGCTCTCGCCTATTAAGGCAGGCCAAGAAGGGTTGGGTCCATGGGGCAATTACTGCCATTATTAGGTGGGCCGATGGTGTTGTTTCGGTGGCTGAGCCCCCGATGATATCGGAATTGTGTTCGGATTCTTGGGGTACAACCGGATCCGGACTAGTGTTGCCACTCTCGTCCTACCACACCACGGATGGCTTGGAGAGCCTTTCCAAAAATATGTTAGGCGGGACAATGTCACGTTTGGCGCCTATGCGAGCAAGGATGTCTGCTGCTTGATTACTTTCTCGAGCCACATGATGAAACTTGAGTCCCTCGAACCGAGCTGACATTTTGAGTACGGCGTTACGATAGACCGCCATCTTTGGATCTTTAGCGTTGAAGTCTATGTTTATTTGGGATATTGCGAGGTTTGAATCCCCGCGCACCTCCAGGCATTGTACGCCCATAGAGACGGCCATCCGAAGACCGTGCAATAAGGCCTCGTATTCGACTGCGTTATTGGAGCCTGTGTATAATATTTGGAGTACATACTGGACTGTTTCTCCTGTGGGGGATATTAGTTCAACGCCTGCTCCTAAACCGGCCAGCATTTTAGAGCCATCGAAGTGCATGACCCAGCTGGAATATGTACCGTACTCTTTAGGGAGTTCGGCCTCTGTCCATTCGATGACGAAGTCAGCCAATACTTGGGATTTAATGGCCCGACGTGGTTTTTATGTGATATCAAATGGCAAGAGCTCAATGGCCCACTTGGCAATCCGGCCTGTAGCGTCGCGGTTGTTTATTATGTCATTGAGTGGTACTTCGGAAGCCACCGTGATTGAACACTCTTGGAAGTAGTGTCGTAGCTTCCCGGATGCCATAAAGCCAGTATATGCTATCTTTTGGTAATGAGGGTACCGGGATTTGCATGGTGTGAGGACAGTGGATACGTAGTATACCCGTTTTTGAAGTGGGAATTTATGTCTGTCCTCCTCTCGTTCGACGACGAGAACCACACTCACCGCCTGGTGTGTTGCAGAGATGTATAATAACATGGGTTCGCCGATGTTCGATGCGGCCAGGATTGGGTTGCTCGCTAAAAGAGATTTTATTTCTTCCAACCTGGCCGTTGCCACGTCCGTCCACTCGAAGTCGTCGGTGCGTCGGAGTAGGCGGTATAGTGGCAATGCTTTTTCTCCTAATCTGGAGATAAAGCGGCTTAAAGATGCCACACATTCGGCTAGTTTTTGGACCTATTTAAGGTCTGTTGGTGTAGCCAATTGTGACAAGGCTCTGATTTTGGCTAGGTTTGCCTCAATTCCTCTATTGGAAATGATGAAGCCCAGCAGTTCTCCGGCGGGAACGCCGAAGACGCACTTTTCCGGATTGAGCCTGATGTCATATGCACGGAGTTTGTCAAATGTGAGACGCATGTCGTCTACTAGTGACTCGATGTGATTAGTTTTGATGACGACGTCATCCACATATGCTTCGACCATTTTGCCAATTTGTTTCTCCGGACATGTTTCAATCATGCATTGGTAGGTGGCGCCTGCGTCTTTCAGCCTGAAGGGTATAGTGTTGAAGCAGAAAGGCCCATATGGGGTAAGGAACGCTGTTGCGGCTTGATCAGATTCCTTCATTTTGATTTGATGGTATCTAGAGTATGCGGCGAGGAAACACAGTGACTCGTGTCCTGCGGTAGTGTCGATGATCTGATTGATGCGGGAGAGGGGGAAGGGATCCTTGGGGCAGGCCATGTTGAGGTCTTTGAAATCGACGCACATGCGCCAGGATTTATCGTTCTTTGGTACCATC
This sequence comes from Triticum urartu, assembly GCF_056163025.1. Taxonomy (NCBI): domain Eukaryota; kingdom Viridiplantae; phylum Streptophyta; class Magnoliopsida; order Poales; family Poaceae; genus Triticum; species Triticum urartu. The sequence continues at coordinate 321,304,899 of NC_141874.1, forward strand.
ACCAGGTTTTCTAGCCAGTCCTGATGTTTTATTTCTCTGATGAACCCGGCCTCAATTAACTTGGCTAGTTCCTCCCCCGTAGGTTGTCGTTTGGGTTCGGATAAGCGCCGTAGTGTTTGCTTGACTGGCTTGTACACCTTCAATATATTGAGGCTATGTTCGGCCAACCTGCGTGGGATTCCTGGCATGTCAGAAGGGTACCAGGTGAATATGTCCCAGTTATCGCGCAGGAACGCTCGTAGTGCGGGGTCGACCGTAGGGTCTAGCTGTGCCCCGATGGAGGCTGTCTTGTTGGGATCCGTCGGATGAACTTGAAATTAGACTATTTCGTCTGCTTGTTTGAAGGACGTGGACTTGGGGCGCTTATCGAGGATTACGTCATCCTTGTCCATCTGGAGCATAGTGCGGTCAATTCTTCGGCCGCAAGGGCGTCGGATAGTGCCTCGAGGGCTAGAGATGCGGTTTTGTTTTCGGCACGGAGTGCTAGGTCCAGATCACTGGGGAGAGTGATAATACCGTTGGGCCCGGTCATCTTGAGCTTCATGTACCCGTAATGAGGTATGGCTTGAAAGCGTGTGAATGCGTCTTGCCCTAACAGGGTGTGATATCCACTGTTGAAAGGGGCCACTTGGAAGGTTATCTCTTCGGACCGATAGTTCTCCGGTGTGCCAAATACCACGTCGAGTTTAATTTTTCCGGAGCATCTTGCTTCCCCACTAGGGATGATTCCTCGAAAGGTCGTATCACTTTGCTCGATGCGGCTTCTGTCTATTTGCATTTTACTGAGTGTATCCTGGTAAATGAGGTTTAATCCGCTGCCGCCGTCCATTAGCACTTTAGTGAGTCGGCAGTCATCCACAATAGGGTTGAGGACCAAGGTGGCTGATGCCTGGACTGAACGGAATTTTGGTCCGTCGTTGGCATTAAAATTTATTGCCGTATCGCTCCAGGGATTTATTACTGCGACTTGGCAGACTTCGGCGAGGTCACAGAGTGTTCTCTTACACCGATTGTTTGAAGCGAAAGTCTCAAAGACCGTCAATATTCTGAGGTCGTCGGCTTCCGGAGGGTGTGGCTCTGAGGTATTTTTGGTGAGGATGTCCCCGCTGCTCTTGGATACTTGCAGGAGAATCCAACATGCTCTAAGGTTGTGGGTTGGTTCGGTATCCAATGTCGTGTGTATTTTGCATGGCCTATCAAGCCATCCTTCAAGAACGGTGCCACGTCCCGTAATGGGTTTAATTTTCTTGCCTACGGGGTCGGGTGCTCCGCAAGGGTGCATCCTTTTTGCCCGCCGGGGAGGTGGCATGAAGGCCGAGGGTTCCCAGTGAGCTGACTAAGTTTTCCAGGCGCTTTCCATTGCGCAGTACTTTTGTACTATGGTTGCCAGGTCAGCCAAGTGCAGTATGTTATGGCAGTTGAGGGCGTTGAGGACTCCTTTGTCCATGCATTTATTGCGGAATGATGAAATCGCGTCCTCGTCGCGGCAATCTTTAACCTTGTCCTTGACAAGGAGGAATCTAGCCCAGAAGTGGTGGACTATTTCCTAAGGCTGCTACCGTACGTACATGAGGTCGCATATATCCGGGGGACCGGGTTTGCTTAGCGAATATTGTTTGTGGTGGGTGGGTGGCGTTAAATCCGAACCCTGACCCAGAGTTTGAAGAACTTCTGAGTTTATCAGTTTGGGATCCGGGATGTCCAATGATTCCTTAGGATCCACGTCCGATTCCATGTTCGGAGGACCAGGAGTGTCACCCCGCAGACGAGTATCCGGCTCTATGAGCTCGGAGATCCAAACATAGCTTGTTTTCAGTATAGGGGAAGAGTTGTTATTGCTTTGCTCCTCAACGACCGCTATCTGATGGGTGATTGGTAGAGATTTGATTTCTCTCTGATCGGGTTGAAGCCCAATCTGATAATAGTCCGTAGTGACTCCCAGGGCGGTGATGCAATCCAGGAGTTCATTTAAGGATGACAAATCCGCCGGATCCATCTGCTTGGAGTATTCGGAGTCGATACAGAGACGATATTTGATGACTTGGGAAGTCATCATCGGCTTAAAGGACGAACGGGCGGCCATGGTAAAGCTGCCCAGCCGGAGGCTTTGGCCTGAGGCCAAGGCTCCTCTGGAAGTGATATTGTCTGTCATATTTTGGGTTCCGGCAAAACCCTTGAGGTTCGAACACTGGGGTGCGCACAGAGATCTCCCCCCTCTCTAGCTCGCACTCCGTATAATCTCACGGCCTAGCTCGACGAACCCAAAGAACGAGAGACACAAGATTTATACTGGTTCGGGCCATCGTTGTGGTGTAATACCCTACTCCAGTGTGGTGTGGTGGATTGCCTCTTGGGCTGAGGATGAATAGTTACCAAGGAAGAACAGCCTCCTGAGGGGAGGTGTTCTTGTGCTTGGTGAACTTGTGTGGTTGGGGATGATCTTGATCTGGATGAACCGACCCCCCCCCCCATCTATGGTGGTGGCTAGTCCTATTTGTGGAGGCCCTGGTCCTCTTCCCAAATATTGAGCAGGAAGGGATCCCACAACGGCCAAATTCGAAGGGGGACAACTAGTACAAGTTATCCTGACAAAAGTACTCTTCGCCTACCAAAGGCTCTGCTGGTGACGCCGTCTTGGGCTCCACGATGACCTCCATCCTGTTGTCCTGCTGGTCTTGCTCTTGTTGCACCAATATGGAAACCTTTGTCGGATGCCTCGGGACTCCTTGCCTGTGCTTGCCTCCTTAGCACCAAAGAGGAAACAAGGACACCACGCGCGCTGGCGCCCGCCTAGTTCCAGTCGTCATGGCTTACGTCACAGGAACCTCGCGAAGTGTCCTCTGCCTTGAGCTCTCCGCCCCTCGCGAGCCAGCCTAGTGAGGCCACCCCTGAGGAGGTCTTGCATCGTCTACCTCGCGAGGCTTAGCCCCTCGCGTGGGTCTTGAGTGTTTGCTGGTGAAGATGGGCCCTACAGGGCCGCTGGGGGAGCCATGCTGTGGGCCGCAGGCAGGCAGGTCTAGGGATCCCCGTTCCTAGAACACCGACAGTAGACCCGGGCCCGAGGCACGCTCGGGCATGGCTTTGAGGCAAAGCCAAAGGGCAAGTGCGGAGCGTCGCGGGCCCCAACAGCCTGCGGCACCGGTTGACGCGTGCCGATCGGTTGGACATGGGCGTCTCCGCTTCCCTAGGCTGCCTCGGCAACTGCCTGATTTGATGAGTCCTTGGTGCATGCAGAAAAAGATCATTATTACCTTAGATCGTGGAGGCCAGCGGTTGGCCTCCCCTTGGCTATAAATGGGAAGTGGGGGGCGGAGGCCCCGTAATCCATCCCTTCCATTGCTTCTCCTGCTCCTTCTTCTTCCTTGTTCCACTGCTTGCTGGCGTGGTCATGGCGCCGATACGGAGGTTCTCGGCCGCGGAGAAGGGAAAGACTCCCCTCAACGAGCCCGAGCTACTCCCACCGAAGAAGAGGTGGTCCCATCATCGCAAGATAGTCGTGAGGCCGGTAGTGTCGCGGCCGTGGTACGAGCGGCCACCTCCTGGGTATCCGTTGCCCTTGTACGCCCAAATCCGAGGGCTTCGGAGGGAGGGGCGCCGAGCGCCGTCGCCCGCGCTAGGGCCATGGCCTTCGTGCCACGGTGGCGCACACCGTCGCCCCAGGGGCCCATGCCGTGGACTCCTCGTGTGAGTTTGTGCTATGGGCGGCGATGCCTCCAAGCACTTGGATTCGCTTGCCGCCATTCTTCACCGCTGAGATGTCGCCGAGGGGCCCTCTCGAGCTTTGGCTGCAGCACGCCGACTACGACGCCCCGGCTACTGGAGCGGAGGTTGAAGCCGTCTCCTCCGGGAGGATCTTCATGACTTGAGGCTGGGGCGAGGTTGCTCGAGTCTGCCGCGCGGAAGGCTCCCTCGCCATCCACTTCGAGTACGACGGCGCCTCCATGCTATTCTTCAAGGTCTTCGACGAGGAAGGCCGCCGCTTGGAGTGCTGCCCTGACGGGGGTCGCCAAGACGGCGCAGCGGTCGATGCCGGGGCTGCCGCTGGCCTCCCCAGCAGCTCCTCCAGCGACAGCGGCGACTCCTGGTGGTCCAGCGACTCTCCTGAGCCTGTTGCGACTCCGAAGATAAGCGACGATAGCTACGTGCCCCAGATCTCTCGCCGCGCTCGGAGCAAGGCTGCCGCATCCGTCCGCCGTCGTTGTTGATCTGGATGGCGTTGGTGCCGGCCTCTCATGGCCCACTGTTGATGAGTCGCCGACGCATGTAGATAGAGCTCCTAGGAATTCCCTTCGTTTTGTTCCCTGCGAGGAATCGAAACGGACCCCACGGGGGCGTGTAAAGCGTATGTAATGTCTTTTGTTCACATTGTCCTTATTAAGAAAATTTGGGAACGCATGTCCTGCTGAGGCTCGGTCTCCCCTTTCCAACCCCGCCGCAGCCTGGAGCTCTACGCTGACAGGTCCCGGTCCCTAGGCAGGCTGCAGCCGTCGCTAGTATGCCAGGTTGCGATGCTGTGGTCAAGGCCAAGAGGTGAGCGGTCCGAGGTCCAGTAAGAGCTCCTGAGGTGCGATTCTCAAGAGGCCCCCTTTAGCGTGCAAGCAGCTACCTGAGGATGGGAAAGGGAGGCGAAGTTGCCGCAGCAGGGCAGTGAAAGGCAAGGATCTTATGCCATAGCGCTGGGTTGGTCCAGGCGCAAGACTTATCTTGGTATTCCGGGGCTGGTTTCTCGTGTTGCGCCAGACTTGTGTGTCGGCCACTTTCGGGTAGCTAGGTTAGGCCCGTGCGAGCCTCCCCCTCTTCTCCATGCTCTCCTGAGTGCTCTGCTTCCTCAGGCCCCAGCCCTCGAGCGAGCTCAGCCACCGATGGTATACCAGTTCGTGATGCCGTGGTCAAGGCCAGGGGGTGAGGGCTGGAGAGCCAGTAAGAGCTCCTGAGTCGCGATGCTCAAGAGCCCCCCTTTTAAAGCGCAAGCGAATCGCGTGGGAGAAGAGAGAAAGTCCGTGGTACTGCCCACTGTAGTCCTCAGGAAGTTCCTGCAAGTTAGCACGAGGAAGGGCACAAATCGCCATGGTGATTACTGGTCCACCACTAGTACGTAGGAGGGGACTCCCTACTATGGAGAGCCCCCGCGGCGTGTACAGCCCCACCCTGACAAGTGGCTTGCACAACAGGGCTAGGCGAGGTGTATTTGGGCACTCGTGGGCCAGCGCGGGGCTCACGAGGCCCTACCTCAAGGCGTGTTGCGCCTGGTGTCGGCTCTTGATGGCTGTCACGTTCCTGCAAGATGGTTAGACAACCTGCGCCGAATGAATTTCCTGAGGTTATCGCACAAGAAGGTGAAGCACCAACGGCCCCAGGAGGTGACGTGAACGGGGTCAGCCCGCCAGATAGAGCTCAGCCGTTGGATTTGTCGACGCTGCAGGGACGGGCCCGAGCACAGACGCCATGCCTAGCCTTCTTATGCGAAGGATCCTGAAGAAAGACGATCGGTGCACGGCTCCCATGGTGGGTGACAATCAAGTAGGCGATAACCATAGATAGATTATGCATGAGAAACAAACTAGCTCAGGTAAATGCGAGAATGATACATGCCACTGGGTCGGACCCAAGCGGCCTGGGGATGGTGCAGCCCGAGGGGTGCCCCAGCAAGGTGAACTAAAGATGCAAGCGGATACATGTCGCAAGGGCTGACCACGCAGCCTGGGAATGATGCAGCCCAGGTGGCGCTCCCAGCTGAATGAACTTGGAAAAATGTCACCTGGTTTGGTTGTCGAAGGAGTGTTGGGGTAGCTGAAGACGCGCGGCGAAGGAGTCGCTCCTCACTAGCCGTCGAGGCCCGGAGCCTTGGGAGGCTCTGGAGGCTCAAGTGGCCTCCTGAGCACCGTCTCCATCTCCTCCAGGACTACGTGATGCCTGGCCTCCAGACTTGCCAGGACGCTCCGCAGATTGCGCTGGAAGGCGGCAGCCACGCTCGGCAGGCCGAACGACATGCAGACGTAGTTGTGAGGCGGACCTTCGCACCAGCCAGCGCGTGAATGCCAGAAGCGCTCCTGAGATGCAGCCCTGTTGAGCTCTGGGATGTTGATGCAGACGCGCAGCTCACCACCCTCACCCGGGTGGAGAGCAGCGCCAGGTGGGCGGCGGTCGCCGCGTATGACTCTTGCTTCCTGAAGCTCCTGGGTGGCCTTGTCGATGAATTCCTGGGCACCAGGCGCTCCTCGCCCGGTGCCCTCCTAAGGGTAACGTGCCACGAAGCACGCCTCCATGTGGTGCCCGAGCGCCTCCCTTGTGATGTTGGCCAGGTCTGAGGTCCTCTAGAAGAGAGCCCCCGAGCCCTACCCGAGGAGGGTGCCGGGCGCGCCTACCTATGCGAGGGAGGAAGGCGCCCTAGGCGTGGGCGCAGATCCTCAGGTGACTCCACTGGAGGTGCCGCTCCCTTGAGGTCTAGTGCAGAGTGGCCGCTTCTTCTTCTTTTAGTTGGCCTCGGGAGGGTACTGCTCACCCGCGCTATCAGGGTCTTCGATTGATGCAGCTTGGAAGGCGCGTTCGAGAGAGCAGACCGCGTCTCTTTCTTCGCAAGGGACCGTGATGATTCCGCTGCTTCCCGACATCTTGAGGACGTTGTAGCCATGGTGGGTGACTGCCATGAACTTGGCTAGCGCGGGTACCCAAGGATGGTGTTGTACAACAGGCGGATGTGGGCGACGTCGAAGTCGACGAGCTCAGTGTGGTAGTTGTCGCGCTGACCGAAGGTGACAGGGAGACGAACTTGCCCTATCGAGTGGTGGAGCCGTTAGTCACTCCTGAGAAAGGCCTGGTGGGCTGGAGCTGATCGTATGGCACTTGAAGGCTGTCGAACGTCTCGATGGACAGGACACTGAGCCCTGCGCCGCCGTCGATGAGGATCTTGGTGACTTTGAAATTGCTGATGACGGGTGAACAGAGCAACGGGAGAACTACGATGGTTTCCTCACACTTGAGCTGGTCCGCCGAGCTAAAGGTGATGGCGTACTTGGACCATCTGAGCGGGCACGTGGCCTCGAGCTTGGGGAGGGCTGCGTTCACCTCACGAGAGAATTGCTTGAAGATGCGCTGGGAGGCTGGGGCCTGAGCGCCACCCAAGATGCAGGCAATGGCGCGCGGCTCCTGGAAGCCCCCAGCCCCTTCGTCCTGCTGATGGTCATCGTTCCTTCTTGGCGGCGGCAGCGGAGGGAGACCATGCTTGCCCTCAGGACGGTCCTCACGAGGCTGGTCCTGCCAAGCGCCCTCACGAGGATGGTACTGCCAACAATCCTTGTGAGGCTAGTCGCACCACTCCTGGCGGGGCCCGCGGTCGTCCCAACGTCCTCCACCTTGTCCACCTCCTCGGTCGTAGCCCCAGTCATTGCGCTCGGGGTTTCGACCGAAGCGTCCATCTCGAATTGCCCTAAGCTCTTGACAATCGTTGGTGTTGTGGGTGCACATGTTGTGGAAGGCGCAGAACGTACGACTGCCCTTGGACGACTGGGGAACATCTCGGCCGTGCTTGGTGTCCGATTCTGCCACAAGCACGGCCACTCCTTTACGCTTCACGTCCTTGACCTTGGCCTTCTTCTCCTCTGTATCCGCAGCGGGGAGCTCGAGGAGGGAGGGACACCCCTCCTCTGCTCTTGCACACTTGGTTGCTATGTTGAACAGCTCCAAAGTCATGCACAACTCTTTGTGGATAGCGAGCTCCTCCTTCATCTTGATGTCGCGGACGCCGTTGGGAAACGCTGAGATGATGGCCTCGCCGTTCACCTTGGGGATCTTCATGCGCACGCCATTGAAGCACTGGATGTACTTTTGCAGGGTCTCTCCCGACTATTGCTTGATGCGGCGCAGGTCACCCATGGCCGGGGGTGGTCGCGAGTGCCCTCGAAGTTGGTGACGAAGCGGTCGCGCATCTCATCCCAGGAGGAGATCGAGCCTGGAGGCAAGTTCAGGAGCCATGAGCGAGCGTCGTCCTTGAGAGCCATGGGAAACCAGTTTGCCATGACCTTTTTGTCGCCTTTGGCCGCCTTGATGCTCAGCTCGTAGAGCTACAAGAACTCTGCAGGGTCGGGGGTGCCGTCATAGCGAGGAGGCAGATCCGGCTTGAACTTTCCTCGCCAGATGAGGCTACGCAGCTCGGGAGTGAAGGCGCGACAGCCTGCTGTGGCCACCGGGGCCCGTCGTGGGGGCGGAGCTTGATCTTGGTGCCCCTGCACCTCCACGGCAAGTGGTGCATGGCCCCGCCGTAGCAATCAATCCTGACGTGGTGGTGCTGGGAGCGGTGGAGCGTTTTCTTGCGGACGGGGGATCTCTTGGCAGCTTCTTTCCTCGTGCATGGGCACACGGCACGGTGGGTCGTGCCATGGGACCGCACATCATGAAGTGAGGACACCTTCTTGACGCGGAGGAAGCGGAAGCGCTCCATGAGCCACAGGCCTCGGTGCGAGGGCACCATCTTGTTGCGGAGGAGTCGGAGGCGCTCCGTGAGCCATATCGCCCACAGCCGGGGGCGGACGGGGCAGCGAGAGGGATGGTGCAGGAGAGCCCTCCGCGGCACTGACGAGCTCGGCGATGCTGTCCAACCAGTCCTCGTAGAGGTTGTCAACGGGGCGGTAGCGCAGAAGCTCGCGTGCCATGAGCAGCGCGGCCTGCGTGTCCGTGGGGGCGCGATGAGCGTGAGACGGTGAGCCGGCCGGAGTCAGTGACGGGGTGGTGGTGCTGTCGTCACGGCGCACGGAGGGTGCAGCGAAGAGGCTTGCTGCTCGTTCACCGCCGGGCCGGTGGTGGCGTTGGTAGCAGGCGACGGAGAACAACGGGGAGGCCCGCCAACAGGGGCTGTCTGAGCGACGCGGGTGGCGAGGGCGGCCTGGCGCGGGCCCGGCGAGCGTCGGCCATGAACTTGGTGAAGTGGTGAAGCACGGATAGACAAAGGAGAAGGCTTCAGCGCACCCCGCCCTGGTACGCCAAATGTCAGATTTCAGGTTTCGGCAAAACCCTTGAGGTTCGAACACTGGGGTGCGCACAAAGATCTCTCCCCTTCCCTAGCTCGCACTCTGTATGATCTCATGGCCTAGGTCGACAAACCCGAAGAACGAGAGACACAAGATTTATACTGGTTCGGGCCACCGTTGTGGTGTAATACCCTACTCCAGTGTGGTGTGGTGGATTGCCTCTTGGGCTGCGGATGAACAGTTACAAAGGAAGAACAGCCTCATGAGGGGAGGTGTTCTTGTGCTTGGTGAACTTGTGTGGTTGGGGATGATCTGGATCTGGATGAACTGACCACCACTTCTATGGTGGTGGCTACTCCTATTTATAGAGGCCCTGGTCGTCTTCCCAAATATTGAGCGGGAAGGGATCCCACAATGACCAAATTCGAAGGGGGACAACTAGTACAAGCTATCCTGACAAAAGTAGTCTTCGCCTGCCAAAGGCTTTGGTGGTGATGCCGTCTTGGGCTCCACGGTGACCTCCGTCCTACTAGTCTCGGTCTTGTTGCATCAATATGGAAACGTTTGCTGAGTCCTCGGGACTCCTCGCCTGTGCTTGCCTCTTTAGCACCAAAGAGGAAACGAGGACACTGCACGCTGGCACCCGCCTGGCTCCAGTCATCATGGCTTACGTCACAGGAACCTCGCGAAGTGTCCTCTGCCTTGATCTCTCCGCCCCTCATGAGCCAGCCTATTGAGGCCGCCCCTGAGGAGGTCTGCGTCATCCGCCTAGCGAGGCTTGGCCCCTCACGAGGGTCTTGAGTGTTTGCTGGTGAAGATGGGCCTACAGGGCCGCTGGGGGAGCCACGATGTGGGCCGCAAGCAGGCAGGTCTGGGGACCCCCGTTCCGAGAACGCTGACACCGTCCTTGATAATAAGGCGAGCCATCAATCCTGTTGTTGATGCAACAGAGGAACTCTCAATGATAGCACCAATCTCGGTGTCAAAACCGCCAGATCTCGGGTAGGGGGTCCGAAACTGTGCGTCTAAGGATTGATGATAACAGGAGACAAAGGACACGATGTTTTACCCAGGTTCGGGCCCTCTCGATGGAGGTAATACCCTACATCCTGCTTGATTGGCTTTGATGAGTATATGGTTGCAAGTGTTGATATACCACGAGATCGTAATGGCTAAACCCTAATTGTCTAGCCTGTATGATTATGATTGCCTCTACGAACTAAACCCTCCGGTTTGTACAGACATCGGAGGGGGCTAGGGTTATACAGACTCGTTTTACAGAGAAAGTAATATTCATATCCGCACGCTAAGCTTGTCTTCCACGCCAAGGAGAGTCCCATCCGGACACGGGAGGAAGTCTTCTGTCTTGTATCTTCACGACCCATTAGTCCGGCCCATGTCATATAGTCTGGACGCCCGAGGACCCCTTAATCTAGGATTCCCTCAGTCTTGAAACCAAGATGGATCTTCTCCGAAGAGGTAACGGTCCCTCGCGATGGAGTGGATCCGGATGGATGAGCGAAGCTCTATCTCACATATGAGATAACACAACGCTAACCTTAACTAGGAGGAGGAGGTCTAATTAGTCTTTGTGCAAATGTGGGCGAAGTGAAGGAGTAAACGGGCCTCGGGCCCGAAGCTGTGCGCCGACAGGTACCAGACGTCTGGTGGATTACGGTTGTCCGGTGTCTCATGGGTGTCTAGACGTCTGGTAGCATCAGACATCCTCTGTTTTGGCTCAGGTGCGGTGACGCCGGTCGTCTGGTCCTGACCGGACGTCAGCTTGCTGGGAGGTGTGGCCGGTCATCCGGTCCTGGGCGGATGTCCGCTCGCTATAGCTCTCATTGGATGGGACTTGGGCAGGTTGGGCTTCAGGTGCCGGACGTCCGGTTCCGACTGGTCGTCCGATGGCTGTAGCTTCTTCGGCATCTCTTTCTCTTGTCCCTCATCCTTGGTGTTCTCGCCGTCTTGTCCATTGGGTGTAGCTGATCCGTGGCTTTCCTCTAAGTACCAGATCACACGTAGGGTATCTGCATGAGGTAGTAGCCATGTCTCATATGTCGGAAGTAGAAGTTCGGGGAGGAGCGAGTTCACCTTATCTTTGATAGCCTTTGCTCGGGCTCTTGTCATTGGTCCAAGTGGTGGCGTAGGAGACGTAGGTAGGTCCATCGGGATGATCTTGGGATGCTCTGCATCAACTCACCCCCCCCCCCTTGGGAAAGATCCGACCTCAGATCAAAATCTTCATCACCATGGTAGGACGAGAGATCCTTGACGTTGAAGACGTCACTCACGTTGTACTTGTCGCGCGGGAGATCGATCTTGTAAGCATTGTCGTTGTAGCGTGCAAGCACCTTGAAGGGTCCATCCGCTCGTGGTAGAAGTTTGGACTTGTGTTCGTTGGGGAAGCGATCCTTGTGAAGGTGTAGCCACACAAGATATCCAATGTTGAATACCATGGGTTGCTTGTTAATGTTGAGCTTGGTCACGAGTCGTTGTACTTGGCACTCGATGGTGTGCCTTGTATCTTCATGCATCTTCTTGAGATAGTTCACTCATTCACTAGCATCCATATTGATGCGCTCTTGTAGTGGTAGAGGGAGAATGTCCAATGGGGAAAACCGGTTGATCCGTAGACGACCTCGAAGGGGGACTTGCCGGTAGTCGAATGTCTTGCGCGGTTGTAGGCGTACTCGGCGATTGGTAGGCACTCTTCCCACTCTTTGATGTTCCTCTTGATCAACATGCGAGGTAGAGTGGAGAGTGTGCGGTTTGTCACCACTGTTTGGCCGTCGGTTAGTGGATGGTATGTCGTCGAAAAGAGGAGCTTGATTCCGAGCTTGGCACATAAGGTCTTCCAAAAGTAACTCAAGAACTTGATGTCGCGGTCCGAGACAATCGTCTTTGGCACTCCATGTAGTCATAAGATTTCCCTACAATAGAGATTTGCAACATGTGAAGCATCATCTATCTTGTTGCAAGGAATGAAATGAGCCATTTTAGAGAATCGGTCCACAACAACAAACACGCAATCCTTTCCATTTCTAGTCCTAGGCAAACCAAGTACAAAATCCATGCTTATATCTTCCCATGGATGATATGGAATTGGAAGGGGCGTAAATAAACCATGAGATTGAGCTTTGGACTTAGCTTTGCAACATGTCGAACATCGGTTGGTGAAACGGTTGGCGTCGCGGAACATCTTGGGCCAAAAATAGTTCTTGGAGAGCGTAGCAAAAGTCTTGTCGCGTCCAAAATGTCCCACTAGTCCTCCTCCATGAGATTCTTGCAAAAGAAACAAACGAAGAGATGACTCGGGGATGCATAGTTCGTTAGCTCTCATAAGATAACCATCTTTGATGTAATAGCTTTCCCAAGATGTACGCGTGAAACATTTGGCATAAGGAATAGCAAAAGTAGGATCATGTGCATACAAGTCTTTTATGTGCTCGAAGCCTATGACATTCAATTCAAGTTTGGTGACAAGCATGCATATGAGGGAAAGAGTGTCCGCCACAACATTTTCCTTACCTTTAATGTACATGATGATATAAGGAAAAGACTTAATGAATTCACTCCATTTAGCATGATGCTTTTTCAACTTAGTTTGACCCTTAAGGTATTTAAGCGTTTCATGATCGGTATGAATGACAAATTCATGAGGGCGAAGACAATGTGCCCATTCATGCAAAACTCGCACTAAAGCATATAGCTCTTTGCCATAGATAGGGTAATTGAGTTGCACTCTGGAAAGTTTCTCACTAAAGTAAGCTATGTGGCGCTTCTCTTGCGTTAACACACCTCCTATGCCATTACCACTAGCATCGCAATGAATTTTAAAAGGTTTGTCAAAGTTGGGTAATGCAAGCACGGGAGCATGAGTAAGCAAATTCTTAAGCTCATTGAATGCGGTATCTTGGGATGGTCCCCAAACAAAGGGTGCAATCTTCTTACTCAAAGAATGTAAAGGAGAAACAATGGTGCTGAAATCCTTAACGAATCTATGGTAGAAACCCTCTAAACCAAGAAAACTACGCACTTGTTGCAAGTTGGTTGGTTGGGGCCAAGTTCTAATAGCATTGATCTTAGATTCATCAACATGAAAACCCTTAGAAGACACAACGAAACCCAAGAAAACAAGCTTGTCAACACCAAAAAGGCATTTGTCAATATTAGCAAGAAGGTGCTCTTTTCTAAGAGTTTGTAGCATGGTTCTAAGGTGGTGACATGGTCTTTTAGAGATTTGCTAAACACAAGAATATCATCAAAGTAGACCACAACAAATACACCAATATAAGGTCGAAAAACAAAATGCATGAGTCGCATGAAAGTACCGTGTGCTTCGGATAAACCCTTTGGCATAATGAGCCATTCATATAAGCCAAACTTGGTCTTAAATGCGGTTTTCCATTCATCACCTTCTTGGATGCGTATTTGATAGCAGCCACTTTTATGGTCAATCTTAGAGAAAATGGCAGCTCCGCTAAGTTCATCTAGCATATCATCTACACGTGGAATGGGGTAACGATAACGCACGGTAATAGAATTGATAGGACGACAATCGGAACACATGCGATATGTACCATCTTTCTTGGGAACAAGGATTACCGGGACGGCACAAGGGCTCAAACTTTCTCGAACATGGCCATTGTTGATGAGTTGTTGTACTTGCCATTGGATCTCCTTAGTTTCCTAGGGGTTGACGCGGTATGGAGCCTTGTTAGGAAGGGGTGCTCCGAGGATGAGGTCAATTCAGTGCTCGATGCCTCGTAGTGGAGGTAGACCCGGAGGTAGCTCATCGGGGAAACATCTTGGAATTCCTGCAAAAGAGAAGATAATACTAAAGGTAGATTGTGAGAGGTGTTAGATTTTGGTGCGTCAACCTTGCACAAAAGGACATAGTGCATGACACTTGATGGGTTCTCACACACTTCTCTCATCTCATGTTTGGTGGCAAATAGAACTAAATTCTTTTTGTCACTCATCGTGGAGGCACTCAATTTGGGCTTGTTGCGCTCACTCTCTTTTTGGTGGTTTGCTCTCTCACTATTCCCTCCATGATGGGTGGTTTGCTTGTCGGCGATCACTTGTCTTGGAGACATAGGGCGAAGGACGTACTCCTTTCCTTTCATCTTGAAGCTATAGTGATTCATTTGACCATTCTGGATGACACCTCGATCAAATTTCCATGGTCGTCCAAGAAGAAGGTGGCAAACAAACATTGGAATGACATCACACTCCAAAGTGTCTTCGTATGCTCCGATTTTGAAGGAGACTTGCACTCTATGCTCGACTTTGTTAGTGTCCGAGTCGCTAAGCCATTGAACCTTGTATGGATGTGGTTGCTTCATCTTGGCCAATTGGAGATTGGAGCAAAGTTCTTCACTTGCCAAGTTATGACAACTCCCTCCATCGATGATGACCTTGACGGACCTTCCATTAATGCAAGCCTTGGTATGGAATAGATAGCATCTTTGGTCTTCCTCTTGTTGATGTTGTAGAGTCAAGACCTTGGAGACAACGAGAGCGGGGCTTGGGTCTTCGTCACAAAAGACTTTCTTCTCTTCATCATTGTTCACTTGTCGCTGCATGGCCACTTGCTCAAGGGCTTCCATTTCTCCTTCACTCAAGGAGTCATAATTACCATCGTCGTTGAGGATCATGGTGCGCTTGTTTGTACACTCGAAATACTTGTGGCCTCGGCCTCCGCATGTAAAGCATTTGAAGGAACTTATCTTGATGGTCTCATCGATTGGGGTAGATGATGATGAAGCTCTTGGCATGAAGTTGCTTGTTGTAGGAGGATGACTTGAGGTTTATGAACTTTTCTTGTAACTCGACTTTTCGGCGTTGCTTGTAGATGGCTTGGTTGAGGTAGAAGGTGTTGGAGTCGTTAAAGCTTGGGTGTTGGAGAAACCATAGGACTTGGATGAGAACTTGGCATATTTGAAGTCATCTTGCACTTGACGTTCCGCCTTGGTGGCTTGATGCACTTGCTCAATGAGGTTCGAGTATGGTTGGAAATTGGAGATCTTCTTGATAGGATGATTGAGTCCATTCAAGACACGTGCCATAGTTTGCTCATCATCTTCCGTGACATTAGCTCGTATCATGGCAATCTCCATTTCCTTGTCGTATTCTTCAACGCTCTTGGTTTGTTGCTTGAGGAGTTGGAGCTTCTTGAAGAGGTCGTGGTTGTAGTATGTTGGCATGAAACGTGCTCTCATGACATCCTTCATTTGTGCCCAAGTAGTGATGGGTGGTTCACCTCTTGCCTCACGGCGCTCAATGACTTGTTCCCACCAAATGAGGATGTAGTCTTAGAACTCAAGGGATGCCATTGCGATCTTCTTCTCTTCCTCATAGTTTTGCAAACGAAATATTTTGTCAACCTTCAATGCCCATGAAAGGTACTCTTCGGGATCATTGTACCCATTGAACTTGGGCATGGTGAACTTTAGCTTGCCATATCATTGCTCTTCATTGTGTTGGCGTCGAGGCTGGTGACGTTCTTGACGAGGAGGATTGTCTCCCGCAACTTGCTCTTGTCGTGGAGGATTTCCACTGTCTTGTTCCTCTTGATGAACTTCTGGTTCTTGGCGAGGATGTCGTGGAACTTGACGATGCACTCGAGCTTGATAATTCCTCTCTTGAACTTCTTCGCGAAGTGCTTCTGATGCTCATGATTTTTGCCGGTTGTGCGTGGCTACGACTCGACTTGAATCTTAGAGGGCACGTTGCGCTTCAAGTGCTTGAGCTTCTCGTAATTGTTGTTCTTGACGTTGTGCCTCGGCATCTTGTGCATCTTGGTGTAGTCGCGCTCTCTCTTCCTCTTCTTGTTGGCATTGGCGTTGCCGTTCTTGTGCTTGCGCAAAAGTAGCTTGATTTTGACGGTGTCGTTGCCCTTGATAGTCATTGTCACGTAGAGGATTGTGGTTTGCTTGACGATCTTGGCGTTCGGCACATCAAAGAGTATTCGATGTCGGGGTACTTGACCCGGAGATGGTGTAGTCGGAGTGTCAACTTGAGTAGCTCCGTCTTGAGGAGGACAAAGTGGAAGAAGGGAGGTTGAGCAACAAAGCATGAATCTCGTCCATTCTTGCATCATTCTCTTGCTTGTGGTCATCAAGCTTGTTGTCAAAATAGTCTCTTGTACATTGCTCGGAGAGTTGCAAGTCGGTGGCGAGGTTGTCGATGTGTTCGCTCATTGCTTGTTGCTCTTGATGCAAAGCACGTTGGGCACCAAAGAGGTGGCTCTTTGTGATGTAGGAAGACATGTCATCATCTTGCTCGATAAAGAGTGGGTTAATAGAAGTACTTGCCCTCTCCATCATTCCAAGCAAATATGTGAGTGGGAGAAAGATAAGAATTTATACCAAATGTACCTTGACCGATGTTGAAGACGGATCAATGATCACTCAAATGTGGAACAATGAAATAGCACAATTGGTACCAATTCTTGTCGGTTTCTCACACCTACACAAAAAGCTTATAGTGGGGCTCAGTTAGGATGGTGGCACAAAATTTGATGCAATTGTTAGTGAGCTTCAATAATGTTGGAAAAGATTTACAAATTTGCAGATGCAACAAGTAGACCAAAGCAAGATATGGTACACGGGAACTCACACACGGAGAGATAAATGGGGTTGTGCAACCAAGGAATGAGCCAAAATGTGGAAACCACGAAAATGATCTTTTTGCACAACACCAGAGAGACGCTATCACGATAGCACAATAGGCGGATACGAAGACTTTTGCACAACCTACTAAGCAAAAATGCAACGACTTCTATCCCAAGTTTGCTCTATGTATGGTGTTCCAATGATATGATCCAAGATGATCTAGTATGACAATCTTAATGTGGTATGATGCTACGGTTCTTTCTTAAAAGCTCTTTGCTTATCTTTCCCTTTTGCTTAAAAGCTTGGTTGGCTCTTTCTCTTTTGAGATCTTTTCTCATGCAATGCTTCACGAACCAAGATAGCAATCGTGTATGCCATGACAACTTTGTGACACAAAAGATGATACCAAGATATGCACCTATATGATATGGTATGTATGCTATGGGAAGTATGACCACTAATGTGCACAAGTGACGTTGCCGACAATACTCAAAGGCAATTCTCGATGGGTAAGATACGCAAAATTGGGCCATGATGGCTATCAATGCAATGGCAAGATTGTATAATGATGGTGTATCACGATACCAGGAAGAGGTTACCATTCTTGCTTACGGTATGGTGTCAAAATGGTAGAGTGGTTTTTGTCAATGACGAATCCGTGGCGAAGATGAGCGGTGGTGATGTTGATGCCGAACCGTCCCTAAGTAGTCAAAACACATTAGGAAACGGAAACCGCAACTCAAATTCCGAAAGCTAAATGTGGCATATATTGTGTCGGAGAGAGAAACAAGTAAGCAATGGTGGTTGCAGAAAGCGAGTGTGGTGTTGGGTTGCGTATGCGGAGGTGGAACTGGAGAGGTGGTGGTGACCAAACTGAATTTTGCAGTTTCGTCGGGGAACGTCGGACGTCCGGTGGTGGTGCGGTCGTCCATTCGTCGGACGCCCGGTGACTTGTGGATGTCCGGTTCCTGGGCGGTTTTGGGCACGGGATGAACAACTATGGTTCGTGGTGGTGGTGGCAAAAACGGGTAAATCCGGGCGATTTTGTGGAAGGAAAAGGTGGAGATGATGGGGGAAAGCTAGATCCACTCGTGGCAAAGCAAATCCATGGATCAAATCCAACAAAACTTCATCACACCAACAAATGACAAAAAACATTGGCGCTATTTTTGGTGGGGATTTTCGAAATTGGGGAAAAACACAACAAACTCAAGCTAGAAAACGAAGAGGGGAGGCTCCGAAATCGTGATCAACCTGGCTTATGATACCAAGATGATGTAGGATGGAACCATAGATGGCCGATCTTTCACGGAAGGAGAAGATCCCATGATGAACATGAAGAACATGAGGGGGAACATGAGAGAATCACTCAAACCAACAAGAATGATCACACATATGCTAGATCCTCGAAACATAATACAAGATCCGAATCCAACAAAGGACAATACATAGGGTAACTGGTTCTTCTCCGTGAGGAGGTCTTGTTGTCTTCCCGTTAGGGGTCTTGAATCCAAGATGGATCTTCTCTGCAGAGGTAACGGTCCCTCGCGATGGAGTAGATCCGGATGGATGAGCGACGCTCTATCTCACATATGAGCTGACACAACACTAACCTTAACTAGGAGGAGGAGGATGTCTATTTATAGTCTTAGTGCAAATCTGGGCGAAGTGAAGGGGTACACGGGCCTCGGGCCTGAAGCTGTGCGCAGACAGGTACCAGACGTTCAGTGGATTATGGTCGCCCGGTGGCTCGTGGGCGTCCGAGCGTCCGGTAGTCGCCGGACTTCAGCTGGCTTTGGCTCGGCTGAGGTGACACCGGATTTCCGGAGATGGCCATTTGTCCGGTCACCGGCCATCCGATGGCATCGCACATACGCTATTTTGTCTCGGGTGCGGTGACACCGGTCGTCCGCTTGCTGGGAGGTGTGGCCGGTCGTCCGGTCCTGGGTGGACGTCCGCTCGCTGTAGCTCTCATCGGACGAGACTTGGGCAGGTTGGGCTTTAGGAGTCGGACGTCCGGTCCCGACCAGTCGTCCGGTGGATGTAGCTTCTTCGGCAGCTCTTTCTCTTGTCCCTCATCCTTGGTGTTCTCCCCATCTTGTCCATTGGGTGTAGCTGATCCGTGGCTTTCCTCCGAGTACCTGATCACACATAGGGTATCCGCATGAGTTAGTAGCCATGTATCCTATGTAGGAAGCGAAAGTTCAGAGAGGTGCGAGTTCACCTTATCTTTGATAGCCTTTGCTCGGGCTCTTGTCATTGGTCCAAGTGGTGGCGTAGGAGATGTAGGTAGGTCCATGGGGATGACCTTGGGATGCTCTGCATCAGAAATTATATCCTACTTGTGGTGCATTATTCGATGTTAATTATGCTTAATGCTCACTTATGAGATTATTTGTTTTTTGGTTGGACGCTTCTCAATCTTTTGCTAGCCTTCATTTTGCACTAAGTATGATCACTACTTGTGCATCCAAAAACCTTGAAACCAGTTTTGCCACATGAGTCCACCATATCTACCTATTTGCGGTATTCTTTTTCCGTTCTAAGCAAATTTGTATGTGCCATCTCTAATTTTCAAAATAAACTTCTCTTTTGTGTGTTCGTACGACTTGTGGAGCGGTGAGGGGTGGCTAATATTTTCCATGCTAGATGTGTTATTCTCACGATGAGTGTTTATTCACTTGTCATTGCATGTAAGTAAGGCAATGGTATTGGGGATGCCTAGTCTCGAGATAAAAAATTAATTTACTTTATGTTGTAAAATAATAAATTCCTTGGAAAGTGTTGGTATGGAAGGCACCCATGGATACGGTTAGCCATGGAAAGTGAAAGTTTGCTGGAAAAAGGAATAAACTTTATTTTCTGTTTGGGATCCGCCTATGATATATCTAGCATGGGAAGTGTTGGGAACTCTAAGTCATTTTCATTGGTGGGAAGGACACAACTCCCAAAATGTTTTTATCTCTAAGTTTTTTCTCTTTGAGCTCTGGCACCTCTACAAATCCCTACTTCCCTCTGCGAAGGGCCTTTCTTCTACTTTATGCAATTTTTGTTTTTGAAATTTAGTCTCCATCTTCTCTTATAAAAGCACCAACTAGGAGGCACTATGATCGTACTTGAGCATTGGGTGCTGTTAATATGCGAGTGTGTTTCATGAATGGATCAATGATTGAGCATGATGGGCTAGGGATAGCTTATTTTAGCGTTGATATTTTGAAAAACATGGTTGCTTGTTGATATGCTTGAGTATGTAAGTTATGATGTCAAAACTCGACTATTGCTTTGAACAATGTAAAAGTCCAAATGTACATGCTATAAAGAAAAGAATATGACATGACATGTTAGGCTGCATTCCACGTCAAAAATTCTGTTTTTACCACTTACCTACTCGAGGATGAGCAGGAGTTAAGCTTGGGGATGCTGATATGTCTACAACGTACATATAATTTTTGATTGTTCTATGCTGTTATATTATCAATCTTGGATGTTTTGTAATCATTTTATATAATTTTTTTCTACTAACCTATTGACATAGTGCCAAGCGCCAGTTGCTGTTTTTTGCATGTTTTTTACATCGCAGGAAATCATTACCAAACGGAATCCAAATGCAATGAAACTTTACGGAGAATTTTTATGGACCAAAAGACACCTAATGGGCCAAGGCAGTGCCTAGGGGGTGCTCCGAGGGGAGCACAACCCACCAGGGCGCGCGAAGAGGCCCAGGCGCGCCCTGTTGTGTTGTGCCCACCTCATGTGCCCCCGAACCGCCTCTTTGCTCTATAAATACCCCAATATTCCAAAAATCCTAGGGGAGTCGACGAAAATCATTTCCAGCCGCCGCAGTCCGGAACCGCCAGATCCAATCTAGACACTATCACGGAGGGGTTCACCACTTCCATCGGTGCCTCTCTGATGATGCGTGAGTAGTTCTTTGTAGAACTTCGGGTCCGTAGTTAGTAGCTAGATGGCTTCCTCTCTCTTGTTTGATTCTCAATACAATGGTCTCTTGGAGATCCATATGATGTAACTCTTTTTGCGGTGTTTTTGTTGGGATCGGATGAACTTTGAGTTTATGATCAGATCTATCCTTTTATATCCATGAAAGTTATTTGAGTTTCTTTGATCTCTTATATGCATGATTGCTTATAGCCTCATATTTCTTCTCCGATATTTGGGTTTTGTTTGGCCAACTTGATCTATTTATCTTGCAATTGGAAGAGGTGCTTTGTAGTGGGTTCGATCTTACCGTGCTTGATCCCAGTGACAGAAGGGGAACAGACACGTATGTATTGTTGCTACTAAGGGTAAAATGATGGGGTCAATCTCTACATAGATAGATCTTGTCTACATCATGTCATCATTCTTATTGCATTACTCCGTTTCTCCATGAACTTAATACACTAGATGCATGCTGGATAGCGGTCGATGTGTGGAGTAATACTAGTAGATGCAGGAAGGAGTCGGTCTACTAATCTTGGACTTGATGCCTATATAATGATCATTGCTTGGATATCGTCATGGTTATTTGAAGTTCTATCAATAGCCCAACAGTAATTTGTTTACCACCATTTGCTATTTTTCTCGAGAGAAGCCACTAGTGAAACCTACGGCCCCCGGGTCTCTTTCTCATATTATTTGCCTTCGCGATCTATTTTATTTGCCTTTTATTTTTAGATAAATAAACCAAAAATATAGAAATACCTTGCTATAATTTATTCTTATTTATTTTATTTGACGTTCGATCTATCAATCTACTACAATTTTATTCACGTTCGTTTGCCCATCTTGGGGCGCCGCTACCCGAAAGGGATTTACAACCCCTTTTACACGGGTTGCGAGTAGTTGTTATTTGTGTGCAGGTGTTGTTTACATTGTGTTGCTTGGTTCTCCTACTGGTTCGATAACCTTGGTTTCACATCTGAGGTAAATACCTACCGCCATTTTGCTGCATCATCCCTTCCTCTTTGGGGAAATACCGACGTAGCTTCAAGCGACATTAGACCGTCGGATCTAGCTACGCTCCAATGGATGTTGTCTTGTTAGGATCCATAGGGTGCACTTGAAATTTGACTATTTCATCTGCTGGTTTGAAGGAGGTGGATTTGGACCTCTTATCGAGGATTACATTATCTTTGTCCATTGTGGAACGCAGAGTGGTTAACTCTTTAGCCGCGAGGGCTTCGGATAGGGCCTCAAGGGCCAAGGATGCAGTTTTGTTTTCGGCACGGAGTGCTATATCCGGGTCGCTGGTGATAGTGATTACTCCGTTAGGCCCTGGCATTTTGAGCTTCATGCACTACTGGAATCAGGATCATTGCCATTAGCAAGATCTTTGCCGTCAGCTAGCTGAGGGCAAAGAGGGTCTTTGCCATCAGCTTGACGAAAACAGACAGCAAAGAATGAGCTGACGGCAAAGAATGAGCCTTGGCTTGATCCACTTGTCACATCCCTAGTTCTGGTACGACCTAGGCTAGCCTTCATGTTTGCATCATGTTTAAATTTCATTGAAATTTGAAATGGGGATTTGTGAAACCCTCAGAATCATTCTGGAAATGACCCAAATAAAAAAATTGCTCCAAAAAGGTCCAAGAAAATGCTCATGTTGCTCTCTGAAAATGTTGGACAGAGATAAAAATCAAAGCAACATTTTCAGGAGCTCATAAGTACTTATTTTGGGTGTTTGGAATTAATGCAGTAATTATTTGCTTTGGATATATATTGTTATATATATATAATATTTTCCAAAACATATGCTAGTAGTTGAGGAGCTCTGGAATAATACCACTAGCCCCTGCAAAAATTGGCATAAGAAAATAAAATGGTTTAGTATTTTTATTAAACCAAACAAATGTCATAAAATAGAAAAGAAAACAAAAAGGAAAAGGCTTACCTGGACCTTACCTACGGCCTGGCATTGTGCGGCCCAGCAGGCCGGCCCAGCCAACTGGCCGCTCCAGTCATCTCCTAGCTCACGCCAGGAGGACGAGCGCGTGGCTATCCCACACGAGCACGCGCCCCGGCCACCTCTTCCCTGCCTGCTTCATCCCAGATGCATCTAGGCGACGCCACGCACTCCCCTCGACCCTCTCCCACTCTCCCCCATGCTCATCCCCTCCCCTGGACCTCTCTCTCACCCCCCCGAACGGCTTCGTCGCCGCCGCTAGCTGTTGTCACGCTCACTGCCTCCCCCTCGCCCTCTCTTCGTGTCTGCAAGCTCCGCCACCTCTCCGTCTACCTCTCCGTCGAGCCACGCGCCTCAGGAGCAACTGCAACGCCACCACCACCGTCATCTTCAACCTCGAGCGTCCGAGATCGCCTGCAATGCCACGTCGCCGTCCGGCCTCCCCCGAGCCCGCTGACGCCTCCATACGACGCGGGGTGAGCCCCTCTTCGTTTCGCCCTAAAGCCTATCACCCCGCACGTCCTCTAGCGCTAGCGCCGCCGTGCCCGAAGCTCACCGCCGCACAACCATGTCGCCGTCGTGGCCTCTGTCACATAGTGCTGCAACCGAGCACATAGCCGTGCTCAGCGCAACGCCAGGAGGCCGTAGATGCCTTCCGCAGCCCCTGTCGTGCCCCGTAGCCTGTTCCCGTTCGAAGCCGTGCTCCGGCCGCCGCGCCGAGCTCCGCTCCGGCCGTCCCCGCCTCTCCCACTTGCCCCATAGGACGCGGACGAGCTCTGGCTCATCGCCCGTGGCCTCCACCGCCCAATTGGTCGCCGGAAGGCGAATCCCGTGCCCCTCCGCCGCGTTCTGCCTCGCCGGCGGCTAAACGCCGCTAGGATTGACCGGGGTTTGACCTTCCCCCCTTGTGTCACTGACGCGTGGGCCACCCCCCTGACATTTTTAGTTAGTATTAGTTTAACACTAATTAACCTAGGTTAGTTAGCTAGTTAGTCGCTGACCAGTGGGCCCGGCGCCCACTAATCCTAATCAGACTAAATAAACCCCCCCCCTGTTAACTAACTGAGTCACTGACGTGTGGACCCCACATGTCAGGTTTGACTTGGTCAGCGCCATTGACCTGCTGACGTAAGCATGACACTGTGCTGACGCAATATATCATTTTCTGGTTTTAAATTAAATCAGGAAATTCCAGAAAATAATATAAACTTCAAAAATTCATAGAAATTCAACCGTAGCTCAGATTGAAATAATTTATATATGAAAAATTATCAGAAAATTGCAATCTATCCACCTGTACCACTTTCATGCATGACAAACTAACCTATACATGCTTTATATTTGAAAACACATAAATGGCATTTATAAGAGCTTATTTTGGAGATGCATTTGAATCTTGGTTCAAATGGACTTCAACCAAATGAATTCTAGTTGAATTAGTGTAAACAACATCACATCTACATGCCATGTTCATGCATCATATTGTTGCATATCATGGTGTATTGATTGTTGACACCGTTCCTTCTCGATAGGTCTTGCTCCGGAGAGTGCTCCAGAGTACCTGTCTGAGGAGCAGTGCCCCCCTGTTGATCTACCAGGAAAGCAAACCCCCTTGTTCATTCCAATACAATCCTACCCTCTCGCTCCTTCTCTTTTATTGCATTAGGACAACAACGATTCAACTGCTACTTTATGCTGCGGTAGTTGAACCCATTCCTCTGCATGACCTGTCATTGCCACAGTAAATAGTTAAAACCCACTAGTATGTGTAGGAGTTGATTGAGCCATCTTGTGTTCCTACCATGCCATGCCTGCTATTGCTTAGAGTTGTGTCAGGTCTTATTCATTGGGAATGAATTGGAGTGCGGTGCTATGTTCTGATGTTGAGAGTTAAGTATGTGAACACGATTTGGTAAAGGTAGCGGTGAGAGGCCATGTAGGAGTACATGGTGGGTTGTCTCATTGGAACCGTCCTTAAGCGCTGAGTTCCGTGTATGTTGTCCAATGACTAGCTACTACCACACATTGGAATGCTTAAGTGCCCCTCTCGACTTATTAACCAACTTGATCCCTATCCAGGAGTTGCAAATAGTTTCTGGTGTTTGTAGGTAGTGTTAGTAGTCTACCAAGTGGCACCCGACCAGGTGGGCTTGGGATAGACTAGGCACAGTGGCACGGTGTACCAAGTGGCACCCGGATGGTGGGCTTGGGAACCCTGCTCACATTGTTTGGGGCCGTGAGCGACACCCTGGCCGGATCTCCTTGCGGATGGAACCCGAATAGGCGATGAACCTAGATGAGAGACTTGTGTGGTTAGTCAGGTCGTGGCCGACACCCTCACCAGGCTTCCGCTTGAAGGTTGCCGAGGTACATGATGTGTACATGGTGATAAGTGGTGAGAGCGTGTGTGAAGAAGTACACCCCTGCAGGGTTATCATGATCTATTCGAATAGCTGTGTCCTCGGTTATGGACTTCTTGGATGCTTATGTGGTACATAGACAACTTAAAGTGGATACTCTAAAATGCTCAAGACAAGTGTGAGTGCTATGGATGGCCTTCTCGTAGGAAGACGGGGATGAATCCATAGTAGTGTATAGATGTGGTGATTAGTGGACTCGTGTGCGCTGCCTCACCTCAAAGAAGTTTCTCGTTGTCGTAGAACAGGATAGCCACTGAGTCAAAGCTAGCTTGCTGCAACTAAACCCCACTTTGCCTTCTTGATACTAATGCATGTATGATAGGATCTGATGTAAGTCTTGTTGAGTACCTTTGTACTCACGTTTGCTTTATTCATGTTTTGCAGGTGAGACATCTGTCTCACTAGTAGTACCGCTTGGACTTCGACGAGTAGCTTGTTACCTCAGCTACGATCTTGTACCTTGGGAGGGACTTGTAGTTAGTCAGGCTTCTCAGCCTTTTCCTTTTGTAGTTGTCTGTACTCAGACATGTAATGCTTCCGTTGCTTGTATGCTCTGAATGATGGGTCATGTGACCCCTGTTTGTATTTAATGCTATGTGGCTCTTCTGGGCCTTTATCTATATGAGTTTGTGTTATGTTGTGATGCCATCTTGTACAGCACATACCTGCATGTTATGCGTACGTGTAACGTCTATTGCTATGTGTGGGATCCGAAAATCTAGTTGTCTATCCTTGGTAGCCTCTCTTATGGGGACATGTAGTCTAGTGCTTCCACCGAGCCATGGTAGTCCGCTATAGCCCGGTTTACCCGGAGTCCTGCTAGCCCAGCACTACTGCTCCGGAACACTTAGACTGGCCGACATGTGATTCAGTTCGTTCCTGTGTCTGTCCCTTCGGGGAAATGTCACATGGTGACATCCGGAGTCCTGCCTAGCCTGCTACAGCTCGGGTTCCCGGAGTCCTGTTAGCCCAGTTGCTACAGCCCGGATTCACACGCTGCTGACCGACATGGTCGACGTTGTTTCATGTATGCCTGTCCCTGTAAGTTAGTGCAGCTTTGGGTTCACGACTAGTCATGTCGGCCCGGGTTCTCTGTCATATGGATGCTAGCGACACTATCATATACGTGAGCCAAAAGGCGCAAACGGTCCCGGGCCATGGTAAGGCGACACCCGTGGGAATACCGTGCGTGAGGCCGCAAAGTGATATGAGGTGTTACATGCTAGATCGGTGTGACTTAGAATCGGGGTCCCGACACCACCCATCCAGCCGCAGCCACCCGAACCCCTCGGCCCCGTGCGCCTCCTGCATCGAGCGCCTCCTCGCCTGAGGCCGTCCTCGCCGCTTGGATCCGTTCCCCGGGTCGCTGGACCTCCCTGCAAGCGTCACCACCGGTGGCCACAGGTCCAATGCCATGTCCCGCCTCCTTCCCTCGTTCTTCCTCCTCCCTCTGTATTCATCTCTCTCTCAGGGCTCTCTCTCTCTTGGACAGGAACCGCCATGACCTGAGCTCGACCTCGAGGTCCCTTCGCCGTCTTCTACAGCTGCTGCTCTACTGCTTTGCCCGCTGGTAGCCAACACCCCTCGCCCGTGAGACCCCACCGCGACGCTCCCATTGATTCTTTCTCTTATGCCCTCTGACCTCCCCTCCTCTCCCCTCTTTTCTTTTGAAAAAGAAGGAGCATGACCACTTCATCCATGGCGACGCCCTCGTCCCGTCTCGATCCAGTGGATCCGGATGCCCAGCGCCGCTCGCCGCCGTCCGCCAAGATTCTGCGCCGCGCGCCAAGTCCCCCTGCATCGCGTCGCCCCTGCTTCGTCTCGCTGCTGGTGGAGTAGCGAGCCATCGCCTGCCTTGACCACCTACAGAACGACGACCGCGACCGCACGTGCCTGGGCCGGCCTCGCCTCGGCCCAGCTGGCTCTGCCTGCCCCATGCCTCTCCACCGACTGGGCCTTGGCCCATGGTGAGCAGCCCAGTCTGCCCAATAGTTTTGGCCCGCGTAGTGTTTTTTTCATGTCTGCGATTTTAGCATTGTTTGGCGAACTGTGGTTTTTACAGAAAAGCCCTCATTGTTCATGCATATAATAACTCAAAAACCGTGCATTAGATTAAAATGATTTAAACATGTAAAATGCTTAGAATTTCATCTAGTTTCATAATATGCAACTTTCATCCATGTTTAAAATGATGTTTGCTTTCAATTTGCTAAATGACATGTTAAAATGGTTTATTTCATAACTAATTAAACGTAGCTCCGAATTAAATAAACTTTATATGTGAATGGGGTAAAAATGCATAGATTAACATGGTGCAATTTATCTTCCTGTTTAACAACTCTAACTTCCTATTTAACAACTCTAAAATTGTGTATAGGACAGAACAGTACCAAATTCAAAATATGCACATGGGGATTTTCCAGAATTGTTGTTTATTGTTTCCAGCCTCATTTAAACTTGTCTAGATAGATAGTTTACTCATGCTTCACCTCTTGCCATGTTAAGAACATTTAAAATTGTTAGGTATATAAACGGGAGAGAACTAAATAAATGAATGTGGTGTTTCTCCAATATGCAACCCGTTGCATATTGAGCTCCACTTAACTTGTAGTATGGTTTGTTGCACTTTGTCATGCCATGCATCATTAAACCGGACATGCATCATACTTGGTTGTGCATCATGCCATGTTCATGTGGTGGTTGTTTACCATGATGTTTGCTTCTTTCCGGTTGTGCTTCCTCTCGTTAGTTCCGGTTTTATTGCAACTGTGAGGATGTTCGACTATGTTGGTTCATCTACTTCATGGATCTGGTCTTCTTCCTTGCGGGATTTCAGGGAAGATGACCGTTATCATGGATACCACTACTATCTTTGCTTTGCTAGTTGTCTCGATGCTATCGCTATGTCGCGCTACCTACCACTTGTTTATCAAGCCTCCCAAATTGCCATGATAGCCTCTAACCTTTTCCACCATCCCAACAATGTTTGTTTGGCTATGTTACCGCTTTGCTCAGCCCCTCTTATAGCATTGCTAGTTGCAGGTGCAGTAGCAGTTTGTTCCATGTTGGGACATGGATATCTTGGCATATCACAATATCTCTTATTTAATTAATGCATCTATACACTTGGTAAAGGGTGGAAGGCTCGGCCTTTTGCCTGGTGTTTTGTTCCAGTCTTACCACCTTAGTTTCCGTCATACCGGTGTTATGTTCCTTGATTTTGCATCTCTAACACGATGAGGGTTTATGGGCCCCTCTTGAGAGTTTGCTTTGAATAAAACTCTTCCAGCAAGGCCCAACATTGGTTTTAACATTTCCCAACATAATAAACCTGATAATTAATTAATTGGCATAGGGGGTCGCGTCCCCGAGGATTCTTTTCAATATAATACAGGGGGCTAGTGCTAATGGTGTTGGTCCCAAACGGGTAGCCTGTGGGGCCACCTTGGGAAACTCGAGGGCTGGTTTTACTCATAGCTTGACCCATCCGATCGTGGCCTGAGACGAGATATGCGCGGATACTATCAGGGTGTCGGCACGTCGGGAGGTCTTGCTGGTTTTGTTTTACCATTATCGAAATGTCTTGTGCACCGAGATTTCGAGTCTGATCGGAGGGTCCCAAGATGGAAGATTGTCTCTGCGGATTGTGAGCTTGTCATGGGCTAAGATGGGACACCCCTGCAGGGTTTAAACTTTCGAGAGACGTGCCCGTAGTTATGTGGCAGATGGGAATTTTTAATATCCGGTTGTAGAGAATTTGTCACCAAATTCGAATTAAAATACACCAATCATGTGCGTAACCGTGACGGTCTATTTTCGAATGAGTTCGCAAGGACAACATGGTGGGGTTATGTTTGAATGTAAGTAGTTCAGGATCACTTCTTGATCATTACTAGTTTGCGACCATTGCATAGTTTCTCATCTTATTCTTATACTCGTAAGTTAGCCTCCATACAATGCTTAGTCGCTTGCTGCAACCTCACCACTTATCCATCCCATACCCATTAAGCTTTGCTAGACTTGATACCCATGGTAATGGGATTCCTGAGTCCTCGTGGCTCACAGATTACTACAACAACAGTAGCAGGTACAGGTAATGCGATGATCTGACATGGAGAGCAATGCTTGATTGCTTTTGGAGTTTTGCTTCTTATTTGATCAAGGGATTAGGTTCCGGGTCGGGGAGCCTGGGATTAGTGGGGTGGATGTTGTTCTTCTTTTTTGTTTGATTTCATCCGTAGTAGGATCCTACTCTTCTGTATGATGATTGCTATGTATTGATGAATTGTTGTATTCATGTTGTAGCTTGTGGCGAGTGTAAGATTTTATCTTGTATTCTCATCTATTCAGTACATGGTATGTTGTAATGATATCCACCTTGCTAGGCGCTCGAAATGCGGTTGTGCCCGAATCATGAATTCATCACATGATTGGGATAGAATCGCATCTTGGGTGCTACAAGTTTGTATCAGAGCCTTACCGACCTTAGGAGCCCCCTTGATTGATCGAACTGCTATCGTTGTTAAGTCTAGAGAAAAACTATTTTGAGTCTAGCTATATATCGGAGAGTAGGAATTCTTTTTACACCTCAGCCCCTTCGTCGCTCTGGTGAGGACTCCTGACGTAGATGTTTTGACTCCACTCTCCTCTTTTTCACTCAATATTTTTTTAGGATCACGCAGTTATTGTGGAATCGGTCCAATATCATTCTGAGGGGAGTTCTGTCTTGGTGCCTCTTGACATTTAGGGGTTGTGGCAGTGTCCCGGGGAGTTGAGCTCCTAGGTGTTTTTGTCACAGTGCTTATCATCTCAGTTCGGAATACCGGAGGACGCCGAGATAAAAAATGCTTCTATACTCTTTGTGGTGAGAGTAGTTTGACGACACCCAGTACTGGGGAGAGCGATCAGATGTATTGCCACATCTAGTATATTGGATGTTTTCGAAGGTCTGAGGTACATGATTTCTGAGGCTTTCGTGGTTATGTGTTGACAGATGGATACAATTGGAGTGTAGGATTTGTTAGTTGTGTGAGATATTTGTGCCTCCCTGTATCGCCAACACCAGATTGCATAACCAGAAAGTTTCAGGAGTTCATAGGTGGGAATTCAAGTAGTTACCTAGGTTTATCTTTCCACCAAATGCATGAGGGTTTATGTACTTGTTTCTGGATTATTCCGCAAGCCAATCCCTTGTTTTGTTTTGAGTTGTGGTATTTGAATTACTTCAATGTCAAGTGTTGATTCCATACCTTTTCCTAAGTGGTGTTCTCATATTTCTATGGGAGTGCTAATTCTTCTTGATCATCGAGATCGTCATGACAATTATTTTCCTACTGATGTGCTTCTCTTCAAGTGGATCCGATCATTTCAACATTTACAAGATCGATTCTAAGTTTTCTCTGTGGTGTCCGTTCCATCCGTCTTAAGTAGTCTTTATATTTCCACCCTCCCACCCTTCTTCTTCAAGAAACAAAAATTCTCAATATGGTATCCATTTTATTGACATGAAGTTATTTTCATTCTTTCCTTGAATGTTCTTAGCCGGTGATTTATCATGAAGATACTAAGGAAGCTTCCAGTTTATCATCCTTCGTTCTTGTTTTTTTCTTCTCGGGTGGACTAAATTCAAGCTTTCGGTGTTGATCATATCCCTTTCCTCGTTTCAAATGCTTTTCATGCGGGTGCACCTCTCCATCATTCACCTCTTGCTATTCATTTGTTCCGGAGTGTTCAAGATATCTCCAAAGATTCGCGTTTCCATTCTTAATCCATTCAAGTTATTTGGAGATTGTTATCTCATTCAATCCATTTAATTCAACCGGTGCAATCTATCTTTTAAAATCGTTCAACGGTGTTCTCTTTTGAGTGGCCCCTAACGGACAGGTCTTTTCCCAGGATCTTACCTGACTCTTCTAAATTTTTCAGAGTTATTCTCAAAATGTTTTAATGTGTGACGTAAGAATGGATTCCATCAGTCATATGTTTTCTCTAAGATTTCTTCCAAAACATTTTTCATCGTTGGATCAACCTCTTTGCTTTTCATTCTTCCGTAGTGTCTCATCAATTATCATGGTGCTTCTCATCATCATTCTCAAGAATTGAAGACCGAAGAAGAATTTTTCCTAAATCTTGGTCCGTTCTCTTGAAGATTCGTGGTTCTAGATTCATGCCATCCTCTCAAATCATTTCCAGTCACGAGAATTGTTTTCATACCCATCCGAAGCATTTCACGAGTTCTTTCCATTCTATTCCTATGAAGGGCATCATTTCGGGCTTATTCGTTCTCAATGTTCAGCTCTCATTCCCCAATTGTTCCGGTGCATCGTTCAAGTATTCTCTAGTCAGCTTATGATCTATTCACTCTCATGTATCTAAATTCTGTCAAGTATCTTTATTCGTTTTCTAATTCTTCTCAGTTAATTGTGCCTTTGCTACTGTCAGATTTCGGGCTCCGGCAAAACCCTTGAGGTTCGAACACTGGGGTGTGCATGAAGATCTCCCCCCCCCTCTCTAGCTCACACATTCTACGATCTCACGGCCAAGCTTGACGGACCCAAAGAACACGAGACACAAGATTTATACTGGTTCGGGCCACCGTTGTGGTGTAATACCCTACTCCAGTGTGGTGTGGTGGATTGCCTCTTGGGCTATGGATGAATAGTTACAAGGGAAGAACAGCCTCCTGGGGAGAGGTGTTCTTTTGCTTCATGAGCTTGTGTGTTTGAGGATGGTCTGGATCCTCTCGGTCTCAATCCATCCCCTCCCTTGGTGGTGGCTAGTCCTATTTATAGAGGCCCCGGTCCTCTTCCCAAATATTGAGTGGGAAGGGATGCCACAATGGCCAATCTGAAGGGGGACACCTAGTACAAGATATCCTGACAAAAGTAGTCTTCGCCTGCCAAAGGCTCTGGTGGTGACGCCGTCTTGGGCTCCACGGTGACCTCCATCCTGCCGTCCTGCTGGTCTTGGTCTTGTTGCACCAATATGGAAACCTTTTCCCGATGCCTTGGAACTCCTCGCCTGCGCTTGACTCCTTAGCACCAAAGAGAAAACGACGACACTGTGCTCACTGGCGCCCGCCTAGCGCCCGCCTGGTCTTGATCGTCATGGCTTACATCATTGGAACCTCACGAGGTTCGCCTTGCCTTGATCTCTCTGCCCCTCGCGAGCCAGCCTAGTGAGGCCGCCCCTGAGGAGGTCTTGCATCATCCGCCTCGCGAGGCTTGGCCCCTCACGAGGGTCTTGGGTGTTTGCTGGTGAAGATGGGCCGCACGGGGCTGCTGGAGGAGCCATGCTGCGGGCCGCAGGCAGGCAAGTCTGGGGACCTCCTTTCCCAGTACGCCGACAACTACGTTCATTTTCAATACTTACGGTGGTTCATTCAAGATTTCTCTTCCTTCATTGTTGTATCAATCCGTTCGTTGTTTCCACATCCCACCGGTGGATCCATCAAGACCTTCTCAAGTTTGCGCTATATCTCTCCTCAATCCTTTTCAAGAGGAATAAGTAGTATGCCAAATTCGTTGCTTGTCATCAATTTAAATAGGTGAAGGATACGCATAAAATAATTCTTATTCTTGTTTCATCCAAGTGTATCTTTCTTTCCTGAGTTGTTCATCATATCACATTCTCGGTTCGAGATGCTTCATCTTTTCTTTTCGGTGTTCCAAGATCTCTCAGTTATTTCATCGCGAAGCTCCATCTAAATCATCACAAGGTTTCCATCTTGTTATCTATACGGAATTCTTCAAGAGGCTCAACATGGTGGTTTCTCAAGGATTCCTTTCATTCTTCAATTGTTCTACAAGATTTCTCTTGAAGTTATGACCCACCAAGATATACTCAAAATTAAACATGCTGCTCAACACATGTTTTGTTTTGAGGAGTTTAAATATTCTTCTTCTTCTTGCATTTCGAAGCGCAATTCTTTCTACCTTATCTTTTGATATGGTGATATGTCATTCTTGACAATTTCCGTTCGTGTTTCATGATTCACAAATTAGCAAGAGTAAGATATTTTAAATCCATCAATCTCTTTGTTGGAGTTATATTGGGTGATATTTCACCTACAGTCTTCCCCAAGGGAATGTTGCTCTTTGTGGTGATTATCTAGATCCAAGTTTTCTCCTTATCACCTCGGTGGAAGAAGCTTTCTAACTTTTCTAGCTCTCAATCAAATCTTTTTTTCCCGTGAGTGGTAGGTTGGCACCTCATAATTTTGAGATGTTTTCCATAAGCCCACAACAACCTTATCCTTTCGTTGTTAATAATCCAACAACTTCGTTCTAGCTTTTCCAGTAAGTGTGCTCTTTCAAGATCTTGTTTTCCTCCGTTCATTCTATTCCATTCTTTCATTTCTTCCAGAGGCATTGTGATGTTGCTCTCTTCGACCCATCATCTTGTTTTGTCAAGATCATGTTCTTTTATTGCTTATCCATTTAACCGGAGTGTTGTGTCTATCATTCCTCTTTTAACCGAAGTCTCATCCAAGTGCTTTCATTTTGCCAAGTTCATATTCTATTCCTTCCTTTTTCAAACTGAGTGTTGTCGTAATTGATCTTACCGTTCCTTGTACATCTTGTTCCAACCGGAGTGCTTGCATGCACACTCAAAACACGTTGAGAAACTAAACATTCATACCTGTCAGCGTCTTCAGGAGCCATGTATTGCGTCCCATTTTCAGAATCATCTCCACCGTGTTCTTCATGTGTAATAAGAGCCAAAGTCTCCTCATCATAGTCACTAGCGGACTGATAACCACCATCGTCAGTAGCAATCATCACACGCTGAGATTTGCATTCTCCTGCATAATGACATCTTCCCTTACAACAACGACAAATAATATCACTTGTGTGCCCTGTTGATGCCATGGAAGAAGAAGAGCTCTGTAAAGGCCTGACAGGTGTGCTCTTGGTAGATAGTGGTGGTTGTGCCTGCTTTCTTGTATCACGACTGGAGGTGGCAGCTGATGGAGGTGCCGATGCAGTAGAATGTGTGGAAGTAGAGGATGCACGCGGTGTCCATGAGGAAGATCAACCTGCAGAATAGTTAGTTCGTGCCAATGCATGTCGATCCTGCACTTCACGTTCAACTTTACAAGCAAGATGGAATAAACGAGTGATATTATTATACTCCTTATACTCTAGAATGGTATGAATCTCTCTATTTAATCTAGCCATAGAACATGCAAGCATAGCTTCATTATCCTCAACAATACCACATCTAATCATGCCAGTTTGTAATTCCTGATAATATTCCTCTACAGAATTTTTTTCCTTGTCTTAAACGCTGCAATATTTGAAGTAATTCATGTTGATAATATGGTGTAACCCAACGAGTACGCATAGCAATTTTGAAAGCAGCCCAAGTAGTTGGAATATTATTCGGATATAATCTACGATGTTCAGACCACCACACACAAGCAAAACTAGTAAAAGCAAAAAGTGCAGCAGCAACATGTCTCTCCTCGGGATATTCTAAACATTTAAAATGTTGTTCGATTTCTAACTCCCAAGTAAGATATATATCAGGAATGTATCTACCCTCAAATGTTGGAATATTCAATTTCAGTTTAGGGAGATGGTCATCATCTCGTACCTGAGGGGGAGCCCTACCATTGCGATTATTTGCATGTGGACGACCTGGTGGTTGTGGTGCTGGTGGTTGCACGTAGTTCTGATTTTGATCAACCTCATCCTCGTAATCTCCTGCATAATCATCCTCCTCCTCATCAGCAGCAGGAGCCACAGAAGTATCAACAGCAGCACCAACAGTTTGGCCAGGCTCAAGAGGGACACGGCTCGCTCGGCGGAGGGCTGTTTCGCGACGTGGAGGTAGTCATCGTCGTCGTCGTCGTCGTTGTTGTTGTTGTTGTTGTTGTAGTTGTTGTTGTTGTTGCAGAGGTGTGGCAGGTGCAGCCGGTGGTGGTTGTGGAAGACGCGCAAGCAGTTCATTAAATTTGTTATCAAGCTTGGCTTCGAACGTCTTCTCAAGGCCAGTTATCTTATCCATGGCCCCTTCAAAAAATTTCAGCACATCTTGCACCTGTTCAGTCATCATTTGCTGAAATTTATCATGCAACTCCTTATTCGTCATGTTCTCCCAGTCAGTCTCATCGACTTGTGATCCTGCCATGGTTAGCAGCAGTAGAAACACACAAGAATATGATCCTACAGACTACTAGAAAATGGTGGAGGTGGGGTCTCACAAATCCATCAAGCAAATCTCAAATTTTTACCAGTTCTTACCCAGCTGCAGGCGGTGATCGGCAACCATCATAGTCAAAACTCTCAAAGCTTGGGTAGAGCGATTACCAGGGAGAGTCAAACGCATGACATAGATGTATGTGGAGTTGGGATGGCTTATAATATGGTAGCAAAAAGGGTCAGCAAGAGATGGAAAGTTGAATAAATGCTCAACGACAGTACTGTGCTGGTCCTAGGCAAGACCGTGCTAAAGACACGAGCCTAGAACACTAACGAAATCACGGCGCTGCACGTAAACAAGGGAGGAGCACACTCTGAATTTTTTTCTCTCTTTTTAATTTTTTTGCACTTTTTCCTCTTTATTTTGCTCCGCAACAATTTTTTTCCGAAAAAGTCTATAAATGGTCAAAAAACTGCCTAGCCAGAATTTTCCATACTTAGTTTTTTTGTAACTAGAATTATTTTTCTACTGTGGGTATCATGAAAGTTCGAAAGTCCTACTCTGTCACGACTCGGAGTATGGTGTGATCTGGAAATCGAAAAAAGAGTAACAAAATACTGGACTCGGACTAGGACTAGTGGCGTAGATGAATCTGATGGAACTCGGACTGGTGCCGGCGATGAATCTTGTGGAACTTGGACTGGTGGAGGATATATGTTGCAGGTGGACTCGGGTTGGCGTGATGGCGGCAGATAGGTGCTGGTGTATATGGACTCGGATTGGTGGTAAAGATGTAGTGGTGGTATGTGGCAGCAACGATGAAGTTGGTGCGGTGGTGGTATACGGCAGCATCGATGATGAAGATGATGAAGTGGTGATATATGGCAGCGGCGACGTGAAAACCTGTGAACAGAACTCGAAACTCTACAGGACTAGACGTTAAGACCAGCAACTTGACACGATGATGCAACCACAGATTCAACAAAGCAAATACAGAAACGATTATGCAAAGGCTCAGATTGGTTCAGATAGGATGAACTAACCCTAATTTTTTTGGGCTTTTTCGTGGACTATAGGTATGAAGAACAGACTCGATATAAACTACGAAAAAACTGTAAAATCACACCGAGCAACCTGGGAATCCGATACCACTTGATAGAGGCAAAGGTGTCCCGTCTTTTGATGATATGGTGGCTATCATTTTGTAGGAAGTCGACTTTCACGATCCGACTACGAACGTGCGAGGACATCGCGCCTTAGCAATTGCTAAACCAACTCCGAGAGGTTATTTTCCATGCCGGAGCATGATCAACCTGACCACGAATGTCTGTTTCTAGCAGGCAAACAAAGAACAAGCAAGAAACTAAGATTGCAATCTGGATATTGCGAATATAAGAGGAAAACTTTATTGATCAAGGTGGGGTTCTATGACGCCTTTGTCTGGTCGTTAAACACAAGCGAAGTACGCGAAGTTGCAGCTACGACAAACTTTAATCTAAACAAAACCCGAAGTCTAAACGACGCCCTAAGGGCTGTATATATGGAGGAAGAGGGGGGAATTTTGTGGCCCTTGGAGGAGGGGTCCGAAACCAACCCTAACTCTTGTTTCCCCACACCAACGGACTCTAAAAATAGTCTATACTCAAGTATTTCGAAATTACACGGGCCTGGCCCAATAATAAGGTGACATGGCACCTATAATAGCCTCTGGACGAAATTTCTGAAGTGGCATCTTCTACATTTCGTCCACGGCTTCATGTAGTCATTATGGTGGCTTCAAAGTCCTAAAATCATCACTTGTAACTCCGTTCTTGTTCCCCTTGCGCATGCCATCATCTCCATGCTTGATCTTGCTCCAATGATCAACCTTCTTGTCTAATCCAGGCCCTTCATTTGTAAGCAAGACAAATGTATCCAATTTAGGCAACATCATATTCTCACAAACATTAGAATCATTACCAAGAAACGAAAGTACCTGGTAATTTAATTGGAGTGCGCGAGCTCTGGTAATTGGTCTTGTATATGTATCAATAGGGGTTGTGGGTGTAACTATGTTAGTGATGTCCTCATCAGTCACTGTCTGCCAGGCGCCGACAGCACCATCATTTGTGCCTGGTCCTCTCCCCGGCAAAGCGATTTGTCGGGGGGTGGGTGGGTCTGGATGCCTGTGTCTCCTCCAGCATAGAAATTTTATTACTCTCCACATAAGAAAATTTATTTTCATGAATAGTGGTGGCAGCAAACTCAAAAAAGTAACTATCATGTGATACTTGATTGGGATAATCCAATTGAAAATTAAAATCATGATGACAAGTTTCATGGTTATTATTACTCTTTATAGCATATATATCATCACCATAATCATCATAGATAGCAACTTTGTTGTCATAATCAATTAAAACCACTGTTCAAGATATTTTTCAATATTCCGATAAATCGGCCAATTTATCGCTTATCGTTGTCTGGCCGATAAGATAAATCAGCCGATATGGCGATAAATCGGCCGATATGCCGATAAACTTGCCGATTTACCCCTTATCATGGGTCGACCGGTAAGTTCCCGATAAGCGATATCCCCAACATTGATTAAAACCTCTTCCAGAATAGTGGATTCATCATTAAATAAAGTCATGACCTCTCGAAATACAATTTCATAATTATTACAATAAGATTCAACACCCTCCAAAATAGTGGGATCATTAGTGCCTAGAGTTGACTGCTCCTTCTTCAGCTTGCGTTGGTTTTTCCCTTTAAGAGGAAAGGGTGATGCAGCAAAGTAGAGATAAGTATTTCTCTCAGTTAAGAACCAAGGTATCAATCCAGTAGGAGGAACACGCAAGTGTCCAATGATAGCACATGCACGAACAAACAAATACTTACACCCAACACGATAAAGGGGTTGCCCATCCCTTCGCAGTTATCTGCAAGGATGAGATCTGATAGAGATAGTTATAAAAGATAAATAAAAGTTCAAAATAAAGTAAAGGTAAATAAATTGCATCAAGGTATTTTTGGGTTTTTTGTTTTATAGATCTGAAAACAATATGATAAGAATAGACCCGGGGCCATAGTTTTCACTAGAGGCTTCTCTCTTGAAAAAACGCATACGATGGGTAAACAAATTACAGTTGAGCAATTGATATAAAAATGAATAATTATAAAAAAATAGGCAATGATCATGAATATAGGCATCACATCCGTGACAAGTAGACCGACTCCTGCCTGCATCTACTACTATTACTCCACACATCGACCGCTATCCAGCATGCTTATAGTGTATTAAGTTAACAAGAATGGAGTAACGCCTTAAACAAGATGACATGATGTAGAGGGATAGATCCAATCAATATGAATAAACCCCACCTTTTTATCCTTAATGGCAACAATACAAATTCGTGTCATGTCCCTTTCTGTCACTGGGATTGAGCACCGCGAGATTGTCGGTGTTCTGGGAACCAAGGTACCCAGACTTGCCTGCTAGTGGCCCACGACATGGCTCCCTCGACGGCCTAGTACGGCTTATTTGCAAGACCACCAAGACGAGACCCTCGCGAGGGCCCTGTCACCATGAGGTGGATGACGCCAAGACCTCCAGAGGGAGCGGCCTCCCCAGGCGGCCTCCTAAGGAGAAGAGATTTCTATGCAGGTACCTAGCCTCACAAGGCTACGATGACATGAGCCATGCCGACCAAGGCCAGGCGGGCACCAGTGGGCGCAGAGGAGGCAGTTTCCTCTTTGGTGCTATTGAGGCAAGGACAGTCATGGGTTCCCGAGGAATCTCCCAAAGGTTTCCATTCCGGTGCTACAAGACCAAGACCACGGGCTCGGCAGGATGGATGTCATCACCGAACCCACCACTGCGTCACGACCAAAAGCTTTGCAGGGAAGACCACCTTTCGTCAGGATTAGATGTACTTCTGGTCTCCTTTCAAATTGGCCATTGTGGGATCCCTTCCCGCCTAAGTTTTGGGGGAGGAGGACCAAGGCCAGTATAAATATAAGTTAGCCACCACCGTAGAAGGGGTCGGATCCTTTGTAGCCTCACCAATATAGCCCTCGCGAGGTTATTCATCCTCTATACTTGTTCATCATCAGCCCCTCATGAGGCCAATCCACCACAAAGCATGAGTAGGGTTTTACACCGCAAGGTGGCTGGATCCTGGGCAAACTGCAGTGTTTATATTCTTCCCCATTCACGCGAATCCAGCTAGGCTAGGCTATGGGGTGACGAGCTCGAAGCTGGAGAGGTTGAGATCTTCGCGTACGCCCCAAAGTTCGAACCTTCTTGGGTCTGCGGAGCCCTGAATCTGACATTTGGTGCGCTAGGTAGGGGTATATCGAAGTCTGCTCCTCTGTTGACCGCGCTTTGTCCTCGCCTCGCTGCCCCCATGGTGGGCGCTGCCTTGTAGGCATTGCTGCCCGAGGCATACGTGTGGCACCCCGATCTGCATGGAGCAGGGGGCCTTCGCACGTCAGCCCTGGATAACACCTGACGCACGACAGGTCCATAATACAGCATTCCAGGTGCAAGAATATTCATCAAATACATGTATAGAAGATTACATCATTGATGAATACAATTATCTGGCATAGCCCTAAGGTCTATTGAAATGGCGGCGGAAGTCTTGGTTTGGCAGCTCAACAACTCTGGCTGGGCTCCACAAGTCTTAGAACTGGCAAGGTTACGGCCTAGTACGACGGGTCAAGCGAACACTTCGGGCTCGACCTACAAAACTGGCATGACATGCCAGGTCAGTACATTGAATGTACTTGCAAGACAACCAAATACATAGCACCCAAACAAGCAGAAGACAAAGCAAGAACCAAGTGCATGCAACAACCTATCTCCTATAAATTACTCACCATGGCATGATAAAGATCAACAAAGCATGAACATCATAGCATCTACTAACATGGTAATCACATGGCATATCAAAACATGCTTCTAACATGGCAATATCAAAACATAGCATATCCTCTCCATCATGGCATAATTTAACACATCAATGAAATCATGGCATGGCATCAAGAAACTATGCTGAAAATAAACTACTGATCATATTCAATGCAGACATAACATGTTAACTTTATGCAGCCATCTTCTGTTCTGCCATGGTTCTTTAAATGCGAATAACAACATATTACTCATGCAATGCAACCAAACTTGTGCACTGAGTCCCTCGGACTCTCTTACCAACGGGTTGCCTTGTAACCAAACGGTGATCTTTTTGAAGGAAATATGCCCTAGAGGCAATAATAAAGTTATTATTTATTTCCTTATATCATGATGAATGTTTATTATTCATGCTAGAATTGTATTAACCGGAAACATAATACATGTGTGAATACATAGACAAACAGAGTGTCACTAGTATGCCTCTACTTGACGAGCTCGTTGATCGAAGATGGTTATGTTTCCTGACCATAGACATGAGTTGTCATTTGATTAACGGGATCACATCATTAGAAGAATAATGTGATTGACTTGACCCATTCCGTTAGCTTAGCACTTGATCGTTTAGTTTGTTGCTATTGCTTTCTTCATAACTTATACATGTTCCTATGACTATGAGATTATGCAACTCCCATTTACCGGAGGAACACTTTGTGTGCTACCAAACTTCACAATGTAACTGGGTGATTATAAAGGTGCTCTACAGGTGTCTCCGAAGGTACTTGTTGGGTTGGCGTATTTCGAGATTAGGATTTGTCACTCCGATTGTCGGAGAGGTATCTCTGGGCCCACTCGGTAATGCACATCACTTAAGCCTTGCAAGCATTGCAACTAATGAGTTAGTTGCAGAATGATGTATTATGGAACGAGTAAAGAGACTTGCCGCTAATGAGATTGAACTAGGTATTGCAATACCGACGATCGAATCTCGGGCAAGTAACATACGGATGACAAAGGGAACAACGTATGTTGTTATGCGGTTTGACCGATAAAGATCTTCGTAGAATATGTAGGAACCAATATGAGCATCCAGGTTCCGCTATTGGTTATTGACCGGAGACGTGTCTTGGTCATGTCTACATAGTTCTCGAACCTGTAGGGTCCGCACGCTTAAAGTTCGGTGACGATCATAATTAGGGTTTTTGTGTTTTTATGTACCGAAGGTTGTTCGGAGTCCCGGATGTGATCACGGACATGACGAGGAGTCTCGAAATGATCGAGACATAAAGATTGATATATTGGAAGCCTATATTTGGATATCGGAATCGTTCCGGGTGAAATTGGGATTTTACTGGAGTACCGGGGGTTACCGGAACCCCCCCCCCCCTCCGGGGGAGGGGGGTTAATGAGCCTACATGGGCCCTAAGGGAGAAGAGGAGGGCCGGCCAGGGCAGGCCGCGCCCCCCCTCCCCCCTAGTCCGAATAGGACAAGGAAGGGGGGGCTGCGCCCCCCTTTCCTCTTTCCCCCTTCCCCTTTCCTTCTCCAACAAGGCAAGAGGGGGGGGTCCTGCTCCCGGTGGGAGGAGGACTCCTCCAGGCGCACCCCTAGGGGTCAGCTGCACCTCCCCTTCCCTCCTTTATATACCGGGGTAAGGGGGCACCCCATGAAACACAAGTTGATCTTCGTGATCGATCCTTAGCCGTGTGCGGTGCCCCCTTCCGCCATATTCCACCTCAGTCATATCGTAGCGGTGCTTAGGCGAAGCCCTGCGTCGGTAGAACATCATCACCGTCATCACGCCGTCGTGCTGACGAAACTCTCCCTCAACACTTGGCTGGATCGGAGCTCGAGGGACGTCACCGAGTTGAATGTGTGCAGAACTCGGAGGTGTCATACGTTCGGTACTTGGATCGGTCGGATCGGGAAGACGTACGACTACTTCCTCTATGTTGTGTCAACGCTTCCTTTGCCGGTCTACAAGGGTACGTAGACAACACTCTCCCCTCTCGTTGCTATGCATCACCATGATCTTGCGTGTGCGTAGGAATTTTTTTGAAATTACTACGTTCCCCAACAGTGGCATCCGAGCCTGGTTTTATGAGTTGATGTTATATGCACGAGTAGAACACAAGTGAGTTGTGGGCGATACAAGTCATACTGCTTACCATC
Source organism: Triticum urartu (assembly GCF_056163025.1). Classification (NCBI taxonomy): domain Eukaryota; kingdom Viridiplantae; phylum Streptophyta; class Magnoliopsida; order Poales; family Poaceae; genus Triticum; species Triticum urartu. The sequence goes on from NC_141874.1 coordinate 321,347,016, forward strand.
ATATCATACTTTGGTTAGGCGGTATTGTTGGATGAAGCGGCCCGGACCGACATTACGCGTACGCTTACGCGAGACTGGTTCTACCGACGTGCTTTGCACACATGTGGCTGGCGGGTGTCAGTTTCTCCAACTTTAGTTGAATCGAGTGTGGCTACGCCCAGTCCTTGCGAAGGTTAAAACAGCACCACCTTGACAAACTATCGTTGTGGTTTTGATGCGTAGGTAAGAACGGTTCTTGCTAAGCCCGTAGCAGCCACGTAAAACTTGCAACAACAAAGTAGAGGACGTCTAACTTGTTTTTGCAGGGCATGTTGTGATGTGATATGGTCAAGACATGATGCTAAATTTTATTGTATGAGATGATCATGTTTTGTAACCGAGTTATCAGCAACTGGTAGGAGCCATATGGTTGCCGCTTTATTGTATGCAATGCAATCGCGCTATAATGCTTTACTTTATCACTAAGCGGTAGCGATTATCGTGGAAGCATAAGATTGGCGAGACGACAACGATGCTACAATGGAGATCAAGGTGCCGCGCCGGTGACGATGGTGATCATGACGATGCTTCGGAGATGGAGATCACAAGTCAAAGATGATGATGGCCATATCATATCACTTATATTGATTACATGTGATGTTTATCTTTTATGCATCTTATCTTGCTTTGATTGACGGTAGCATTATAAGATGATCTCTCACTAAATTTCAAGATAAAAGTGTTCTCCCTAAGTATGCACCATTGCCAAAGTTCATCGTGCCCAGACACCACGTGATGATCGGGTGTGATAAGCTCTACATCCATCTACAACGGGTGCAAGCCAGTTTTGCACACGCAGAATACTCAGGTTAAACTTGACGAGCCTAGCATATGCAGATATGGCCTCGGAACACTGAGACCGAAAGGTCGAGCGTGAATCATATAGTAGATATGATCAACATATTGATGTTCACCATTGAAAGCTACTCCATTTCACGTGATGATCGGTTATTGTTTAGTTGATTTGGATCACATGATCACTTAGAAGATTAGAGGGATGTCTTTCTAAGTAGGAGTTCTTAAGTAATATGATTAATTGAACTTAAATTTATCATGAACTTAGTACCTGATAGTATCTTGCTTGTCTATGTTTGATTGTAGATAGATGGCCCATGCTGTTGTTCCGTTGAATTTTAATGCGTTCCTTGAGAAAGCAAAGTTGAAAGATGATGGTAGCAATTACACGGACTGGGTCCGTAACTTGAGGATTATCCTCATTGCTGCACAACAGAATTACATCCTGGAAGCACCGCTGGGTGCCAGGCCTGCTGCTGGAGCAACACCAGATGTTATGAGCATCTGGCAGAGCAAAGCTGATGACTACTCGATAGTTCAGTGTGCCATGCTTTACGACTTAGAATCGGGACTTCAACGACGTTTTGAATGTCATGGAGCATATGAGATGTTCCAGGAGTTGAAGCTAATATTTCAAGCAAATGCCCAGATTGAGAGATATGAAGTCTCCAATAAGTTATATAGCTGCAAGATGGAGGAGAATAGTTATGTCAGTGAATATATACTCAAAATGTCTGGGTATCATAATCACTTGACTCAACTGGGAGTTAATCTTCCTCTTGATAGTGTCATTGACAGAGTTCTTCAATCACTGCCACCAAGCTACAAGAGCTTCGTGACGAACTATAACATGCAAGGGATGGATAAGACGATTCCCAAGCTCTTTGCAATGCTAAAGGCTGCAGAGGTAGAAATCAAGAAGGAGCATCAAGTGTTGATGGTCAACAAGACCGCCAGTTTCAAGAAAAAGGGCAAAGGGAAGAAGAAGGGGAACTTCAAGAAGAACAGCAAGCAAGTTGCTGCTCAGGAGAAGAAACCCAAATCTGGACCTAAGCCTGAAACTGAGTGCTTCTACTGCAAGCAGACTGGACACTGGAAGCGGAACTGCCCCAAGTATTTGGCGGATAAGAAGGATGGCAAGGTGAACAAAGGTATATGTGATATACATGTTATTGATGTGTACCTTACTAGAGCTCGCAGTAGCACCTGGGTATTTGATACTGGTTCTGTTGCTAATATTTGCAACTCGAAACAGGGACTACGGATTAAGCGAACACTGGCGAAGTATGAGGTGACGATGCGTGTGTGAAATGGTTCCAAAGTCGATGTGATCGCAGTCGGCACGCTACCTCTACATCTACCTTCGGGATTAGTATTAGACCTAAATAATTGTTATTTGGTGCCAGCGTTGAGCATGAACATTATATCTGCATCTTGTTTGATGTGAGACGATTATTCATTTAAATCAGAGAATAATGGTTGTTCTATTTATATGAGTAATATCTATTATGGTCATGCACCCTTGAAGAGTGGTCTATTTTTGATGAATCTCGATAGTAGGGCTACACATATTCATAATGTTGAAGCCAAAAGATGCAGAGTTGATAATGATAGTGCAACTTATTTGTGGCACTGCCGTTTAGGTCATATCGGTGTAAAGCGCATGAAGAAACTCCATACTAATGGACTTTTGGAATCACTTGATTATGAATCACTTAGTTCTTGCGGACCGTGCCTCATGGGCAAGATGACTAAAACGCCGTTCTCCGGTACTATGGAGAGAGCAACAGATTTGTTGGAAATCATACATACAGATGTATGTGGTCCGATGAATGTTGAGGCTCATGGCCAATATCATTATTTTCTCACCTTCACAGATGATTTAAGCATATATGGGTATATCTACTTAATGAAGCATAAGTCTGAAACATTTGAAAAGTTCAAAGAATTTCAGAGTGAAGTTGAAAATCATCGTAACAAGAAAATAAAGTTTCTACAATCTGATCGTGGAGGAGAATATTTGAGTTACGAGTTTGGTCTACATTTGAAACAATGCGGAATAGTTTCGCAACTCACGCCACCCGGAACACCACGGCGTAATGGTGTGTCCGAACGTCGTAATCGTACTTTATTAGATATGGTGCGATCTATGATGTCTCTTATTGATTTACCGCTATCGTTTTGGGGTTATGCTTTAGAGACGGCTGCATTCATGTTCAATAGGGCACCATCGAAATTAGTTGAAATGACGCCTTATGAACTATGGTTTGGCAAGAAACCAAAGTTGTCGTTTCTAAAAGTTTGGGGCTGCGATGCTTATGTGAAAAAACTTCAACCTGATAAACTCGAACCCAAATCGGAGAAATGTGTCTTCATAGGATACGCAAAGGAGACTGTTGGGTACACCTTCTATCACAGATCCGAAGGCAAGACATTTTTTGCTAAGAATGGATCCTTTCTAGAGAAGGAGTTTCTCTCAAAAGAAGTGAGTGGGAGGAAAGTAGAACTTGATGAGGTAACTGTACCTGCTCCCTTATTGGAAAGTAGTACATCACAGAAACCGGTTTCTGTGACACCTATACCAATTAGTGAGGAAGCTAATGATAATGATCATGAAACTTCATATCAAGTTACTACCGAACCTCGTAGATCAACCAGAGTAAGATCCGCACCAGAGTGGTACGGTAATCCTGTTCTGGAAGTCATGCTACTAGATCATGATGAACCTACGAACTATGAAGAAGTGATGGTGAGCCCAGATTCCGCAAAATGGCTAGAAGCCATGAAATCTGAGATGGGATACATGTATGAGAACAAAGTGTGGACTTTGGTTGACTTGCCCATTGATCGGCAAGCAATTGAGAATAAATGGATCTTCAAGAAGAAGACTGACGCTGACGGTAATGTTACTGTCTACAAAGCTCGACTTGTTGCGAAAGGTTTTCGACAAGTTCAAGGGATTGACTACGATGAGACCTTCTCACCCGTACTGATGCTTAAGTCTGTCTGAATCATGTTAGCGATTGCCGCATTTTATGATTATGAAATTTGGCAGATGGATGTCAAAACTGCATTCCTGAATGGATTTCTGGAAGAAGAGTTGTATATAATGCAACCAGAAGGTTTTGTTGATCCAAAGGGAGCTAACAAAGTGTGCAAGCTCTAGCAATCCATTTATGGGCTGGTGCAAGCCTCTCGCAGTTGGAATAAATGCTTTGATAGTGTGATCAAATCATTTGGTTTTGTACAGACTTTTAGAGAAGCCTGTATTTACAAGAAAGTGAGTGGGAGCTCTGTAGCATTTTTGATATTATATGTGGATAACATATTACTGACTGGAAATGATATAGAATTTCTGGATAGCATAAAGGGATACTTGAATAAGAGTTTTTCAATGAAAGACCTCGGTGAAGCTGCTTACATATTGGGCATTAAGATCTATAGAGATAGATCAAGACGCTTAATTGGACTTTCACAAAGCACATACCTTGACAAAGTTTTGAAGAAGTTCAAAATGGATCAAGCAAAGAAAGGGTTCTTGCCTGTGTTACAAGGTGTCAAGTTGACTAATACTCAATATCCGACCACCGCAGAAGATAGAGAGAAAATGAAAGGTGTTCCCTATGCTTCAGCCATAGGCTCTATCATGTATGCAATGATGTGTACCAGACCTGATGTGTGCCTTGCTATAAGTCTAGCAGGGAGGTACCAAAGTAATCCAGGAGTGGATCACTGGACAGCGGTCAAGAACATCCTAAAGTACCTGAAAAGGACTAAGGATATGTTTCTCGTATATGGAGGTGACAAAGAGCTCATCGTAAATGGTTACGTTGATGCAAGCTTTGACACTGATCCAGACGATTCTAAATCGCAAACTGGATACGTGTTTATACTGAACGGTGGAGCTGCCAGTTGGTGCAGTTCTAAACAAAAAGTCATGACGGGATCTACATCTGAAGCAGAGTACATAGCTTCTTCGGAAGCAGCAAATGAAGGAGTCTGGATGAAGGAGTTCATATCCGACCTAGGTGTCATACCTAGTGCATCGGGTCTAATGAAAATCTTTTGTGACAATACTGGTGCAATTGCCTTGCCAAAGGAATCCAGATTTCACAAGAGAACCAAGCACATCAAGAGGCGCTTCAATTCCATTCGGGATTTAGTCCAAGTGGGAGACATAGAAATTTGCAAGATACATACGGATCTGAATGTTGCAGACCCGCTGACTAAGCATCTTCCACAAGCAAAACATGATCAGCACCACGGCTCCATGGGTGTTAGAATCATTATTGTGTAATCTAGATTATTGACTCTAGTGCAAGTGGGAGACTGAAGGAAATATGCCCTAGAGGCAGTAATAAAGTTATTATTTATTTCCTTATATCATGATGAATGTTTATTATTCATGCAAGAATTGTATTAACCGGAAACATAATACATGTGTGAATACATAGACAAACAGAGTGTCACTAGTATGCCTCTACTTGACTAGCTCGTTGATCGAAGATGGTTATGTTTCCTAACAATAGACATGAGTTGTCATTTGATTAACGGGATCACATCATTAGAAGAATGATGTGATTGACTTGACCCATTCCGTTAGCTTAGCACTTGATCGTTTAGTTTGTTGCTATTGCTTTCTTCATAACTTATACATGTTCCTATGACTATGAGATTATGCAACTCCCGTTTACCGGAGGAACACTTTGTGTGCTACCAAACATCACAACGTAACTGGGTGATTATAAAGGTGCTCTACAAGTGTCTCCGAAGGTACTTGTTGGGTTGGCGTATTTCGAGATTAGGATTTGTCACTCCGATTGTCGGAGAGGTATCTCTGGCCCACTCGGTAATGCACATCACTTAAGCCTTGCAAGCATTGCAACTAATGAGTTAGTTGCGGAATGATGTATTACGGAACGAGTAAAGAGACTTGCCGGTAACGAGATTGAACTAGGTATTGGAATACCGACGATCGAATCTCGGGCAAGTAACATACCGATGACAAAGGGAACAACGTATGTTGTTATGCGGTTTGACCGATAAAGATATTCGTAGAATATGTAGGAACCAATATGAGCATCCAAGTTCCGCTATTGGTTATTGACCGGAGACGTGTCTCGGTCATGTCTACATAGTTCTCGAACCCGTATGGTCCGCACGCTTAAAGTTCGGTGATGATCGTAATTAGGGTTTTTGTGTTTCGATGTACCGAAGGTTTTTCAGAGTCCCGGATGTGATCACGGACATGACGAGGAGTCTCGAAATGATCGAGACATAGAGATTGATATATTGGAAGCCTATATTTTGATATCGGAATCGTTCCGGGTGAAATCGGGATTTTACCGGAGTACCGGGTGTTACAGGAACCCCCCCGGGGGGGTTAATGGGCCTACATGGGCCCTAAGGGAGAAGAGGAGGGCCGGCCAGGGCAGGCCGCGCGCCCCCTCCCCCCTAGTCAAATAGGACAAGGAAGGGGGGCGGCGCCCCCCTTTCCTCTTTCCCCCTTCCCCTTTCCTTCTCCAACAAGGCAAGAGGGGGGAGTCCTACTCCCGGTGGGAGTAGGACTCCTCCAGGCGCACCCCTAGGGGCCGGCCGCACCTCCCCCCTCCCTCCTTTATATACGGGGGCAAGGGGGAACCCCATGACACACAAGTTGATCTTCGTGATCGTTCCTTAGCCGTGTGCGGTGCCCCCTTCCACCATATTCCACCTCAGTCATATCGTAGTGGTGCTTAGGCGAAGCCCTGAGTCAGTAGAACATCATCACCGTCATCACGCCATCATGCTAATGAAACTCTCCCTCAACACTCGGCTGGATAGGAGCTCGAGGGACGTCACCGAGTTGAACATGTGCAGAACTCGGAGGTGTCGTACGTTCGGTACTTGGATCGGTCGGATCGGGAAGACGTATGACTACTTCCTCTACGTTGTGTCAACGCTTCCATTGCCGGTGTACAAGGGTACGTAGACAACACTCTCCCCTCTCGTTGCTATGCATCACCATGATCTTGCGTGTGCGTAGGAATTTTTTTGAAATTACTATGTTCCCCAACACTTTTCGGTGATCACAACCATGACCAACACTTGGTCTCAAACAGTGATCTTTCCGGCGATCACCACCACAACCAACACTTGGTCTCAAACACTCACCGAGACCTCATCTCGTGATCATATCAAGACATCGCCGTGACTTCTCAAGACTATCTCATAGTCCAAATCACCAAATTCTTGTTATCACATTAATTTACTTAATTATTTCAGGTTTATCCACCATTTTGACCATGACCCGATAGTGTGACCTACTACAAACTGTGTTGCTATCGATAGACTTTATAAACACTCTGCAGAGGTAGCGCACTGTACCCACACCACGGAACCCATGGCCTCGTCATCCCATTCGGGTGGACCAACGACATTCTGACGAAACTGACCTACTGTCATGACACTCTCCCAGTCACTCTGACTCACTCCCCACTGGGCTAGTCCTGGGTGGCCCCGTGTCTACCAAAGACACCAACGGCCACCGTCATGGACAAACATAAACGTCCCAAATAGGGACCTGAGCTCAAAACCAAACCCGGGCACACAATGATTATGTCCGCCTGCCTGATCAGGGTAGCGCGCGCCCATAACCTTCCCTCTTTGGAGGCACCGGCGAGAGGCACGACAATAGATCGCATTAAGGCCTTCCCATAAAGGCAAAATGTGGCTGCACTGAAAAAGTTCAGTTTGGTGGCACTATGACTCGATCATATTGATGACGGAGGAGGTTTGTTATTATTAAGTCATCTTATTAACTTCACCATCATCATGAGCATATTTAACATGAATGCAAAAATGAGCATGCAGCGTACAAATGCATGGACAAAATATCGAACTTCTCAAGTGCACAACTATAGCATAAAGAACATGACAATACCAAGTACTAGCATATCAACGGTGCATTACAATCATCATAGCCATCATAATAGCCACTAAGAATCCAAAGGCACATGTCATCCACATAATCATCCAAATATAAGTCCTAAAACTCCAAGCAATATTGATAATAACATTCTAATTAGCATGGCAAAAGATATCATGAAAACATAAGCATGCATGATAATCATTAACAGAATAACTGCAGACGAAAATGGTAAGGAGCAATTGTAACTACACACACACGAGGTGCAATAAAAGTCAACATGCAAGTTCGGGGCTCATGATAAGAGGTTGGCTTCCCTGGGGTTCATAAATACTCCGGGAAGAAGTGTGACACAATCGCAGAAAGATTTGCCAGAGAACGGTTCCCTCTCAAAGGGGCTGAATTAGGAGCAAGGGCAAAATGGGCATTTTCAGAATGTGCAAACATCAAGAAAATAGTCCCATCAAAAAGAGCTTGACGAATAGAGAACGTGAGCACTGGAATCACCTCATTCGGAGTTACGGGTAAAAACAAACGGACGTTTAAAGCTCAGGGACTAGTCTGCAAAAATACTTCCACAAACAGGTCCCTGGTAGTTTAAATAGAACGTGTCTTTTCTAAGAATACGTTTTCTAGAGAGGAAAACGTATTTCCGGCCGAAGAAGAGAAAGAATACACTTTCGGTGATTGAAAGCGCATTTTCTAGGAATATGCTTTCGCGTGGGGAAAGCGGCTTCGCGGCTGGGACGCATCCACTTATCTGATATGGCCAGCGGGGCCACGCCCTATGGTCGCCGATAGGTGGGGTCGCGCGGGAAGTGGCCCGCCTGGCCCTGGCGTCTTGAACCTCCCGCTCGGGATCGAGCGAGGCCGAGGGAGGCATCTGCCCCGACGGCGATCACCGGCGATTCCGGCCACCGCTCGCGGCGTGCGACCTACCCAGATGACCAGGGGAGGGAGGCGCATCCAAAGGTGGTAACCGCTGCCGACGACGACCGCCGGACAGAGAGCGGCAGGGCCTGCGACAGAGAGGGGGTTCGGTTGCCGGCGAGGTAGGTGCTCTGGTGTGGGAAACGAAGAAGCGAGGGGTCGGGAAGGGTCGCCGGAGAGTGGCGCATCTAGTGGAGGGCGCGGACGGGGCAGGGGATGGCTGGAGCGAGGGGTTGGGCACGGAGCAGAGAGGCGGGCTCGCCGAAAATCCGAGTGCTTCGGTGAGGGATTCGATCGGGCTCGTGCACTCGAGTGCTCTGGAGGGAGGAGAAAGGGTTTGAGAGAGATGGCTTGCTCGGGGAGGGTCGCGGACGGCTATTTATAGCCGGGCGAGAGCACCCGAGCCGGGAACCGCCGAGCACGTCCGACCGCGGCTTTGCTGGTCGCGGCAGTCACGAGGAGCATGGGATGGCAACGAGGAGGGTGCGGACGAGTGCCAGAGGCTCACAGAGGCGAGCAGCGCTCGAGGACGAAAGGAGGAAGAGGACACCGGGGATGACGTAGACGATGCACATGAGCGCACTGTTTCGGTCGTTGGCACGGCTCGCCGGAGGAGAAAACGAAGGGGGCGAGCGGTCCAGAGGGAAGAAGACGCCGAGTGATAGAGGTAAGGGTGTCCCGTCTTTTGATGAGATGGTGGCTATCGTTTTAGAGGAAGTCGACTTTGACGATCCGACGACGAACGTGCGAGGACGTCGCACCTTAGCAATCGCTAAACCAACTCCGAGGGGTTATTGACCATGCCGGAGCACGATCAACCTGACCATGAGGGCATGTTTCCTGCGAGCAAACGAAGAACAAGCAAGAAACTGAGATTGCAATCTGGATATTGCGAATATAAGATGAAAGCTTTATTGATCAAGGTGGGGTTCTGTGACGTCTTGGTCTGGTCGCTGGACACAAATGAAGTACACAAAGTTGCAGCTATGGCAAACTTTTAATCTAAACAAAACCCAAAGTCTAAACGACGCCCTAAGGGCTGTATATATGGAGGAAGAGGGGGGATTTCGTGGCCCTTGGAGGAGGGGTCCGAAACCAACCCTAACTCTTGTTTCCCCAC